>NC_091283.1:234765972-235390972 GCF_032444005.1 Ranitomeya imitator
CTTCTTCAGGTGACAATAAATAATAAAAATTTTTATTTACTGCCACCTGAAGAAGACAGCGATTGGCTGTTGAAACGCTTTGTGATTAAAGATTTTAAACCTCTAAATCTGTGCTTCGGTGGCCTCTGTCATCAGCGCTCCATCTAGACAGCTATATCCTTTTATTTGTAATTCTTGAGCATCGACTCAGCTCTTCCTAATTGCTTTTGTGCAGTGGCAATTGGGGTAATACATACAGCTCTGGCAAAAATTAAGAAACAACCACATCAAAACCCTGTCGTGGGCAGCCCATTCTCCAGACCTGAACACCATTGGAAACCTCTGGAATGTCATCAACAGGATGATGGATAGTCACAAGCCATCAAACAAGGAAGAACTGCTTACATCTTTGCGCCAGAAGCAGCGTGAAAGACTGGTGGAAAGCATGCCAAGATGCATGAAAGCTGTGATTAAAAATCATGGTTATTCCACAAAATATTAATTTCTGAATAGTGATGGGCGAGCACTAAAATACTCATTGCTCAGGTCGAGCAAATTGAAATACTCGGGTACTCGACAAAAACAATGAACCCAATGTAAGTCTATGGGAGACCTGAGTATTTTTACCGCTATCCCCCCGGGGTCCTTTTAAGGTCTAAAAACATCTGAAAATGATGGAAACACTGCTCAAATGACACAGGAACATCATGGGGATCGCTCCTGGAAGCATTCCTGACTCCTAGTTCACAGCTTTAATCATTTTTTCCGAGATTCATGCCATTTTGTCCCGGTGCCACAAAAGACACATTAAAACGAAACCAAAACGGGTTTTGCTGGGAAATATGTCAAGGTACATCCTTTGCAGGTTAGTGACTTGCCTGTAAGGCCAAATATTTCACCCCAGACTGAAAATTTCCTCCCCCACTTGGGCTTAGTTCAGACGCAGCGTTTTTGAAGTGTTTTTCAACTTTAACATTGCTTTCAACCACTACAAATGCATTCACTGGGAAATGTCATTGTAACATTTAACAACTCTAGCTGACCATGTGGTGTGTGACACATACGCAGACCCATCTTGTTTAATTTATGAAGGAGGGACTCTTAAAGTCACAGAGCCTATTTTTACTGGTGCATCAGGCGGCATTAATCTTCTTAAAGGGCCATTATGAAACAGTGGGTCTCCTAAGCTGTTGTAGCCTAAGCTGTGAGTGGATGGGCTGCCAAGAATTACGACGCACCACAATACCCCTGTCATAAGATGTCCAGGGGGGAATTCCTGAAAAAGTGTGCATTGAATTCAAGGCCTGCCCTGCTACCAATTCATATGCACCCCAATAAGCCTTTGAACCCACATAGTGGATGGGCCCAGGAAAATCCACTTCACAATATGCATTTTGTACTCCATACTCCTTTGTTTTACACATTGGCAGGAAGGCCAGCCCTGCTGCATAGTCAGTCATAAGCATCCCATTAGGCCTTGGAACCCACATACTGGATGTGCCCATGAAAATCCACTCGTATTTTTTATGGTATGATGGTTCCCTCTTTGCAGAATTATTTACAGGAGAATTTGGCAATTGTGGTTGCCATGTTTTAACACTAAGGTTCAGATACGGCTTTAAAAACGTCTAATCATTGCAATACAACGCAATTTCATTGCAAACTACAAAATTCAAAGGATATTAAGATTGAATAGTGTGAGTGTGTACATTTTTGTATATGTTAACAATAACATACAAAGGTTAATAATTACATATAAGGATTACATAAATATACTGATTACGTATATATGAAGATTAACTTCATACAGTCTACTTAGATCATCACCAAGAGGCTTTAAAATATTATCCATCTGGAATATCTGAGAAGCAACACCAAGACAGAGAACCCCTGGGAGATTACCTACACTGCATGGGCGTCCCCAATTATGCAGGTATCAGCACACTGTACATGTACAGGTACCCCAGTTTTGGCATCTGTCTTAGTCCTGTTTCTCTGGTCTTATATAGTGATTTACACTATGTAGTAACTCCAGTTTCACCCAGCCCTTCAAGTGGCCAGCTTTCAAGGTTGTATGAAACTGAGATATCATGGAGTCATCAGACGAGGGGCCATAAACCACTAGAAAATAAAAGCCACAAGGATTTAGATCAAACCCCCACAGGCTGAGTTTCAGTAAACCTTAATGTTTTACAATGACAAACAGCAAACATATAGAGGCTTCGAACTATTTCTGAAGTGAGAAAGCAAACATTTATCAAGATTGTGTCACTATGAGCATTGTCTGTCACATCTGTAAATGTTTTACAAGACATGCAGCTATGTAATTGAATGCATTCGGTATACAGTATTTCAATCTTGTTTACAAATCACCATTTGTATATTTGCCATTTGTACATTTGAGGCAGCCAAAGTTATGGCTCTCAAGGAGAGAAACTAATATAGTGGACAAAGAAATATTTGTAATAAACCTCTGAGCCAAACTAACATCATTGCATTAACAAATTTATATGAAGAGTATTGTGTCCAATTTGAGCAACCAGGCAACACAAAAAGGAGCTTTTCCAGTAAGCTCTTTAAGGTACACAAATGTGAAGTGTTTGCCATCAAGGATGTGGTTTCACCAATGGGGGGTACCTTTTTTAAAAATATACTATTGCCATCACAGCCACCCTTGCCCAAACTTCACGGGCCTATAACAATACAAAGCATGTTCACCCAGGTCATGTCGTCGGAGATAAGGAAGAGACATTGCAGGAGACAGAGTTAAGAATTAGGGCCAATGTAGTGGTGTGGGTCTCTGAGACTTGTAATGCAGTGCATGATCTGCCAAACAATTCCCCAATGGGGGTACCTTTTTTAAAAATACACTAGTGCCACCGATCACTCAGGCTACAGAATGGAGGATCCATTGGAGGAGCACTCTGGATGCCAGAGACAAGGAAAAAACTGGGGGAACGAACTACACTAGTGATGAGCGAGCATACTCGGTAATGGTCGTTACTCGCCCGAGCATCACTGTACTCAGAGAGCACCGAGCATTTCCAGGTTTGCTCGGTGGGAGTTCGGGTCCCCGCCCTGCATGTTTGGCACTCTTTAAAGAGCCAATAAACATGCAGGGATTGTCTGCCATGCACTGTAATGCCGTAGCCATGTTGGTTGTGGCATTACAGTGATTGGCTGGCCGCACAGCATCATCAGGTCTATAAGAGACCTGGAGCCGCCCTGCTCGTCACATTCAGCTCCGAATTCAGACAGTGTAGGGATTCTGCCGAGATAGGGTCAGATGTGGGGGGGTTTCAGTTAGTGTGGGTCTACCATCATAGAGTCCACATGTTCTGTCTTCATACAAGTTGATACGGTGTGTGATCCGACATACGGCATAAACCACTTCTGTCTCCCAAATAAGCAGACTGTTCTCTAGTCTAACTTGTTTATTGGTAAACAGGTATTGTAAACGCGGTAAAAGTATAAGAATACAAATGACACAAATAAGTATTGGGCCAAATAATAGCACAGCTGACACTTTACAACTAACAGAGAAAGTATACAGTATGATGCAACTTGTGTATATAACTACATACATTAAGTCTCTGATAATACATTTCCTATGTTCTGGCTGCTATACAGTAAATCACATTCTGCACAACACTATATTACAAGAACAGAGGTAACAATCTTACCGGATAAACTTAACCAGGATGGCAAGTAAGTAGATGGTTCCAGCACAGCACATGAACACGTGTGTCCCAGAACTACACAGAAAATAATGGAGTTTCCCTGTCCCAGCATACCTTGGTACAGTCCCACAATGCAACACTCTAATTGTTACTAAAGCACACATTATAAATTTAACCACCACTAGATGGTGCTATAACACAGCAAACCAAAACTATAGTACTAAACTTTAATGCATAATACGAGCCACACTGTCCTTCCTAGAATGGACAGAACACCACAAATCCAGCTAAACCAACAGTCCTTCTAAGGACTAATTCCGGAGTATATAGATTGCAGTGCTAGGTAGGCAGAGGAGTGTATGTGGCTCTATACATATCAGTACAAGGCCTGCAGGCACTGTATGTGGGTATATAGATATCACTGCATACATCAAGAGGGTCCATTCCATTACTGTCTGCTGCTGCCTATTACATATATACCTAGCCCCAGGTGTCAGTGGCAGGAATACATTTTTTTTGCATCTTAATCCTGATTATTTTATTCCAGAGACCCTTTTTTTCTCCATTTTCTTGTTGACACTGCAGACTACAGCCAGATCCTTTTCATAGTTCAGCGTAAAAATCCGGCTATTTTACACAGGTTTGCCCGTCCCAGCGATCACATCTGAGTGCGCAGACAATTCTGCCATTTTTTGTGGTACTGTAACATTTTTTGGAATGTCTTATCCAATTTCTTGACACCATTTTGCTGCCCAAAAAATATTTAGCAACAGGGCAGATATTTTACACTGAATTTTGTACGCCACACGGATCGCATATCATTGCGCTCATGATTGTGCCATTTCAGGGCTCCATAGATTTTTTTGTTGTGCCATTGCAACTTATTGACACAATTTTCCTGGCGAAAGAAAAAATGCAGGCCTGATATTTGAAAATGGGCTATCTCCGTTACACACCTCCTCTATCTGTGGGCTACAAATTGTGGCATTTGAGGCCTCCATTCACCTTTTTTGCTGTGTGTGTTACAACACTAAACATTTACATTTTATGATTGGAGTATTAACCCCTTAATCCCAAATAATGTACTATCCCATCGAGGTGACCTGGGACTTAATTCCCAGCGATGGGATAGTACTTCATGAGCGATCAGCCACACTCACGGGGGAGTGCGGCCGATCATCGCGGGTGTCAGCTGATTATTACAGCTGACATCTGGCACTATGTGCCTGGAGTGGTCACGGACCGCTCGCGGCACATTAACCCCCGGAACACTGCAATCAAGTATGATCGCAGCATTTTGGCGGCATAGGGAAGCATCGCGCAGGGAGGGGACTCCCTGCATGCTTCCCTGAGACCCTCAGAACAACGCGATGTGATCACGTTGCTCCGAGGGTCTCCTACCTTCTCCCTGCAGGCTCCAAATCCAAAATGGCTGCGGGGCTCCTTCCGGGTCCTGCAGGGAGGTGGCTTGCAAGCTTGTTTGGGGCTATAAAGGGGCGTTCCCGCCGACCGCCATGTTACTGCTGCTGATCTGAGCATAGGGAGAGGTTGCTGCCGCTTCGTCAGAAGCAGGGATAGCGTTAGGCAGGGTCCATTAACCCCCAAACCGCTTGTGCTGTAGCGATTTCCACTGTCCAACACCACCTTTTTTTTGCAGGGACAGTGGAAGCTACATTTTTTTTCCTCAGCGCTGTAGCTCATTGGGCTGCCCTAGAAGGCTCCCTGATAGCTGCATTGCTGTGTGTACGCCGCTGTGCAAACCAACTGCTTTTTTCAAAGCACAAATCCTGCTGTTCCTTCCTTTCTGCACAGCTATCTTGTTTGTTTGTCCACACTTTTGATGTAATTCGTGCAGCAGTCCACTCCTTGTTATTGCTGCCTGCCATACCTGGCTGAGATTACTGCAGGGAGATAGTAATTGTAGGACAGTCCCTGTTTTTTTTTTTTTTTTTTAAATTCTCCCTGAAAAAAAATAAATAGTGGGAGATTAATCTTGGCATTTGTGCTTGAGTGCTAGTCGTGTGTGCCATCTCTCTACAATTGTGGGGCACAGAAAGCCTAGTGTCTATAATCCTTTATTTTTTTATTTATTTATTTTTTATTCTCCCTAATAAAAAAAAATAGTGGGAGATTAAGATTGGCATTTCTGCTAGAGTGCCAGTCCTGTGTGTGCCATCTCTCTCCAATTTTGGGGCACAGAAAGCCTAGTGTGTAATACTGGCCCTGATTTCTTGTCAATTCTCCCTAACAAAAAAAATAATGGGAGATTAAGATTGGCATTTCTGCTAGAGTGCCAGTCCTGTGTGTGCCATCTCTCTCCAATTTTGGGGCACAGAAAGCCTAGTGTGTAATACTGGCCCTGATTTCTTGGCAATTCTCCCTAACAAAAAAAAGTAGTGGGAGATTAAGATTGGCATTTCTGCTAGAGTGCCAGTCCTGTGTGTGCCATCTCTCTCCAATTTTGGGGCACAGAAAGCCTAGTGTCTGTTTTTTTTATTTTTGTTTTTAAATTCTCCCTGAAAAAAAAAATATAGTGGGAGATTGATATTGGCCTTTGTGCTTCTGTGCCCGTCCTGTCTGTGCCATCTCTCTCAAATTGTGGGCCACAGAAAGCCTAGTGTCTGTTTTTTTTTATTTTGGTTTTTAAATTCTCCCTGAAAAAAAAAAAAATAGTGGGAGATTAATATTGGCCTTTGTGCTTCTGTGCCCGTCCTGTCTGTGCCATCTCTCTCAAATTGTGGACCACATAAAGCCTAGTGTCTGTTTTTTTTATTTTGGTTTTTAAATTCTCCCTGAAAAAAAAATAAATAGTGGGAGATTAATATTGGCCTTTGTGCTTCTGTGCCCGTCCTGTCTGTGCCATCTCTCTCAAATTGTGGGCCACAGAAAGCCTAGTGTCTGTTTTTTTTATTTTGGTTTTTAAGTTCTCCCTGAAAAAAAAAATAGTGGGAGATTAATATTGGCCTTTGTGCTTCTGTGCCCGTCTTGTCTGTGCCATCTCTCTCAAATTGTGGGCCACAGAAAGCCTAGTGTCTGTTTTTTTTATTTTGGTTTTTAAATTCTCCCTGAAAAAAAACATAAATAGTGGGAGATTAATATTGGCCTTTGTGCTTCTGTGCCCGTCCTGTCTGTGCCATCTCTCTCAAATTGTGGGCCACAGAAAGCCTAGTGTCTGTTTTTTTTATTTTGGTTTTTAAATTCTCCCTGAAAAAAAAAAAATAGTGGGAGATTAATATTGGCCTTTGTGCTTCTGTGCCCGTCCTGTCTGTGCCATCTCTCTCAAATTGTGGGCCACAGAAAGCCTAGTGTCTGTTTCTTTATTTTGGTATTTAAATTCTCCCTGAAAAAAAAAATAGTGGGAGATTAATATTGGCCTTTGTGCTTCTGTGCCAGTCCTGTCTGTGCCATCTCTCTCAAATTGTGGGCCACAGAAAGCCTAGTGTCTGTTTTTTTTATTTTGGTTTTTAAATTCTCCCTGAAAAAAAAAAATAGTGGGAGATTAATATTGGCATTTGTACTTGAGTGACAGTCCTGCGTGTGTGGCATCTCTCTCATTTTGTGCCACAGAAAACCGAGTGTGTAACATTGTGCCTGATTTTCCTTGCAGTCTCACCCACCTATAAAGGGATATCTAAATCCTACAGAAGTTTGAGTTCACCTTGTAAGTTGTTTTACAGTAACAAATACCGTTACTTTGGTTACGTTTTTAAAACAATGAGGAAGTCTGGTGGAAGAGGTCGTGGCCGTGGGCGTTCATTGCCAGCTGGTAATTATGGTAGTGGTGGTGGAGCATCAGGTGGTCGTGGGAAAAACAATATAGCACCTAAGTCTCGAGCTGTGGAGCCAGGTTCGTCTTCTGGCTACACAAGGCCTCGAACGCTCCCTTTTCTGGGAGTAGGAAAACCGCTTTTAAAGCCAGAGCAGCAAGAGCAAGTTTTGGCTTTCCTTGCTGACTCTAGCTCTTTTGCCTCCTCTTCTGAAACTGGTAAATGTAAAAGCAGCGCGTCGTTAGTGGATGTTCACGCTCAGGGACAAGTCGCTCCATTGTCCTGTTCAGCAAAAACAATAACAGAGAAGGATGCGTCAGGCGACACAACAGGTTACTCCATGGAGCTCTTTACACATACCGTTCCTGGGTTAGAAAGTGAAACAGTTAACAGGCCATGCCCATTACAAGTTGAATCGGACATGGAGTGCACAGATGCACAACCACAGCCAGATTACTATGCTGTTCCTTTGACTCAGACCACAACATTGCCCTCGCAGTGTACTGATCCAGAATCAGACCCTGATGAGACTATGGTGCCCCGTCACGAACGCTATACCACCGGCTTAGACGGTGACACAGACGAAGTTGCACACGAGATAGAAGAGGAGGTCATAGATGGCCCAGTTGTTGACCCCGATTGGCAGCCATTGGGGGAACAGGGTGCAGGCGGCAGTAGTTCCGAAGCGGAGGAGGAGGGGTCGCAGCAGGCATCAACATCGCAACAGGTTCCATCTGCCGGGCCCGTATCTGGCCCAAAACACGTGGCAAAGCCAAAACCTGTTGGAGGACAGCGTGGCCATCCGGTTAAAGCTCAGTCTGCAATGCCTGAAAAGGTATCCGATGCTAGAAAGAGTGCAGTCTGGCATTTTTTTTAAACAACATCCAATTGATCAGCGCAAAGTCATCTGTCAAAAATGTTCAACTACCTTAAGCAGAGGTCAGAATCTGAAAAGTCTAAATACCAGTTGCATGCATAGACATTTAACCACCATGCATTTGCAAGCCTGGACTAACAACCAAACGTCCCTTAAGGTTATAGCACCCTCGGCCAATGAAGCTAGTCAGCAACGCTACATCTCTTCCGTCACTGTAAGGCCACCATTTTCCGCACCACCTGCAGTATCTGTGCAGGTTTCGTTGCCAGGCCAAAGCAGTCAGGGTCAGGGAATCACCAGTTTCGTAGTAGGAAACACTGCATCTAGGGCACCGGCAAGAATACCGTCTCCAACCTTCTCTCAGTCTGCCATGTCCACCGGCACCCCCGCTAGTTCCACGATCTCCAGCTCTCCAGTCCAGCTCACCCTACATGAGACTCTCGTTAGAAAAAGGAAGTACTTAGCCTTGCATCCGCGTACACAGGGTTTGAACGCCCACATAGCTAGACTAATCTCGTTAGAGATGATGCCCTACCGGTTAGTTGAAAGCGAAGCTTTCAAAGCCCTGATGGACTACGCTGTACCACGCTACGAGCTACCCAGTCGACACTTCTTTTCGAGAAAAGCCATCCCAGCCCTCCACCAGCATGTTAAAGAAAGCATCGTCTGTTGTGAATTCTGTGGCAGAGTTCACTCCTGTGGTCACAAGTGGTACTTCGGCTGATTCTCTCTGGGATCTTCCGTTTGTGGAGGAAAGTGGTACTGCAGCTTCTGAGTTTCCTCCCTCAGGTGATCTGGTGAGCTCGTTAGCTTCTTCTCTACTTAACTCCACCTGATGCTTTGATCCATGCTTCCTGTCAATGTTCCAGTGTAGGACTTGTTTTTCCCCTGGATCATTCCTGTGGCCTGCTGCTCTGCAAAGCTAAGTTTTGCTTATGTTATTTTGTTGCTATTTTTCAGTCCAGCTTGCTTTATTGGTTTTTCTCGCCTGCTGGAAGCTCTGAGACGCAGAGGGACCACCTCCGTACCGTTAGTCGGTGCGGAGGGTCTTTTTGTCCCCTCTGCGTGGTTATTTATAGGTTTTTGTGCTGACCGCAAAGTTATCTACCCTATCCTCGTTCTGTTCAGCTAGTCGGGCCTCACTTTGCTAAATCTGTTTCATCTCTATGTTTGTGTTTTCATCTTACTCACAGTCATTATATGTGGGGGGCTGCCTTTTCCTTTGGGGAATTTCTCTGAGGCAAGGTAGGCTTAATTTTCTATCTTCAGGACTAGCTAGTTTCTCAGGCTGTGACGAGGTGCCTAGGTTCTGGTCAGGAGCGCTCCACGGCTACCTTTAGTGTGGTTTGATAGGATTAGGGATTGCGGTCTGCAGAGTTCCCACGTCTCAGAGCTCGTTCTCTTATATTGGGTTATTGTCAGATCACTGTATGTGCTCTGACCTCCATGTCCATTGTGATTCTGAATTGCCTTTCATAACAGTACAGGAAGCCAAAAGTGCTAATGATTCTCAATAGAGGGAAAAAAGAAGTTCTGAGACCATTTTTTTTTTCTTTGCACTGTGTTTTGTCTTTTTTTTCCCCTAGACATTTGGGTGGTTCAGGACACAGGTGTAGCAATGGACATTAAAGGTCTGTCTTCATGTGTGGATCAGCTCACGGCAAGAGTTCAAAATATTCAAGATTTTGTTGTTCAGAATTCTTTGCTAGAATTCCTATTCCAGATTTGTTTTTTTGGAGATAGAACTAAATTTCTGAGTTTCAAAAATAATTGTAAACTATTTCTGGCTTTGAAACCTCGCTCTTCTGGTGACCCAATTCAACAGGTTAGGATCGTCATTTCTTTTTTGCGCGGCGACCCTCAGGACTGGGCGTTTTCTCTTGCGTCAGGAGATCCTGCATTGAGTAATATCGATGCGTTTTTCCTGGCGCTTGGGTTGCTGTACGATGAGCCTAATTCAGTGGATCAGGCAGAAAAAAATTTGCTGGCTCTTTGTCAGGCTCAGGATGAGATAGAGGTATATTGTCAGAAATTTAGAAAGTGGTCAGTGCTCACTCAATGGAATGAATCTGCGCTGGCAGCAATATTCAGAAAGGGTCTCTCTGAAGTCCTTAAGGATGTCATGGTGGGATTTCCTATGCCTGCAGGTTTGAATGAGTCTATGTCTTTGGCCATTCAGATCGGTCGACGCTTGCGTGAGCGTAAATCTGTGCACCCTTTGGCGGTATTACCTGAGCTTAAACCTGAGACTATGCAGTGTGATAGGACCTTGACCAGAGTTGAACGGCAAGAACATAGACGTCTGAATGGTCTGTGTTTCTACTGTGGTGATTCCACTCATGCTATCTCTGATTGTCCTAAGCGCACTAAGCGGTTCGCTAGGTCTGCCACCATTGGTACTGTACAGTCAAAATTTCTTCTGTCCGTTACCTTGATCTGCTCTTTGTCATCGTATTCTGTCATGGCATTTGTGGATTCAGGCGCTGCCCTGAATTTGATGGACTTGGAATATGCTAAGCATTGTGGGTTTTTCTTGGAGCCCTTGCAGTGTCCTATTCCATTGAGAGGAATTGATGCTACGCCTTTGGCCAAGAATAAGCCTCAATACTGGACCCAGCTGACCATGTGCATGGCTCCTGCACATCAGGAGGTTATTCGCTTTCTGGTGTTGCATAATCTGCATGATGTAGTCGTGTTGGGGTTGCCATGGCTACAAGCCCATAATCCAGTATTAGATTGGAAATCCATGTCGGTGTCCAGCTGGGGTTGTCAGGGGGTACATGGTGATGTTCCATTTCTGTCAATTTCGTCATCCACCCCTTCTGAGGTCCCAGAGTTCTTGTCTGATTACCGGGATGTATTTGATGAGCCCAAGTGCAATACCCTACCTCCGCATAGGGATTGTGATTGTGCTATCAATTTGATTCCTGGTTGTAAATTCCCAAAAGGTCGATTGTTTAATTTGTCCGTGCCTGAGCACACCGCTATGCGCAGTTATGTGAAGGAATCCCTGGAGAAGGGGCATATTCGCCCGTCATCATCGCCATTAGGAGCAGGGTTCTTTTTTGTAGCCAAGAAGGATGGTTCGCTGAGACCTTGTATAGATTAACGCCTTCTTAATAAGATCACGGTTAAATTTCAGTACCCCTTGCCATTGTTATCTGATCTGTTTGCTCGGATTAAGGGGGCTAGTTGGTTCACAAAGATAGATCTTCGTGGTGCGTATAATCTGGTGCGAATTAAGCAAGGCGATGAATGGAAAACTGCATTTAATACGCCCGAGGGTCATTTTGAGTATCTCGTGATGCCGTTCGGACTTGCCAATGCTCCATCAGTGTTTCAGTCCTTTATGCATGACATCTTCCGAGAGTACCTGGATAAATTCCTGATTGTGTACTTGGATGACATTTTGATCTTCTCGGATGATTGGGAGTCTCATGTGAAACAGGTCAGAACGGTTTTTCAGGTCCTGCGTGCTAATTCTTTGTTTGTGAAGGGATCAAAGTGTCTCTTTGGTGTGCAGAAGGTTTCATTTTTGGGGTTCATCTTTTCCTCTTCTACTATCGAGATGGATCCTGTTAAGGTCCAAGCCATCCATGATTGGACTCAGTCGACATCTCTGAAAAGTCTGCAAAAGATCCTGGGCTTTGCTAATTTTTATCGTCGCTTCATCTGCAATTTTTCTAGTATTGCTAAACCATTGACCGATTTGACCAAGAAGGGTGCTGATGTGGTCAATTGGTCTTCTGCTGCTGTGGAAGCTTTTCAAGAGTTGAAGCGTCGTTTTTCTTCTGCCCCTGTGTTGTGTCAACCAGATGTTTCTCTTCCGTTCCAGGTCGAGGTTGATGCTTCTGAGATTGGAGCAGGGGCTGTTTTGTCACAGAGAGGTTCTGGTTGCTCAGCGATGAAACCATGCGCTTTCTTTTCCAGGAAGTTTTCGCCTGCTGAGCGAAATTATGATGTGGGCAACCGAGAGTTGCTGGCCATGAAGTGGGCATTCGAGGAGTGGCGTCATTGGCTTGAAGGAGCTAAGCATCGCGTGGTGGTATTGACTGATCATAAGAATTTGACTTATCTCGAGTCTGCCAAGCGCTTGAATCCTAGACAAGGTCGTTGTTTTTTGCCCGTTTTGACTTTGTGATTTCGTACCTTCCAGGCTCTAAAAATGTGAAGGCGGATGCTCTGCCTAGGAGTTTTGTACCCGACTCTCCAGGTTTGTCTGAGCCGGCGGGTATCCTCAAGGAGGGAGTAATTGTGTCTGCCATCTCCCCTGATTTGCGGCGGGTGCTGCAAAAATTTCAGGCTAATAAACCTGATCGTTGCCCAGCGGAGAAACTGTTTGTCCCTGATAGGTGGACGAATAAAGTTATCTCTGTGGTTCATTGTTCGGTGTTGGCTGGTCATCCTGGAATCTTTGGTACCAGAGAGTTAGTGGCTAGATCCTTTTGGTGGCCCTCTCTGTCGCGGGATGTGCGTACTTTTGTGCAGTCCTGTGGGATTTGTGCTCGGGCTAAGCCCTGCTGTTCTCGTGCCAGTGGGTTGCTTTTGCCCTTGCCGGTCCCGAAGAGGCCTTGGACACATATCTCTATGGATTTTATTTCTGACCTTCCCGTTTCTCAAAAGATGTCAGTCATTTGGGTGGTCTGTGATCGCTTTTCTAAGATGGTCCATCTGGTACCCTTGTCTAAATTGCCTTCCTCCTCTGATTTGGTGCCTTTGTTCTTCCAGCATGTGGTTCGTTTGCATGGCATTCCAGAGAATATTGTTTCTGACAGAGGTTCCCAGTTTGTTTCGAGGTTTTGGCGAGCCTTTTGTGGTAGGATGGGCATTGACTTGTCTTTTTCCTCGGCTTTCCATCCTCAGACTAATGGCCAGACCGAGCGAACCAATCAGACCTTGGAAACATATCTGAGGTGCTTTGTTTCTGCTGATCAGGATGACTGGGTGTCCTTTTTGCCTTTGGCTGAGTTCGCCCTTAATAATCGGGCCAGCTCGGCTACCTTGGTTTCACCGTTTTTCTGCAATTCTGGGTTCCATCCTCGTTTCTCTTCTGGACAGGTTGAGTCTTCGGACTGTCCTGGTGTGGATACTGTGGTGGACAGGTTGCAGCAGATTTGGACTCAGGTAGTGGACAATTTGACCTTGTCCCAGGAGAAGGCTCAACGTTTCGCTAATCGCAGACGCCGTGTGGGTCCCCGACTTCGTGTTGGGGATCTGGTTTGGTTATCTTCTCGTCATATTCCTATGAAGGTTTCCTCTCCTAAGTTTAAACCTCGTTTTATTGGTCCGTATAGGATTTCTGAGGTTCTTAATCCTGTGTCTTTTCATCTGACCCTTCCAGATTCTTTTTCCATACATAACGTATTCCATAGGTCATTGTTGCGGAGATACGTGGCACCTATGGTTCCATCTGTTGAGCCTCCTGCCCCGGTTTTGGTGGAGGGGGAATTGGAGTATATTGTGGAGAAGATTTTGGATTCTCGTGTTTCAAGACGGAAACTCCAGTATCTGGTTAAATGGAAGGGTTATGCTCAGGAAGATAATTCCTGGGTTTTTGCCTCTGATGTCCATGCTCCCGATCTTGTTCGTGCCTTTCATGTGGCTCATCCTGGTCAGCCTGGGGGCTCTGGTGAGGGTTCTGTGACCCCTCCTCAAGGGGGGGTACTGTTGTGAATTCTGTGGCAGAGTTCACTCCTGTGGTCACAAGTGGTACTTCGGCTGATTCTCTCTGGGATCTTCCGTTTGTGGAGGAAAGTGGTACTGCAGCTTCTGAGTTTCCTCCCTCAGGTGATCTGGTGAGCTCGTTAGCTTCTTCTCTACTTAACTCCACCTGATGCTTTGATCTATGCTTCCTGTCAATGTTCCAGTGTAGGACTTGTTTTTTCCCTGGGTCATTCCTGTGGCCTGCTGCTCTGCAAAGCTAAGTTTTGCTTATGTTATTTTGTTGCTATTTTTCAGTCCAGCTTGCTTTATTGGTTTTTCTCGCCTGCTGGAAGCTCTGAGACGCAGAGGGACCACCTCCGTACCGTTAGTCGGTGCGGAGGGTCTTTTTGTCCCCTCTGCGTGGTTATTTATAGGTTTTTGTGCTGACCGCAAAGTTATCTTCCCTATCCTCGTTCTGTTCAGCTAGTCGGGCCTCACTTTGCTAAATCTGTTTCATCTCTATGTTTGTGTTTTCATCTTACTCTCAGTCATTATATGTGGGGGGCTGCCTTTTCCTTTGGGGAATTTCTCTGAGGCAAGGTAGGCTTAATTTTCTATCTTCAGGACTAGCTAGTTTCTCAGGCTGTGACGAGGTGCCTAGGTTCTGGTCAGGAGCGCTCCACGGCTACCTTTAGTGTGGTTTGATAGGATTAGAGATTGCGGTCTGCAGAGTTCCCACGTCTCAGAGCTCGTTCTATTATTTTGGGTTATTGTCAGATCACTGTAAGTGCTCTGACCTCCATGTCCATTGTGATTCTGAATTGCCTTTCATAACAATCGTCCATGCACTCAGGCAATCTGAGTACAAAGGTGCACCTGACAACAGATTCATGGACCAGTAGGTATGGCCAGGGACGTTACGTGTCCATCACGGCACACGGGGTGAATGTGGTGGATGCAGGGTCCACAGGGGACAGCAATTTTGGGACAGTTCTGCCTAGCCCACGGTCTAGGAAACAATTGGCTGTAGCCGTTCGCACCCCCTCCTCCTCCTCCTTGTCCTCCTGCAGAAGCGAGAGCTCGTCCACAGAACGCAGTCGCACAACCACTCCATCCGCAGCTGCCACTGTTGCACACCAGGTGTCCCATTATGGGGCAGCTACTGGCAAGCGTCAGCAGGCTGTATTGGCTATGAAGTGTTTGGGCGACAACAGACACACCGCGGAAGTTCTGTCCGAGTTCTTGCAGAAAGAAACGCAGTCGTGGCTGGGCACTGTAGATCTTGAGGCAGGCAAGGTAGTGAGTGATAACGGAAGGAATTTCATGGCTGCCATCTCCCTTTCCCAACACATTCCTTGCCTGACTCACACCTTAAACCTGGTGGTGCAGTGCTTCCTGAAAAGTTATCCGGGGTTATCCGACCTGCTCCTCAAAGTACGCGGACTTTGCTCGCATATCCGCCGTTCGCCCGTACACTCCAGCCGTATGCAGACCTATCAGCGGTCTTTGAACCTTCCCCACCATCGCCTAATCATCGACGTTGCAACAAGGTGGAACTCAACACTGCACATGCTTCAGAGACTGTGCGAACAGAGGCGTGCTGTTATGTTTTTGTGGGAGGATACACATACACGGGCAGGCAGTAGGATGGCAGACATGGAGTTGTCAGGTGTGCAGTGGTCGAAGGTACAAGACATGTGTCAAGTCCTTCAGTGTTTTGAGGAATGCACACGGCTGGTTAGTGCAGACAACGCCATAATAAGCATGAGCATCCCCCTAATGCGTCTGCTGATGCAAAGTTTGACGCACATAAAGGAGCAGGCGTCTGCAGCAGAGGAAGAGGAAAGCCTTGATGACAGTCAGCCATTGTCTGGTCAGGGCAGTGTACAGGACGAGGTAGCGGGCGAACAGGAGGAGGAGGAGGACGAGGAGGATGATGGGGATGAGTATTTTTTTAATGAGGAAGCTTCTCTGGGGCCAATAGCAACTGGTGGCGTTGCAAGGCCGGGTTCAGGTTTTTTTAGGGAGACAAGTGACGTAGATTTGCCTGAAACTGCCCATCAACCCAGCACGACCGCAGATTTGACAACTGGAACTTTGGCCCACATGGCGGATTATGCCTTACGTATCCTGAAAAGGGACCCACGCATTAATAAAATGATGACTGATGATGATTCCTGGTTGGCCTGCCTCCTTAATCCTCGCTATAAAGGCAAATTGCTAAATATTATGCCACATGAGAACCTGGAACAAATATTAGCAACCAAACAATCAACTCTTGTTGACTGTTTGATTCAGGCATTCCCAGCACACAGCGACGGTGAGCGTTATCACACGAGCTGCAGGGGTCAGCAGGCCAGAGGTGTTAGAGGTGCACAAATCAGAAGTGGCATTGGACAGAGGGGTTTTCTGACCAGGTTGTGGAGTGATTTTGTTATGACCGCAGACAAGACAGGTACTGCAGCATCAATTCAAAGTGACAGGAGACAACATTTGTCCAGTATGGTTACTAACAATTTTTCATCCCTTATCGACGTTCTCCCTCAACTGTCATTCCCATTTGATTACTGGGCATCCAAATTAGACACCTGGCCAGAATTGGCAGAATATGCATTAATAATAATAATAATAATAATTTTTATTTATATAGCGCCAACATATTCCGCAGCGCTTTACAAATTATAGAGGGGACTTGTACAGACAATAGACATTACAGCATAACAGAAATACAGTTCAAAACAGATACCAGGAGGAGTGAGGGCCCTGCTCGCAAGCTTACAAACTATGGGGAAAAGGGGAGACACGAGAGGTGGATGGTAACAATTGCTTTAGTTATTCGGACCAGCTATAGTGTAAGGCTCAGGTGTTCATGTAAAGCTGCATGAACCAGTTAACTGCCTAAGTATGTAGCAGTACAGACACAGAGGGCTAATACTGCATAAAGTGTATGAGAACATGATGCGAGGAACCTTTTTTTTTTATTATAAATAGGCCACACAGGGATCGTTAGGTTAATGCATTGAGGCGGTAGGCCAGTCTGAACAAATGAGTTTTTAGGGCACGCTTAAAACTGTGGGGATTGGGGATTAATCGTATTAACCTAGGTAGTGCATTCCAAAGAATCGGCGCAGCACGTGTAAAGTCTTGGAGACGGGAGTGGGAGGTTCTGATTATTGAGGATGCTAACCTGAGGTCATTAGCGGAGCGGAGGGCACGGGTAGGGTGGTAGACTGCAGGAGCTTGCTTGCCCAGCAGCTAGTGTCCTATCAGAAAGTGTATTCAGTGCTGCAGGTTCAATATTAACCGAAAAAAGGACTCGTCTGGCTACCCAAAATGTTGATGATCTAACCTTCATTAAAATGAACCACAACTGGATTTCAAATTCTTTTGCCCCACCTTTCCCGGCTGGCACCTAGCTTTCCTATGAAAAGGTCTTGCTTGTGGACTGCTCTGACTGACTTTTCCAATCTCGTAATTTGCAGCAGCTGTTTGTCCAGCATATGACATGTTTACACCTCCCAAAATGGCCAAACTCCCCCCACGGGGCCGTGGTCTCGCCACTTGGCGCAAGCACCCGTGAGAGTGCCGTTTGTCTGAAGAGGTGGGTGTGCACGCTTTTGGTCGACGGCACTGCCACTGGGTCTTTCATAGTACAATAAAGTGTCTCTGGCGGTGGTGGTGCGCACCCAACGTCAGACACACCGTTGTAACATGAGGGGCCCTGGGCCTGTACCGCCGGCCACAAGAGAGTCCCCCCCCAGCTCAAACAGTGCTCTACCACTTGTAAAATTATCTCTCACAGCTCCACCAATGTTTAGTCTATGCGCTGACATCCTTCAATGCCTGGCTCTGACAATACCAATGTGTTGACATGTATGATGCTACTTAAAATAGTCAGGGGCAGTGTCCTATATTTACACCAGTAAATACTTTGCGCCAAATTACTAGGTCTGAAACTCAGCAGAGGAGCCCACCCCTGAACCAAAGTATGCCACCCTTTTGTCTTTTGGTTTTGTTGTATTGCGAGACATTAACATCTATTTATTTTTGGCGAGTACTAACTGTCAGATACTCATTACAATCGGCCTCCGCTGACAACACCAATGCTGCCTGTGTACCCTTGCAAGATAATTCCAAGTGTCTACAGCCTACTTTTGTTATGTTAGGCCTACTAAGCCTGTCTGCGGTCCATTATAGAAATTGTCCTTCACTGACCACACCACTGCTGCCCGTGTACCCCTGGAACCTATTTTAAAGTGCCTATTATTATTATTATTATTATACATTTTTATAGCGCCATTTATTCCATGGCGCTTTACATGTGAATACGAGGCAAATATAGACAAATACATTAAACATGAGCAGATAACAGGCACACGGGTACATAAGGAGGGAGGACCCTGCCCGCGAGGGCTGACAGTCTGCAGGGGATGGGTGATGAAACACTAGGAGAGGGTAGGGCAGGTTGCGCGGCGGTTCAGTAACTTCAGGATCACTGCAGGCTGTAGGCTTGTCGGAAGAGGTGGGTCTTCAGGTTCTTTTTGAAGGTTTCTATGGTAGGCGAGAGTCTGATGTGTTGGGGTAGAGAGTTCTAGAGTATGGGGCAAGCACGGGAGAAGTCTTGGATGCGGTTGTGGGAAGAAGAGATGAGAGGGGAGTAGAGAAGGAGGTCTTGAGAGGATCGGAGGTTGCGTGTAGGTAGGTACCGGGAGACCATGTCACAGATGTATGGAGGAGAAAGGTTGTGGATGGCTTTATATGTCATTGTGAGGGTTTTGAACTGGAGTCTCTGGGCGATAGGAAGCCAGTGAAGGGCTTGACATAGGGAAGAGGCTGGGGAATAGCGGGGAGACAGGTAGATTAGTCGGGCAGCAGAGTGTAGGATGGATTGGAGCGGTGCCTGAGTGCTAGAGGGGAGTCCAGAGAGTAGGAGGTTGCAGTAGTCGAGGCGGGAGATGATAAGGGCATGCACTAGCGTTTTTGCGGTGTCACGGTCAAGGAAAGCACGGATCCGGGAAATATTTTTGAGTTTGAGACGGCAGGAGGAGGCAAGGGCTTGGATATGTGGCTTGAAAGAGAGGGCAGAGTCGAGGATCACCCCGAGGCACCGGGCGTGTGGGACTGGGGAAAGTGAGCAGCCATTGACATTGATGGATAGGTCTGGTGGAAGGGTAGAGTGAGATGGGGGAAAGATGATGAATTCTGTTTTGTCCATGTTCAGTTGTAGAAAGCGAGCAGAAAAGAAGGCTGAAATAGCAGACAGACAGTGCGGGATTTTGGTAAGTAAGGAGGTGAGGTCAGGTCCGGATAGGTAGATCTGCGTGTCATCAGCGTAGAGATGGTACTGCATACCGTGGGATTCTATGAGCTGTCCCAAGCCGAAAGTGTAGATGGAGAAGAGTAGGGGTCCTAGAACAGAGCCTTGAGGAACACCGACTGACAAGGGGCGAAGTGAGGAGGTGGTGTGGGGGAGGGAGACACTGAATGTTCGGTCTGTCAGATATGACGAGATCCAGGAAAGGGCCAAGTCTGTGATGCCAAGAGATAAGAGGATTTGTAGCAAAAGGGAGTGGTCCACAGTGTCAAAGACAGAAGAAAGGTCCAGGAGAAGGAGGACAGAGTAGTGTCGCTTGCTCCTGGCAGTTAGTAGGTCATTGGTGACTTTAGTTAGGGCAGTTTCAGTTGAGTGATGGGAACGAAAGCCTGATTGTAACCGATCAAAGAGGGAGCAGGAGGAGAGGTGGGAGGACAGTTCAAGATGGACGTGTTGCTCCAGCAATTTGGAGGCATAAGGGAGAAGAGATATCGGGCGATAGCTAGACACAGAGGATGGGTCGAGGGAGGGCTTTTTGAGGATGGGTGTGATCTTGGCATGCTTGAAGGATGAGGGGAAGACACCTGTTGTGAGTGAGAGGTTGAAGAAGTGCGTTAGGGTTGGGATGAAGACAATGGAAAGGTTAGGGATGAGGTGGGATGGGAGCGAGTCAAGCGTGCAGGTGGTAAGGTGTGATCTTGACAGGAGGGTGGAGAGCTGATCTTCTGTCATGGTGGAGAAGCTGGTTTTGGAGGAGCAGGGTTGAGCAGCTAAGAGGGGCAGTGGGCACTGTGGGCCAAAGCTTTCTCTGATCGTATCGATCTTCTGTTTAAAGAAAGAGGCGAAGTCTTCAGCAGAAATGAGGGGGGAGGGAGGAGGTGCTGGGGGACGGAGTAGAGAATTGAAAGTGTTGAAAAGCTGTTTAGGGTTGTGAGACAGGGAGGATATGAGAGATGAGAAGTAAGTTTGTTTTGCGGCAGTGAGTGCAGACTTAAAGCTGGCGAGGGACTGCTTGTATGTAGTGAAGTGGTCGGCAGAGCGGGATTGCTTCCATCTCCGCTCAGCAATCCTGGAAGTCCGTCTTAATTCTTTGGTCAGGCTGGTCAGCCAGGGCTGCCTGTTAATTGTACGAGTTTTACTATGCATGAGCGGGGCGGCCGAATCGAGTGTTGCTGTTATTGTGGTGTTATAAAAAGTGGCAGCAGCATCTGTGTCATGAAGGGAGGCTATGTCTGTGAGAGGGAGAAGGGACTCCGAGAGTGATTGTAAGTTGAGATGTTTGAGATTTCTGCGAGGGAGTTTGTGGAGTGGGGGTTGCACATTAGGAGAGGAGAGGGAAGAGAATGTCAGTAGGTTGTGGTCAGACAGGGGGAGGGGTGTGTTAGTGAGATTAGTAAGGGAGCAGAGGCGGGTGAAAATGAGGTCCAGCGTGTGGCCATCTTTGTGAGTGGCCTCAGAGGACCATTGAGTGAGGACAAAGGAGGCAGTCAGTGATAGAAGTTTAGAGGCAGCTGAGGTGGAAGTGTCAATGGGGATATTGAAATCACCCATGATGATAGTGGGGATGTCGACAGAGAGGAAATGAAGTAGCCAGGTGGTGAAGTGGTCAAGAAAGGTGGAGATGGCTAGTTCTGGGGGGCGGTAGATGACAGCCAGCTGGAGGTTGGAGGGGGAGTAGATGAGGACAGAGTGCACCTCAAACGAGGGAAGATTAGCGGAGGGTGGTAGTGGGATTGGAGTAAAGGAGCAGGTGTCGGACAGGAGCAATCCAACTCCTCCACCACGTTTGTTGCTGGGGCGAGGGGTGTGAGAGAGGTGGAATCCGCCATAGGAGAGCGCAGCTGGAGAGGCAGAGTCAGATGGGGTGAGCCAGGTTTCAGTGAGGCCGAGGAAGGAGAGTTTGTTGGTGATGAAGAGGTCGTGGATAAATGTCAGTTTGTTGCAGATGGAGCGTGCGTTCCATAGTGCTCCAAGTAGGGGGAGCGGGGGAGTGGGGGCTGGATGAAGGGGTATGAGGTTGTCGTGGTTGGGAAAACGTGGGGAGGATTGTGGCAGGGGGTTAGAAATGAGTGTGGGGATGAGTTGGGGAGGGCCGGGATTTGGGGATATGTCACCAGCGATGAGGAGTAGCAGACAGAATATTTGAAGGTGGGAGCAGGATAGGACATGATGTGGCCGTGTGTGTCTGGAGAAAAAGGATTGTATGTGGAGGAACAGTTCTGAGGAGAAGGTGAGATGGCTGGGGAGTATGGAGGAAGAAATGACTAGTTCATTACTAGGTGGAGGGATTGCAGGAGATTGTAAGAAGGAAAGTAGTATGGAGGTGAAAGAGAAAAGAAATTGAAACATTGTAGTGGTTGGTATTGTGTTACCTTCCAGTCAATTCCAGTCCAATTCAGTCTAATTCAAAATCATAATTAAAAAGATGTAATTTAAAAGATGGAAGTTAAAAGATGAAATGCAGCAGACTGAGTCTGTAGCAGACTCCTGCATGTGAATATATCCCCCAGTTAAGGGCAATCAGGTGTGAATGAGGAGGTGGCTGGGTATGGGAGACCAGATGTAGAGAGTTAAGCAAAGGCCTACAGCCTACTTTTATTATGTTAGGCCTACTAAGCCTGTCTGCGGTCCCTCCTTCCAATAGTCCTCCACTGACCACACCACTGCTGCCCGTGTACCCCTGGAACCTATTTTAAAGTGCCTACAGCCTACTTTTGTTATGTTAGGCCTACTAAGCCTGTCTGCGGTCCCTCCTTCCACTAGTCCTCCACTGACCAGACCACTGCTGCTCGTGAACCCCTGGAACCTATTTTAAAGTGCCTACAGCCTACTTTTGTTATGTTAGGTCTACTAAGCCTGTCTGCGGTCCCTCCTTCCACTAGTCCTCCACTGACCAGACCACTGCTGCTCGTGTACCCCTGGAACCTATTTTAAAGTGCCTACAGCCTACTTTTGTTGTTAGGCCTACTAAGCCTGTCTGCGGTCCCTCCTTCCAATAGTCCTCCACTGACCACACCACTGCTGCCCGTGTACCCCTGGAACCTATTTTAAAGTGCCTACAGCCTACTTTTGTTATGTTAGGTCTAATAAGCCTGTCTGCGGTCCCTCCTTCCACTAGTCCTCCACTGACTAGACCACTGCTGCTCGTGTACCCCTGGAACCTATTTTAAAGTGCCTACAGCCTACTTTTGTTATGTTAGGCCTACTAAGCCTGTCTGCGGTCCCTCCTTCCAATAGTCCTCCACTGACCACACCACTGCTGCCCGTGTACCCCTGGAACCTATTTTAAATTGCATAGAGCATCCTTTATTTAATTGTTGGCGTACTAAGTCTGTCTGCGGTCCATAATTGAAATTGTCCTCCACTGACCAGAGCAATGCTGTCTGTGTACCCCTGTAACCTTTTTTAAACTGCATTGAGCCCAATTTTTTGTTTAAGGCCTACTACCTGTGTCTGTCTGCGCCACTCAATACAGCTGTCCTCCTCTGAAAAAAGCTGAGCATCAATAGTCTGGTTTTCAGCCTATAGGAATTTGAAAACTGCATTGGGGCTACTACTTCGGTAGGGCCTACTAACGGTGTCTGCCGCTCCAAGGTGTTCTCCTGGTTGCCTCTCCATAGCTTCGATCTTCTAGCTCTCGTTTAGTAATTGTTGAAACAACACTGCATTAGGCCTACAAGTTGGGTCTGGGTTGTAGAGACGGTGTCTGCCGCTCCAAGGTGTTCTCCAGGTTGCCTCTCCATAGCTTCGATCTTCTAGCTCTCGTTTAGTAGTTGTTGAAAACAACACTGCATTAGGCCTACAAGTTGGGTCTGGGTTGTAGAGACGGTGTCTGCCGCTCCAAGGTGTTCTCCAGGTTGCCTCTCCATTGCTTCAATCTTCATGCTGGTCTTAAGTAGTTGTTGAAACCACACTACATTAGGCCTACAAGTTGGGTCTGGGTTGTAGAGATGGTGTCTGCCGCTCCAAGGTGTTCTCCAGGTTGCCTCTCCATAGCTTCGATCTTCTAGCTCTCGTTTAGTAGTTGTTGAAACAACACTGCATTAGGCCTACAAGTTGGGTCTGGGTTGTAGAGAAGGTGTCTGCCGCTCCAAGGTGTTCTCCAGGTTGCCTCTCCATAGCTTCGATCTTCTAGCTCTCGTTTAGTAGTTGTTGAAAACAACACTGCATTAGGCCTACAAGTTGAGTCTAGGTTGTAGAGACGGTGTCTTCCGCTCCAAGGTGTTCTCCAGGTTGCCTCTCCATTGCTTCAATCTTCATGCTCGTCTTAAGTAGTTGTTGAAGCAACACTACATTAGGCGTACAAGTTCGGTCTGGGTCGTAGAGACGGTGTCTGCCGCTCCAAGGTGTTCTCCAGGTTGCCTCTCCATTGTTTCAATCTTCATGCTCGTCTTAAGTAGTTGTTGAAACAAGACTACATTAGGCCTACAAGTTGGGTCTGGGTCGTAGAGACGGTGTCTGCCACTCCAAGGTGTTCTCCAGGTTGCCACATAATCGAAGCTGCATAGAGCCTATTTTGTTATTTTACGCCTACTAAGTCTTTCTGCGGTCCCTCCTTCCAATTGTCCTCCACTGAGCACACCAATGAAGACCGTGTACCCATGTAACCTTTTTTAAACCTGCGTCGAGCCAACTTTGTAGTGTAAGGCCTACTTGTAGTGTCTGGCTGCGCCACTCAATACAGCTGTCCTCTTTACAAAAAATGACCTACAATTATCTGGTTTTCAGCCTATTGGAATTGTAAAACTGCAGTGGGCCTACTAGTTGGGTTGGGGCCTTCTATCGGTGTCTGCCGCTCCTTGCTGTTCTCCTCCAGTGAACAAAGCTGTGCCGCCTGTTTACTGTTATGGACCTGGTGGTTAGGAGCACCCGGAACGACCTGATGGTTAAACTCAAACAGGACAAGCTCTGGGAAGTGGGAGCTCTGCTGACCGCAACCCCTAATCCTATCACACAACTAGAAATAGCCGTGGAGCGTACTGTTATGAAAGGTAATTCAGTACCACAATGGACATAGAGGTCAGCGCACATACAGTGACCTGGCAATAACCCAAAAAACAAGAACGAGCTCTGAGACGTGGGAACTCTGTTGACCGCAATCCCTAATCCTCTCCAACCACACTAAAGGCAGCCGTGGATTGCGCCTAACGCTCCCTATGCAACTCGGCACAGCCTGAGAAACTAGCTAGCCTGAAGATAGAAAATAAGCCTACCTTGCCTCAGAGAAATACCCCAAAGGAAAAGGCAGCCCCCACATATAATGACTGTGAGTTAAGATGAAAAGACAAACGTAAAGATGAAATAGATTTAGCAAAGTGAGGCCCAACTTTCTGAACAGAGCGAGGATAGGAAAGGTAACTTTGCGGTCAACACAAAAGCCTACAAAAACCACGCAAAGGGGGCAAAAAGACCCTCCGTACCGAACTAACGGCACGGAGGTACACCCTCTGCGTCCCAGAGCTTCCAGCAAGCAGAAAAAAACAAATTGACAAGCTGGACAGAAAAAAACAGCAAACAAATAGCAAGAGGAACTTAGCTATGCAGAGCAGCAGGCCACAGGAATGATCCAGGAGGAAACAGGTCCAATACTAGAACATTGACTGGAGGCCAGGATCAAAGCACTAGGTGGAGTTAAATAGAGCAGCACCTAACGACTTCACCACATCACCTGAGGAAGGAAACTCAGAAGCCGCAGTACCACTTTCCTCCACCAACGGAAGCTCACAGAGAGAACCAGCCAAAGTACCACTTGTGACCACAGGAGGGAGCTCTGCCACAGAATTCACAACAGTACCCCCCCTTGAGGAGGGGTCACCAAACCCTCACCAGAGCTCCCAGGACGACCAGGATGAGCCATATGAAAGGCACGAACAAGATCGGGAGCATGGACATCAGAGGCAAAGACCCAGGAATTATCTTCCTGAGCATAACCCTTCCACTTAACCAGATACTGGAGTTTCCGCCTTGAAACACGAGAATCCAAAATCTTCTCCACAATATACTCCAACTCCCCCTCCACCAAAACCGGGGCAGGAGGATCAACAGATGGAACCATAGGTGCCACGTATCTCCGCAACAATGACCTATGGAATACGTTATATATGGAAAAAGAATCTGGAAGGGTCAGACGAAAAGACACAGGATTAAGAACCTCAGAAATCCTATACGGACCAATAAAACGAGGTTTAAACTTAGGAGAGGAAACCTTCATAGGAATATGACGAGAAGATAACCAAACCAAGTCCCCAACCCGAAGTCGGGGACCCACACAGCGTCTGCGATTAGCGAAACGTTGAGCCTTCTCCTGGGACAAAGTCAAATTGTCCACTACATGAGTCCAAATCTGCTGCAACCTGTCCACCACAGTATCCACACCAGGACAGTCCGAAGACTCAACCTGCCCTGAAGAGAAACGAGGATGGAACCCAGAGTTGCAGAAAAACGGTGAAACCAAGGTAGCCGAGCTGGCCCGATTATTAAGGGCGAACTCAGCCAAAGGCAAAAAGGACACCCAGTCATCCTGATCAGCAGAAACAAAGCATCTCAGATATGTTTCCAAGGTCTGATTGGTTCATTCGGTCTGGCCATTAGTCTGAGGATGGAAAGCCGAGGAAAAAGACAAGTCAATGCCCATCCTACCACAAAAGGCTCGCCAACACCTCGAAACAAACTGGGAACCTCTGTCAGAAACGATATTCTCTGGAATGCCATGTAAACGAACCACATGCTGGAAAAACAATGGCACCAAATCAGAGGAGGAAGGCAATTTAGACAAGGGTACCAAATGGACCATCTTAGAGAAGCGATCACAGACCACCCAAATGACTGACATCTTTTGAGAGATGGGAAGATCTGAAATAAAATCCATAGAGATATGTGTCCAAGGCCTCTTCGGGACCGGCAAGGGCAAAAGCAACCCACTGGCACGAGAACAGCAGGGCTTAGCCCGAGCACAAATCCCACAGGACTGCACAAAAGAACGCACATCCCGCGACAGAGATGGCCACCAAAAGGATCTAGCCACTAACTCTCTGGTACCAAAGATTCCAGGATGACCAGCCAACACCGAACAATGAACCTCAGAGATAACTTTATTCGTCCACCTATCAGGGACAAACAGTTTCTCCGCTGGGCAACGATCAGGTTTATTAGCCTGAAATTTTTGCAGCACCCGCCGCAAATCAGGGGAGATGGCAGACACAATTACTCCCTACTTGAGGATACCCGCCGGCTCAGATACACCCGGAGAGTCGGGCACAAAACTCCTAGACAGAGCATCCGCCTTCACATTTTTAACGCCCGGAAGGTATGAAATCACAAAGTCAAAACGGGCAAAAAACAACGACCAACGAGCTTGTCTAGGATTCAACCGCTTGGCGGACTCGAGATAAGTCAAGTTCTTATGATCAGTCAAGACCACCACGCGATGCTTAGCTCCTTCAAGCCAATGACGCCACTCCTCGAATGCCCACTTCATGGCCAGCAACTCTCGATTGCCCACATCATAATTTCGCTCAGCAGGCGAAAACTTCCTGGAAAAGAAGGCGCATGGTTTCATCACCGAGCAATCAGAACTTCTCTGCGACAAAACAGCCCCTGCTCCAATCTCAGAAGCATCAACCTCGACCTGGAACGGAAGCGAAACATCTGGTTGACACAACACAGGGGCAGAAGAAAAACGATGCTTCAATTCTTGAAAAGCTTCCACCGCAGCAGAAGACCAATTGACCAAATCAGCACCCTTCTTGGTCAAATCGGTCAATGGTTTAGCAATACTAGAAAAATTGCAGATGAAGCGACGATAAAAATTAGCAAAGCCCAGGAACTTTTGCAGACTTTTCAGAGATGTCGGCTGAGTCCAATTATGGATGGCTTGGACCTTAACAGGGTCCATCTCGATAGTAGAAGGGGAAAAGATGAACCCCAAAAATGAAACCTTCTGAACACCAAAGAGACACTTTGATCCCTTCACAAACAAAGAATTAGCACGCAGGACCTGAAACACCGTTCTGACCTGCTTCACATGAGACTCCCAATCATCCGAGAAGATCAAAATGTCATCTAAGTACACAATCAGGAATTTATCCAGGTACTCTCGGAAGATGTCATGCATAAAGGATTGAAACACTGATGGAGCATTGGCAAGTCCGAATGGCATTACTAGATACTTAAAATGGCCCTCGGGCTTATTAAATGCAGTTTTCCACTCATCGCCTCGCTTAATACGCACAAGATTATACGCACCACGAAGATCTATCTTGGTGAACCAACTAGCCCCCTTAATCCGAGCAAACAAATCAGATAACAATGGCAAGGGGTACTGAAATTTAACCGTGATCTTATTTAGAAGGCGGTAATCTATACAAGGTCTCAGTGAACCATCCTTCTTGGCTACAAAAAAGAACCCTGCTCCTAATGGCGACGATGACGGGCGAATATGCCCCTTCTCCAAAGACTCCTTCACATAACTCCGCATAGCGGCGTGCTCAGGCACAGATAAATTAAACAGTCGACCTTTTGGGAATTTACTGCCAGGAATCAAATCGATAGCACAATCACAATCCCTATGCGGAGGTAGGGTATCGGACTTGGGCTCATCAAATACATCCCGGTAATCAGACAAGAACTCAGGAACCTCAGAAGGGGTGGATGACGAAATAGTCAGAAATGGGACATCACCATGTACCCCCTGACAACCCCAGCTGGACACAGACATGGATTTCCAATCTAATACTGGATTATGGACTTGTAGCCATGACAACCCCAACACGACCACATCATGCAGATTATGCAACACCAGAAAGCGAATAACCTCCTGATGTGCAGGAGCCATGCACATGGTCAGCTGGGTCCAGTACTGAGGCTTATTCTTGGCCAAAGGCGTAGCATCAATTCCTCTCAATGGAATAGGACACTGCAAGGGCTCCAAGAAAAACCCACAACGCCTAGCATACTCCAAGTCCATCAAATTCAGAGCAGCGCCTGAGTCCACAAATGCCATGACAGAATACGATGACAAAGAGCAGATCAAGGTAACAGACAGAAGAAATTTTGACTGTACAGTACCAATGGTGGCAGACCTAGCGAACCGCTTAGTGCGCTTAGGACAATCAGAGATAGCATGAGTGGAATCACCACAGTAGAAACACAGCCCATTCAGACGTCTGTGTTCTTGCCGTTCAACTCTGGTCAAAGTCCTATCGCACTGCATAGGCTCAGGTTTAAGCTCAGGTAATACCACCAAATGGTGCACAGATTTACGCTCGCGCAAGCATCGACCAATCTGAATGGCCAAAGACATAGACTCATTCAGACCAGCAGGCATACGAAATCCCACCATGACATCCTTAAGGGCTTTAGAGAGACCTTTTCTGAAAATAGCTGCGAGCGCACCTTCATTCCACTGAGTGAGTACGGACCACTTTCTAAATTTCTGACAATATACCTCTATTTCATCCTGACCCTGACACAGAACCAGCAAATTCTTCTCTGCCTGATCCACAGAATTAGGCTCATCGTACAGCAATCCGAGCGTCAGGAAAAATGCATCGATATTACTTAATGCAGGATCTCCTGACGCAAGAGAAAATGCCCAGTCCTGAGGGTCGCCACGCAAAAAAGAAATAACGATCCTAACTTGTTGAACTGGGTCACCAGAGGAGCGAGGTTTCAAAGCCAGAAATAGTTTACAATTATTTTTGAAACTCAGAAATTTAGTTCTATCTCCAAAAAACAAATCAGGAATAGGAATTCTCGGTTCTAACATAGAATTCTGAACCACAAAGTCTTGAATACTTTGTACTCTTGCCGTGAGCTGATCCACACATGAAGACAGACCTTTAATGTCCATTGCTACACCTGTGTCCTGAACCACCCAAATGTCTAGGGGAAAAAAAAGGCAAAACACAGTGCAAAGAAAAAAAAAATGGTCTCAGAACTTCTTTTTTCCCTCTGTTGGGAATCATTAGTACTTTGGGCCTCCAGTACTGTTATGAAAGGTAATTCAGTACCACAATGGACATAGAGGTCAGCGCACATACAGTGACCTGGCAATAACCCAAAAAACAAGAACGAGCTCTGAGACGTGGGAACTCTGTTGACCGCAATCCCTAATCCTCTCCAACCACACTAAAGGCAGCCGTGGATTGCGCCTAACGCTCCCTATGCAACTCTGCACAGCCTGAGAAACTAGCTAGCCTGAAGAAAGAAAATAAGCCTACCTTGCCTCAGAGAAATACCCCAAAGGAAAAGGCAGCCCCCACATATAATGACTGTGAGTTAAGATGAAAAGACAAACGTAGAGATTAAATAGATTTAGCAAAGTGAGGCCCAACTTTCTGAACAGAGCGAGGATAGGAAAGGTACCTTTGCGGTCAACACAAAACCCTACAAAAACCACGCAAAGGGGGCAAAAAGACCCTCCGTACCGAACTAACGGCACGGAGGTACACCCTCTGCGTCCCAGAGCTTCCAGCAAGCAGAAAAAAACAAATTGACAGGCTGGACAGAAAAAAACAGCAAACAAATAGCAAGAGGAACTTAGCTATGCAGAGCAGCAGGCCACAGGAACGATCCAGGAGAAAACAGGTCCAATACTAGAACATTGACTGGAGGCCAGGATCAAAGCACTAGGTGGAGTTAAATAGAGCAGCACCTAACGACTTCACCACATCACCTGAGGAAGGAAACTCAGAAGCTGCAGTACCAATTTCCTCCACCAACGGAAGCTCACAGAGAGAACTATCCGAAGTACCACTTTTGACCACAGGAGGGAGCTCTGCCACAGAATTCACAACAGCGTACCTAACGCTGCCTAGACGCCTCTTCACAGCCTAAGAGCTAACTAGCCCTAGAGATAGAAAATAAAGCCTACCTTGCCTCAGAGAAATTCCCCAAAGGAAAAGGCAGCCCCCCACATATATTGACTGTGAGTTAAGATGAAAGTCACAAACACAGAAATGAAACAGGTTTCAGCAAAGGGAGGCCAGACTTACTAAACAGACTGAGGATAGGAAAGGTATCTTTGCGGTCAGCACAAAAAACTACAAAAAGACCATGCAGAGTGTGCAAAAAGACCTCCGCACCGACTCACGGCGCGGAGGTGCCACTCTGCATCCCAGAGCTTCCAGCTAGCAAGGCAAAATCATGATAGCAAGCTGGACAAGGAAACAATGAACAAATAATTAACTAGCAGGGACTTAGCTTCTGCTGGAGTAGACAGGTCACCAGAAAGATCCAAGAGCGAACAGAACCAGTACAAGAACATTGACAGCTGGCATGGAGAAACGATCTGAGTGGAGTTAAATAGAGCAGCCAGCCAAAGAATAAACTACGTCACCTGTGGAAGGAACCTCAGAAGCAGCAGCTCCACTCACAGCCACCAGAGGGAGTCCATGGACAGAACTCGCCGAATTACCATTCATGACCACAGGAGGGAGTTCGATAACAGAATTCACAACAGTACCCCCCCTTGAGGAGGGGTCACCGAACCCTCACCAGAGCCCCCAGGCCGATCAGGACAAGTCAAATGAAAGGCACGAACCAGATCGGCAGCATGAACATCAGAGGCAAAAACCCAGGAATTATCTTCCTGACCATAACCCTTCCACTTGAACAGGTACTGGAGTTTCCGTCTCGAAATACGAGAATCCAAAATCTTCACCACATACTCCAACTCCCCCTCGACCAACACCGAGGCAGGAGGATCAACGGAGGGAACCATAGGCGCCACGTATCTCCGCAATAACGACCTATGGAACACATTATGGATGGCAAAAGAAGCTGGAAGGGCCAAACGAAATGACACAGGATTGAGAACTTCAGAAATCTTATACAGACCAATGAAACGAGGCTTAAACTTAGGAGAGGAAACCTTCATAGGAACATAACGAGACGACAACCAAACCAAATCCCCAACACGAAGTCAGGGACCAACACAGCGCCGGCGGTTAGCGAAACGTTGAACCTTCTCCTGGGACAATGTCAAATTGTCCACCACATGAGTCCAAATCTGCTGCAACCTGTCCACCACAGTATCCACACCAGGACAGTCCGAAGGCTCAACCTGCCCTGAAGAGGAACGAGGATGGAAACCAGAATTACAGAAAAAAGGCGAAACCAAAGTAGCCGAGCTGGCCCGATTATTAAGGGCGAACTCAGCCAAAGGCAAGAAGGACACCCAATCATCCTGATCAGCAGAAACAAAGCATATCAGATATGTCTCCAAAGTCTGATTAGTTCGTTCGGTTTGGCCATTTGTCTGAGGATGGAAAGCCGAAGAAAAAGAGAAATCAATGCCCATCTTAGCACAAAAAGACCGCCAAAACCTCGAAACAAACTGGGAACCTCTGTCCGAGACGATGTTCTCCGGAATGCCATGCAAACGAACCACATGCTGGAAAAACAATGGCACCAAATCAGAGGAGGAAGGCAATTTAGACAAGGGTACCAAATGGACCATCTTAGAGAAGCGATCACAAACCACCCAAATGACCGACATCCTTTGAGAGACAGGGAGATCTGAAATAAAATCCATGGAAATATGCGTCCAGGGCCTCTTCGGGACCGGCAAGGGCAAAAGCAACCCACTGGCACGAGAACAGCAGGGCTTAGCCCGAGCACAAGTCCCACAGGACTGCACAAAAGAACACACATCCCGTGACAAAGAAGGCCACCAAAAGGATCTAGCCACCAAATCTCTGGTAGCAAAGATTCCAGGATGACCAGCCAACACTGAACAATGAACCTCAGAGATAACTCTACTAGTCCATCTATCAGGGACAAACAGTTTCTCCACTGGACAACGGTCAGGTCTATCAGCCTGAAACTTCTGCAGCACCCACCGCAAATCAGGGGAGAGGGCAGACAAAATTACCCCCTCTTTGGGAATACCCGCCGGCTCAGGAACACCCGGAGAGTCAGGCACAAAACTCCTTGACAGGGCATCAGCCTTCACATTCTTAGAGCCCGGAAGGTACGAAACCACAAAATCGAAACGGGAGAAAAACAGCGACCATCAAGCCTGTCTAGGATTCAACCGTTTGGCAGACTCGAGATAAGTCAAATTCTTGTGATCCGTTAAGACCACCATGCGATGCTTGGCTCCTTCAAGCCAATGTCCCCACTCCTCGAATGCCCACTTCATGGCCAACAACTCTCGATTGCCAACATCATAATTGCGCTCAGCAGGCGAGAATTTTCTAGAAAAGAAGGCACATGGTTTCATCACCGAGCCATCAGAACTTCTTTGCGACAAAACAGCCCCTGCTCCAATCTCAGAAGCATCAACCTCGACCTGAAACGGGAGCGAAACATCTGGCTGGCACAACACAGGGGCAGAAGAAAAACGACGCTTCAACTCCTAAAAAGCCTCTACAGCCGCAGAGGACCAATTGACCACATCAGCACCTTTCTTGGTCAAGTCACTCAACGGTTTAGCAACACTAGAAAAATTAGCGATGAAGCGACGGTAAAAATTAGCAAAGCCCAGGAACTTCTGCAGGCTCTTCACAGATGTCGGCTGAGTCCAATCGTAAATGACCTGAACTTTAACAGGGTCCATCTCGATAGTAGAAGGGGAAAAAATGAAACCCAAAAATGAAACCTTCTAAACTCCAAAGAGACACTTTGACGCCTTCACAAACAAGGAATTCGCACGAAGGACCTGGAACACCATTCTGACCTGCTTCACATGAGACTCCCAATCATCCGAAAAGACCAAAATATCATCCAAATATACAATCATGAATCTATCCAGGTACTTTCGGAAGATGTCATGCATAAAGGACTGAAACACAGATGGAGCATTAGAAAGCCCGAATGGCATAACCAGGTACTCAAAATGGCCCTCGGGCGTATTAAATGCTGTTTTCCATTCATCGCCCTGTTTAATTCGCACAAGATTATACGCCCCTCGAAGATCTATCTTGGTGAACCAACTAGCCCCCTTAATCCGAGCAAACAAATCAGACAACAGCGGCAAAGGGTACTGAAATTTGACTGTGATCTTATTAAGAAGACGGTAATCAATACAAGGTCTCAAAGAACCATCCTTCTTGGCCACAAAAAAGAACCCTGCTCCCAACGGTGATGACGACGGGCGAATATGACCTTTCTCCAAGGATTCCTTTATATAACTCCACATAGCGGCGTGCTCTGGCACAGATAATTTAAACAGTCGGCCCTTAGGAAACTTACTACCCGGAATCAAATTAATAGCACAATCACAATCCCTATGAGGAGGTAGGGCACTGGATTTGGGCTCATCAAATACATCCCGGTAATCTGACAAAAACTCAGGGACTTCAGAAGGAGTGGAAGGTGAAATTGACAGCAATGGAACATCACCATGTACCCCCTGACAACCCCAGCCGGACACAGACATAGATTTCCAATCCAATACTGGATTATGGACCTGTAGCCATGGCAACCCCAAAACGACCACATCATGCAGATTATGTAACACCAAAAAGCGAATATCCTCCTGATGTGCAGGAGCCATGCACATGGTCAATTGAGTCCAGTACTGAGGCTTATTCTTGGCCAAAGGCGTAGCATCAATTCCTCTCAATGGAATAGGATACTGCAAGGGCTCCAAGAAAAAACCACAGCGCCTGGCAAACTCCAAGTCCATCAAATTCAGGGCAGCGCCTGAATCCACAAATGCCATAACAGAATAGGACAACAAAGAGCAAATCAGAGTAACGGACAAAAGAAATTTAGACTGTATCGTACCAATGGTGGCAGACCTAGCGAACCGCTTAGTGCGCTTAGGACAATCGGAGATAGCATGAGTGGAATCACCACAATAAAAACACAGCCAATTCCGACGTCTGTGTTCTTGCCGTTCAGCTCTGGTCAAAGTCCTATCACATTGTATAGGCTCAGGCCTATGCTCAGAGAATACCGCCAAATGGTGCACAGCTTTGCGCTCACGCAAGCGCCGATCGATCTGAATGGCCAAGGACATAGACTCATTCAGACCAGCAGGCGTGGGAAATCCCACCATGACATCCTTAAGGGCTTCAGAAAGACCCTTTCTGAAAATTGCCGCCAGGGCACACTCATTCCACTGAGTAAGCACAGACCACTTTCTAAACTTCTGACAATACACCTCCGCTTCATCCTGACCCTGACACAAAGCCAGCAAGATTTTCTCTGCCTGATCCACTGAATTTGGTTCATCATAAAGCAATCCAAGCGCCAGAAAAAATGCATCTACATCACACAATGCAGGATCTCCTGGCGCAAGGGAAAATGCCCAGTCTTGAGGGTCACCACGCAACAAAGAAATAATAATTTTTACTTGTTGAACGGGGTCACCAGAGGAGCAGGGTTTCAAAGCTAGAAACAGTTTACAATTATTTTTGAAATTCAGGAACTTAGATCTATCCCCAGAAAACAAATCAGGAATTGGAATTCTAGGCTCTAACATCGGATTCTGAACCACAAAATCTTGAATGTTTTGTACCCTTGCAGTGAGATGATCTACACAAGAGGACAGACCTTGAATGTCCATATCTACACCTGTGTCCTGAACCTCCCAGAGGTTAAGGGGAAAAGAAAGACAAAACACACTGCAGAGAAAAAAAAATGGTCTCAGACCTTCTCTTATCCCTCTATTGAGATGCATTAATACTTTGGGCCAGCTGTACTGATATGGACCTGGTGGTTAGGAGCACCCGGAACGACCTGATGGTTAAACTCACACAGGACAAGCTCTGGGAAGTGGGAGCTCTGCTGACCGCAACCCCTAATCTTATCACACAACTAGAAATAGCCGTGGAGCATACCTAACACTGCCTAGACGCCTCTTCACAGCCTAAGAGCTAACTAGCCCTAGAGATAGAAAATAAAGCCTACCTTGCCTCAGAGAAATTCCCCAAAGGAAAAGGCAGCCCCCCACACATATTGACTGTGAGTTAAGATGAAAGTCACAAACACAAAAATGAAACAGGTTTCAGCAAAGGGAGGCCAGACTTACTAAACAGATTGAGGATAGGAAAGGTATCTTTGCGGTCAGCACAAAAAACTACAAAAAGACCACGCAGAGTGTGCAAAAAGACCTCTGCACCGACTCACGGCGCGGAGGTGCCACTCTGCATCCCAGAGCTTCCAGCTAGCAAGGCAAAATCATGATAGCAAGCTGGACAAGGAAACAATGAACAAATAATTAACTAGCAGGGACTTAGCTTCTGCTGGAGTAGACAGGTCACCAGAAAGATCCAAGAGCAAACAGAACCAGTACAAGAACATTGACAGCTGGCATGGAGAAACGATCTGAGTGGAGTTAAATAGAGCAGCCAGCCAAAGAATAAACTACGTCACCTGTGGAAGGAACCTCAGAAGCAGCAGCTCCACTCACAGCCACCAGAGGGAGTCCATGGACAGAACTCACCGAAGTACCATTCATGACCACAGGAGGGAGTTCGATAACAGAATTCACAACAGTTTACTACTGTTGCCAATTTTGAACTGCATTTAGACTACTTACTGATTTGGGCCTACTCTCTGTGTCAGCCTCTCATTCCAGTTGTCCTCAACTGAACAAAGCAATGCCCCCTGGTTAGTCCTGTTACCAATTTTGAACTGCATTTAGCCCACTTTATTCTTTGGGCCCATATCTGTTTCCCCCTCATCCTGCCCATTGCCCAGCCAGTGATAGATGAGTCTGCTGGTACATTGACCCATAACGCAACATTCCCCGTGCACGCTACACTGCAAGATTGTGACCCTGCTTAAAGTCAGGTTCCCCTTCCCGCATACCATACCACCTTACACGGGGACAAAGAGGAAGGTGCAGATGAAGGTGCAGGTTCCTTCATCAGGTGTGGGGAGGAATACTCATTGGCGACGTCACTGGCACAGGGCCCCTCATAGTATGCAACAGTGTCGCTGCCGGTGGGAGGCGTCCCCACCGTGCAAACACACCGCCGTACTTTGAGGGGCCCTGTGCCAGTGCCAATGCCAACGAGTGGGCCCCCCCTGCTTGCTCAGGATCACAGCACTTGCAAAGTTGAAATACTTAGCTCTCCCTGGTCCACTGCCGTGACGTGGTCCAGATTTCCTGGGCCCACTAATTACTTGAACCAGCCCTACCCCCCACAACTTTAGCCAAATGACCCCCAATTTCCAATGCCTTACTATTATTATAAGGTTAATTTAGATTGACAAGCTTCAGTAACAAGAATGTATGTTTTGGCCATTAAAATGGGCACTGTAGGTGTTTTCCTGGCCTCCACTCACTGCCGACTATGCTCCCCCATTGACTTGCATTGGGTTTCGTGTTTCGGTCGATCCCCGACTTTTCGCGATAATCGGCCGATTCCACTCGACTCGACTTTTGAGATAGTCGGCTTTTGCGAAACCCGACTCGACTCTAAAAAAGTCAAGGTCGCTCAACCCTACTCACTACACATCTAGATAAGTTCCTTGGGGGGGGTCTAGTTTCCAATATTGGGTCACTTGTGGGGGATTTCTACTGTTTAGGTACATCAGGGGCTCTGCAAACGCAATGTGTCGCCTGCAGACCATTCCATCTAAGTCTGCATACCAAACGGCGCTCCTTCTCTTCCGAGCTCTGCCATGCACCCAAACAGTGGTTCCCCCCCACATATGGGGTGTCCGCATACTCAGGACAAATTGGACCACAACTTTTGGTGTCCAATTTCTCCTGTTACCCTTGTGAAAATACAAAACTGGGGGCAAAAAAATAATTTTTGTGGAAAAAAAAGAATTTTTATTTTCACAGCTCTGCAGTATAAACTGTAGTGAAACACTTGGGGGTTCAAAGTTCTCACAACACATCTACATAAGTTCCTTAGGGGGTCTACTTTCCAAAATGGTGTCACTTATGGGGGTTTCCATTGTTCAGGCACATCAGGGGCTCTCCAAACGTGACATGGCGTCCTATCTCAATTCCAGTCAATTTTGTATTGAAAAGTCAAACGGCGCTCCTTCCATTCCGAGCTCTGCCATGCGCCCAAACAGTGGTTTACCCTCACATATGGGATATCAGCGTACTCAGGACAAATTGCACAACAACTTTTGGGTCCAATTTCTTCTGTTAACTCTAAATAAGATATAATTAAAGTTTCAAACACATACTCATATCAATTCCCTATTCCAATACCACTTTATTAGTTAAAAGAACCCACAATTGGTTCACACCAAAGTGACAAAAAACAGACACAAATAAAAAAAGGTGCTAAAAAAGTTCTTTTAAAATATTGGGGGATCTAGATGTCCCTGGTATATTGCCTAAGCTCAACCTACCTAACCGCGGGGGTTGGCACCCTAAGGGGGAGCGTTATGGCGCCCCCGCTCCACGATGGCTAACCCTAGGGAACCTAGTAAACCTTACCGCCACTAGAGGATCCCTCTGCCCAGTGTCTAGAGGGACCACTAACAACAGAAATAGATCAATCCTATGCTATAGATGACCCTAGACCCCAACATATTAAAAACATACTGTATATACAGAACACATACGGCAGACTATTGGCCCAACTGGTGAAGAAGTTAATTTACAAAAAAACCTTTCGCAGATACAAGACTCGATGTTGATGGAATAATCATACATACATCCAGTTTGCTATTGAAATGGTTTAAACACACCGACCATCTGAACCTGTTATTGATACTCTATAACAGCCATAGATCACTGGGATGTTATCATATCATGATAAATTTACTGGCACATCAGGATCAATCCTGGAGACATTAATCCATACGCCCCTTGTCCATATTGATTCATTTAGCCAGTCAAATTATAACGTCTCAACATCACCGAATGACATATAGAGCTCCCAAATAGATTGTATCGATCTATGAAGCAAAAAAATGGTCACTGACCAGATCAGATGGACAAATATTGATACTCATCTTATTTTCACCTGCCCTGTAGGTATTCATGCCTCAATGCGTTTCGCCTCATTAGGCTCATCAGGAGGCCCGATTAGTGGATATCATGTGTCCCGATATGGTGTATTGACTAAGCCATGATAGAACACCCTCGTTTTAAAACTAGCACCATAGACAGAACGCCAATGGTGATTCACCCGTCATCACAGGACCTCCCCTCGATATTGTGAGCTCATGCCCTAGCTGGAACACATATTCTATCCAGCAAATCACCAGAGAGCAAGTGGTGCTCTCACCTCTCACATATCCTGGACTCAGGTTCCACTTCCGGGTGGGGATCTCGCGATATTCGTGCCCCCACAATGCGCATATGCCAAACAGCCAGTCCTACGTCGTGAAGCAGACACTCCCCTTTCGCGTCAAGCTTGGCATCACAGGCCTCCAGCAGACCTCGCCTCCATATGGAGACGCCACGGCACTGTCACCAACTCACTGTGCACGCTCCAGCTGGCCGGCACTAAATCCGGCTGAATACTGTGGAACGCAATCTTTCCCCCTTAGCTGCAGTCAGGCTCCACTGCGCAGGCTCAAAGCGGAACGCACCGCACAGGCTCAAGGCAGAACGCACCGCCATGTCCAGAAAAACGCGCCCATCCAGGCAAAAAGTTGCAAAAGTTCTCCATTTTTGTAAATAAACATATGCAACCAATGTACCGTACATGGGATTTAATATACAGGAGAAAAAATTAAAAATAAAGGGTGTGTTTATCCTCTAGGGCAATCAGCCAGGTCCCATGGCCAAATTCTATGATCAGTTTTAGGAGGAGAGAGAAGAGTGATCTTTCATAGTAATCTATGAAGCTCCTATTATATAAAGGAGACTTAACAACAATTTGGAACTGAACCAGCATTCCTCACCTAAGGTCATCAGATATACATTCACAAACTAACTACAGGAAGCATGCATGAGACAATTGTTCATTTAACCCTTTCGGCTCCATCCTGAATATCCATTCACATTCCCTTTTCAAAATGGCCTTATCAATGTCTCGTCCTCGAGGGTTCCCGTTGACCACCTCAATAACCATCAATTTAATGTCCATTTCCATTATGGGAAGGCTGCATATGTTTCGCCAATGGGGTGTCCCTGTTATTTTTAATATCCCCCATATGCTCCCCCACTCTCCTTCTGAATTCCCTTTTTGTCTTGCCCACATAATCTCTGGGACAGGAGCAAGTAACCATGCATACCACCCCTGTAGTCTTACAATTGGAAAAATTACTTTGATAAAAAATCTTTCCTGTTGCAGAGCTACTAAATGACTTCCCAGGTTGCATCCATTTGCACATACTGCAATTACCACATTGAAATAAGCCACATGGTTTCCTATCTAGCCATGTTCCCCTTGTTACTGGCCTTCTATATTGGCTATGTACCAGCATGTCTTTTATCGATCTCCCTTTTCTAAAGGTAATATTGGGATGTTCCCCCACCAGATCTTTAATATCCGGATCCATTTTTATAATGTCCCAGTGTCTTGTAAGGACTTGCCTAACTTCCTGGTCTCGGAGATCAAATGTGCCAATAATTCTAATAGTTTCCGTGGGGTCGCTATCGATGCGTTTCTGTAAAAGTTGTTGCCTATTCGCTTTTTCTGCGTGCTCATACGCTGTATCCAGGACATGTCTGGGATATCCCTTTTCCCTGAATCTATTATACATGTCCCCTGCTTGATTGTAAAAAGATCATTTCTTGAGCAATTCCTCCTCAACCTTAGAAATTGGCCCTTAGGAATTCCCCTTTTTAGGGGGACTGGATGATGACTTTGCCAATGTAGAAGGCTATGAGTGCTAGTCGGTTTCCGATAGATACTGGTGGAAACATTTCCCCAGGTCTGCCTTCTTATTTTAGCATCCAAAAAAGCTATTTCCTCCTTTTGAATCTCTGAAGTAAAGCCGAGGCCTATAGCATTTTGATTAAGCTCCCTTAGAAATTCTTCAAATTGATCTTTCGTTCCTGTCCATATTATAAACACATCATCTATAAATCTATACCACATAGATATATGATCTTGCCACCATTTAGTATCGCCGCCAAACACGATCGTCTCCTCCCACCAGCCCAGGAACAGATTTGCATACGATGGGGCACAAGGACTCCCCATCGCAGTGCCCCTGAGCTGGTGGGAGTGTTTGCCATCAAAGGTGAAGGCATTATGGGTAAGTGTGAATTCAAGAAAAGACAACACGAAGCTATTATGTTCGTCACATGCTACTGATCTTTGTGGTAAAAAATATTCAACACCCCCAATCCCCACTCGGTGTGGTATGCTACTATATAGAGCCTCTATATCAATAGATGCCAGCCAGGAATCCTCTTCAAGGTGAATACCCTCAAGTCTAAGTAACAGGTCTGCCGTGTCTCTCAAATATGATGGAATGGAAATGTAATAATTATATGGATACTATGGAATCTAATAGCATGGGATAAAGCCAGTCCGAGAACAAAGTTGCAGCAAAGAATATTTTACTCAAAACAGAAAAGTAAACAGATATTTCTGCAATTGTAACGAGGTGATCAGCTCTATATAGTAAATAATAGCAGACAGAACATAATACAGATATTCCTGTTACAGTGATGAGGTCCTCAGCACAATATAGTAAGTCACAGCAAATGGAGAGGCGAACAGATATATAAACAAGGAAGTCCGATAAGGTTATTAGTGCAAATGCACACAGTCCTTAAATGAGGAAGTCCAGCAAAACTCGATCACACATGTACACAGTAATTGTAGAAGGAGTCCAGTAATTCACAGATGAGGCGTTGTGTGAATGCAGTCCTGGGAAAGAGAGGATGAGGGAAAAAGAGAGAGCGCTATCTAAGCGTAGCAAATGAGTAAATATTCCTGGATAAGACAAGCACAACTTGAATCTTGCTCACCTGGTGTGGTTGTGCAAAGAGGCACAACACTGGGAAAAGTTTTGCAAACAAGGAAGATACTTCCACAGGTACGCAGCCCGTTGCAGAGGTTCCAGAGATAGCTGAATGCAGACCACTGAGTAGTGAACAGAAGTAGCAGGGAGTTCACCAGCAAACCAGTAGAAGCTCAGGAGCCAGCAGCACAAAATACTCAGGCACCTTAGCACACATGACCCGGACTTAAATAATCTGGACAGACAGGAAGTTCCATGACAGGGCGAGATACAAGACTCCATTTTGGATCAGGGCGAACAGGCACTAGGAAAGTCCAGAATCCTTACAGGAAACAACAAAGGGGCGTAAGATTTGATCTATATAAATGCCACAGTTTTGTGTTAAAGAGTCTACCCCTGAGACATTGGGTCGTCCCTTAAGTTGATCCAGACCCTTGTGGACTTTAGGGAGAGCATAAAATGTCGCCACCAGTGGAAATTTGGGCAGCAAAGAATCAAATTGAGCTTTGGAGATCAATCTATTGGAAAGTGCCCCCTCCAATAGTCCCTTGAGCTCTTCCTTGAAGGTAGCTAGTGGACTACCAGTCAGTATTTCATACGTCGTATTATGATGTAGGATAGTGATCCATAATCACCAGGTTACCACCTTTCGCGGAAGATTTTATTATCACCTGATCATTTTTCTTTAAGGCCTCCAGGGCTCCGCGTTCACCCTCCGACAGATTTCCTTCCCTATCCCATTCTGAACTTTTCAATTTTTTGAGATCTCTCTCAACCAGCAGTGAGAATATATCAATATTGCCAGTATCTCCTTGTGGTGGCATCTTGACACTTCTGTTTTTCAGGACGGTATATGGGCCTTTACCATCCTCAGAGGCTCTATCAGTCTCCCGAAGGAGATCCCTGAATGCCATATAGCCTTCCACATCCTCATCACTGAGGCCCTGTTGATAACACTCCTCACTGCTAACGTGCCTAAAGAATTTTTTCCATTTGAGTTTCCTACAAAACAGGTTGAGGTACAAAATTGAGGCCTCTTGACAAGACATACAATTCATCACTAGTGAGCGTGTGCGAGGACAGGTTTACAATTTGTCCCTTTATTAATTGAATCGGGCCCTGAGATGATACCCTGTCCTCGCACCCCGCTCCAAAAAAGAGGATGAGGAGGAAGAGGAGGAAGGCTGTGCCACCACCGATGCCGCACTGGGTGTCAGTACGGAAGTTTGTATCCCAATACCACCTAATTGTCTGAGGGGTACTTCTGTCTGTCTGCAACGTCCATAACAGAAATCCCGCATCTCTGGGCCGCGACTAATCAGTGACAGGTTTAGTCTGGCCGCGAATTGGCCCCTCCCTACTCTCCTCCAGTCAGCGCCAGTGTCTCGCCCCATCCCGGACCAACTTTTTACTATTGATGCTGGCTATGCAGCATCAATAGTAAAAAGATATAATGTTAAAAATAATAAAAAATCATTATATACTCACCTTCCATCGAATCCACAGCTTTCCAGCTCCTCGCGATGCAGCCGTCAGCTTCCATTCCCAGAGATGCATTGCGAAATTACCCAGATAGCTTAGCGGTCTCGCAAGACCACTAAATCATCTGGGTAATTTCGCAATGCATCACTGGAAATGGAGGCTGGCGGCAGCATTGCGCGCAATGGCACAGCTTTGCTGGACGCCGGAGGGTGAGTATATAACTATTTTTTATTTCAATTTTTTTTAACAGGGATATGGTGCCCACACTGCTGTATACTGCGTGGGCTGTGTTATATGCTGCGTGGGCTGTGTTACATACTGCGTGGCCTGTGTTATATACTGCATGGCCTGTGTTATATACTGCGTGGGCTGTGCTATATATTGCGTGGGCTGTGCTACATATTATGTGGGCTGTGCTATATATATTACGTGGGCTGTGCTATATACTACATGGCTGCTATATACTATGTGGCTGTGTTATGTGGGTTGAGCTATATACTATTTGGTCTTCCATCCGTCACCATGGTGATACATATAAGGTTATATGCCCCTCTCACGTTAAGTCTGTAAAACCATTTATCTCCAGGTAATTGGCTAAACAGGTCAGGTGTAATGGGTAAAGGATATGGAAGGTGAGCTGTGATTTTATTACTCTCTCTGAAGTCCAAGCATGGACACCGCCCTCCATCCTATTAACAAAACCCCCCAGCGACTGGAGAGGGGCATGGCCGTATATGACCCTTAGCCGGACACTGGAAGGGGGTAAATAAGAGAGATTTCAGCATTTTAGCTCCTGGTGTGGAGGCGATAGCAGAATCATATGCCGCCATATACTAGACGTCCGGTAACCGGTAATAATTCCCTCATGTGTGGGATCTATTTGTCTCCAGAGAAATCACACGTTACATTCCACACATAACATTGTGTAGAAAAGGCGGCGCGAGGTAATTGTGCCAGTAGTGAGGGCGAATAATGGCGGAAGTGTCACTGACTGAGGAGAAGTTTCCATGTAGCGTCTTCACTGCGGATCACGTGACCCCTGACTCCTCCCCCCTGTGACAGGAAGTGAGGGAGCGGATTGTTCTCCTAGTACAGGGCCCCTTTCTTGGCCCCACACAGTGTAATGCCCCCATTATGCCCTGTAAGCAGTGTTCTTCCCCACACCCAGCTGCCTCGGGCTCTTTACAATGAGCTGGTACCTCAGATTCTTCCCCGCACCCCTTTCCTTTGCTTGGCGCCAAATCTGTTCTGCCTTTGGGGCTCCGCCCTTTATAATATCAGTAACTGCGTCATCAAGGTCTCCTGACCAGGTTCACCCTCTAGACTCTTCCCTCCGGAAACCCTCCCTCTTCCCATTGATGTCACATGGTCCCGTCTGGATGGCAGATAGCAGTCTTTTTGTACAAATGCAGCACAGCCCTGAGGAGTCTTTTTTATGACTCTCCTTTTTACACCCCTTATGTAATATATATGATGGCGCTAACACAGTATAATGTTTCCACAGTGCTGGCATCTCTCGTAAAAAAGGTATTTTCGCACTACCGCCATACCCCCACACACAGTATAATGTTCCTACAGTATCGCCATACCCTCACACACAGTATAATGTTCCTACAGTACCTCCATACCCCCACACACAGTATAATGTTCCTACAGTACCGCCATCCCACCACACACAGTATAATGTTCCTACAGTACCGCCATACCCCCACACACAGTATAATGTTCTCATAGTATCGCCATACCCCCACACACAGTATAATGTTTTCATAGTACCGCCATACCCCCACACACAGTATAATGTTCCTACAGTACCGCCATACCCCCACACACAGTATAATCTTCTCATAGTACCGCCATACCACCACACACAGTATAATGTTCTCATAGTACCGCCATACCCCACACACAGTATAATGTTCCTACAGTACCGCCATACCACCACACAGTATAATGTTCTCATAGTACCGCCATACCCCCACACACAGTATAATGCTCTCATAGTACCGCTAGACCCCCACACACAGTATAATCTTCTCATAGTACCGCTATACCCCCCCACACACAGTATAAAATTCTCACAGTACCGCTATACCCCCACACACAGTATAAAGTTCCCACAGTACCATCATCCCACCACACACAGTATTTTGGTCCCACAATAGTGGCTTCCCACAGACACAGGATAATGTTTCCACAGGACTGGCATCCCCCTCACACACAGTATAATGTCCCCACAGTTCTGCCATCCCCCCACTTTTTAATGTTCTCACAGTACTGCCCCCTACATTCACAATATGGTACCATCCACCTCACTGACTACCTCCGACCACCGACATTTAATAAATACTCAGCCTAATTCTTGGTGCAAATACTAATGAACCCAGGATCTGTGAGATATTTCCCATACGATAGTTGGATAGGCAGGAGTGTGTCATCCATAAAGGTAGCCCACTCAGTTGCTATGATGCCTATGAATTGACAGGGCTCGTGGGGTGTGTGTTATGGACCTGGTGGTTAGGAGCACCAGGAACGACCTGATGGTTAAACTCACACAAGACAAGCTCTGGGAAGTGGGAACTCTGCTGAACGCTACCCCTAATCCTATCACACAACTAGAAATAGCCGTGGAGCGTACCTAACACGGCCTAGACGCCTCTTCACAGCCTAAGAGCTAACTAGCCCTAGAAATAGAAAATAAAGCCTACCTTGCCTCAGAGAAATTCCCCAAAGGAAAAGGCAGCCCCCCACATATATTGACTGTGATTAAAGATGAAAGTCACAAACACAGAAATGAAACAGGTTTCAGCAAAGAGAGGCCCGACTTACTAAACAGACTGAGGATAGGAAAGGTATTTTTGCGGTCAGCCCAAAAACTACAAAAAGACCACGCAGAGTGTGCAAAAAGACCTCCGCACCGACTCATGGTGCAGAGGTGCCACTCTGCATCCCAGAGCTTCCAGCTAGCAAAACAAAATCATGATAGCAAGCTGGACCAGAAAACAATGAACAAATAATAACTAGCAGGGACTTAGCTTCTGCTGGAGTAGACAGGTCACCAGAAAGATCCAAGAGCGAACTGAACCAGTACAAGAACATTGACAGCTGGCATGGAGTAACGATCTGAGTGGAGTTAAATAGAGCAGCCAGCCAAAGAATAAACTACGTCACCTGTGGAAGGAACCTCAGAAGCAGCAGCACCACTCACAGCCACCAGAGGGAGTCCATGGACAGAACTCGCCAAAGTACCATTCATGACCACAGGAGGGAGTTCGATAACAGAATTCACAACAGTACCCCCCCTCCTTGAGGAGGGGTCACCGAACCCTCACCAGAGCCCCCAGGCCGATCAGGACGAGCCAAATGAAAGGCACGAACTAGATCGGCAGCATGAACATCAGAGGCAAAACCCCAGGAATTATCTTCCTGACCATAACCCTTCCACTTGACCAGGTACTGGAGCTTCCGTCTCGAAATACGAGAATCCAAAATCTTCTCCACCACATACTCCAACTCCCCCTCGACCAACACTGGGGCAGGAGGATCAACGGAGGGAACCATAGGCGCCACGTATCTCCGCTGTCATGATCCCAATGGCAGGGGATCACAAAAGGACAAGCACAAAAAACAAAACAAGCTCTAGGGTGATGGAAACTGAGCTGACCGCGATCCTGAACCTAAACACACAACTAGCTGTAGCCGGGGAACGTGCCTACGATGATCCTAGACGTCTCGCTCCAGCCGAAGGACTAACTTCCCCTATTAGAAGAAACACAGACCTCTCTTGCCTCCAGAGAACACCCCACAGAAATAGCAGCCCCCCACATGTAATGACGGAGAAATGAGAGGAAAGCACATACGTAGTTATGAAAACAGATTCAGCAAAATGAGGCCCGCTAAAGCTAGATAGCAGAGGATACAAAAGTGAACTGCGCGGTCAGCGAAAAACCCTACAAAAAACCATCCTGAAATTACTTGAACTCATGTGCCAACTCATGGAACATGAGGAGTAATATCAGCCCACTAGAGCAACCAGCAAAAAGGAATCACATATCTGCAAGCTGGACTAAGACAAAAATTAAGCAAAACCTGGAACAGGAAAATCAAAAACTTAGCTTGTCCTGAAGATTTACAGAAGCGGGAAGCAGAGGAAACAAGATACACTGATTACATTGATAGCCGGCGAGGAAATGACAAGAAAGCCAGGTTAAATAGGAAACTCCCATATCCTGATAGAACAGGTGGACACCAGAGACCGCAGAAAACACAAGTCACCCAGTACCATCAGTAACCACCAGAGGGAGCCCAAAAACAGAATCCACAACAGTACCCCCCCCTTGAGGAGGGGTCACCGAACCCTCACGAGAACCACCAGGGCGACCAGGATGAGCCCTATGAAATGCACGAACCAAATCAGCAGCATGAACATCAGAGGCAACCACCCAAGAATTATCCTCCTGATCATAACCCTTCCACTTGACCAAATATTGGAGTTTCCGTCTGGAAACACGAGAATCCAAGATCTTCTCCACAACATACTCCAATTCTCCCTCCACCAGCACCGGAGCAGGAGGTTCAAGCGAAGGAACAACAGGTACCTCATACCTCCGCAACAACGACCGATGGAACACATTATGAATAGCAAACGATGCCGGGAGATCCAAACGAAACGACACAGGGTTAAGAATTTCCAAGATCCTATAGGGACCGATGAACCGAGGCTTGAACTTAGGAGAAGAGACCTTCATAGGAACAAAACGAGAAGACAACCACACCAAGTCCCCAACACGAAGTCGAGGACCCACGCGGCGACGGCGATTAGCAAACTGCTGAGCCCTCTCCTGGGACAACTTCAAATTGTCCACCACATGACTCCAAATCTGATGCAACCTATCCACCACCATGTCCACTCCAGGACAATCAGAAGGCTCCACCTGACCAGAGGAAAAACGAGGATGAAACCCCGAATTACAAAAGAAAGGAGAAACCAAGGTAGCAGAACTAGCCCGATTATTAAGGGCAAATTCGGCAAGCGGCAAAAAGGTAACCCAGTCATCCTGATCAGCAGAAACAAAACACCTTAAATAAGTTTCCAAGGTCTGCTTAGTTCGTTCCGTCTGGCCATTCGTCTGAGGATGGAATGCAGACGAAAAGGACAAATCAATGCCCATCTTAGCACAGAACGTACGCCAAAATCTAGACACAAACTGGGATCCCCTGTCAGAAACGAAGTTCTCCGGAATTCCATGCAAACGAACCACGTTCTGAAAAAAACAGAGGGACCAACTCAGAGGAGGAAGGTAACTTAGGCAAGGGTACCAGATGAACCATCTTAGAAAAGCGGTCACACACAACCCAGATGACGGACATTTTTTGAAAGACAGGGAGATGCGAAATAAAGTCCATGGAAATGTGCGTCCAAGGCCTCTTCGGGATAGGCAAAGGTGACAACAATCCACTGGCCCGAGAACAGCAAGGCTTAGCCCGAGCGCAAACTTCACAAGACTGCACAAAAGAACGCACATCCCTCGACAAGGAAGGCCACCAAAAAGACCTGGCCACCAAGTTTCTAGTACCAAATATTCCAGGATGACCTGCCAACGCAGAAGAATGGACCTCGGAGATGACTCTACTGGTCCAATTATCCGGAACAAACAGTCTTTCAGGCGGACAACGATCAGGTTTATCCGCCTGAAACTCCTGCAAAGCACGTCGCAAGTCTGGGGAGACAGCCAACAAAATCACCCCATCCCTAAGGATACCAATGGGCTCAGAATTTCCAGGGGAGTCAGGCACAAAACTCCTAAAAAGAGCATCCGCCTTCACATTCTTTGAACCTGGCAGGTATGAAACCACAAAATCGAAACGGGAGAAAAACAGTGACCAACGAGCCTGTCTAGGATTCAGACGCTTGGCAGACTCAAGGTAAATCAGATTTTTGTGATCAGTCAAGACCACCACACGATGTCTAGCACCCTCAAGCCAATGACGCCACTCCTCAAATGCCCACTTCATGGCCAAAAGCTCCCGATTACCAACATCATAATTCCGCTCAGTGGGCGAAAACTTTCTAGAAAAGAACGCACATGGCTTCATCACTGAGCAATCGGAGCTTCTCTGCGACAAAACCGCCCCCGCTCCAATCTCGGAAGCATCAACCTCAACCTGAAAAGGAAGCGAAACATCTGGCTGACGCAACACAGGAGCAGAAGAAAACCGGCGCTTAAGTTCCTGAAAGGCCTCCACAGCACCCTTCTTAGTCAAATCCATCAAAGGCTTAACAACACTAGAAAAATTAGTTATGAAACGACGATAAAAATTAGCAAGGCCCAAGAACTTCTGTAGACTCTTAAGAGATGTAGGCTGCGTCCAGTCACAAATAGCCTGAACCTTGACGGGATCCATCTCAATAGTAGAAGGGGAAAAAATATACCCCAAAAAAGAGATCTTCTGGACTCCAAAGAGACACTTTGAACCTTTTACAAACAAAGAATTGGCCCGCAGGACCTGAAACACCTTCCTGACCTGCTGAACATGGGACTCCCAGTCATCAGAAAAAACCAAAACATCATCCAAATACACAATCATAAATTTATCCAGATATTCACTGAAAATATCGTGCATAAAGGACTGGAAGACAGAAGGAGCATTAGAAAGTCCAAAAGGCATCACCAAATACTCAAAATGGCCCTCAGGCGTATTAAATGCGGTTTTCCACTCATCACCCTGCTTTATCCGCACAAGATTATACGCACCCCGAAGATCAATCTTAGTGAACCATTTAGCCCCCTTAATGCGAGTGAACAAATCAGTCAACAATGGCAAAGGATACTGATATTTGACTGTAATCTTATTCAAAAGACGGTAATCTATACAAGGCCTCAAGGAACCATCTTTTTTGGCCACGAAAAAAAACCTGCTCCCAAAGGGGATGAAGATGGACGGATATGTCCCTTTTCCAAGGACTCCTTAACATAATCCCGCATAGCAGTATGCTCTGGCACTGACAGATTGAACAAACGTCCTTTAGGAAATTTACTGCCAGGAATCAAATCTATAGTACAATCGCAATCCCTGTGAGGAGGAAGCGAATTGAGCTTAGACTCCTCAAAAACGTCCCGATAATCAGACAAAAATACAGGAACCTCAGAAGGAGTAGATTAAGCGATAGAAATCGGAGGTGCATCATCATGAACCCCCTGACATCCCCAGCTTAACACAGACATCGTTTTCCATTCCAATACTGGGTTATAAGTTTGTAACCATGGCAGACCAAGCACTAAGACATCATGTAAATTATACAGTACCAGGAAGCGAATCACCTCCTGATGAACGGGAGTCATGCGCATGGTCACTTGTGTCCAGTACTGAGGTTTGTTCATAGCCAAAGGTGTAGAGTCAATTTCTTTCAAAGGAATAGGGACTTCCAGAGGCTCCAGACTAAACCCACAGCGGTTGGCAAATGACCAATCCATAAGACTCAGGGCAGCGCCTGAATCCACATAGGCATCGACGGAAATGGCTGATAATGAACAAATCAGAGTCACAGACAGAATGAACTTAGACTGTAAAGTACTAATGGCAACAGACTTATCAACCTTTTTTGTGCGTTTAGAGCATGCTGATATAACATGAGCTGAATCACCACAATAAAAACACAACCCATTTTTCCGCCTATAGTTTTGCCGTTCACTTCTGTACTGAATTCTATCACATTGCATTGTCTCAGGTGCCTGTTCAGAAGACACCGCCAAATGGTGCACAGGTTTGCGCTCCCGTAAACGCCGATCAATCTGAATAGCCATAGTCATAGACTCATTCAGACCTGTAGGCGCAGGGAACCCCACCATAACATCTTTAATGGCCTCAGAAAGGCCATCTCTGAATCTTGCAGCCAGGGCGCACTCATTCCACTGAGTAAGCACCGACCATTTCCGAAATTTCTGACAATATATTTCTGCTTCATCTTGCCCAAGAGAGAGCCAATAAAGCTTTTTCAGCCTGAATCTCTAGGTTAGGTTCCTCATAGAGCAAACCCAATGCCAGAAAAAACGCATCCACATTGAGCAACGCAGGATCCCCTGGTGCCAATGCAAATGCCCAATTCTGAGGGTCACCCCGCAGGAAAGGTATAACAATTTTGACTTGCTGAGCAGGGTCTCCAGAGGAGCGAGATTTCAAAGAAAGAAACAACTTGCAATTGTTCCTAAAATTCAGAAAACTAGATCTATCTCCAGAAAAAAACTCTGGGATAGGAATTCTAGGTTCAGACATAGGAGCATGTACAACAAAATCATGTATATTTTGAACCTTAGCAGCAAGATTATTCACGCTGGAAGCCAAACTCTGGACGTCCATGACAAGCAGCTGAGGTCAGAGCCATTCAAGGATTAAGAGGAGGTAAGACGCAGCCAGACTGCAATTAATGCTAGGCAGCAAACTCTGAGGGAGATAAAAAAAAAAAAACTTCCTCAGACTACTTTTCCTCCTACTTCAGCCAATACGATACACTTATCAGGCCGGCTATACTGTCATGATCCCAATGGCAGGGGATCACAAAAGGACAAGCACAAAAAACAAAACAAGCTCTAGGGTGATGGAAACTGAGCTGACCGCGATCCTGAACCTAAACACACAACTAGCTGTAGCCGGGGAACGTGCCTACGATGATCCTAGACGTCTCGCTCCAGCCGAAGGACTAACTTCCCCTATTAGAAGAAACACAGACCTCTCTTGCCTCCAGAGAACACCCCACAGAAATAGCAGCCCCCCACATGTAATGACGGTGAAATGAGAGGAAAGCACATACGTAGTTATGAAAACAGATTCAGCAAAATGAGGCCCGCAAGTGAACTGCGCGGTCAGCGAAAAACCCTACAAAAAACCATCCTGAAATTACTTGAACTCATGTGCCAAATCATGGAACATGAGGAGTAATATCAGCCCACTAGAGCAACCAGCAAAAAGGAATCACATATCTGCAAGCTGGACTAAGACAAAAATTAAGCAAAACGTGGAACAGGAAAATCAAAAACTTAGCTTGTCCTGAAGATTTACAGAAGCGGGAAGCAGAGGAAACAAGACACACTGATTACATTGATAGCCGGCGAGGAAATGACAAGAAAGCCAGGTTAAATAGGAAACTCCCATATCCTGATAGAACAGGTGGACACCAGAGACCGCAGAAAACACAAGTCACCCAGTACCATCAGTAACCACCAGAGGGAGCCCAAAAACAGAATCCACAACACTCCGCAATAACGACCTATGGAACACATTATGGATGGCAAAAGAAGCTGGAAGGGCCAAACGAAATGACACAGGATTGAGAACTTCAGAAATCTTATACGGACCAATGAAACGAGGCTTAAACTTAGGAGAGGAAACCTTCATAGGAACATGACGAGACGACAACCAAACCAAATCCCCAACACGAAGTCAGGGACCAACACAGCGCCGGCAGTTAGCAAAACGTTGAGCCTTCTCCTGGGACAATGTCAAATTGTCCACCACATGAGTCCAAATCTGATGCAACCTGTCCACCACAGTATCCACACTAGGACAGTCCGAAGACTCAACCTGCCCTGAAGAGAAACGAGGATGGAAACCTGAATTACAGAAAAAGGGCGAAACCAAAGTAGCCGAGCTGGCCCGATTATTAAGGGCGAACTCAGCCAAAGGCAAGAAGGACACCCAATCATCCTGATCAGCAGAAACAAAGCATCTCAGAAATGTTTCCAAAGTCTGATTAGTTCGCTCGGTTTGGCCATTTGTCTGAGGATGGAAAGCTGAAGAAAAAGACAAATCAATGCCCATCTTAGCACAAAAGGACCGCCAAAACCTCGAAACGAACTGGGAACCTCTGTCCGAGACGATGTTCTCTGGAATGCCATGCAAACGAACCACATGCTGGAAAAACAATGGCACCAAATCAGAGGAGGAAGGCAATTTAGACAAGGGTAGCAAATGGACCATCTTAGAGAAGCGATCACAAACCACCCAAATGACCGACATCCTTTGAGAGACAGGGAGATCTGAAATAAAATCCATGGAAATATGCATCCAGGGCCTCTTCGGGACCGGCAAGGGCAAAAGCAACCCACTGGCACGAAAACAGCAGGGCTTAGCCCGAGCAGAAGTCCCAAAGGACTGCACAAAAGAACGCACATCCCGTGACAAAGAAGGCCACCAAAAGGATCTAGCCACCAAATCTCTGGTACCAAAGATTCCCGGATGACCCGCTAACACCGAACAATGAACCTCAGAGATAACTCTACTAGTCCATCTATCAGGGACAAACAGTTTCTCGGCTGGACAACGGTCAGGTCTATCAGCCTGAAATTTCTGCAGCACACGCCGCAAATCAGGGGAGATGGCAGACAAAATTACCCCCTCTTTGAGAATACCCGCCGGCTCAGGAACATCCGGAGAGTCAGGCACAAAACTCCTTGACAGGGCATCAGCCTTCACATTCTTAGAGCCCGGAAGGTACGAAACCACAAAATCGAAACGGGAGAAAAACAGCGACCATCGAGCCTGTCTAGGATTCAACCGTTTGGCAGACTCGAGATAAGCCAAATTCTTGTGATCCATCAAGACCACCATGCGATGCTTGGCTCCTTCAAGCCAATGTCGCCACTCCTCGAATGCCCACTTCATGGCCAACAACTCTCGATTGCCAACATCATAATTGCGCTCAGCAGGCGAAAATTTTCTAGAAAAGAAGGCACATGGTTTCACCGAGCCATCAGAACTTCTCTGCGACAAAACAGCCCCTGCTCCAATTTCAGAAGCATCAACCTCGACCTGGAACGGAAGCGAAACATCTGGTTGGCACAACACAGGGGCAGAAGAAAAACGACGCTTCAACTCCTGAAAAGCCTCTACAGCCGCAGAGGACCAATTTACCACATCAGCACCTTTCTTGGTCAAATCAGTCAACGGTTTAGCAACACTAGAAAAATTAGCGATGAAGCGACGGTAAAAATTAGCAAAGCCCAGGAACTTCTGCAGGCTCTTCACAGATGTCGGCTGAGTCCAATCATAAATGGCCTGAACTTTAACAGGGTCCATCTCGATAGTAGAAGGTGAAAAATTGAAACCCAAAAATGAAACCTTCTGAACTCCAAAGAGACATTTCGACCCCTTCACAAACAAGGAATTCGCACGAAGGACCTGGAACACCATTCTGACCTGCTTCACATGAGACTCCCAATCATCCGAGAAGAGCAAAATATCATCCAAATATATAATCATGAATCTATCCAGGTACTCTCGGAAGATGTCATGCATAAAGGACTGAAACACAGATGGAGCATTAGAAAGCCCGAATGGCATAACCAGGTACTCAAAATGGTCCTCGGGCGTATTAAATGCTGTTTTCCATTCATCGCCCTGTTTAATTCGCACAAGATTATACGCCCCTCGAAGATCTATCTTGGTGAACCAACTAGCCCCCTTAATCCGAGCAAACAAATCAGACAGCAGCGGCAAAGGGTACTGAAATTTGACCGTTATTTTATTTAGAAAGCGGTAATCAATACAAGGTCTCAGCGAACCATCCTTCTTGGCCATAAAAAAGAACCCCGCTCCCAATGGCGACGATGACGGGCGAATATGACCCTTCTCCAAGGACTCCTTCACGTAACTCCGCATAGCGGCGTGCTCAGGTACAGATAAATTAAACAGTCGACCCTTAGGAAACTTACTACCAGGAATCAAATCGATAGCACAATCACAATCCCTACGCAGAGGTAGGGCATTGGACTTGGGCTCATCGAATACATCCCGGTAATCAGACAAGAACTCTGGGACCTCAGAAGGGGTGGATGATGAGATAGACAGAAATGGAACATCACCATGTACCCCCTGACAACCCCAGCTGGACACAGACATAGATTTCCAATCTAATACTGGGTTATGGACTTGTAGCCATGGCAACCCCAACACGACCATATCATGCAGATTATGCAACACCAGAAAGCGAATATCCTCCTGGTGCGCAGGAGCCATGCACATGGTCAGCTGGGTCCAATACTGAGGTTTATTCTTGGCCAAAGGCGTAGCATCAATTCCTCTCAATGGAATAGGACACTGCAAGGGCTCCAAGACAAACCCACAGCACCTAGCATACTCCAAGACCATCAAATTCAAGGCAGCGCCTGAATCCACAAATGCCATGACAGAATAGGAAGACAAAGAGCAGATCAAAGTAACGGTCAAAAGAAATTTCGACTGTACCGTACCAATGGTGGCAGACCTAGCGAACCGCTTAGTGCGCTTAGGACAATCGGAGATAGCATGAGTGGAATCACCACAGTAAAAACACAGCCCATTCTGACGTCTGTGTTCTTGCCTTTCAGCTCTGGTCAAAGTCCTATCGCACTGCATAGGCTCAGGTTTATGCTCAGATAATACCGCCAAATGGTGCACAGATTTACGCTCACGCAAGCGTCGACCGATCTGAATGGCCAAAGACATAGACTCATTCAGACCAGCAGGCATAGGAAATCCCACCATGACATCCTTAAGGGCTTCAGAGAGACCCTTTCTGAAAATAGCTGCCAGCGCACATTCATTCCATTGAGTGAGCACGGACCACTTTCTAAACTTCTGACAATAAATCTCTATCTCATCCTGACCCTGACACAGAGCCAGCAAATTTTTCTCTGCCTGATCCACTGAAGTAGGTTCATCGTACAGCAATCCGAGCGCCAGAAAAAACGCATCAATATTACATAATGCAGGATCTCCTGGCGCAAGGGAAAATGCCCAGTCTTGAGGGTCGCCACGTAATAAAGAAATAATGATCTTAACTTGTTGAACTGGGTCACCAGAGGAGCGGGGTTTCAAAGCCAGAAATAGTTTACAATTATTTTTAAAATTCAAAAATTTAGCTCTATCTCCAAAAAATAACTCAGGAATAGGAATTTTAGGTTCTAACATAGGATTCTGAACCACTAAATCTTGAATGTTCTGTACACTTATAGTGAGATTATCCATCAAAGAGGACATACCCTGAATGTCCATGTCCACACCTGTGTTCTGAACCACCCTGATGTAAAGGGGAAAAGAAAGACAGAACACAGTGCAAAGAAAAAAAAATGGTCTCAGAACTTCTCTTTTCCCTCTATTGAGAAGCATTAGTACTTCGGGCCTCCAGTACTGTTATGAACAGGTAATTCAGAACCACAATGGACCTTGAAGTTCAGAGCACACAAAGTGACCTGACAATTACCAAAAACATAGGACGAGCTCTGAGACTTGGGAACTCTGCTGACCGCAATCCCTAATCCTATCCAACCACACTAGAGGTAGCCGTGGAGCGCTCCTGACCAGTCCTATGCACCTCGAGCACAGCCTGAGAAACTAGCTAGCCCTAAGAAAGAAAAATAAGCCTAGCTTGCCTCAGAGAAATACCCCAAAGGAAAAGGCAGCCGCCCACATATAATGACTGTGAGTTGAGATGAAAATACAAACGCAGAGATGAAATAGATTTAGCAAAGTGAGGCCCAACTTACTGAACAGACCAAAGATAGGAAAGATTGCTTTGTGGTCAACACAAAACCCTACAAACAACCACGCAGAGGGGGCAAAAAGACCCTCCGCACCGACTAACGGTACGGAGGTGCTCCCTCTGCGTCCCAGAGCTTCCAGCAAGCAAGAAAAACCAATATAGCAAGCTGGACAGAAAAAAATAGCAAACAAAAATAACACAAGCAAAACTTAGCTTATGCAGGATAGACAGGCCACAGGAACGATCCAGGAGAAAGCAAGACCAATACTAGAACATTGACTGGAGGCCAGGATCAAAGCACTAGGTGGAGTTAAATAGAGCAGCACCTAACGACTTAACCTCATCACCTGAGGAAGGAAACTCAGAAGCCGCAGTACCACTCTCATCCACCAAAGGAAGCTCATAGACAGAACCAGCCGAAGTACCACTCACGACCACAGGAGGGAGCTTGGCCACAGAATTCACAACACTAGACGCCTCTTCACAGCCTAAGAGCTAACTAGCCCTAGAAATAGAAAATAAAGCCTACCTTGCCTCAGAGAAATTCCCCATAGGAAAAGGCAGCCCCCCACATATATTGACTGTGATTAAAGATGAAAGTCACAAACACAGAAATGAAACAGATTTCAGCAAAGAGAGGCCTGACTTACTAAACAGACTGAGGATAGGAAAGGTATCTTTGCGGTCAGCACAAAACCCTACAAAAAGACCACGCAGAGTGTGCAAAAAGACCTCCGCACCGACTCACGGTGCGGAGGTGCCACTCTGCATCCCAGAGCTTCCAGCTAGCAAAACAAAATCATGATAGCAAGCTGGACCAGAAAACAATTAACAAATAATAACTAGCAGGGACTTAGCATCTGCTGGAGTAGACAGGTCACCAGAAAGATCCAAGAGTGAACTGAACCAGTACAAGAACATTGACAGCTGGCATGGAGTAACGATCTGAGTGGAGTTAAATAGAGCAGCCAGCCAACGAATAAACTCCGTCACCTGTGGAAGGAACCTCAGAAGCAGCAGCACCACTCACAGCCACCAGAGGGAGTCCATGGACAGAACTCACCAAAGTACCATTCATGACCACAGGAGGGAGTTTGATAACAGAATTCACAACAGGTGTGGTATTGGTCACCCTCTCCTTTCCATCATCACAATGTCAGCGATATCCACATTCCCATGATGGTGATACCGCTGAATAGATTAGTGAATCAGGGAGTGGAAAGCTCCTGATCCACCATTCAGCCTTTGCTTCTGTGATAGAAATATATTTATCATATAGATCTCACTTGCATTTATACTCCTTTAATCATATATACTCATATACAAGCCTATATATCTATATACTCAGCTAGTTTATAATCTATTGCTCAGCGTGACCACATGAGCTAGGCCAGATGGTTCCTTGGTACTTTACAAACACCATAAAACAGGAACTTAGGTCAGATGTCCTGAACTAATGTCTAGAATCCCACTAAATCTTGCTGAAATGGCAGGATAAGGGTGACAGCTGCTTCTAAGCGTGCTAAATCAGCTTGTTGCCAGGTAGGCTTTAGTCAGAATATGCCATGTACTCAGTTAAATATATTATGTACTCAGTCAGCCAATGAAATAATAGCTAAATTGTATGTTAATTTACTAAATACCCCCTTTTTATACGCATCTGCAGCGCCCCAGAGTCCTGGTCGTTGCAGTAACGTTGCTCTGCCACTAGGGGAGTGATGTTGCGTCTGATTGCACTAAAGGAGTTCACCTGACCAGGTATCACAGTCACACATTACACTTCACACTCTGGCCACCAGGGGGAGCAAAAGGCACTATGTATTAGGCCACTCCTCACACTCTGGTAAAACTGGGGGTTGGACAGGAAGTTAGACAGAAAGTAGCCTAGGAGAGCTCCAGGGAGGACCTGTCAGAGGTGGGTTCCTGGCAGGGGCCTAGCAGAAACGACAGATCGTACGGAGCCGCACCTGCACTACCTTGTGGCGGCATCCCAAGAAAGGACACGAAGTGAAGTATATTGTGGAGAGGTGAGAAGCGAGATCGTAGCACAAAGGAGATAGAGCCAGTAGGAGTCGTGCGCCGAGATTGGCAACATCCTACTGAGGCGCGAAGCCGGTGGCCGCAGCACGAGGAAGTAACAGACTTCAAGCATTACTTCAGACAGCGGCAGGACAGTTAATTATAGGTTGGCTGTCCGACATAAATCACCTAAGAGGACATAGGAGGCAATCGTGGGAGAGGGGCGACTCTAGGGTCCCAGAATAACTCCAGGCCTACCTGTCATACGGGTTCGTCCCAGCCACATCATCTGGGGGACGGAGAGAGAAAGAACTGATACGAAAGTTGTGAGAACTATCCCGTGGTGCTCAGCAGAGAAGGACTACAACACACAGGCGCTAGTTGGTAGGCACTGATTTCCACCTACAAAGGGAACTCTGGATGTGCCTTGGGACCGGCCGGTCTCAGCCAGCCCTGTTAGCAGTGCTCTGGATTGCGGATCCCGAAACCTTCAGTAAAAAGGTAAAGAGACTGCAACCCTGCATCCTCGTTATTCCTCGCGTCTTGCACCACGCACCATCACCTCTCATTGGACGCCCCTTAGCAGGGTCACGGACCGGGTATAGCCACCGAGACAACCCCAGGACCGAGACAGAGAAGGCCCGGTATCGAGTACCCCGCGTCCCTGCATCTGGGGGCAGTCCACATCTATAAAACTATGTATCAAAGAATAATCCAGAGATCTGAATGGAATGTTATCCTGTCACTTTCGTGTCAGAGTCATTCTTTCTTGAGCGCTCAACATATCTGATCTGATAATTGGGAACGGCTGCAGCACACACAGGGATAGATTTATCCAAACCAAATCAAATTTCCATAACACTTCTAAGTTTGAGACTCCGTGCACTGCAGGCACAATGAAGTCACTACATCACACCTGTAGTACGGAGCGTCAGTACTCACACCGCACAGACCAGAGCAGCGCTCCTCAGGAACCGGGTTGGCGGAGTAGTGTGTGGTTTATTTTTTTTTCAAATATCAGGAATTGTGGGGGCATCATATTAAGAGAAGAGCTGTTGGGACTCTCATACTGAATGTGTGGCTGGTAGGGGCCATTATACTGGGGTTGTGGTGGACTGCAAATGCCTCCATACTGAGTGGGGGTTTTATTTTGTGTAGCAGGTTGTGGTGGCCATAATTAGAGATGAGCGAATATGTTCGGAAAACGATCACCAAACATAAATTCGGCACGAATATGGTACATTCAGATTCATGATCGGTATCACGAGCATTTTTCTTAAGATTGGAAAAAGTCAGTAACATTCGGTAAAAGATATAATAGAGGGAATGGTAGCCAGTGAAGAGATTTGCAGACGGGGGAAGCGGAGGAGTAGCGAGGAGAGAGATGAATTAGTCGGGCAGCAGAGTTAAGGATGGACTGGAGAGGTACAAGGGTTTTAGCAGGGAGGCCACAGAAAAGGATGTTGCATTAGTCGAAGCGGGAAATCATCACACATCCTGCATCCCATAGTCCAGTGCCCATATCCCTATCACACATCCTCCATCCCATAGTCCAGTGCCCATATACTATTATTATTTATTTGGCACCATACATCCTGTACATGAGGAGGGGTTACATACAGATAACACAGTAAACTAACAATCACAGACTGATACAGAGGGGCGAGGACCCTGCCCTTGTTGGGGTTACATTCTGCAGGATGGTGGGGAAGGAGACAGTAGGTTGGGGGGTTGCAGCAGCACCCTCTATTTGATGTGTTGTCAATGTGAAACAAGGGTCAGCCATACCAACTGACCACAGAAGCAAAAGAGGGGTTTAGGGACTGGAAGGAAGCCATTCTCTCAGCCCCAGGACTAGGAATCCCAAGTTATGACCTCCCTTTCCGTTTGTACTGTCATAGATCAGGGGGACATGTTATGGGTGTACTGTTTTAACACAAATACTTGCTAATATGCAAGAGCCACCAATCCCTAATGTAAATCTAGAGCTTTATGTAAGGCTACGTTCACATTAGCGTTGCGCCGCTGTTGCGTCGGCGACGCAGCGGCGACGCAGCGGCGACGCGCCCCTATGTTTAACATAGGGGACGCGTGCGTTTTTTGGGTGGCGTTTTTCGCCACGTGCGTCGTTTCCGACGCTAGCGTCGGACGCAAGAAAATGCAACAAGTTGCATTTTCTGTGCGTCCGATTTTCGTCAAAAACGGCGCACGCGTCGCAAAACGCGCGCGTTTTTGCGCGCGTTTGCGCGCGTTTTAACATGCGTCGCGCGTTGCGTCGCCGACGCAGGGCGGCGCAACGCTAATGTGAACGTAGCCTTAATGGGTCACAGTTTTTTTTTTCAAAGACATAGTACCTCATAGAGGTTGTGCAATAGTTGATCAACATGAAGTGGTAAAAAGTGAAGCTATACGTTCTAGGATGTCTGCTCAGGAAGCTGAATCGAAAGCACTCGCTGAGGCATGTATAATGGCAGAGCATTTACTGATAGTGCCACGCATTCTGCATTTTCCATGATTGCGGTCCCATGTGGAAGAGCAGAAAGTTTATTGGTTCTTCTGGTAAACCCGTTAAAAAAACAGAGTTGGTGGCTCAGCTTCTGAGAGCACTGGAACTGCCCAAGAGAGTAGTAGTGGCTGGAGCTGGAGCCGCCCCTCCCCCGAGCAGCGTAAGTGGAGGCGAACATGACCATGGGATGGAGGGAGGGGTTAGGGTTAATAGGGAGGAATAGTGGAAAGAGCGGGAGCTTATATAGTGGTGGTGGTGGGGGGGCCAAGCAGTTCCCGCTCTCCAGGCATCGTGAGTACACCTTACCTGACAATGGCTGCGGTGGACCAGATCCTGGAGAGCCTGAGGGCTGCGGCTGCCTCGCACCCTCCCGACTGGCTACAGCAGCAAGTGGGGGGCATCCTTGGGAGCGGTGGTCAGGCTGCGGCGGCGGCTTCCCCGCTGCGGCGCTCACGCCGCGCCAGGCCGCCGGACCGACTCTCACCCGACTCTGCACCTCGGGCCCCCCGTAGGCGTAGGAGCCCCTCCAGGGACCCTCCAGGCCGGGCGCCAGCGGGTCGCGGTGCTAGGGGGCCCCGGCCTGGGAGGAATCCATTGGCCACGAGGGGTCCATCTTCGGCTGCTAGGCCTCCGCCTCGCAGCACTGTAGGGGCGGAGCCTGGGCGAGCTGGGCAACGTGGAAGGACTTGTGCGACGGGGGGCCGCAGCGGTGATGTCCCTGCCGCGCGGCCTGCCTCAGCGTCACCGGTGGCTGCGCAGAGCGGAGGTTTCGGTACGGGCGGCTTGGGGTCTCATGCACTGGGGCCGGCCCCGAGTACTGCAGCAGGATACTCTCCTGCCCCGGGAGTGCAGGATGGGATGGCGTTTTCACCAGGACCGGTTGGTGGCTCCGCAACTTCGTCGGTGCAGTCATTTGGAGGGCGGCTGGCACCAGATCTGACACCCTCATCGGCTGGAGCATCGCAGGGATCGCAACTGGATTCAAGCCAGGGGCCCAGCACGGCATCCCCCTATGATGGATCGTCTGCAGCGGGACGGAGTCGTCAGGACCCTGGTACTCTGGCTGGAGGGATCACAGCTCCTTCGCAGCCTGGTGAGTGTGCGTCTTTGTCTTCACAATCTGCTCAATTGTTATCCACGCCAGTGGTTCGGGGTCTGCAAGGCGATGGAGGGTCTGTTTTTGGGGCCGTGGGCCCGAGTGCAGGGGATACAGGGGGGTAAGTGCGCTTTTGGAGAATGTGAGGGATTTATTGACAAGATTGGAGAGGGGTATGAATGATCAGAGGCATTTGGCAGCATGGATAGGTGCTGGCGGTGTGGGTATGGGAACGAGGGAGGTAGCGGTTAGCCCTGTGGCTCCTGTTTCGGTTTCAGTTCAGACGGAGAAGGAGAAAGAATGCCGTATTCACTTGGATGATAGGGCGCATGGGGAGGTGTATGTCTGTTTTGAGGGCCCCTTGGGGGCGCACCTTAAAAAAGAGGTGAGAGAAAAAATTGTAAAAGATGAGTATGTGGAGATTTTTTCGTTACTTCCCCTTGAAAAATTTAACCTGGATAAAGGGAAGAAAGAGGACAGTAAAAAGGAGGAGGAGGAGAAGCGCAGATGGCGTTTAATTCCTCAGACTTTTGTTAACTGGCTGCAAGCCTTTGCTATTTTGGCTAGTGTGATTGGGGAGAAGGCGCCGGAGAATTGTTCGGGCCTGTTCTGTTACATGGATTCTATTGGGGAAGCTCATAGAGTGTATGGGGGCAGGCTTGGTTGAGGTATGACGAACAATTTCGTCAGCGTAAAGCGATTCGGCCGACATTGCGGTGGGACCAAAAGGATATAGGGCTTTGGCTGCGCGTGATGGCGCAGTATAAATTCAGTCATTCCTTTCAAGGGGGGGCCGGATCTTCCGGTCAAGGTAACCAGTCCACCAGTACAGGGGCGTCAAGCCAGTCCGGTCAGTCAGGGGGGCATAAGGCAGGTCTGTGTTGGCAGTACAATGACGGACAGTGTAAGTACGGGGTCAATTGCAAATTCAAGCATTTGTGCTCCCATTGCAATGGATCCACACATGGGGCAACAAAATGCTTTAAAAAAGGCAAGTCAAAGACAGGGGCAGGGAATTCCTATGGGGGTGACGCCGGTGAGGCTGGAAAGGATGGCCCCCTATCTAAGTAGATATCCTTTGAGGGAGGCGGCAGAGTTGTTATTCAGTGGTTTCCAGGTTGGTTTTGTTATCCCGGCTCCGTTGTTTGTGGTGCCTCGGGTCCTTAAGAATTTACATTCGGCTTTGGTTCATAAGGAGATTGTGTCGGAAAAATTGAATAAGGAGGTGGCGCTAGGGAGGATGTCGGGCCCGTTTTCGTCATCACCGTTTAAGGATTTGGTAGTCTCCCCACTGGGTGTGGTCCCTAAGAAGGAGATGGGTAAGTTTCGGCTCATTCACCATCTTTCTTACCCGCGTGGACTATCGGTTAACGATGGTATCGCTCCTGAGCTTTGCTCTGTGGTGTGTATGCATCATTTGATGAAGCCATTGGGTGGGTGCGTAAGTTTGGGAAGGGGGCGCTGTTGGCAAAAACGGATATTGAGGCAGCATTCCAGTTACTGCCTGTTCATCCGGATAGCGTAAGACTTCTTGGTTGTTTTTGGGAAGGGGGGTTTTTTGTGGATCGATGTTTGCCCATGGGTTGCTCGTTATCATGTGCATTGTTTGAAACTTTCAGTTCGTTTCTGGAATGGGCAATTAAGGACGTGTCAGATTGTGATTCGGTGATACACTATCTGGATGATTTCTTGTGTGTGGGCCCGGCTGGGTCTGATCGTTGCCATAGGCTTCTGAAGGCAGTGGAATGGGTGGCGGAGCGGTTTGGGGTACCGTTGGCTCCTGGTAAAACGGAAGGCCCGTGCACGTGCTTGAGTTTTCTGGGCATTGTCATAGATACTGTGGATTGGGAGTTTCGGCTGCCTGTTGAGAAGATTGAGGGGCTTCGCCAGGATTTGGTCAGAGCGCGTCGGGTGAAAAAATTGTCATTGCGGGATCTGCAGTCATTGTTGGGAAAACTCAATTTTGCGTGCAGGGTGATGCCGATGGGGAGAGTTTTCGCCAGATGGCTGGCAAGTGCTATTGCGGGTGTTCGAGCCCCGCATCATTTTGTGCGGTTGTCAGCTGATTTAAAAGAGGATTTGGCGGTATGGAGCACTTTTTTGGAAACTTACAATTGTCGTTCATTGGTGATGGAAGAGGTTGTGGGCAATGACTTGTTGGATTTGTTCACGGACGCGGCTGGCAGCAGTGGTTTTCAGAGCGTACTTTCGAGGGCAGTGGTGTGCGGCACCTTGGCCTGCGGAATGGTTCTCGGAAGGGTTGGTGCGTAATGTTGCGTTATTGGAAATTTTTCCTATTCTGGTGGCAGTTCATTTGTGGAAGCAGGAATTCCGTAACAGGGGCATTCGTTTCAACTGTGATAATATGGGGGTGGTGTGTGCGGTTAATGGTCTCACTGCATCGTCACCTCCGGTGGTAAAAGTGTTGAGACAGCTGGTTCTTTGTTGTTTGGAGTTGAATTCTCAGGTTACGGCTACTCATGTGCCTGGGGTGTGTAATTCAATAGCTGATTCTCTTTCTTGTTTCCAGTTCGACCGTTTTCGGTCCTTGGCTCCAGAAGCGGAGAGCAGCGGTTTGCAATGCCCGGCGGAACTTTGGCTAGTGGTATCCGGGACGCAGAAGATCTGATAAGATCGTCGTTGGCTCCCAAGACGTGGGAGGCTTATCAGGCGGCTTGGTTGTTATGGGAAAGAGAGTTGTCTTTTCACCATGGTGAGGGTGATCCTGATGGACAGGTGGGGGTCTTGTTGTCATGGTTGAGCCAGGGGTTTTCTGAAGGTTGGTCCTGGTCTAAAGCGTCGCGTTTGTTAGCTGCTTTAGCTTTTGGTTTTAAGCTAAGAGGACAGCGGGATTTATCAAAAGTGTTCCTGGTAAAACAGGCAGTTAAGGGTTTTCGTAGACAGTATAATCGTTTGGATTCTCGGCATCCAATTTCTTTCGTGATGTTGGAGCGGTTAGGCGAGGTGTTAGGTGAGAGTTGTGAGTCGGAATTTGAACATTGTTTGTTCAGACTGGCGTTTTCTTTGGCCTTTTTCGGCGCTATGAGAATTGGAGAGTTAGTGTCTCCCAATAAGAGAGTAGTGGGGGGCATTTTGGCACGCGACGTAATTTTGTATGATGGGCGTGTGGAATTTTGGTTACGTCGATCTAAGACGGATCAGGCGGGTCGAGGTAAGAAGATTGTGCTCGGCTCAGTTAGTGGTTCAAGAATGTGCCCAGTTGATTGTTTGAGAGTTTTTTGGGGACGGGGTTCGTCCAGGGCGGGTTCGTTGCTTTGCCACGGGGACGGTTCCTCGCTGTCGCGATATCAGTTTCATATGGTCTTTAAAAGGGCGATTAGAGCCTTAGGTCAAGATGACTCTCGATTCGCTCCTCATTCGTTTCGGATTGGGGCATCAACCGCTGCAGCGGAAGGGGGTCTGGATTCCGAGGTCATCAAGCGCATTGGTAGATGGAAGTCTAACAGATATCGCAGTTACGTTAGGAATTGATGGTAGGGTGCTGGGTGACATCAGGTTTGGTGTCCGGGTCGTTTTAGCGTTGGTTTAACTGCATGTGTTTGTATTTTTTAGATTCCCCCCCACTGCTTGTGTGGATTTTCGGCCATTCTTATGTCCATTGGGGAGCCCTGAGAGCTGATGTGCGGTCGGAGGGTAGACAGCTGGGATTCGATCGCTCGGTGGCGGTGGTTCGATGGATCGGATTTAGGGGCTTGGTATGGAACAAGGTGCTGAAGGAAATCCACAAGGCAGTTATTTTGGATAAGTCACCTGATATTTTGGTGTTGCATGTGGGGGGTAATGATTTGGGGGCAAGACCCTTTAGAGAATTAATCAGGGATATTAAGCAAGATTTGCTTCGGGTAGGGCTTTTATACCCAGGTGTGGCAGTGGTTTGGTCCGAGATAGTGCCGCGTAAGCATTGGCGGAACATGAGATCTTTGGACAAGCTTAACAAAGCTAGAATTAAAGTAAACAGAGCGGTGTCTGCTTTTGTTGTACGGAATGGGGGAGTTGCCGTGCGGCATTTTGAATTGGAAAAAGGTGATGGGGCCTTTTGGTTGGCAGATGGTGTCCATCTGAATGCAGTTGGAATGGATTTCTGGGCACTGGGATTGCAAGAAGGTGTGGAGAAGGCCATAGCGTTTCGTTCTGGTGGGGTCTTGGGCCTTTGAGGTGTTCAAAGACCCTCGTTGTGGTGGCTGGGGGGAGTCCTTGGAGTTGGTGGAAATTGGGTTGGGGGAGCCATTGGCTGATGGCTCCTCTGTATTTAGAGGTCAATTGGTTTTGGATCTGGTGACTGGGGTGGGGGTTCCGGCAGGGGTGGTCGGTTCTCCTGGAATATTAGCGTGAACAGTTAACCCTATGGGGTTCTTTGGTGCTCCCGAGCCAGTAGGGTAACGGCTGGGAGTAATTTTGGTTTGGATAAAGTCACGCTATGCTGTGTTGGTCACCAGATTCTTGGGAGCTCCAAGGACTCCTTCACAGTTTTAATGATTGGTGTTTTTTATATATTCAATGTTTGTTTTATGTTAAATAAATAAAAAGGCTGCTGTGGCCGATATTATTCCAAAGAATATGTTGTAAGTGTGTTATTGGTGGGCAATGGGGTTGGCAAACGGAGGTATGTACAAGTTAAGTAGGATGGGGTGTTTTTCCCCGTTACCCCAATCGCTCGACATTACCAGGGTCAAGTAGTGGCCGGAGCTGGAGCCGCCCCTCCCCCCAGCGGCGTAAGTGGAGGCGAACATGACCATGGGATGGAGGGAGGGGTTAGGGTTAATAGGGAGGAATAGTGGAAAGAGCGGGAGCTTATATAGTGGTGGGGGGGTGGGGCCAAGCAGTTCCCGCTCTCCAGGCATCGTGAGTCCCGCCCGCCCGCCCTATTTGTTATGGTTAGTGGGGGTGGAATGTTATTTTATGGGGAATTTTTGTATCGGGTAACAAGGGTCACTGTGGCTTTGGTGGCTGGGGGGAGTCCTTGGAGTTGGTGGAAATTGGGTTGGGGGAGCCATTGGCTGATGGCTCCTCTGTATTTAGAGGTCAATTGGTTTTGGATCTGGTGACTGGGGTGGGGGTTCCGGCAGGGGTGGTCGGTTCCCCTGGAATATTAGCGTGAACAGTTAACCCTATGGGGTTCTTTGGTGCTCCCGAGCCAGTAGGGTAACGGCTGGGAGTAATTTTGGTTTGGATAAAGTCACGCTATGCTGTGTTAGTCACCAGATTCTTGGGAGGTCCATGGACTCCTTCACAGTTTTAATGATTGGTGTTTTTTATATATTCAATGTTTGTTTTATGTTAAATAAATAAAAAGGCTGCTGTGGCCGATATTATTCCAAAGAATATGTTGTAAGTGTGTTATTGGTGGGCAATGGGGTTGGCAAACGGAGGTATGTACAAGTTAAGTAGGATGGGGTGTTTTTCCCCGTTACCCCAATCGCTCGACATTACCAGGGTCATGCAATAATTAAAGTGCAGGCTCATACTATGGAGCGCACTAGAGAAGCTGAAGGCAATAATAGAGCTGACATTGTGGCAAAGACTGCTGTGCTGCTACCTCTCCCCGCAGAAATATACACTGTGCAGGTGTCCGGGGGGATGGACCTACAACTACTCCAGAGCCTGTAGATCAGGCCTCTGCAGCGGAAAAGGAAGGATGGCAAAGGCACTCCTGTGCGAAGGAAGAAGATGGTTTGTGGAAAATGGATAGTAAGTAGGGTTGAGCGAAACGGGTCGAAATTGTTCAAAAGTCGCCGACTTTTGGCAAGGTCGGGTTTCATGAAAACCGACCCGACCCCAGTGGGGGGTCGGCCATGAAGTCAGCGATCTTTTGAATCTGGAATCGGAATTCCGATCCCGATTCCCGATATGTTTAAGATATCGGGAATTGGTATCGGAATTCAGATTAAAGTGTAAAATATAGAATTAAAATAAAAAATATTGCAATACTTACCCTCTGACGCGCCCTGGTACTAACCGGCAGCCTTCCTCCTTCGAATCCGCGCTTCTAGGACCTTGCCGTGACGTCGCGGTGACGTCGCGGCTTGTGATTGGCCGCGCGGCCGCCCATGTGACCGCTCGCGCGGCCAATCACAAGCCGCGACGTCACCCGCGACGTCACCGAAGGTCCTGGAAGGGCTGATTCTTAGGAAGGAAGGCTGTCGGAAGGAAGCAGGGCGCTTCCGAGGGTGAGTATATACCTAATAGGAATATACTCACCCTCGGAAGCGCCCTGCTTCCTTCCGACAGCCTTCCTTCCTAAGAATCAGCCCTTCCAGGACCTTCGGTGACGTCGCGGGTGACGTCGCGGCTTGTGATTGGCCGCGCGAGCGGTCACATGGGCGGCCGCGCGGCCAATCACAAGCCGCGACGTCATCGCGACGTCTCGGCAAGGTCCTAGAAGCGCGGATTCGAAGGAGGAAGGCTGCCGGTTAGTACCAGGGCGCGCCAGAGGGTAAGTATTGCAATATTTTTTATTTTAATTCTATATTTTACACTTAAATATGGATCCCAGGGCCTGAAGGAGAGTTTCCGCTCCTTCAGACTCTGGGAACCATGGAAACCCAATGCACTGCATTGGGTTTCGAGTTTCGGCCGACCCCGACCCCGACTTTTTTATAGGATCGGCCGATTTCACTCGACCCGACTTTTCCAAAAGTCGGGTTTCGTGAAACCCGACCCGATCCTATAAAAGTGAAGGTCGCTCAACCCTAATAGTAAGTACTGCCTTCCTAGGGCACTGTTCCCCATGATGTGCGCTCTCTCTCATGGACTATCCCATCAGTCCAAAGATGCAATGGTAAATCAGGTAAAAGCTAATTGGGTGACCCCAGAATTCCATTGTGCTGCTGCTAGATTCCTATAGGGATGCGTAGTCTGTGTATGCCTAAATGTGGGAAAAGTGCACCGCCTGACCATTGTACCTGCTCCAGCTACCTCAAATTAATTTCATACAGCTTCTAGAGGTAGGCATCTATAAATATGTGTTGGTATGTGTCGATTAGGTGACATTTTTTATAGTATAACTGATTATTTATTTGATGCTCTAAATGTTGAATCAGCCTACATGAAACAGTTTATAGTTATTATTAATCATCATTCTATAGTACACAATTATCTCACGGCCTCTCTAGGAGGATTCTGTCAGGTGGTAGGACCTGCCTGCTGCCGCTATATAGATCCTTCTGGACTAATGAGAGTTACTCCTGTTATAGAATAACTTGAAATGATAAAGGGAAGGGGTGCGAAAAGCTAATTCACTGGATGATTTAACCCTCCCTGAATGGCTCTTATGGATAAACCCCGTGAACCTGTTCAAAGGAATAGGTGGATGGATATCGGGTGTAATTCATGTCCTAATTCAAGCAGCTTTAGTGATACTAATCATTGCAGTGATGATAAAGTTATTTGTTATGCAATAAAGAAAATTCTCAGTTCTAATTGTAAATGTTTTACAGGTAAAGGTAAAGCTGAAATCGATACTGACTCTGAGATAAGGCAAACTCAAGTGATCACTACCATGATAATAAAGCAAACCCAAGTGATGACTACCTCAATAACTGCACTCCAACCTGAATGCATATTCTGCAACCAGCAAACTTCAGTAGACTTGGCGGATTGTATTTCAGAAGACCAAAGGTCTGATAGAAGACAAAGAGCCCACAGAGAACTTACAAAGACTCATTGACAATATGGACTCTATGAATTATACTAACAAACAAAAATTATATTCTATTTTCTTACACATATTTTAATATATTAACATAAATGTCTATATTTCTATGTCATAAAAATGTATCTATATCATCCCCTTATTATAATCCCTCGATAGAAATAGGGTTAGAAGGAACAGAAGGTCTGACCCACAAGTATAATTTGAATGGATACACAGCATGTCGGTATCCCATGATATAGACGGATAAGCCATGTATTTCGTGAAGTAGGGTTATCTTGCAGACGTGAGTAACAGGAAGGGATCAGCTAGGGCACGGTAGATCAGATGATAAAAAGAGGGGAATTGTTAAAGAAATGGTTAATCTTCACTCTTTAAATAACAGAAAAATGACAGAATTACAGAAAAAACAAGTATTGTGCAAGATGTTATCATCTGGGTCTCCTTGTGGACAATTTCCCGGAAATTCCACATAGTAGTGGTCAGAATTTCTCAGAATTGGTCAAGAACATGTAGTTTATTTCTAGACTAACGATATATGTCTGTTTTTGTCTTCATCCACCCAAAAATCCTGAATGTTCAGCCAAAAGCTCAGAACCAGGGCACGCTGACATTTTCTTATGTAATCTAACTTGTATACCAGGATGTGTCTGACAACCCATTGTATAATATATATCCTTGCCAATTTATTATGCAACTCTATATTTCCTTTTGATCTTGGGGCTTTAAAAGCCCAGCCCTGAAAATAAAGACCAGAGACTACTTGGAAAGACAACGAGCGTGTGTCTCTCTGATTATTGCTTCATCGCTTAGGTACCTATAAGACAGAACAGCTGAGTAGTTTAGAAATCCCATCTCTAACAGAGGAAATGAAGTAGCCAGGTGTTGAAGTGGTCGAGAAAGGTGGAGATGGCTAGTTCTGGGGGCGGTAGATGACAGCCAGCTGGGGGTTGGAGGGGGAATAGATGCGGACGGAGTGCACCTCGAACGAGGGAAGAGTAGCGGAGGGTTGCAGTGGGATTGGAGTAAAGGAGCAAGTGTCAGACAGGTGCAAGCCAACTCCTCCACCGCATTTGTTGCTGGGGCTCAGTTGTTGTGTTAAAATAATCAATGACTTTCTGAAAGACTCGAGACGTTCTTGCTATGTTTCAAAATGTTGATTGGAATCCTTGCTAGACTTGGTTAACATGTGATGTCATTTCGTTATATACGTGTATTCCACACATAATAGCCATCACTGCAGTACAATTCTACCACAACAGATATAGTACTTACACCGATGAATTAAAAAATTATATCATTATGGTTTTGTCCTTTTTACTAACTCATCATTTTTTTTATTTGACAAAAGGTTTTTTTCTTCCAAACAGTGGAGTTTCCATGGGTGCTAAATTCTCCCCCTCGGTGGCTAATTTGGTGATGGCTTGGTGGAAAGATTTATACATTTTTAGTACTGATAATCCATTTTTTTAGTCCATACAATGGTATTCTAGATATGTTGATGACTTATTGCTAGTTTGGAATGATAATGTTTCTAAAATTTCTATATTTTTCGATTACATCAATAATAATCCAATCAATGTAAAATGTACATATTTTTTCAATAAAAAGTCAATACATTTTCTTGATCTTTGTTTATCGTCACCAGCTGCACACATCACAAACCAACTGCAAGGAACGCCACACTGCAGACCCGCGGTCTGCAGCCTTTCCATACCATTAAATCAATTCATCTAGGTGAAACAATAAGGGCAAAGCGCAATTGTAGTGATGGTTCATTTTTTCAAACTGAAAAGAACAATATAAAAAGCCGTCTTATTAAAACGAAATATCCCAACCGGACTATTAATGGAGCTTTACAAATTGTGGATTCTAGATCAATCCTGATCCTAGTGTGAACAGTGGCTGTAATACCATCACAATCCCTTCATCAGAGCAACCTGTTTGGCACTGACAAATACAGTATTATACATCACAATGTGAATATTCTCAGAAATGATGATGCTATGGAAAGTATTTTTAAAAATCGCATTAAAATATTGGCTAGACGTGCACCGACGTTAGATGGTCATTTGTCTCCAAGCTTCCACAATCCAAACAGGAATTCCACCCATCTCATTGGTTGACCACGACAGGTTTTTACAAGTGTGGACAATTTCCATGTAAACATATTCACATTCTAAAAAAACTTTGACTTTTTCAGATAATAAAAATGAAAAATATCCAAAAAATTAAAACATTTTTTAATTGCAGTTCTGACCATGTGGTCTATATTATTGATTGCTCAGCATGCAAACTCCAATATGTTGGTTCCACTCTTCGCAAATTAAAAATTAAAATAAGGGAACATTTATGACATTTCACAACCAGCTACACGGAATATTTCTAATTTATCCAAACATTTTGTCACCGTTCACAACAGACAAACAGCGTTCCTTCAAGTTTTTACAATAGAACATATTAATGCAGATCCATGGGGCGGGGACAGAGAGATGAAATTACGTGATAAAGAAGCATTTTCGATACATTTATTAAATACACGTGTTCCATCAGGGTTAAATCTTAAAAAAGAAATCATGTTGCATTATTGACTGTTCTTTTTTTATTTCATTAACATTAACTTGACAATTCCAGTTTTAACATTTAATGAATTCTCTTATATATTTGTTGAAGGTGGTGATGTGTTTTTTTTTCTTTCCACACCTGTTATGTCTTTGTATAAATTGATGCTATGCGTGGCCAGAGCTAACAGACTAAGAGCACTTGTGTGTTCGAATGGCGAACAATGTACACAGGCCCTCTCCTTCCGGTATATCCAGTTTTTGTATGTCTTATAGCCTATTTTTATTTTAAATGAATACTATTAAAGTTAAGTGATTTTATCTCTTGGAGCTGGATTCTCGTTTTTCCACATGTGAATCAGTGTGTGTGCGTAAAAGCTGAGTGTGTTTCTGGGATCCAGACAGACTCTTGCATCTTTCATCCAGCCACTGACTTTTCTGGATTGTGAATCATGGGGAAAGCAAAAGAATTGTCAAATGATCTACGGAAAAGGTAGTTGAATTGTATAAAACAGGAAAGGGATACAAAAAGATATCCAAGGAATTGTAATGCCAGTCAGCAGCATTCAAACTGATTAACAAATGGAAAATCAGGGGCTCTGTAAAGACAAAAACACGGTCACGTACACCAACAAAAATGTCATCCACAAATGCCAGGAAAATGGTTCAGGATGCAAAGAAAAACCCACAAATAACATCAGCTGAAATATTGGTCTCTCTGAAAACTAGTGGTGTAGCTGTTTCAAGATGCATAATAAGGAGGCACTTGAAGAAAAATGGGCTGCATGGTCGAGTCGCCACAAGAAACCTATTACTGCGAAAGTACTTCACCTACAATACACAAAACAGCACAGAGACAAGCCTCAAAATTTCTGGAACAAGGCAATTTGGAGTGATGAGACCACAACCAAAAATGTTACATTTGGAGAGAGGTCATCAAGGCCTATGATGAAAGGAACATCATTCCTACTGCAAGGCACGGTGGTGGATCGCTGTTTTGGGGATGTGTGAGCTACAAAGGCACATAAACTTGGTCAAAGTTAAAAGAAAGATGAATGCAGCATGTTATCAGCAAATACTGGAGGCAAATCATAAGCACGGAAGTTGCGCATGGGACGTACTTGGATGTTACAACATGACAACGATCCAAAACACGAGACCAAGTGGACCTGTCATTGGCTACAGCAGAACAAAGTGAAGGTTCTGGAGTGGCCATCTCAGTTTCTTGACCTCATTATCATTGAGCCACTCTGGGAAGATCTCAAGCGCAGTTCATGCTAGACAGCCCAGGAATAAATTTACAGGAACTGGAGGCTTTTTTCCAAGAAGAGTGGGCAGCCTTACCATCTGAGAAAATAAAGAACCTCATCCACAACGACCACAAAAGACTTCTAGCTGTCATTGATGCCAGAGGGGTCAATACACGGTATTAAGAAATGTAGTATGTGATCTTTTCATCAGGGTCATTTGTACTGCAGAGGTCGCTTCCCTCCCATTGATGTGGGCTCCGGCGCTGAGCCCACATCTTTCCTGGGACATGTCAGCTGTTTTGAACAGCTGACATGTGCCCGGAATAGCCGCGAGTGGAATAGTGATCCACAGCAAGAAATTCCATAGCATCATAGCAAGTAATTCTACTGCATAGAGGCGATCTGATCATCGACTCTATATGTAGCAGAGCTGATCGGGCTATGGCAGCTTCTCGTCTCCCATGGAGACTATAAAAAAATATTGTTTTAAAAGATATAAGTTTAAATCACCCCCTTTTCGCCTCATTAAAAAAACTAAAATAAAATCAAACATACACATTTGGTATCGCTGCGTTCAGAATCGCTCGATTAATAAAAAAAAGATTAACCTGATCGCTAAACAGCACAGCAAGAAAAAAGTCAAAATGTCAGAATTACGTTTTTTGGTCGCCGTGACATTGCATTGAAATGCAATAACGAGCAATCAAAACATCGTATCTGCACCAAAATGGTATCAATAAAAACGTCATCTCACCTCATGAAAAATAAGCCCTCACCCAACCCGAGATCATGAAAAATGGAGACGCTACCAGTATAGGAAAATGGCGCAATTTTTATTTTTTTTAGAAAAGTTTGAATTTTTCTTTCACTACTTAAATAAAAAAGAACCTAGACATGTTTGGTGTCTATGAAAAAGTAATGACCAGAAGAATCATAATGGCAGGTCAGTTTTAGCATTCGGTGAACACGGTAAAAAACAAACAAAAAAAACGTTATGGAATTGCACTTTTTTTTGCAATTTCACCACACTTGGAATGTTTTCATTGTTTTCTAGTACACAACATGGTAAAACCAATGATGTCATTCAAAAGTACAACTCGTACCGCAAAAAACAAGCCCTCAAGTGGCCATATTGATTGAAAAATATAAAAGTTATGGCTCTGGGAGAAGGGAAGCAAAAACTGAAACACAAAAACTAAAAAGTTAGGGTCTTGAAGGGGTTAAAAAGAGAACGCACAATAGTTTGACAATAAATGGCTTCACCCAACCACTAAATGAGTGAAGAAAAAGGTTTGGTATTGTCTATCGTAAACTCTGGAAAAAAAAACAAGAAAGCAACAATTCTGAGAACAACTGTATGGTGCACTTAAAGGGAACTAGTCACCCTCCCTGGCATTTTTAAGTAAAAGTGCAGCATTAAGGCTGTATTCTGTGAAGGTGGCTCTTCTTTTTGTGCCCCCTTCTAACGCTGCAATATTAAATTTTATAATTTTCACGCCATACCTTTAGTCTGTCCGGGGGGCATGCCTTTTTCCCCGGACACAACCGCCTCCCGGCCATCAGTCAGCCCCTCAGTGCACCTGGCGTCGCCTCCTCTGTCTTCATTCACTTACCCGGCACCTGCGCTGTGCTTTCCTTTTTCGGGTATGCGCCGTTTGCGCTGCCCTCAATTCACATCACCTGATGTATTCATCTCGCGCCTGCGTGTAGCCGAGGCCAGAGATCCCGCCCCACAGTGTGAATAAATCAGGACACACTGCTGGGCGGGATCTCTGAAACTGAACCTGTCAAAAACTGAACTCCTCGTGTTTTCTCCCTCTACTGACCTACCTTTGCCTGACATTGCCATCTCTGTATGCGGTTCCACCATTACTCCCAATCAACATGCCCGCTGCTTTGGGGTCATACTTGATTATGAGCTTTTATTCACCCCCCACATCCAATCATTGGCTCGCTCTTATCTGAATCTCAAAAACATTTCTAGAATTCGCCCTTTTCTTCCTTTCGACTCTGCAAAAACTCTTACTGTTTCACTCATTCATTCTCGTCTGGACTATTGTAACTCTCTACTAATTGGCCTCCCTCTTACCAAACTCTCTCCCCTCCAATCTGTCTTGAATGCTGCAGCCAGGATCATATTCCTCACCAACCGTTACACCGATGCCTCTACCTTGTGCCAGTCATTACACTGGTTACCCATCCACTGCAGAATTCAGTACAAACTTATTACCCTCACCCACAAAGCGCTTCTTGACTCAGCACCAGCCTACATCTCCTCCCTGGTCTCAGTCTACCACCCTACCTGTGCTCTCCTTTCTGCTAATGACCTGAGGTTAACATCCTCAATAATCAGAACCTCCCACTCCCGTCTCCAAGACTTTACACGTGCTTCGCAAATTCTTTGGAATGCACTACCCAGGTTAATACGATTAATCCCCCCAATTTTAGGCATGCCCTAAAAAAGCATTTGTTCAGACTGGCCTACAGCCTCAACGCATTAACCTATCCCTGTGTGGCCCATTCAAAAACTTAAACCATAATCAGGTTCCTCGCATCATGTTCTCATACACTTTATGCAGTTATTAGCCCTCTGTGTTTATACTGTTACATATTCAGGCTGATACCTGGTTCATGCAGCTTTACATGAACACTCGATCCTTACACTATGGCTGGTCTGAACAACAAAAGCAATTGTTACCATCCACCTCTTGTGTCTCCCCTTTTTCCTCATAGATTGTAAGCTTGCAAGCAGGGCCCTCACTCCTCTTGGTATCTATTGAATTGGGATTATTGTTATGCTGTAATGTCTATTGTCTGTACATATCCCATCTATAATGTAAAGTGCTGCAGAATATGTTGGCGCTATATAAATAAAATTATTATCAAGCTGTGTATTTTTGTAATTATTTGTATGTATACATGATTGATTACCACTTCTATTTCTACTAAAACAATCCCCTGTAATGCCTTTCTGACACAAGGTGTAAACGTATGCTGATGTCGGACTCCCCTCCCTTTGATGTGGGGTCTGGCGCTAAGCCCACATCTTTTCTGGCACGAGTCACCGATGGGTTGGTATGACAACCAGCAGTCTCCAGCAGACCTCTGTGGCTGTCACTGCCGGATTGCCATGAGCATCGCCCAGTGGACGGCACTCATAGCAAGTGATCAAGTCTGCTACATACAGGCAATCTGATCATCGCCTGTATGTAGCAAAGCCTGATCGGGTTATGACAGCTTCTAATCTCCAAAGAAAACTTTTGAAGCATGTCTGTGGACACATGGGAGGAAGGGAGGAGATCGGTGGGCTAGCCGAAACTGCATGGACCAGGGATCGTCCCGCCGCACCCGCATTCCTTTTAACATTGCAAAAAGCTACTCAGACAACACAGGGTGAGGGTATAACAGTGTGGCGATGCTTTATTGAACTACAAAACAGGCAGGTAACACATAGAACAGTCCCAGCAAAATACCCAAGATGGTGCACATTACAGAGTCTCACCCTTCCACTGACTCGCCGGGATAATGGCTGCTGTGACTTCAGATCTTCAAGGGTCGCTACCTCACCTGTGGAACACAGAGAAGGCAACAACTAGGGTAGGAAGATAACAGTCCATACAAGGCCAGTTGATCCAAGGACCACAACCTGGCTTCATCTTCCAGAATCAGTTACTCCACTTGTGGCACATACAGAGAGGAGGCAACAACAAGTGTAGGAAGAGGACAGACCATTAAGTCCATACATGGTACAAGGCCAGTTGAGCCGAGAATCACAACCTGGCTTCTTCAAATGTATTCATGGTTCAGCGATGGCCAATATAGCAGATCTGTATTCTTCCAACTGAGTCCCAAAACCACTAGGTTGTTTCCTGTAGAATAATGGCTCCGTGTTCCTCGTGATGGAGCCATGATGTAAAATGGCTACTGTCCTGTCTCAGGTCCTTTTGATATGCATGGATGTCTTGGCAGAATCTCTCTGGTTGTTTCTCTTTCTCGGTCTCTTTATACAGAGTCATGTAACCTATTTTTAGACTTAACAAGTGTCCCTCATTCAGTATTTACATAAAGGGTAAGAATGGAGATAAGATCAAGAAGCATTACTTATTATTTAAACTATTTGCACAGTTTTTCCCTCTCTGCTTTAGAAGTCAACAAACTGGCTCCATAACACAATGCATAATTAGCATATCAGCAAACATCACTAGTGATCAAGAATAAGAGCACAATAAAAGTCAATATTACTGGCTTACACAAACAAAAGTCTGTTTTCTTGACCAACCAGAAATCAACACTTAAATTTGAAAGCCAACATACAGATAACATTCTATTATTCTTCGTTTGCTAAAAATAGTCTTCTGCTTAATTAAGATACAATGATTATTGTCTTCACAATACCAAAAGTAACACAACAAAAAAATAATTAAAAAAAAAAAAAAAAAAGTTCAAATCACCCCCCCCCCCTTTCACCTCAATTCAAAATGAAACAATAAAAAAATCAAACATACACATATTAGGTATCGCCGCATTCAGAATCGCCCAATTTATCAATATAAAAAAAGAATTAACCTCATCGCTAAACAGCATAACGAAAAAAAGTGAAAACGCCGGAATTACTTTTTTTGGTAGCCACAACATTGCATTAAAATGCAATAACGGGCGATCAAAAGCTTGTATCTGCACCAAAATGGTATCATTAAAAACATCAGCTCGGCACACAAAAAATAAGCCCTCACCCAACACAAAAAGTTTCCAACAAACTTGGAATTTTTTTCCATCGCCTCAATAAAAAAGAACCTAAACATGCTTGGTGTCTATGAACTCATAATGACCTGGAGAATCATAGCGGCAGCTCAGTTTTAGCATTTAGTGAGGATGGTAAAAAAAAAAACACAACTGTGGGATTGCACTTTTTTCTGCAATTTCACCAAACTTAATTTTTTTTTCTCGTTTTCCAGTACATGTTATGTTAAAACCAATGGTGTTGTTCAAATGTACAATTCGTGCCTCAAAAAACAAGCCCTCACACGGCCATTTTGACTAAAAAATAATAATAATAATTAAAAAAAGATATGGGTCTGGGAGGAAGGTGATCAAAAAATGAAAATGCAAAACCAAAAATACCTCTTCTGGTTAAGCGGTTAAACTCGGTTTTTAATTGCATGTTCTTTTATACTTTACCCAATAAAGAGGAGTTATTTTTACTGATAAATGTTTGTTTTGGGTCATTTATTTTCTGTTGGTATTTGGTTTATCCTATAAAACTCCCGTATGATATTCTCACCTTGAACGCCGCGCACATCATGTTTTTGTACAATTTGTCAATAATATATATAGGTTCTCCCCGTCTGAGTTATTTTTGAAGGTGAACAAAATACAATTTTCCTGTAATTCATTTCTCACCCTCTAGGTATAATAATGGCTTTTCCCTGTGTGGGATTTTTGCTGTTTATAAAGGTTGACAACTAGTTGGACAAGTCCTTCTCACTCCTCATGTTTGGTCCTGTTAAAATAAAAATCCTCATACAAACCTCCCATGGTGGCGCCGTTTCACTGGTGTTGGCGCTTGTGTTCTTGGGGCTCTTCTGAGGTTTTTACGTCATGTGATCCCTGTGCCCAATCAGCCCTTCGGACAAATCAAGCATCATGAGGCAGAGAGCAGCCGCGGCCCTGGCTTTCTATTCATGTTCAATACGCCCGAAGGAAGAAGCAGTGAAGCTGCCGCTGATCGGGTGCAGGGCTCGTGTGATGTAACAGACTCACATAAGCCCCGGGACAGTGAGTCTCGACACCGCTGAAGTGGAGCCTGCCGCCAGAGGAGTATGAGTGTTTTTATTTTAATGAGGCCAAACATGAGGAATGAGTTCACTGAGAAAAAACATTCTAATAACATATAATTATATATAAAATGATCCATGGATTATAAAATTCACTGAAAAGAGGATAAAACTAAACTTTATTAATTCCAAATGTAAAATTAAATTCACCCCTGAAGGTTAGTCAGTAGGTGACTAACAAAAAAAAACATGTACCTCACAGTTCAGTATATAGGGTGAGGTGACGTATACACACTCACTCTCCAAGCCTCTCATTTCTACGGGTTTCATCGTCCTCACCAAAGGAGACTCATCAGGAGACTATTTAATATTGACCTATATTCAAGTGAGACTAGACAAAAAAAAAAACTAAAATCATGTATCATGTTATCCGAAACAGCCAGAAAACCAGCCACATATTGGCATATCCCAGACATCAAACTATATACTTCGTAAGTTTATAAGCCACTCCAGTGTCAGGAATAGATAGTATGTGAAAATACAGTATATACCGCTCAGGGAACACTTAACTTCCAAAGATAATCTCCACATTCATACTAAATAATGGCACAGATCTTCCAGAAATTATGATTGCAGACATCCCTAGTCTTTATAACGATATTGCACTCATTGACAGACTGCAGCATGGCCATTAGTTAGAAGCTGCTATTGATCTTTGGAGCAAGTAAGTTTTCCCTGAGTGACACATATTGGGCCGTCTGAAGACGGAGTTTAGTCTAGGACAATTTGTCTGCACTACTAATTAACAGCTGTTACAATACCAAACTAGGGCAGTCCCTATAGGAGAAAAACACAAGAATTATAATGTATTGTCACATACTATTCCCGCTTGAATATAGGTCAATATTAAATTGTCTCCTGATGAGTCGCCTTTGGTGAGGACGATGAAACCCGTAGAAATGAGAGTCTTGGAGAGTGAGTGTGTATACGTCACCTCACCCTATTTACTGAACTGTGGGGTACATGTTTTTTCTATTAGTCACCTACTGACTAATCTTCAGGGGGTGAATTATGGGTATAGTTTTACATTTGGAATTAATAAAGTTTAGTTTTATCCTTTTGACAGCAAACATGAGGAATGACTAGAGACAACCCATTTAAGAAGATTCAATTTTGGTTAAAACTATTCCAACATTATTAACATAAAAAAGGCTTTTCCCCTATGTGAAACCTCTGATGTTTATTAACAGTTGATTTCCAAGTAAAATATTTCCCACATTAAGAAAATGAAAAAGGATTCTCCTATGTATGAATGCACTGATGTCTAACAAGAAGTGCTTTCCATTTAAAACATTTCCCACATTCTGAACAAAAAAAAGGCTTCTCTCCTGTGTGGGTTCTATGGTGATTAACCAAATCTGATTTCTGGTTAAAACATTTCCCACATTCTGAACAGAAAAAAGGCTTCTCCCCTGTGTGAGTACTATTGTGCCTAACCAAATCTGATTTCTGGTTAAAACATTTCCCACATTCTGAACATGAAAAAGGCTTCTCCCCTGTGTGAGTTCTCTGGTGTGTAACAAGACTCTTTTTGAGAGTAAAACATTTCCCACATTCTGAACAGGAAAAAGGCTTCTCCCCTGTGTGAGTACTATTGTGCCTAACCAAATCTGATTTCAGGTTAAAACATTTCCCACATTCTGAACAGGAAAAAGGCTTCTCCCCTGTGTGAGTTCTCTGGTGAGTAACCAAATATGATTTCCTCTTAAAACATTTCCCACATTCTGAACAGAAAAAAGGCTTCTCCCCTGTGTGGGTTCTTTGGTGTGTAAAAAGGTGTAATTTATGTGCAAAACATTTCCCACATTCAGAACAGGAAAAAGGCTTCTCCCCCGTGTGAGTTCTATGGTGATCAACCAAATATGATTTCCTCTTAAAACATTATCCACATTCTGAACAGGAAAAAGGCTTCTCCCCCGTGTGAGTTCTATGGTGATCAACCAAATATGATTTCCTCTTAAAACATTTCCCACATTCTGAACAGGAAAAAGGCTTTTCCCCTGTGTGAGTTCTATGGTGATTAACCAAATCTGATTTCAGGTTAAAACATTTCCCACATTCTGAACAGGAAAAAGGCTTCTCCCCTGTGTGAGTTCTCTGGTGAGTAACCAATTCTGATTTCTGGCGAAGACATTTTCCACATTCTGAACATTGATAAGTCTTCACCCCTGTGTGAGTTCTATGGTGTGTAACAAGCTGTAATTTATGTGCAAAACATTTTCCACATTCTGAACAGAAAAAAGGCTTCTCCCCTGTGTGAGTACTATGGTGCCTAACCAAATCTGATTTCTGGTTAAAACATTTCCCACATTCTGAACATGAAAATGACTTCTTTGCTTTAGGAGCAGTTTGTTTTTTAATGCCTCTTTTGTAACTTTGATTTTCCTTAGTAGTCAGTAGTGAATCAGAAGATGGGACCTGTTTCATAGGATCAGATGACATATCTTTGCTGTGAATGGATGATGATATATCTGGAGTAATGGCATTCAATTTTGTTGTATCTTGGAGGATTTCAAGATCATTAGATTTGAAAATTGAAGATGTCAACTGTCCCTCTGATCTCCTGGTACAGTCATCTGTTAAGATAAAAAACAATTATTATTTTTTAATAAAATAGCCTTGAGTTTTATATTTTTGAACATTTCTACTTAAACTGTCCATAAAAATGGCATGCTATGTAAAAAAACTTTAATTACACTATGTAACAATTATTTGTTTTCCTGGGTAGACAGTGTGCTTTCCTAACCCTAAAACAAACAGAAAATAGTTGTTGAGGACTTCCGGGAGGCAGAGCCTGTGAATGGCCGCTTTTTAACAGAGCTCCTGGAACAAGGGCACTAAATCCCACTACACCGCCAGCAATTATAAGCGAGAGACCAGGAAAAGGACCGGACAAGGGTCGCACATCACGGACCCAGCTCTCCGGACCCCCTGGAACTCACAAGGCGCAGTCGGCGCCAGAAGCAGCATCGCGGGCAGCGCGCTCACCAGAGTCCTGAAGAGGCAGGGGGGTCGGCGAAGGAGAGGTGCGCGATCCACCCACCACCAGCCTGTGTGGACTTACCGGACATCGCCGGGAGGAAGACGGGAGCCGCCGGTGAGATTCCGAGGTGCCCTGGGAAAGCGCGCGGCATCGGAGGTGAGCAGGGGGACCAGCGCGGGGAGTGAAGGAGAGCCGGCGCCATCTTGCCAGAAAGTGCACCGGCCGCTCACCGCTAGCTGCACATAACTGGAGGCTGGAAAGGAGAGGAGAGTCGAGCCACATCTATCGCCGCTGAAACAAGGTGAGCGGCGCAGAGAACTGTTTACTAAGTCCAGGCACAGGGGAAGCAGGGACCGGCGGCAGACTTGGAAACAAGCTTGGCGCCTTTCCAGCTGAAAAGCGCGCCAAGTCCCCACACCATAGATTATACTGAAGTGAGGACCTGCAGAGGGAGACAGAGCCACTGCAGGAGCAGAGGAATTTCAGAGAGGGTCTGCAGCATTTTCGGCCCCAGACAAACATAACAAAGAAGAGGGTGAGAGGTGAGGGGGTAAAGCATCCCTAAAACATCCCTATAAGCCTGCAGAGAAGTACACCTGATATTGGAGATATTTTGCTAGGCGGTTTGCACAATTAAGCTGCTCAAGTCCTGCGCGGTCTTCTATCATAGCCATACATAGGCTGAAGTATATATGCAACATATCCGTGAAAGACACACTCAATTCTTCTGGCTTGACAAGTGTAAAAATCTGAAGTGCAGGCTTACCCGGTGTAATAAAGACTTTCACACCTACCGCCAGATGTAATCAAAACGTATAACGATATCACTGACAATTTTTACTAATTATCTCGGTCATTCATCCCATCATGGACAAATTCGTGGGTAAAAATGCCAAACCTGGCAGAAGTTCCACTCGTAACCAGGCAGGCACATCTCCTGTATCACAAAATGCTGATGCTAATACAGAAAACCCACAATCTATTGCAACAGCTATTATAGAACGGTTGATGCCTGAGATAGACAATCGCTTGGCTGCTTTTCAAACTTCACTGGACACAATAGTCTCACAGGTTAATACTCAGGGGTTAATACTCAGGGAGCACGTATAGCGGAAGTGGAACAAAGAATTTCAGACCTGGAGGACTCCACCATGGCCCTCAAAGACAAATTAGACGATAAAGAAAAGGTCATTTCAGACCTTCTGGACAAAGTAGATGACCTTGAAAATAGATCTCGTCGCAATAACTTGAGACTTATAGGTCTTCCAGAGTCTATTCCCTGTTGTGAATTCTGTGGCAGAGCTCCCTCCTGTGGTCACAAGTGGTACTTCGGCTGATTCTCTCTATGAGCTTCCGTTGGTGGAGGTAAGTGGTACTGCAGCTTCTGAGTTTCCTTCCTCAGGTGATGTGGTGAAGTCGTTAGGTGCTGCTCTATTTAACTCCACCTAGTGCTTTGATCCTGGCTTCCAGTCAATGTATTGTACTTGCTTCCTCCTGGATCGTTCCTGTGGCCAGCTGCTCTGCATAGCTAAGTTCTGCTTTTGTTTTTTTTTGTTTGCTGTTTTTTCTGTCCAGCTTGCTTATTTGTTTTTTTCTTGCTTGCTGGAAGCTCTGGGACGCAGAGGGTGTACCTCCGTACCGTTAGTCGGTACGGAGGGTCTTTTTGCCCCCTTTGCGTGGTTGTTTGTAGGGTTTTGTGTTGACCGCAAAGTTACCTTTCCTATCCTCGCTCTGTTCAGAAAGTCGGGCCTCACTTTGCTAAATCTATTTCATCTCTGCGTTTGTCTTTTCATCTTACTCACAGTCATTATATGTGGGGGGCTGCCTTTTCCTTTGGGGTATTTCTCTGAGGCAATGTAGGCTTATTTTCTATCTTCAGGCTAGCTAGTTTCTCAGGCTGTGCTGAGTTGCATAGGGAGCGTTAGGCGCAATCCACGGCTGCCTTTAGTGTGGTTGGAGAGGATTAGGGATTGCAGTCAGCAGAGTTCCCACGTCTCAGAGCTCGTTCTATGTTTTTGGGTTATTGTCAGGTCACTGTATGTGCTCTGACTTCTATGTCCATTGTGGTACTGAATTACCTAATCATAACAGTACTGGAAGCCATAAGTACTAATGATTCTCAATAGAGGGAAAAAAGAAGTTCTGAGACCATTTTTTTTTCTCTGCACTGTGTTTTGCCTTTTTTTTTCCCTAGACATTTGGGTGGTTCAGGACACAGGTGTAGCGATGGACATTAAAGGTCTGTCTTCATGTGTGGATCAGCTCACGGCAAGAGTACAAAATATTCAAGACTTTGTGGTTCAGAATTCTATGTTGGAATCAAGAATTCCTATTCCTGATTTGTTTTTTGGAGATAGAACTAAATTTCTGAGTTTCAAAAATAATTGTAAACTATTTCTGGCTTTGAAACCTCGCTCCTCTGGTGACCCAGTTCAACAAGTTATGATCATAATTTCTTTTTTACGTGGCGACCCTCAGGACTGGGCATTTTCTCTTGCGCCAGGAGATCCTGCATTGTGTAATATTGATGCGTTTTTCCTGGCGCTCGGATTGCTGTACGATGAACCTAATTCAGTGGATCAGGCAGAGAAAAATTTGCTGGCTCTGTGTCAGGGTCAGGATGAGATAGAGGTATATTGTCAGAAATTTAGAAAGTGGTCCGTACTCACTCAATGGAATGAAGGTGTGCTCGCAGCTATTTTCAGAAAGGGTCTCTCTGAAGCCCTTAAGGATGTCATGGTGGGATTTCCTATGCCTGCTGGTCTGAATGAGTCTATGTCTTTGGCCATTCAGATCGGTCGACGCTTGCGTGAGCGTAAATCTGTGCACCATTTGGCGGTATTATCTGAGCATAAACCTGAGCCTATGCAGTGCGATAGGACTTTGACCAGAGCTGAAAGGCAAGAACACAGACGTCAGAATGGGCTGTGTTTTTACTGTGGTGATTCCACTCATGCTATCTCTGATTGTCCTAAGCGCACTAAGCGGTTCGCTAGGTCTGCCACCATTGGTACGGTACAGTCAAAATTTCTTTTGTCCGTTACCTTGATCTGCTCTTTGTCATCTTATTCTGTCATGGCATTTGTGGATTCAGGTGCTGCCCTGAATTTGATGGACTTGGAGTATGCTAGGCGATGTGGGTTTTTCTTGGAGCCCTTGCAGTGTCCTATTCCATTGAGAGGAATTGATGCTACGCCTTTGGCCAAGAATAAGCCTCAGTACTGGACCCAGCTGACGATGTGCATGGCTCCTGCACATCAGGAGGTTATTCGCTTTCTGGTGTTGCATAATCTGCATGATGTGGTCGTGTTGGGGTTGCCATGGCTACAAGTCCATAATCCAGTATTAGATTGGAAATCCATGTCTGTGTCCAGCTGGGGTTGTCAGGGGGTACATGGTGATGTCCCATTTCTGTCTATTTCGTCATCCACCCCTTCTGAGGTCCCAGAGTTCTTGTCTGATTACCAGGATGTATTTGATGAGCCCAAGTCCGATACCCTACCTCTGCATAGGGATTGTGATTGTGCTATCGATTTGATTCCTGGTAGTAAATTCCCAAAAGGTCGACTGTTTAATTTATCTGTGCCTGAGCACGCCGCTATGCGGAGTTACGTGAAGGAGTCCTTGGAGAAGGGGCACATTCGCCCGTCATCGTCGCCATTGGGAGCGGGGTTCTTTTTTGTAGCCAAGAAGGATGGTTCACTGAGACCTTGTATAGATTACCGCCTTCTAAATAAGATCACGGTTAAATTTCAGTACCCCTTGCCGCTGTTATCTGATTTGTTTGCTCGGATTAAGGGGGCTAGTTGGTTCACCAAGATAGATCTTCGTGGTGCGTATAATCTTGTGCGTATTAAGCGAGGCGATGAATGGAAAACTGCATTTAATACGCCCGAGGGCCATTTTGAGTACCTAGTAATGCCATTCGGACTTGCCAATGCTCCATTAGTGTTTCAGTCCTTTATGCATGACATCTTCCGAGAGTACCTGGATAAATTCCTGATTGTATACTTGGATGATATTTTGGTCTTCTCGGATGATTGGGAATCTCATGTGAAGCAGGTCAGAACGGTGTTTCAGGTCCTGTGTGCTAATTCTTTGTTTGTGAAGGGATCAAAGTGTCTCTTTGGTGTTCAGAAGATTTCATTTTTGGGGTTCATTTTTTCCCCTTCTACTATCGAGATGGACCCTGTTAAGGTCCAAGCCATCCATGATTGGACTCAGCCGACATCTCTGAAAAGTCTGCAAAAGTTCCTGGGCTTTGCTAATTTTTATCGTCGCTTCATCTGCAATTTTTCTAGTATTGCTAAACCATTGACCGATTTGACCAAGAAGGGTGCTGATGTGGTCAATTGGTCTTCTGCTGCTGCGGAAGCTTTTCAAGAGTTGAAGCGTCATTTTTCTTCTGCCCCTGTGTTGTGTCAACCAGATGTTTCGCTTCCATTCCAGGTCGAGATTGATGCTTCTGAGATTGGAGCGGGGGCTGTTTTGTCGCAGAGAAGTTCTGATTGCTCGGTGATGAAACCATGCGCCTTTTTTTCCAGGAAGTTTTCGCCTGCTGAGCGAAATTATGATGTTGGCAATCGAGAGTTGCTGGCCATGAAGTGGGCATTCGAGGAGTGGCGTCATTGGCTTGAAGGAGCTAAGCATCGCGTGGTGGTCTTGACTGATCATAAGAACTTGACTTATCTCGAGTCTGCCAAGCGGTTGAATCCTAGACAGGCTCATTGGTCGCTGTTTTTTGCCCGTTTTGACTTTGTGGTTTCGTACCTTCCGGGCTCTAAAAATGTGAAGGCGGATGCCCTGTCTAGGAGTTTTGTGCCCGACTCTCCGGGTTTATCTGAGCCGGCGGGTATTCTCAAAGAAGGAGTAATTGTGTCTGCCATCTCCCCTGATTTGCGGCGGGTGTTGCAAAAATTTCAGGCTAATAAACCTGATCGTTGCCCAGCGGAGAAACTGTTTGTCCCTGATAGGTGGACGAATAAAGTTATCTCTGAGGTTCATTGTTCGGTGTTGGCTGGTCATCCTGGAATCTTTGGTACCAGAGAGTTAGTGGCTAGATCCTTTTGGTGGCCATCTCTGTCGCGGGATGTGCGTTCTTTTGTGCAGTCCTGTGGGGTTTGTGCTCGGGCTAAGCCCTGCTGTTCTCGTGCCAGTGGGTTGCTTTTGCCCTTGCCGGTCCCGAAGAGGCCTTGGACACATATCTCTATGGATTTTATTTCAGATCTTCCCGTCTCTCAAAAAATGTCAGTCATTTGGGTGGTTTGTGATCGCTTCTCTAAGATGGTCCATTTGGTACCCTTGTCTAAATTGCCTTCCTCCTCTGATTTGGTGCCATTGTTTTTCCAGCATGTTTTGGTTCGTTTACATGGCATTCCAGAGAACATCGTTTCTGACAGAGGTTCCCAGTTTGTTTCGAGGTTTTGGCGAGCCTTTTGTGCTAGGATGGGCATTGATTTGTCTTTTTCCTCGGCTTTCCATCCTCAGACCAATGGCCAGACCGAACGAACTAATCAGACCTTGGAAACATATCTGAGATGCTTTGTTTCTGCTGATCAGGATGACTGGGTGTCCTTTTTGCCTTTGGCTGAGTTCGCCCTTAATAATCGGGCCAGCTCGGCTACCTTGGTTTCGCCGTTTTTCTGCAACTCTGGGTTCCATCCTCGTTTCTCTTCAGGGCAGGTTGAGTCTTCGGACTGTCCTGGTGTGGATACTGTGGTGGACAGGTTGCAGCAGATTTGGACTCATGTAGTGGACAATTTGACCTTGTCCCAGGAGAAGGCTCAACGTTTCGCTAATCGCAGACGCTGTGTGGGTCCCCGACTTCGTGTTGGGGATTTGGTTTGGTTGTCTTCTCGTCATATTCCTATGAAGGTTTCCTCTCCTAAGTTTAAACCTCGTTTCATTGGTCCATATAGGATTTCTGAGGTTCTTAATCCTGTGTCTTTTCGTTTGACCCTTCCAGATTCTTTTTCCATCCATAACGTATTCCATAGGTCATTGTTGCGGAGATACGTGGCACCTATGGTTCCATCTGTTGATCCTCCTGCTCCGGTTTTGGTGGAGGGGGAGTTGGAGTATATCGTGGAGAAGATTTTGGATTCTCGTGTTTCAAGACGGAAACTCCAGTATCTGGTTAAGTGGAAGGGTTATGCTCAGGAAGATAATTCCTGGGTCTTTGCCTCTGATATCCATGCTCCCGATCTTGTTCGTGCCTTTCATATGGCTCATCCTGGTCGTCCTGGGGGCTCTGGTGAGGGTTCGGTGACCCCTCCTCAAGGGTGGGGTACTGTTGTGAATTCTGTGGCAGAGCTCCCTCCTGTGGTCCCAAGTGGTACTTCGGCTGATTCTCTCTATGAGCTTACGTTGGTGGAGGAAAGTGGTACTGCGGCTTCTGAGTTTCCTTCCTCAGGTGATGTGGTGAAGTCATTAGGTGCTGCTCTATTTAACTCCACCTAGTGCTTTGATCCTGGCTTCCAGTCAATGTTCTAGTATTGTACTTGCTTCCTCCTGGATCGTTCCTGTGGCCTGCTGCTCTGCATAGCTAAGTTCCGCTTTTGTTTTTTTTTGTTTGCTGTTTTTTCTGTCCAGCTTGCTTATTTGTTTTTTTCTTGCTTGCTGGAAGCTCTGGGACGCAGAGGGTGTACCTCCGTACCGTTAGTCGGTACGGAGGGTCTTTTTGCCCCCTTTGCGTGGTTGTTTGTAGGGTTTTGTGTTGACCGCAAAGTTACCTTTCCTATCCTCGCTCTGTTCAGAAAGTCGGGCCTCACTTTGCTAAATCTATTTAATCTCTGCGTTTGTCTTTTCATCTTACTCACAGTCATTATATGTGGGGGGCTGCCTTTTCCTTTGGGGTATTTCTCTGAGGCAAGGTAGGCTTATTTTCTATCTTCAGGCTAGCTAGTTTCTCAGGCTGTGCCGAGTTGCATAGGGAGCGTTAGGCGCAATCCACGACTGCCTTTAGTGTGGTTGGAGAGGATTAGGGATTGCGGTCAGCAGAGTTCCCACGTCTCAGAGCTCGTTCTATGTTTTTGGGTTATTGTCAGGTCACTGTATGTGCTCTGACTTCTATGTCCATTGTGGTACTGAATTACCTAATCATAACAATTCCCCCCTCGGAGCTAGTCAAAATTACATCTGAATGGCTGCCTAAAACTCTTGGGGTATTGCCGACATCAGGAGCAATGGCTATTGAGAGAGCACACAGGCTAGGACCCCCGAGGGGAGGTGAGGGTGACAGACCACGTCCAGTCATCTTTAAAGTCCTAGACTTCCAAGATAAAGTTTGCATTTTGTCAGCATTCAGGAAACAACGCTCCCTGTTGTATGAGAATCATAAACTACTCCTGTTTCAAGACTAAACCAGGGATTCAAGCTTCAGGAGGCTAATTTGCATATTCCAGGTGCCTTCTGGGAGAAGCGAAGTCTCCCTAAGCTAGAAGATCGTTGGGTACAGCCGGGACCAGCTGCTTCGAAAGCATCACCAAACCAGGGATTCAAGCTTCAGGAGGCTAATTTGCATATTCCAGGTGCCTTCTGGGAGAAGCGAAGTCTCCCTAAGCTAGAAGATCGTTGGGTACAGCCGGGACCAGCTGCTTCGAAAGCATCACCAAACCAGGGATTCAAGCTTCAGGAGGCTAATTTGCATATTCCAGGTGCCTTCTGGGAGAAGCGAAGTCTCCCTAAGCTAGAAGATCGTTGGGTACAGCCGGGACCAGCTGCTTCGAAAGCATCACCAAACCGCGCGGCTTACGGCGCGCAAATTTTTGCCTGTAGGACATTATTGCAAGAGAGCTTGGCTGAGTAGATTACACAAGAAGGAAAACACACAGCAAGTCAGCAGGATCTAGGAGCAACATGGCAGATGTGACAACCTACATGGTGAGCTGCAGCATGTGCTACATGTTCACAGATCGATCAGAAGAAGAATCCAATTTCACCTGTCAGAAGTGTAGACTAGTGGCCCTTTTAGAAGAAAAGGTGCGGTTTCTGGAAGAAAGAATAACAACTTTGAAACTCATCAAAGAGAATGAAGACTTTCTAGACAGAACAGAAGCATCTCTACTGGTCACAGAAGGTGAAAAAAGTGTCAGAGAACCTCCAAAAGCAGATGAGTGGAAGCATGTGACCAAAAGAAGCAAGAAGACCATGGAGAAATCACCAACCACACAACTGAAGAACCGATATCAAATCTTTGTAGAGGATGAAGATGGCACACCTAAGGATGAAGCAATACCAGCAAGCAAAAAAGAAAAGGGCACACAGCAACAAGTGACAGCAAAAAGTACAGCCAAGAAGCAACGAAGAGTGGTGGTGGTGGGAGACTCACTACTGAGAGGCACAGAAGCAGCCATCTGCAGACCGGACATAACTGCAAGAGAAGTATGCTGCCTTCCAGGTGCGATGATCAAGGATGTGACCGATAGGATACCAAAGCTCTTCAGCTCCAAGGACGTCCACCCATTTCTTCTGATACATGTTGGCACCAATGACACGGCAAGGAAGGACCTACCGACAATCTGCAAGGACTTTGAAGAGTTGGGGAAGAAAGTAAAGGAACTGGATGCACAGGTAGTTTTTTCTTCTATCCTTCCAGTAGACGGGCATGGCACCAGGAGATGGAACAGGATCCTTGATGCAAACAACTGGCTAAGACGATGGTGCAGACAACAAGGATTTGGACTCCTGGACCACGGTGTGAATTACTGGTATGATGGACTCCTCGCCAGAGACGGACTACACCTCAACAAACCTGGGAAACACACATTCGCCAGAAGACTCGCTACACTCATCAGGCGGGCGTTAAACTAGAAGAAGAGGGGACGGGAAGAAAAACATTAGACTCGAACAAAGACGACCCAGGAAAACGTACTCAGAAGGGAGGTAAGAACATTTCTAAAACAATCCACAGTGAGGAGATTGGAACAAAACAAAATCCTCTAAACTGCATGCTCGCAAACGCCAGAAGCCTGACAAACAAGATGGAAGAACTAGAAGCAGAAATATCTACAGGTAACTTTGACATAGTGGGAATAACCGAGACATGGTTAGATGAAAGCTATGACTGGGCAGTTAACTTACAGGGTTACAGTCTGTTTAGAAACGATCGTAAAAATCGGAGAGGAGGAGGGGTTTGTCTCTATGTAAAGTCTTGTCTAAAGTCCACTTTAAGGGAGGATATTAGCGAAGGGAATGAGGATGTCGAGTCCATATGGGTTGAAATTCATGGAGGGAAAAATGGTAACAAAATTCTCATTGGGGTCTGTTACAAACCCCCAAATATAACAGAAACCATGGAAAGTCTACTTCTAAAGCAGATAGATGAAGCTGCAACCCATAATGAGGTCCTGGTTATGGGGGACTTTAACTACCCGGATATTAACTGGGAAACAGAAACCTGTGAAACCCATAAAGGCAACAGGTTTCTGCTAATAACCAAGAAAAATTATCTTTCACAATTGGTGCAGAATCCAACCAGAGGAGCAGCACTTTTAGACCTAATACTATCTAATAGACCTGACAGAATAACAAATCTGCAGGTGGTTGGGCATTTAGGAAATAGCGACCACAATATTGTGCAGTTTCACCTGTCTTTCACTAGGGGGACTTGTCAGGGAGTCACAAAAACATTGAACTTTAGGAAGGCAAAGTTTGACCAGCTTAGAGATGCCCTTAATCTGGTAGACGGGGACAATATCCTCAGAAATAAGAATACAGATAATAAATGGGAAATGTTTAAGAACATCTTAAATAGGCAGTGTAAGCGGTTTATACCTTGTGGGAATAAAAGGACTAGAAATAGGAAAAACCCAATGTGGCTAAACAAAGAAGTAAGACAGGCAATTAACAGTAAAAAGAAAGCATTTGCACTACTAAAGCAGGATGGCACCATTGAAGCTCTAAAAAACTATAGGGAGAAAAATACTTTATCTAAAAAACTAATTAAAGCTGCCAAAAAGGAAACAGAGAAGCACATTGCTAAGGAGAGTAAAACTAATCCCAAACTGTTCTTCAACTATATCAATAGTAAAAGAATAAAAACTGAAAATGTAGGCCCCTTAAAAAATAGTGAGGAAAGAATGGTTGTAGATGACGAGGAAAAAGCTAACATATTAAACACCTTCTTCTCCACGGTATTCACGGTGGAAAATGAAATGCTAGGTGAAATCCCAAGAAACAATGAAAACCCTATGTTAAGGGTCACCAATCTAACTCAAGAAGAGGTGCGAAATCGGCTAAATAAGATTAAAATAGATAAATCTCCGGGTCCGGATGGCATACACCCACGAGTACTAAGAGAACTAAGTAATGTAATAGATAAACCATTATTTCTTATTTTTAGTGACTCTATAGCGACAGGGTCTGTTCCGCAGGACTGGCGCATAGCAAATGTGGTGCCAATATTCAAAAAGGGCTCTAAAAGTGAACCTGGAAATTATAGGCCAGTAAGTCTAACCTCTATTGTTGGTAAAATATTTGAAGGGTTTCTGAGGGATGTTATTCTGGATTATCTCAATGAGAATAACTGTTTAACTCCATATCAGCATGGGTTTATGAGAAATCGCTCCTGTCAAACCAATCTAATCAGTTTTTATAAAGAGGTAAGCTATAGGCTGGACCACGGTGAGTCATTGGACGTGGTATATCTCGATTTTTCCAAAGCGTTTGATACCGTGCCGCACAAGAGGTTGGTACACAAAATGAGAATGCTTGGTCTGGGGGAAAATGTGTGTAAATGGGTTAGTAACTGGCTTAGTGATAGAAAGCAGAGGGTGGTTATAAATGGTATAGTCTCTAACTGGGTCGCTGTGACCAGTGGGGTACCGCAGGGGTCGGTATTGGGACCTGTTCTCTTCAACATATTCATTAATGATCTGGTAGAAGGTTTACACAGTAAAATATCGATATTTGCAGATGATACAAAACTATGTAAAGCAGTTAATACAAGAGAAGATAGTATTCTGCTACAGATGGATCTGGATAAGTTGGAAACTTGGGCTGAAAGGTGGCAGATGAGGTTTAACAATGATAAATGTAAGGTTATACACATGGGAAGAGGGAATCAATATCACCATTACACACTGAACGGGAAACCACTGGGTAAATCTGACAGGGAGAAGGACTTGGGGATCCTAGTTAATGATAAACTTACCTGGAGCAGCCAGTGCCAGGCAGCAGCTGCCAAGGCAAACAGGATCATGGGGTGCATTAAAAGAGGTCTGGATACACATGATGAGAGCATTATACTGCCTCTGTACAAATCCCTAGTTAGACCGCACATGGAGTACTGTGTCCAGTTTTGGGCACCGGTGCTCAGGAAGGATATAATGGAACTAGAGAGAGTACAAAGGAGGGCAACAAAATTAATAAAGGGGATGGGAGAACTACAATACCCAGATAGATTAGCGAAATTAGGATTATTTAGTCTAGAAAAAAGACGACTGAGGGGCGATCTAATAACCATGCATAAGTATATAAGGGGACAATACAAATATCTCGCTGAGGATCTGTTTATACCAAGGAAGGTGACGGGCACAAGGGGGCATTCTTTGCGTCTGGAGGAGAGAAGGTTTTTCCACCAACATAGAAGAGGATTCTTTACTGTTAGGGCAGTGAGAATCTGGAATTGCTTGCCTGAGGAGGTGGTGATGGCGAACTCAGTCGAGGGGTTCAAGAGAGGCCTGGATGTCTTCCTGGAGCAGAACAATATTGTATCATACAATTATTAGGTTCTGTAGAAGGACGTAGATCTGGGTATTTATTATGATGGAATATAGGCTGAACTGGATGGACAAATGTCTTTTTTCGGCCTTACTAACTATGTTACTATGTTACTATGTTACTCGGCCGCTATGGCAGCCAAACGTAAAGCCTTCAACCCTGCTTGCAAACTCTTGGTAGATAAAAACATTCGCTTCAGCTTGCAATATCCCTCAATTTTGCGTTTTGTAATGGAGGGGAAAAATCGGTCCTTTAGCGACCCAGGGAGGGCTCTGGAATTCCATCGGGAAGCATCCCGAGCTGGTTCTGATGCTGACACTTCCTGAATGAGAAGAGCTGCTTCAACTTGTCATTATTATGTGATGTCGTGTTTATGCTGAAACTCTTATGCCCTTAGGAGGCATATTTATTTTTTATGTTATGCTCACTTTAAGTTTGTGTGCATCTGTTACAGTTATAAAGTTTAATAGGGGAAGGGAACTGGGGGGGAGGGAAGGGCTCTGCATGCGCGCATTTTTCTGTTTGGTCCAGGGAGGTCTCACGCTCACTCGCTGGGATGGGTGGGGATCTCACTTACAATTTCTGCAGGTGGGTCTGGCGGTTATCCGAAAAGGGATAGGTTAATGACGGACCAGGCAGGCACTAAAGTCACCACTATCCGTTCCTTACAATGGTGCTCATGGAATGTCAATGGACTGAACTCCCCAGTTAAGAGGAAAAAAGTTCTAAACTTCTTACAAAAACAAAATTTCCATATCATTTTCCTTCAGGAAACACATTGGATTAAGGGTAATCACCCCTCTCTGCTTAGTAGGAAATACACACTTTGCGCCGAGGCTTCATACACTAAAAAACAGCAAGGAGTAACCATATTGATATATAATGGCCTTAACTTTGAGTTACTTGACACCCTAGAGGACCCCCAGGGCAGATTCCTCCTGGTTAAAATTATTATTGAGGGAATGAGTTTTAATCTGGTCAACATTTATGCCCCAAACACGTCTGATGCTCAGTTTCAGGTTAAATTGTTGGAGAATCTGGCGGGGTGGGATGCATCACGGGTGGTCATGGGAGGGGACTTTAATGAGGTAGTAGACATCTCAATGGATAGATCCAATTCAAAGGAGGCTCATCGACTGGCACAGGGGAGTGGTGTTCAATCACTGATGGATCACTTAGACTTGATTGACATTTGGAGACTGCAACACCCCTTGGAGAGGGACTATTCCCATTACTCCCATGTTCATGACTCACACGCCAGGATTGACTGCTGGTTGCTACACGAATCACTGATACCCATGATAACACAGTCAAATATACAAAATATTCATATTTCAGATCATGCTCTGGTAACGTTTCAATCTAAACTAACATCCCCAGTTCACCAGGAGAGGAGATGGCGTTTCCCATCATAACTCTACCAATCAGATGATTTTAAAAAATATTTGCAGATGTCATGGGGGGTCTATAAAAGTGATAACCAAGTCCATTGTGATGACGCACATTTGTTTTGGATGGCCTCTAAGGCCGTGCTGAGAGGTCAAATCATCTCCTACGTTAGCCATAAAAAAAAGACATCATGAAAAGAGTAGTGGAAACACAAAAATTAGTAACCCAAACTTACAAAGACTTTAAACTAAATAACACCCCACTGACAAAAGAAAAATTTTTGAGGGCTAAGGAAGAGGCGGACACTCTAGCCCATGAAATGGCTATGTTTAATTTAGACTATCAAAAACAAAAATATTTCAAATGGGGCAATAAACCAGGGAAGGTGTTGGCATCTCTTACAAGGCCATACAGGAAAGCAACGAGAATACACAAAATAAAACAACGCAACGGTCACATTCTAACAAATAATGAAGAGATAGTGAATGAATTCCGATCTTTCTTTGGCGAATTATACAGGTTGGATCAGGGAGGAGGGTGGGGGAGCGGGGAATTCCTTAAAAACCACCTTGCACCAGCACTCATGGAGGAGAGGGAGACTATTAACTCCCCAGTAACACCCTCAGAGATCTTACAGGTCATAACTAAACTCAAACTGTCTAAAGCACCAGGCCCAGACGGGTTCAGTAATGAACATTATAAGATTCTGGGTACATATATAGCTCCTCATCTGAGCGAGTTATTCAATAACATAGTTAAATTTGGCGATTTGCCGGATCGATTTAATGAGGCAGTGGTCATTGTTCTCCCCAAACCGGGCAAAGACCACACGCAAGTTGAAGGATATAGACCTATCTCGTTATTAAATTCGGACTTTAAAATATTTACTAAAATTCTGGCAGATAGATTACAGAAAATAATCCCAAAATTAATTTCACCACAACAAACTGGATTCATTCATGGGAAATCCATCACGTACAACATCAGGACAGCTTTGGGTGCCATATCTTATAGTAGAACACATAAACACATGAAAACTATAGTGGTCAGTCTCGACGCTGATAAGGCGTTCGATAGGGTAGAGTGGGATTACCTATACGACCTACTTTCATTCAGAAAGTTTGGCCCGTGGTTTTGTGAAGCTGTTAAATCAATTTATAAACAGCCATTGTCCAGGATGTCCATGAACAATGTATTATCTAGACCCTTTGAGATTCAGCGGGGGACACGTCAGGGCTGCCCTTTGTCTCCACTCTTGTTTAACATAGCATTAAGGTACCTTCACACTAAGCGACGCTGCAGCGATACCGACAACGATGTCGATCGCTGCAGCGTCGCTGTTTGGTCGCTGGAGAGCTGTCACACAGACAGCTCCCCAGCGACCAACGATCCGAAGCCCCCGGGTAACCAGGGTAAAAATCGGGTTACTAAGTGCAGGGCCGCTCTTAGTAACCCGATGTTTACCCTGGTTACCATCCTAAAAGTAAAAAAACAAACGCTTCATACTTACCTTCCGCTGTCTGTCCCCGGCGCTCTGCTTCTCTGTACTGGCTGTGAGCACAGCGTCCGGAAAGCAGAGCGGTGACGTCACCGCTCTGCTTTCCGGCCACTGTGCTCACAGTGAGTGCAGGAAAGCACAGCGCCGGGGACAGACAGCGGAAGGTAAGTATGAAGCGTTTGTTTTTTTTACTTTTAGGATGGTAACCAGGGTAAACATTGGGTTACTAAGCGCGGCCCTGCACTTAGTAACCCGATGTTTACCCTGGATACCAGCGAAGACATCGCTGGATCGGCGTCACAGATGCCGATTCAGCGATGTCAGCGGGAGAGCCAACGACCAAATAAAGTTCTGGCCTTCTAGCCCCAACCAACGACATCACAGCAGGATTCTGATCGCTGCTGCGTGTCAAACTGAACGATATCGCTAGCCAGGACGCTGCAACGTCACGGATCGCTAGCGATATCGTTTAGTGTGAAGGTACCTTTAGACCCTTTCCTGAGAACACTACAGAATGAGGCGAAATTTGAAGGGGTGAGGGTGGGAGCCACAACCATAAAAATCTCAGCCTTTGCAGATGATGTTCTTTTATTTATCTCTAACCCAGCGGAGGCAATCCCGGCCATCATGCTTATTTTGGAAAGATTCGGTAAATGTTCTGGATTCAAGGTGAACTATAGTAAATCCGAAGCCTTGGCGATTTTCAGGTCTGGGAGGTTGGGCGATCCCTCATTCCCATTCCACTGGTGTCAGGAGTCTATCAAATACTTGGGGATAAGGCTGCCTGCAGACCCATCTACTCTTTATAGAATCAACTATAAACCACTAATGTCCTCCATAATTAATCTCCTTCATTCATGGAAACACTTCACACTGTCATTTTCTGGGAGACGCCATTTAATTAAAATGATAGTATTTCCTAAATTGCTATACGCCTTTCAGACGTTGCCCCTTCTCTTGTCCCGGTCGGATCTGGGCTTGCTGAACCTAAAATTTCGGAAATTTATTTGGGGGGTTGGAGGCAGAACACGCATAAGTCTAGTAAGATTACAGGCGACGAGATTGGAGGGTGGTATAAATTTCCCTGATTTGGGAGATACAATTTAGCGGCTAATTTTAGATACGCAATTGATTGGATCAGGGGTATCTCTCACTTTGCAAATGTTGACTTAGAACAACAACTCTATCCACTTATCTCATTACCTGCTTTATTACACCTGAGTGGGGAGGATCTCCCAGAGGAGATTCGGGAGCACCCATCGCTTTGGCAAACGTTGCTAACTTGGCGACGCTGCAGAAAGATTTGTAAACTAAAATACAATTTGTCCCCATACCAGTCCTTTTTGGGAAACCCTGGGTTCTTGAGGGGCTCTGCTCCATATTTTTATAAACTTTTGGCCTCCCAGGGATGTGGGCAGGTAATAGATCTCATGGATCTTAATTTTTCAATACTGTCCTTCGAATCAGCGTCACAACGCTTCCCACTATTTAGTAACCGACCGTTCCTATTTCTCCAGGCGCGCAGCTTGGCACAGAAATGTCAATCGACGGGAGAGATGGTAGAGGGGAGGTCTAACCTAGATGGGTTTATTCGAAATGCAAAGTCACATCCGGCATCCATAAGCAACATTTACCCAATGTTGCGTAGAAAATGGGTGGGAGAGGGGAAACCCACTGGAGTGGCAAGATGGCTGAGAGACATGCCGTGCCTAGAGGTGGGTGATCTCTTTGAGGCCACTGTGGCACAGAGAAAGACTTTGCCATACAGCAGCTATACTGACATGGCACTCTTAATATTACACAGAGCCTACATTACACCTTTCTTGCAATCCAAAATGTCCCCCCACACCACTTATCTATGTTCCAAATGCAAATCTCGCAATACTGACATATACCACCACCTATGGAACTGCACACATATTCAGAGGTTGTGGGGAGAGGTACACAATGAATAGCAGAGAATGTGCGAAATTAACTTCATGCTTACCCCACAATGGGCTATTTTTAATATTTTAGACGAGGCATCCCACAAACTACCTAGACACATTAAAGCAACACTTATGATTTGGGCCTCGGCAACCAGGAAAAGCATTTTACACCAGTGGTTGAGTCCAGGGGTCCCTTCGTTGTCTTTTATCCGCACTAAAATCCAGTTCATATTCAGAATGGAGTGGCTAGACACACTAACTAACAGAGAGAAACAAGTAGGTAGATTCCTATCCACGTGGGCATCTTTTATTCCTTCGCTTCCTCTGGAGACTAGGGAGAAACTGAAAACACACTTTGAAAATACTCAATGGTATCTTTTGCAGCGGATAGGTGGCAGATCGCCAATTCCATAAGACACCTCTATGGTTGCGCGCAGGCAGAGTATGGGGTTTTCTGGTTATGTTTATGTGGGGGGGGTGGAATTTGGGGTTACAGTATCATTCAATATTGTTACTCTTTCATTTGACCTATTGATGGTAATGTTTGGTTTGTACTGTATTTACAAAACTTTAATAAAAAGATTTATAAAAAAAAAAAGAAAATAGTTGTTGTTCCACCAAAACTTTGCTTCTGTGATCAAGACAATGAAATTTAGAAATTTTTATGTTTTCTGTAAAAATCTCGATTCTTATTCAATACTGAGTAGTCTTCTAGAATATTCTTGAACTGCTAGAATTGTGGAGAGGTTTCTACAATATTCCAGAATTATCTAGAAGTTTCTAGAAACTTTTAGAACTTTCAAGAACATTCTAGGACTGTTCAATAGTAGTCATGCAAGTATAAAAGCACAGGTGACTCGAACCAACATTTCGATTTGTTATTGCTGGGTAAGAGAATAACGAATCGTAGTTAAAGAGCAATTTTTTTTTGCATCAAAACTATGAAAACTATGTGTAGTTGGTTCAGACTCTCAAAGAATTACGCCATAATGGGATGCAGAATGTCTCTCAAAGTCCATATCCTTGACGCTCATCTTGACAAGTTCAAGGAGAACAAGAAAACTCAGAGGAGCAATGCGAGTGCTTTCATCTAGATATATTGGACTTTGAACGTTACCAAGGACAGTATAACGAAAACATGATGGGGGACTACATTTGGGAGCTCCATCGAGAAAGTGATTTGCAGTACACCCGCAAATCTAAAACACCTACTAATTTCTGAACCTTTTTGAGAGATTTTTGACTGTAGTCGTTTTTCCATAGTCTTTAAACATAAGCACTTGAAATATTACACTTGGAAGCCAGGAACAAAGATTGTGTTTCATCGTGTTATTTACCAACACCATGACTGTTCACAGTCTAATAGAAAACCTTGTTGGATGAACCAGTAGTGTGTGGTGTTCAACTGTTTGTTCATTCTGCCTCCCAAATATCAAATAAAAAGAAACCAATCAATGTTATGTAGGCGAAAATAATAATTCTCATCTCACAAAAAACAAGTCCCCACTCAGGTCCATCATCTGTCAATGGAAAAACAGAGGTTCCCACACTATTAGTGGCTCAAAGGCTGGTAACAGTTTCTATAAACCAATCCTGCAAAATCGGCTCTCACTTCTGAGTCTTGTAGTGTGCTCAAACAACATGAAAAGTATCCACTTAATTTGCGGTGTGTGTCTCCTGGAGCACAATCTGGGCACTAGGTGCTGGGTAATAAAATGGCAAATGTGTAATTTTCACTCTCCAACATCCACTGCGTGTTAATTTCCATAAAGTGGCTGTGGAGTCAAAATATTAATTCCTCCTACACACGTGGTCTAAATTGTTGGTACCCCTCGTTTAATGACAGAAAAACCCACAATGGTCACAGAAATAACTTGAATCTGACAAAAGTAATAATAAATAAATAATTTATGAAAATGAACACATGAAAGTCAGACATTGTTTTTCCACCATGCTTCCACAGAAATTAAAAAAATAAAACTCATGAAATCGGCCTGGACAGAAATGATGGAATCCTTAACTTAATATTTTGCTGCTCAACCTTTTGAGGCAATCCCTGCAATCAAACAATTTCTGTAACTGTCAATGAGACTTCTACACCCCTCAACAGGTATTTTGGCCGCACTTCAAGAGCAATCTGCTCCAGTTGTCTCCTGTCTGAAAGTTGCCTTTTCCAGACGCAATGTTTCAGCTCTTTCCAAAGATGCTCAATAGGATTTAGGTCAGGGCTCATAGAAGGCCACTTCAGAATAGTCCAATGTTTCCCTCTTAGCCATTCTTGGGTGTTTTTAGCTGTGTGGTTTGGGTCATTATCCTGTTGCAAGACCCATGAGTTGCGACTGAGACCAAGCTTTCTGACCCTGGGCAGCACATTTCTCTCTACAATCCCTTGATAGTCTTGAGATTTTATTGTACCTTGCACAGATTTTAGACATCCTGTTCCAGATGCAGCAAAGCAGCCCCAGAACATAACAGAGCCTCCTCCATGTTTCACTTTAGGGACAGTGTTATTTTCTTGATATGCTTCATTTTTCCGTCTGTGAACATAGAGCTGATGTGCCTTGTCAAAAAGTTCAATTTTTGTCGCATCTGTCCACAGGACATTCTCCCAGAAGCTTTGGGGCTTGTCAACATGTAGTTTGGCAAATTCCAGTCTGGCTTTTATAAGATTTTTTTGCAACAATGTTGACCTCCTTGGTCATCTGTCATGAAGTCTACTTTAGCCCATACAACGACAGATGGTGCGATCTGACACTGATGTTCCTTGAGCTTGAAGTTCACCTTTAAATCGGTTTAGAAGTTTTTCTGGCTCTTTTGTTACCATTCGTATCATCCATCTCCTTGATTTGCCTCAATTTTCCTCCTGCAGCCACGTCCAGGGAGGTTGGCTACAGGCCCATGGATCTTACATTTCTGAATAATATATGCAACTGTAGTCACAGGAACATCAAGCAGCTTGGAGAACCTTTACCTTTAACCTGTTTGTCTATAATTTTCTTTCTAATCTCCTGAGACAACTCTTTCCTTCGCTTCCCCTGGTCCATGTCACCAAGGAGCACAATGAGTATCTGAGAAACCACTGATACATACTAGTTAAACTGGTCCGATTACATACCTTTTCAAGGGACTAGATCAATATGGACACTACAAAATAGATAATTCCTGCAGAAACACACAGAGAAAATGTCCAAAAAGAATTACCGTATATACTCGAGCATAAGCCAGGAATTTTAGCCCATTTTTTTAGGCTTAATGTGGGAGAGCATACATCACTGTAAATAAACCCATTAGCCAAATATCACTACCCTAGGGAAAAAAGCGACACTCAAACAAAGTCCTGCTTACCCATGTCGCCTCTCAGCGTGTTTCCAGGGCAGCCCCAATGGGCGCTTCGCGTGGGCTTCTTCAGGAGACTGCCTACTGAACGTACGTCGGGGCTGCCCTGGACACATGCTGACAGGTGACATGGGTAAGCAGGAGTTTGTCTGAGTGTTGCTTTTTCCCCCTAAGGTAGAGATATTTGGCTAATGGGTTTATTTACAGTGATGTATACTCTCCCACATTAAAGGTACCGTCACATTAAGCGACGCTGCAGCGATATAGACAATGAGCCGATCGCTGCAGCGTCGCTGTTTAGGTTGCTAGGAGACGTCAAACACCGGCAACAGCAGAACGATGCAGGAGCGATCCAGTGACGTACTTATCGTTCTCGCTGGTTGTTCGCTCCATGGAAAAACATTGCAGGCATCGTTGCTTTTGCTGTCAAACATGACGAATCACGCCGACCTGACGACCAAATAAAGTTCCGGACTTCTAGCTCCGACCAGCGATGTCACAGCGGGATCCTGATCGCTGCTGCGTGTCAAACACAACGAGATCGCTATCCAGGACGCTGCAACGTCACGGATCGTTATCCTTCTCGTTGGTAAGTTGCTCAGTGTGAAGGTACCTTAAGCCACATTAAGCCCTCTACATTTTCGGATAATTGGTATAATGTTTGCACCTTATTTGCACTATGCACTTTTTTGCTATTGCATTGATGTTTATTAAGGTGGAGATTTATGACCTCTGTTTGCCCAGCCTGCTTTTTCTCAGTGCCACTGTTTTTGTGTCCTTCACACAGAAGCTCTCTATGTGCCCTGTCATTGATAAGACGTTTTTAGCATGATTTTTTGGTGATTTCCATCTAATATGTTTTCAATAAACTGTTATTTTTATGAAATAACTCTTTTTGGACCGTATCTGTAGCCCTATATACAGGCCACTCACTGAATCCAGGATTGTAGACACGTGTGATGCTAGTTACTGGACACACCGTGATTTAACATGTCCCGTTTGTCACATTATTTTCAGGGGTACCATCATTTCTGTCCAGGCCGATTTCATGAGTTTTATTTTTTTATTTTTTTTTATTCTGTGGAAGCATGGTTGAAAAGCAATGTCTGACTTTCATTTGTTCATTTTCATAGATCTTTTATTTCTTATTACTTTTGTCAGATTCAAGTTATTTCTGTCACCATTGTGGGTTTTTCTGTCATTAAACGAGGGGTACCAACAACTTTGACCACATATGTATAGATTATAACCGTCAGGAAATAATTTATAAAATGGAATCACTTTATGAGGATTTCGACTATTCTGGTTTTTTATCATTTAGGCTAGGTTCACATTGCGTTAGGGCAATCCGTTTAGCGCATTGCGCTAGCGGATTGCGCTAACGCAATGTCTTTATAGGGGTCGCGTTTGTAGTTCCCGCTAGCACAGATCCCCGATCTGCGCTAGCGAGGAACAGACCTCGGATGCAACTCGGACGCTGCAAGCAGCATCCGAGGTTCGTCACAAAATAACGGCACATCGCTAGCGCGTGCCGAAAATGGCATGCGCTAGCGATGCGCTACAGAGAAAAATCACATTGCTGTCAATGGGTGCACTAACGGACCCATTGCACGGCGTTAATTGCGACAATTTCGCCGTACAACGCTGACCGTTAGCGTTAACCCATTAACGCAATGTGAACCTTCGCTTTAGACATATTAGGGCTTCTGCATATGGTGTGTCCAATCTCATCTGGGATCTGTTCCTGCTGTCCAGCTAGAGTAATCTGCTCCGTACTTCAGCCAATTGGAAAGTACCACACCCTACTAAGCTCAAAGCACATGGCTGGAATCTGCGAGAAACAGCGTTGTTCTCCTCTGGTTCAGTCCTCTGTGCTCAGCTTGTGGCTTGTGTATTTGTTTCCTGTTGTGACCATGGCCCGTTTACTGACTACTCTTGTGTCTTCTGATTCTGTCCTTCCGGTTCTGACCCAGCTACCTGACTATTCTTCTTGCCATCTAATACCACAGAATAGCAGGTAACGCCATGGTCCAAGCCTAGGGGTCCCAGTGTAAGTCCAGATCCATGTAATGGTGTTAAAGGGCGATGAGCAAGGCGATCCTTGGGATACGGAAAGCAAAGAAGAAAGGGCTCTACGTTCCAGCACCCAACAACTGGAAAAATATATGAGATAAAAGAATATTTGACATGTAACTCAGACTATGTAATATACCTCCTTATGTGTCCATGTAATCTTTGGTATATCGGTGAGACGACCTGTGAATTCAAGGTCAGGATGAATCACCACCGATATACCATAAGAAAGAAAAGGTTGGACCTTCCAGTCCCCAAACATTTTGTAGAATGTAACCATTCCGAAAAAGAACTTAAGTGCAAAGTAATTGATGTTGTTCCAACCCTGAGAAGAGGGGGTGATAGAGAGCAAATACTAAAAAAGAAGGAGTTAAAATGGATATATGAACTTAATACTCTTAAACCCAGGGGTGTAAATGTGGATTTTAAAATACACACGGTAATTTGAGGGGGAGTATGTGAACCCTGTCCATTCAGTTTAGTTGAAGACTTGTAGGCGACAAATATTGTTACTTAGAGTTGGGGGTATGAAATATCCCTAATTTTAATTGTTTTTAATTTTTTGCCTTTCAGACACACGTTGATGTAGAACACTTGCCTTGTGAGAATGTGGTATTGTGGAGGACGGAGATAATAAAATACAATATACTTTTCTTTTTCTTTATTAAATATTTTTCATAATTATTATTATTACTTTTTGAATATTATGGATTGCTGATCAAGTAAAAAACCAAAAAAAGCAATATTAAAAAATCTTAATGAAATTCTATATGGTAGTGCAATTTTCTGTGAGGGTGTGAGTGTCTGACCTGGACAGGGGTGAAACTACCTTACAGTATGGTCCAGAGGGATCATTTGGGGCATTTGGACACTATATGACTCCCGGAGACCGCCTAGATAAGGTGTTGTCCGGTGTGTGAGGGTAGAAATAGGTACCAAAATAGTCCGGGATGTGGTCATGACGCAACACCAGTGCGAGAATGATTCTCTAGCACAACGCCAAAGTGGCTTCTGTGCGGATGTGAAATGACTTTGATACAATTCAAAACAAGTATGGCACAACAATGTGTCCTGTTTAAATGCATATAAAACAAAGTACTATATTATTGGTGACAATCTAATTCATAGTAAAAGCATATTGCGGGTTTTATCATACGTTTTTTTATACGTTCCTTATGGAGTACGCCACTATGTGCATTTGCGCGTGCGCATATAAGTACATTTGATATGATGCCACAACAAAGATGGCGTAGGAACGTGTGACGGCGCATGCGCAATCAGGAAAATGCCACACGAGACTGATCATTGGCTAGTGGCTCATCCCTCTGCAATGACGCATTGGGAGCATGCGCAATGAGCTTTCCTGACCGCCGTATATCAGAGATGGCGTCCTCCATGAATGCACATGTCTCATTAGGGTAAGTGTAACTATTATTATAACCTATACAGTGATTAGTCGCATACTATGGAATATCATCAGAATTTGGCAATATTATGAGTGAATGTAAAAGCACTAAAGCACTTTTGCACATGTACACTTTATATTAATCGAAGAAAACAATGCACAATGTATCATATATTTAATGCACTGTTATGAAATGTGTAACTTTTTTGTAAAAAAAGACTAATTGCTGGTTGTTGAGACACATATAAATATGTACTAAGTAGAGACACCCACTGCTGGAGAAAGGATCATATGGAGCCGAAACGTCGCCCAGACATGTGGGTGGATTAAATCTTCCACGCTTTCACAGCAGATATGGAGTGCGAATACTTGTATATTGGTGTAATCATTGGACGGATCACCTGGGGCCTCGCTCCCGAAGATAAGATAAGAGTTGTGCTGTTCCTTCTTTATATTGCAAACTATTCCAGCTAGATCTGCATTCAAACAGCTAAATGGCGCTCCTTCCCTTCTGAACACGGCCATGTGCCCAGAGAGTAGTGTACAATTGTATGTAGGGTATTGTGAGAAGGTGGAAAATAATTTGTAAGATCCATTTGTTTTCTATTATCCTTTGTGAATAATTCCAAAGTTATCCCCACAAAGTGACACACGTCAGATGGTAAAAATGGGGCCTGATTAAGAACACAAAACTGGCTGCAGGAAGGGGTTAAATCAGAGTATTTTGGACTCTACTGTAATCAAAAACTGTGACTATAGACAATAACATCTACTGAAATGCTCAAACTAAACAGTCTCCATCAGTAATAAATGAGCAGCTAATGGTGAAACCTCTCTGGGGTAATTAGAGCACGGGGCTCGGTGACTTCACAATCTAAACTATCGGAAGCTCCAATATTTTCTGTCAGATGAGATTCAAGAAGAAATATTACACATTTAAAGAGAACTGTGTATAATAGTGCAGAGCGGAGATGTCTTAAAGGGAACCTGTCAGCAGGATTGTGCTCAGTAACCTACAGACACTGTCAGGTCGGTGCCGTTATACTGATTACACCGATACCTGGTGATGAAATCCGTCTTGTGGTTGTTGTTTTATCTGTATTTGCAGGTTTCAGTTAATGAGATTCTCGTGCTCTGGGGAGGGGCTGTGGATGGCCTGTGGGTTGGGCTTTGTGGTGTTCTGGGGCGGGGCTGTGGGCGGGGCTTTATGTGGTGTTCTGGGGCGGGGCTTTATGTGCTGCTCTGATTGCCTGCGTAGTAGCATCTATAAGAGATAGATGCTACTGGAAAGGCGTCGCTGGTGACATTTTGCTGGATGTAACTTTTTTTCTAAGCCTCCCAATAGCCACAATATTATAGGCATTATCAACAATAATATTAACACTATTATATGCATTATGTAAAATGGGGGGCAGGACAGTGAGGGATCAGCGACCTGTAATAAGCCAATACAGATGAATATGTAATCAGAGCACCACATAAAGCCCCGCCCACAGCCCCGCCCCAGAGCACCACATAAAGCACCACCCCAGAGCACCACATAAAGCCCCCCCACAGGCCACCCACAGCCCCGCCCCAGAGCACCACATAAAGCCCCGCCCACAGTCCTGCCCCAGAGCACGAGAATCTCATTACCTAAAACTACAAATACAGATCACACAACAGTAAACCAGTTGCATTCATTTATGGTTGACCATTGGAGCTACTATGAATCTTGACCAGAAGATTAGAGGAAATAATATTGCTCCCCATTTCAGGAGAGATTGTGCAGTAATCTGAATTTCTTAGGATCAAAACAATGTAATTTATGAGGTGGAGTGAATCCATGAAACCAGAGCTGGAGCCAACACATCTCCTGCAGGCAGGGTTGTAAGTTCTATAGAAAAGGGCTTTCAATGACCAAAGTCATTAGAACAGTGTTGGGTGGAGGAGAATGTTGCGGTCTAGAGGCAAAATGGTGATCATGGTAATACGGCCGGACTACACCACCGATAAAGCAGCCACAGCCGGTGATGAGAAGAATCTGTGACTTCTCTGCATTTAGTGGTTACTACTCACCTGGGTAGCCATATGTGGGAATCTCCTCTTTACACCACTCATCCCCCCTCACATATGTCTCTGTAGTATTAATATGGGTCAGATCTTCACCCTGAAACAAATATTGTAAAAGTCACCGACAGATGGAGAAGTCACATCTATGATCAGCTCTAATCCTGCCATCTCCACCGTTCTCATTACGCAAGTATAAAACATATAATACTGGTGGATAAAACAAGACTGAGCACAAGACCTTCACCGGCGTCTACACATCATGGGGGAGATCTCCTGACACCTTCTCTCCATCTACCTGATGATCCTGAGGAACATTGAGATCTTCTTGGTTACAGTCCTGTGGAAGAAGAGGACGGGGACATCTCTCTGGTGTTGTCCTCTTACTGGATAGATCTGGAGGAAACACATACAGGGAGTGAATTCATTCTTTACATACAGATAATTATAGGCCGTGTGTATTTAGTCCTATTACCTGGAGATGTGAGGGGCTGGGGAACCTCCATTATGACGTCCTCGTACAGATCTCTGTGTCCTTCTAAATACTCCCACTCCTCCATGGAGAAATAGACAGCGACATCCTGACACCTTATAGGAACCTGACACATACAATGATACCGTCATCCCCCGATCCCTTCATAGCGTTACTGTATAGTGTCCCAGCAGTCTCACCTCTCCAGTCAGCAGCATAATCATCTTGTAGGTGAATTCTAGGATCTTCTGGTCATTGATGTCCTCATGGATCAGGGGGTGAGGTGGAGGCCCCATGATTGGGCTCAGGGGTCTTCCCCATCCCTCAGACACAGGGTCCTGACAGCGATCACTAGAGGTCTTCTTCACCACTGTGTAATCCTGGTAATGGAGAGACACATTAATAAATCTCACTACAGACATTTCCAGAGTCCTCACCTCTCCAGTTCTGTCCATCTGTTATTCCCATAGATAAGAATGATGTAATGTGACGTCATCAGAATCTCTCACCTCTCCAGTAAGCCGGAAGAGGATCTCTAGGGTGAGGTGTAATATCCTCTCCGCCATCTTGTCTCTGTCCATATCCATCTTTGATGGGTAAATCTGGAAAATTCTCTTTTGTAGAAGATCTTCACTGAGAGGATCCGATATTGTAGAGACCTGAATGAGAAGATGAGCCGATGTAACATCATAAGAATCCTGTAATAATACAATTACTGGAGATAATAAGGGAAACATATGAGGAGAGTTATTATTTTACAGTATTTAGTTTCCTTCTTTACATCTACTAATAAAACCTATATATTTAGGCCACAGACAACAAGCAGTTTCCTCCTCGGAGTCAGCAGCTGAATACGTTTCTCATAGACTCATCTTCCATAACGCTAATTCTCGTCTCATTTACCGACCCTGGAATCGGCATTAGCAATACTGCAGGAGATATTCATTACACGCGACATGAGAAATAACTACTTCATGATGAGGACGACATCTTCATTTTCTACTACGGCTCTAGAGACAGATTTGGCCAGAGTCGGTCACTGACTCCATCACCACCGGCCGCCTATATGAAGGTTTCCCGTTTTCCCCGCACTGTAATCTTCTATCACGTTAGATCTCAGGTCAGACAGAGTTTGGCTGAATGCCCCCCGCCCCCAAGTACTCAATAGTATGGGGCGGCCTAGTTATTACGATACTTACATACCTAATAATGGGGTCTGGGCTGCAATGTATGAAGGTGTATTAGGCCGGGCCAGAGTCAGCGTCCAATAAGTTACCTTTTAACGCTCCCATACACATTAGACTAAAGTTACATGAAATCACTGATTTTGGGGGTTTCGGCGACTATATAATGTATTTGGGGGCCTCCCGACAGATGATGTCAGGGCAGAGAAGCATCTGACATCCTGAATTTCAGAGGATAATCCGTTTGTTCTTCATGTAGATAATCCTCCGCTAGAGGAGTCTGGAGGCGACTCTCTCATACAGACCCCAGGAAAGCTGGAATATTTGTGTGTATGGGGGAGTCGGGAGAGATGGCCGTCGGCCAAATGACCGTTCAGCCAACCCTTATCTCATGTGTATGGCATACCTCTCAACTTTTGAAGAAAGGAAAGACGGACAAAGTTTGCGGCACGTGCAGCTGCAAATTTTAGGCTATGCCTCTGACCACACCCATTTCACAACTGGTCACACCAATATCCACACCCCAACTCACCCATTTATCACTGCTGATCACACTGTTTCATAAACAATAATTATAAACAAAAAAAAATATGGCCAGACAGTGCTCCATACTGTATAATGGCCACACATGATGCTAGGAACAGTATAATTGCCCCACATGATGCTCCATACTGTATAATAGCCCCACATAGTGCTCCATACTGTATAATGGCCCCACATAGTGCTCCATACTGTATAATGGCCACACATGATGCTCCATACTGTATAATGGCCCCATGTGATGCTGGGTACAGTATAATGGCCCCACATGATACTGCGTACAGTATGATGGCCGCACATGGTTACCCCACCCTCATTATTGCCTTCTCCATCACTACACACACACACACACACACCTTTCAACGCGCTCCAGCAGCAACTGGCAACTTCCACTCCCGCGGTGCTGAATGATATCATCCAGCCACACCGCGCCACTGAGTGCTCACGTCGCTGCAGCTCCGGTACGCCACTGATAAAGACCTCTCCGTGTTTCCTGTGCCAGTGTCAGAGCGAGGAGCAATATCTGCTCCGATCCGACACAGCTAGCGTCCGCTGCGTACACCTCGTATACACGCAGCTCTGCTTCGTACACACACACACGACTCCACTCAGTACACCTCGCACACACGCGGCTCCGCTCCGTACACCTCGCACACACGTGGCTCCGCTCCGTACACCTCGTACACATGCGGCTCCGCTCCGTACACCTCGTACACACGCGGCTCTGCTCCGTACACACAAACGTCTCCGCTCCATATACCTTGCACACGTGGCTCCGCTCCGTACACTTCATACACACATGGCTCCGCCTCCGGACACCACTGCTCTGCGCCATTCACACGCGGCTTCGCTACATACACCTTGTACACACACGGCTCTGCTACATCCACACTGTAAACACCTCCTGACCCTACACAGAAACTTACCCTCATCCAGCACCATGACACCCAGCAGAGTACTGCATGTATACACGGAGGCCTCAATCATGTGACTCCTCCCCTCCTGTGACCTCATCACAGGTCCTGTGCGCACAGAGCAGCCATATATGTGGTGTGCTGCTCTGCGGGTGGAGAGATTAGGCTGAGGCTCACATTGCAGTGCGGGAAAGGTGAGATCCCGCCTGTGACAGCGGGGTAGACTGTCAAAATCAGGACTGCCCTGCTGGATCTGGGATGGTTGGGGGGGGTATGGTATGGGGCCATTAGTATTACACTGACAGGCAGTAATTACATGGCACTACAGTAGCACAGGGCATCATCGGAGCCATCAGAGGCTTGTATGTTATATGATCGCACTGATCAGAGGTGTTTAACAAAGATTTAAAGTGAAAAAAAATATATATTTTAACAAGAAGAAATATCTGTCACTATATGGAAAGCAGAGCCGCTGCACAATGTTAGTTAAGTCTTGTCCATAACTATTTTATTATACTCTATTATCCTGTACACAGTGGAGTAGATAGAAATCACAGGTCCGACAGCAATAGCTGGAATTGAGCCCTCCAACGTAAAGAAAGAAAATCTATCTATCTACCGTATTTTTCCGACTATAAGACGCACTTTTTCCCCAAAAAAATTGTGAGGAAAATGGGAGGTGCGTCTTATAGTTGGAATGCAGGCTTACCGGTAGTGTGGCGGCGGCAAAGGTGCGGGGATGATGTCACGCGGTGAGCGGTATGGCGTGAGCAGGATCCCTTCCACATCTGAGGTGACGCCGCGGCCCGGTATTGAAGGAGAGCAGTATAGCTGGGTGAGTCACGGCGTTCCCGGTGGCGGCGGCCATCTTCCTGAGGCCGCGCGTGCCCAGATTGAGTTTTCTGCTTCCTGGGGCTTCAGGAAAATGGCCGCGCAGATGGAGATCGCGGCGGCCATTTTCCTGAAGCCAAGTTCGCAGATTGAGATCTCGGCTTCAGGAAAATGGCCGCCGCGATCTCCGTCTGCGCACGCGGCCATTTTCCTGAAGCCCTGGGAAGCAGAGTACTGAATCTGCGCACGCGAGGCCTCAGGAAGATGGCCGCCGCCACTGGGAAAACCGTGACTGACCGAGCTATACTGCTCTCCTTCAATACCGGGCCGCGGCGTCACCTCAAATGTGGAAGGGACCCTGGATGCCGCCACCTGAGGAAGTGACCGCACATCTGCTGCTACCACAGCCTCCCCATGGACACCAGGCCATGGCGTCGCCCACCTAAGCAGGAAGGGACCCTGCTTAGGTGCACGCCGTACCGCCCACCGTGCCTCAGCATCACCGCACCTCTGCTGACACCATGCCTCCTGTGACCCTGCTCTGCCACTGCCTGCCCTCAGGTAAGAGATCTTAAATTCGGACAATAAGACGGACCCCCATCTTATAAAAAATCTTTTTTTCTGCAATTTTCACCCCAAATTTGGGGTGCATCTTATGGTACGGTGCATCTTATAGACTGAAAAATACGGTATCTATATATATACAACCCCTGGCAAAAATTATGGAATCACCGGCCTTGGAGGATGTTCTTTCAGTTTAATTTTGTAGTAAAAAAGCAGATCACAGACATGGCACAAAACTAAAGTCATTTCAAATGGCAACTTTCTGGCTTGAAGAAACACTAAAAGAAATCAAGAACAAAAAAATGTGGTAGTCAGTAATGGTTACTTTTTTAACCAAGCATAGGGGAAAAATTATGGAGTCACTCAATTCTGAGGAAAAAATTATGGAATCACCTTGTAAATTTTCATAACCAAAAACAACACCTGCATCAAATTAGATCTGCTCGTTAGTCTGCATCTAAAAAGTAGTTATAATACCTTGGAGAGCTGTTACACCAAGTGGACTGACATGAATCATGGCTCCAACACGAGAGATGTCAATTGAAACAAAGGAGAGGATTATCAAACTCTTAAAAGAGGGTAAATCATCACCAAAACAGGAAATGCACAACAAAACAAATGAGGAGCGAATGGGTGGAAACTGGAGTCAACGTCTGTGACTGAACTGTACGAAACCGCCTAAAGGAAATGGGATTTACATAGAGAAAAGCTAAACGAAAGCCATTATTAACACCTAAACCGAAAAAAACAAGGTTACAATGGGCTAAGGAAAAGCAATTGTGGACTGTGGATGACTGGATGAAAGTCATATTCAGTGATGAATCACAAATCTGCATTGGGCAAGGTGATGATGTAAGTCTCATCTCGCGAGACCGCTACGTCATCATCTCACAAGACCGCAATGCATTCTTGGGACCGGAGTGTCACGAGGAGCATCGCTAAACGCCTCGCCTGGATTCGGGGGATGCCTGCCGGAAGGTGACTATATAACTATTTTTTATTTTAATTCTTTTTTTTTAACAGGGATATGGTGCCCACATTGCTATATACTACGTCGGCTGTGTTATATACTGCGTGGACTGTGTTATATACTGCGTGAGCTGTTATATACTGCGTCTATGTGCTATTTACTAAGTTGGCTGTGCAATATATTACGTGGCTGGGCAGTATGCTACGCGGCTGTGCTATATACTGCATGAGCTGAGCTGTGCTATATACTACGTGAGCTGTGCTATATACGTGAGCTGTGCTATATACTACGTAGCTGTGAAATATATGACGTGGCTGGCCAATATACTATGTGGCCGTGTTATATACTGCGTGAGCTGTGCTATATATTACGTGGCTGTTATATACTACGTGGGCTGTGCTATATACTACGTAGCTGTGCAATATACATGACTGGGCAATATACTATGTGGCCTGTGTTATATACTACGTGGGCTGTGCTATATACTGCGTGGGCTGTGTTATACACTGCGTGGGCTGTGCTATATACTACGTGGCCTGTGCTATATAATACGTGGCCTGTGCTATATGTTATGTGGCTGTGCTATATGCTACGTGGATGTGCTACATGAGCTGTGCTATATGCTATATGGGCTGTGCTATATGCTACGTGGGCTGTGCTATATGCTATGTGGGCTGTGCTATATGCTACGTGGGCTGTGCTATATGCTATGTGGGCTGTGGTATAATTCTCTGCTGTATCTGTGAATCATGAATCGTGGTATGTGTTAAAGAGGGGGGCCTGTTGTGAATTCTGTTTTCGAACTCCCTCCTGTGGTCATGAATGGTACTTCGATGAGTTCTGTCCATGGACTCCCTCTGGTGGCTGTGAGTTGAGCTGCTGCTTCTGAGGTTCCTTCCACAGGTGACGTAGTTTATTCTTTGGCTGGCTGTTCTATTGAACTCCACTCAGATCGTTACTCCATGCCAGCTGTCAATGTTCTTGTACTGGTTCAGTTCGCTCTTGGATCTTTCTGGTGACCTGTCTACTCCAGCAGAAGCTAAGTCCCTGCTAGTTATTATTTGTTCATTGTTTCCTTGTCCAGTTGGCTATCATGATTTTGCCTTGCTAGCTGGAAGCTCTGGGATGCAGAGTGGCACCTCCGCACCGTGAGTCGGTGCGGAGGTCTTTTTGCACACTCTGCGTGGTCTTTTGTAGTTTTTGTGCTGACTGCAAAGATACCTTTCCTATCCTCAGTCTGTTTAGTAAGTCTGGCCTCCCTTTGCTGAAACCTGTTTCATTTCTGTGTTTGTGACTTTCATCTTAACTCACAGTCAATATATGTGGGGGGCTGCCTTTTCCTTTGGGGAATTTCTCTGAGGCATGGTAGGCTTTATTTTCTATCTTTAGGGCTAGTTAGCTTTTAGGCTGTGAAGAGGCGTCTAGGTCGTGTTAGGTACGCTCCACGGCTATTTCTAGTTGTGTGATAGGATTAGGGGTTGCGGTCAGCAGAGCTCCCACTTCCCAGAGCTTGTCCTGTGTGAGTTTAACCATCAGGTCGTTCCGGGTGCTCCTAACCACCAGGTCCATAACAGGGGCCCACTGAGACCCTTTCGCCCTGGGCCCTCAAAAACCTGGAGCCGGCCCAGGCTTCACTGATTGTTCGCGGCCGGCCGAACGTGACCAATCAGCAACAGACGGACGAATTCTGTGTATAAATCGCATTATTCTGAAAACTTCATAAATAAACTACATACATATTCTAGAATACCAGATGAGTTAGAATCGGGCCACCATCTAGTTTTCAATAAATGCACAAGTTTATGTTGATATTTTGGACACTTTTCTTATCCCATCAATTGAAAGGATGTTTGGGGATGATGAAATCATTTTTCAAGATGATAATGCATCCTGCCATAGAGCAAAAACTGTTCAAACATTCCTTGAAAAAAAGACACATAAGGTCAATGTCATGGCCTGCTAATAGTCCGGATCTCAATCCAATTGAAAATCTTTGGTGAAAGTTGAAGAAAATGGTCCATGACACGGCTCCAACCTGCAAAGCTGATCTGGCAACAGCAATAAGAGAAAGTTGGATCCAGATTGATGAAGAGTCCTATGTGACACTCATTAAGTCCAGGCCTCAGAGACTGCAAACTGTTAGAAAAGCCAGAGGTGGTGCAACAAAATACTACTGAGGTGTTGGAGGGGTTTTTTTTATTTGTTTTTCATGACTCCATAATTTTTTCCTCAGAATTGAGTGACTCCATAATTTTTCCCCTATGCTTGGTTAAAAAAGTAACCATTACCGACTACAACATTTTTTGTTCTTGATTTCTTTTAGTGTTCCTTAAAACCAGAAAGTTGTCATTTGAAATGACTTTAGTTTTGTGCCATGTTGTGATCTGCTTTTTTTCTACAAAATCAAACACCTGAATGCGTGTGTGTATTTGGATGTTGCTGCTTTCCTTGCCTCCTCATCATGGTTACCGTATCCCTGTGGGATGCCGAGGTACTTGTAGTATGTCTGTACATCTGCTATCTGCCCTGCTGGTAATTCCACTCAATTAGTCTTGACTACCTTGCCTCTCTTTATTACCAACCGGCCGCACTTCTGCAGTCTGAAGAACGTCCCGATGTCTTCACTGTAGATCTTTGTCAGGTGGATCAGTGAATTGATGTCTCGTTCGTTTTTTGCATACAGCTTGATCCATATAGAGGAGGTAGCTGATGGTGCTTCCACTCTTGAACTTGTATCCATAGCCAGACTCTGTAATTATCTGACTGAGGGGGGTTTAAGCCTATGCAGAACAGCAATGGGGACAGTGCATCACCTTGGTATATGCTATATTTGATAGTCTCTTGTGCTAGTTGTCTTTAGTTGACTTCCAATGTTGTTCTCCATAGCCCCATTGAGTTTCTGAGGAAGGTTCTAAATTTCCTGTTGACATTGTACAGAGCCAAGCATTCACAGATCCATGTGTGTGGCATTGAGTCATAGGCTTTCCTGTAGTCAATCCAGGCTGTGCTGAGATTGGTCTGTCTGGATCATGAGTCTTGAGCGACTGCTCTATCTACTAGGAGCTGGTGCTTGGAGCCTCTGGTGTCAGTCCCAATGCCTTTCTGAGCTGGATTCATGTACTGGTTCATATGGTTCTGTAGCTTGGTGGCGATGACGCCTGACAGAAGTTTCCATGTTGTTGTAAGGCAGGTTATTGGGCGGTAGTTGGATGGAACTGTTCCTGTGTGAGGATCCTTCATGATCAGCACTGTTCTTCCTTGTGTTAGCCAAGCTGGGTGGTGGCCTGCTTTCAGCAGTTGGTTCATCTGCATTGCGATTCATTCATGTACCGCTGTGAATTTATTTAACCAGCAGGTGAGGATCATGTCTGGGCCAGGTGCTGTCCAGCTCTTCACGTTCTTGAACCGTTGTTGGATGTCTGCTACTGTAATGGTGACTGCTTCCTGCTCAATGTGGTTGCTGTGTTTCATTCTCAGATATTGCAGCCACATTGCACTGGTGTTGTGTTTTTTTACACTTTGGATATTTCTTTGGAGAACAGGGCATTTATGTTCTTGGCCTCAGCTTCTCCAATGTATCTCCCTAGTCTTGCAGCAAGTTTTGTGAGCCTTTGTTTAGCAGTCTCTTCAGTTGGGGTCAGGCCTTTGTACTTATCCAGCTTGATCTTATTCTTGATCTTTACACACTTCTGTATTTCAGATAGTTGACTGACTGCCCTTTGTGGCACCTTGATCTTTGTCTACAGTCTTTTCCAAGGGGAGCACGTACTTCTGTTGTTCTTGATGGTTATATAACCAAGCATTTCCATGAATGCTGAGGCCGTAGCATAGATCAGATTATTAGTTTGAGTTATGGTGGTGGTAGGTATTAATGCAAGAGCTGTTCTATTGGCATCCTCTAGCATACTGTGTGGTGGTGTTTCTTTGCTGAGCCTTGGCAGTCGATCTCTGGTATTGATGTTATTTAGTTTATCTAAGATCTTCTGTTTCAGACCAGCTGCAGTGCTCTCTAGTTGCAGGGTTGGATCAGGATCTTCAGGGGGTTGCACATGTTGTTCTTCCAGGTCTTCATGTGAGGTGGATCTGCAGTGCAGTTGATCCATCTCAAGTTGTGATAATAGCTTTCTCTTTATGATATTGAAATGTTGGGTGACTAATTGTTTCTCAGTTAGTGGAGATGCAGGGCTTGTATCCATCCAGAGTTTCCTCATACGCTTCATATATCCTCTCCCATTTCATCTGCTGTTACTGTAGCATTTCATCAGATTCAGGTTCTCTTGCCTTGTCCATGTATGGTTTAGTCCAGTAGCCCATTTATCATCAGATTGTCCTGGTTCCTCAACATCGGACGCAGACCTTGTTAATCCAGGCAACGTCCGAGCCGGCATGACTCTCTTTGCTCTTGACACTCTCGTTTATTGAGGTAGGCAGCATAGTGTTATGGACCCACACAGATGCTGACCCGCTTCTTATCAGCAGGTGGCGCAGCCTAAGGCAAAAGACTCAAGTTGCATCATGATAGGTGCTCCTCGGGGTGGATAGTACCATATTGTGCATGTAGGGGGCAGTACTGTGTGTGGGGTATAGCGGTACTGTGAGAACATTATACTGTGTGTGATGGGATGGCGGTACTGTAGGAACATTATACTGTGTGTGGGGGTATGGCGGTAGTATGAGAACATTACACTGTGTGTGGGGGTATGGCGGTAGTATGAGAACATTATACTGTGTGTGGGGGTGTGGCGGTTCTGTAGGAACATTATACTGTGTGTGGGGGTATGGCGGTACTGTAGGAACATTATACTGTGTGGGGGGTATGGCGGTACTGTAGGAACATTATACTGTGTGTGGGTGTATGGCAGTAGTGTGAAAATACCTTTTTTACGAGAGATGCCAGTACTGTGGAAACATTATACTGTGTGAGCGGCATCATATATATTACATAAGGGGTGTAAAAAGGAGAGTCATAAAAAAGACTCCTCAGGGCTGTGCTGCATTTATACAAAAAGACTGCTATCTGCCGTCCAGACGGGACCATGTGACATCAATGGGAAGAGGGAGGGTTTCCGGAGGGAAGAGTCTAGAGGGTGCACCTGGTCAGGAGACCTTGATGACGCAGTTACTGATATTATAAAGGCCGGAGCCCCAAAGGCAGAACAGATTTGGTGCCAACAAAGGAAAGGGGTGCGGGGAAGAATCTGAGGTACCAGCTCATGGTAAAGTGCCCGAGGCAGCTGGGTGTGGGGCAGAACCCTGCTTACAGGGCATAATGGGGGCATTACACTGTGTGGGGCCAAGAAAGGGGCCCTGTACTAGGAGAACAATCCGCTCCCTCACTTCCTGTCCTCCATAGTTGGCTCGTATGTATCTATTACAGAAAACAGAACAACATTATGATTCTTATAAAGTGGCAACAACAACCCCAAAAGAGTCTCAGTGCAGAAGGGGTTAATGTCCCCGCGCTCAGTAATGGGGAATCTCCACATACCTCCACCTGCAGAGCCGCACTCCACATATATGGCTGCTCTGTGCGCACAGGACCTGTGATGAGGTCACAGGGGGAGGAGTCAGGGGTCACGGGATCCGCAGTGAAGACGCTACATGGAAACTTCTCCTCAGTCAGTGACACTTCCGCCATTATTCGCGCTCACTACTGGCACAATTACCTCGCGCCGCCTTTTCTACACAATGTTCTGTGTGGAATGTAACGTGTGATTTCTCTGGAGACAAATAGACCCCACACATGATGGGAATTATTACCGGTTACCGGACATCTAGTATATGGCGGCATATGATTGTGCTATCGCCTCCACACCAGGAGCTAAAATGCCGAAATCTGGCTTATTTACCCCCTTCCAGTGTCCGGCTAAGGGTCATATACGGCCATGCCCCTCTCCAGTCGCTGTGGGGGTTTTGTTAATAGGATGAAGGGCGGCGTCCATGTTTGGACTTCAGAGATAGTAATAAAATCACAGCTCACCTTCCCTGTCCTTCACCCCTTACACCTGACCTGTTTAGCCAATTACCTGGAGATAAATGGTTTTACAGACTTAAGGTACCTTCACACATAACGATATTGTTAACGATATCGTTGCTATTTGTGACGTAGCAACGATATCGTTAACGATATCGTTATGTGTGACAGCGACCAACGATCAGGCCCCTGCTGGGAGATCGTTGGTCGCTGAATAAAGTCCAGAACTTTATTTCGTCGCTGGACTCCCTGGAGACATCGCTGGATCGGCGTGTGTGACACCGATCCAGCGATGTCTTCACTGGTAACCAGGGTAAACATCGGGTAACTAAGCGCAGGGCCGCGCTTAGTAACCCGATGTTTACCCTGATTACCATGCTAAAAGTAAAAAAAAACAAACACTAGATACTTACCTACCGCTGTCTGTCCTCCAGCGCTGTGCTCTGCACTCCTCCTGTACTGTCTGTGAGCCGGAAAGCAGAGCGGTGACGTCACCGCTCTGCTTTCCGGCTCACAGCCAGTACAGGAGGAGAGCAGAGAAGCAGAGCACAGCGCTGGAGGACAGACAGCGGTAGGTAAGTATCTAGTGTTTGTTTTTTTTTACTTTTAGCATGGTAACCAGGGTAAACATCGGGTTACTAAGCGCGGCCCTGCGCTTAGTTACCCGATGTTTACCCTGGTTACCGGCATCGTTGGTCGCTGGAGAGCGGTCTGTGTGACAGCTCTCCAGCGACCAAACAGCGACGCTGCAGCGATCCGGATCGTTGTCGGTATCGCTGCAGCGTCGCTTAGTGTGAAGGGGCCTTTACCGTGAGAGGGGCATATAACCTTATATGTATCACCATGGTGACAGATGGAAGACCGCACACAATACACCTGAGGGGCAGATTGAACATTTGATGCTGCCATTCGGGGAAACCAATGCTTCTACAGTCTGTGAAAATGTCATTAATTATATTTTTCTCCCTGATTGGTAGATTTGTGTTAATTTTCCAGGATGATATATTGAGTTCCTCACGTACTCTGGAGGAGCATGGTGAGCATGTCAGACAGGTTCTCTGGGTTCTACGTGACAACTATTTATTTGCTAACCTGGAGAAATGGCAATTTGTGGTACAGCAGGTCCAGTTCTCAGGACATTTGGCTTCTGCATTGGGGTTTCAGATGGACCCGGTTAAGGTCCAAGTAGTCCTTGATTGCTTCTAACCAAGTAACCTGAAAGCATTACAAAGATTTCTTGTAATCGAGATACTGAGGAATAGTGTTGAGCATTCCGATACCGCAAGTATCGGGTATCGGCCGATAATTGCGGTATCGGAATTCCAATACCGAATCCGGATATTTCCCGCATATCGAATACCGGAATCGAAAGTTCCTAGAATTCAAAACTGCACGCAGCAGCCAATGAGGAATGAATGGAAGTGTGGGCACATCCTGTTTAGCATGGTGGGCATGTAACTACTGGCAAGGCTGTGATTGGCTGCTGAAATGATGTCACGATGCACTATAAAAAAATGCTGCCGCCATTTTGCGCTCACTCTGCTGTGATTTCAGTTAGGGACAGGACGCTGTGTTCTAACTGAGGGCCAGTTGAGATAGCGAATTGCTTCATTGCGCTTTTCCAAGTCTAATTTAGCAAACGCTGTGTGTTCACCTTGCTCTTGCCTTGCAGCGCTGTTTTAACAGCGTTCTGCAAGGTCTCTGTGTGTGTGTGTGTGTGCAGCTCACTCTGTAGTCTGTGTGCAGCCATATACCCGGTTGTATTAAGCTCAGGGGGGGTTCACACTGCCTCATACTGTTCTATCCATTGTCCTTTTTGGCTCCTAGTGCAGCCTTCTGCACATTTTTTCTAAAATTTCCTATTAGTGTCTTTCCACCCGTCTAGCTAAATTGTGGAAAAACACTACATAGGATAACCTATAGGAGGGTTTTTGGGCCTTGCAGCGCCGTTTACGGCTGTCTGCACGGTCTCCGTGTGAGCCCAGCTTGCCCTGTAGTCTGTGTGCAGCCACAGCCGGTTGTATTCAGCTCCGGGTGCGTCACTGCCTCATACCGTTAAATAACTTGTCCTTTTTTGCAAATAGTGCAGCCTGCTGCAAATTTTTTCTAAAATTTCCTATTAGTGTCTTTCCACCCGTCTCCAGCTAAATTGTGGAAAAACACTACATAGGACAACCTAGAGGAGTGTTTTTGGGCCTTGCAGCGCCGTTTACGGCTGTCTGCACGGTCCCCGTGTGAGTTAAACTCGCTCTGTAGCCCGATCTGCAGAAAAAATAAAGTAAAGTTCACCAAACACCACTTAACACTTGTGTAGGCCACATTTTATCAATAATAAAGTCTAGTCCACACTTTACAAAATTAGTGTTTCTTACACCTGTTAGGAGGAGCATTTCAGGAATAAGCACACTAAGGCCTTAGTACTTTTCTGCTTATCTTTATCTGTCAACCAAGATGAAGAGGGCAGGGAGTAAGGCACGTGGGCGTGGGCGCGGAGCAGGGAGAGGAGCAGGGAGAGGACGTGGTGATTATGTGCCTGCTGCCGGCACCGGTGACTCATTATCACTCAGTTTCAGCAGGGAACAATCCTTCATGCGCAGCTTTGTCGGAGAGCGCCGTGCACCGCTGCTGCGTGAAGATCAAATTGAAGCCGTTGTCGGATGGATGGCAGCTAACGCATCGGCATCGACTTCAATTAGTGCCACATCCTCTCAGGCACAGACCACTGGAGAGCAGCCATCTGTCTCTTCACCACCTGCCAAATTGGCCAGGCAGTCAGAGAGCCCAGGACAGGAGCCGTCTCTACTTCTGTTATCTGAATCTCTTGGCTTGGAAACAGGGGGCCAGCCAAGCAGCATTGGAGAAATGGAAGAAGAGGCAGTGTGCAGTGATGCCCAACAGCTTTGTCTCTCTGACTCTGAAGAGGCGGGTGGGCCAGTGCCTCCGGTGACCACAGCACAGTACGCATCTGATGATGAAACTCAGGTGCCGCTTTCTGGTGCGTACTGTGCTGCCGAGACTACCCAGGAGGAGCAGTTGGTGGCAGAGGGTAGTGGAGATGATGAGGTCCTTGACCCATCGTGGCGTGAGGAACAGGAAGGTGGTCTGAGGAAGAGATTCCCCTAACGGGCCAAAGAGGGAGAGGGAGGGGGAAGCCTGTAGCCTCCACTTTGGCACCCGTTAGGAGCCTGTCTTTTCCAAAAGCCAAAAAGGGCGCTCCCAAGACTTGCAGTGCCTGGTCCTTTTTTGACACAGTTGCAGATGACATTTGTTTTGTCAAATGCAAGCTGTGTCATCAGAAAGTCAAAAGAGGTAAAAGTGTCAGCAACCTCAATACCACAAATATGTGGAAACATGTGCGGACCAGGCACGCGGTGGAGTTACAAAAACACACTGAAGACCTAGGCCAACCAACAGCGGCAGCTACCACCTCTTGAGCTCATGCTGCCTCTTCCTCCAGCTCACACACAGCTGGTTCGGCTTCCTCCCAGGATCGCCATGGAAGAACCTCTGGCACTGTTGTCCAGAGACCTAGTGTAATTCCACCCACAGCACCACGTTCCCAGTCATCCTCACACTCCCAACCTAGTCTACAGCCATCGGTAGTACAGGCATGGGAGAAAAGGCGGGCATTCTCGGCCAACCACCCCCGAGTACAGGCTCTGAATGCAGGCATTACCAAACTACCTGTCACTGGAAATGCTCTCATTCAGGCTGGTGGAGACTGACAGCTTCCGTGACTTGATGGCATTGGCAGTCCCACAGTACAAGGTGCCCAGCCGCTTTTACTTCAGCACGCAAGCTGTCCCTGCCCTGCACAAGCATGTGGAGGGACACATAAAACACGTGCTACTGAACGCCGTCAGTAGCTAGGTCCACCTCACCACCGATGTGTGGACCAGTCAACATGGACAGGGGCGATACCTTTCCCTCACTGCCCATTGGGTTAATGTTGTTGAGCCAGGTACAGATCGTGCGAGTGGCGCAGGACGTGTCCTGCCCACTCCAAGGATTTCAGGAATCCAGTCTGTACACATTGACTCCTCCTCATACACAAGTTCCTCAGAATCATCGCTGCAGGAGCCGTCACAGTCCACCTCCAAATGGACCCGTGAACGTTTACCTGTTACGACCGACATGAGCACAGCCGTGGCCAAACTTCAACAGGCCGTCTTGAAACTAGTTTCTTTGGGGAATCAAAACCACACAGCGCAGGAGCTCTGGAATGCCATCAAGCAGGAGAGCGATGTGTGGTTTGTGCCAGCGAATCTCCAGCCAGGCATGGTAGTGTGTGACAATGGCCGAAATCTGGTGGCAGCTTTGGCCATTGGCAACCTCACTCACATCCCATGTCTGGCACATGTGCTCAATTTGGTTGTGCAGAGTTTTCTGAGGGACTATCCGGATCTTGATGCACTGCTGCACAAGGTCCGCCTAGAGTGTGCTCACTTGCGGCGTTCCAGCTTGGCAAGATCCCGCATTGCTGCTCTGCAGTGCCGATTCCGCCTTCCGGAACACCGCATCATATGTGACCTACCTACCAGGTGGAATTCCACGTTACATATGTTACATAGTTATTATTAAGGTTGAAGGAAGACTATATGTCCATCTAGTTCAACCCATAGCCTAACCTAACATGCCCTAACATGTTGATCCAGAGGAAGGCAAAAAAAAACCATGTGCAAGAGTAAGCTCCACATTGGGGAAAAAAATTCCTTCCCGACTCCACATACGGCAATCAGACTAGTTCCCTGGATCAACGCCCTATCAAGGAATCTAGTGTATATACCCTGTAACATTATACTTTTCCAGAAAGGTATCCAGTCCCCTCTTAAATTTAAGTAATGAATCACTCATTACAACATCACACGGCAGAGAGTTCCATAGTCTCACTGCTCTTACAGTAAAGAATCCGTGTCTGTTATTATGCTTAAACCTTTTTTCCTCCAACCGCAGAGGATGCCCCCTTGTCCCTGTTTCAGGTCTATGATTAAAAAGATCATCAGAAAGGTCTTTGTACTGTCCCCTCATATATTTATACATTAAAATAAGATCACCCCTTAGTCTTCGTTTTTCCAAACTAAATAGCCCCAAGTGTAATAACCTATCTTGGTATTGCAGACCCCCCAGTCCTCTAATAACCTTGGTCGCTCTTCTCTGCACCCGCTCCAGTTCAGCTATGTCTTTCTTATACACCGGAGACCAGAACTGTGCACAGTATTCTAAGTGTGGTCGAACTAGTGACTTGTATAGAGGTAAAATTATATTCTCCTCATGAGCATCTATGCCTCTTTTAATGCATCCCATTATTTTATTTGCCTTTGTAGCAGCTGCCTGACACTGGCCACTGAATTTAAGTTTGTCATCCACCCATACACCCAGGTCTTTTTCATTGACGGTTTTGCCCAGAGTTTTAGAATTAAGCACATAATTATACATCTTATTACTTCTACCCAAGTGCATGACCTTACATTTATCCCCATTAAAGCTCATTTGCCATTTATCAGCCCAAGCTTCTAGTTTACATAAATCATCCTGTAATATAAAATTGTCCTCCTCTGTATTGATTACCCTGCAGAGTTTAGTGTCATCTGCAAATATTGAAATTCTACTCTGAATGCCCCCTACAAGGTCATTAATAAATATGTTAAAAAGAAGAGGGCCCAATACTGACCCCTGTGGTACCCCACTGCTAACCGCTACCCAGTCCGAGTGTGCTCCATTAATAACCACCCTTTGTTTCCTATCCCTGAGCCAGCTCTCAACCCACTTGCACATATTTTCCCCTATCCCCATTATTCTCATTTTATGTATCAACCTTTTGTGTGGCACCGTATCAAAAGCTTTTGAAAAGTCCATATACACTACATCCACTGGGTTCCCTTGGTCCAATCCGGAACTTACCTCTTCATAGAAACTGATCAAATTAGTCTGACATGAACGGTCCCTAGTAAACCCGTGCTGATACTGGGTCATGAGGTTATTCCTCTTCAGATACTCCAGTATAGCGTCCCTTAGAATGCCCTCCAGGATTTTACCCACAGTAGAGGTTAAGCTTACTGGCCTATAGTTTCCGAGTTCAGTTTTTGTTCCCTTTTTGAATATTGGCACCACATTTGCTATACGCCAGTCCTGTGGCTCCGTCCAGAGGAGGGAGTTACACAATTGTCTAGTGGTCAGTGTGTACAGCAAGGGTGGGGTGATGACGAGCGGGCAGAGATCATGTCTCAAGCAGGGGACAGCGTTTCTGGGCCAGTTGGCAGTCTGCAGCACATGGTTGATTTCATGCTGCAGTGCCTGAGAAACGACCGCCGCATCGACCACATTCTCAACATGCCTGATTATTGGGCGTTCACCCTCTTCGATCCTCGCTACCGGGACAACGTCCAAAACCTCATCCCAGCGTTGACCCGGGAGCGTAAAATGCGGGAGTACCACGACACACTGGTGAATTCCATCATCTTCTCCAGTCCAACTGAGAGGAGTGCTGCTAGTGCTTTACAAAGCAGCTCAGTGCGTCGAGGCAGTGGAGGAGGCTCTGCACAAAGAGGGAGCAGAAGCAGTGCCTTTGCCCAAGGCAAGACCAGTGTGGCACAACTGTGGCAAACTTTTGTGTGCCCGCCCCAAATGTCTACACCATCACCGGCGGCTCCAGTCAGCAGGAGGCAACGGTTCCGTCAGATGGTGACAGACTACATGTCTTGCCCTCTTACTGTACTCCCAGACGGCTCTTCCCCTTTCAAGTTTTGGGTCTCTAAGCTGGATACATGGCCAGAGCTAAGCCAGTATGCATTGGAGGTGCTGGCTTGCCCTGCGGCTAGTGTCTTATCGGAACGTGTCTTTAGTGCCGCAGGTGGTGTACTAACAGACGGTCGCATGCGACTATCCTCCGATAACGTTGACCGGCTTACTTTTCTGAAAATGAACCAGGCCTGGATCTCGCAGGAATTTGCCACTCCTCTGCCTGATTAAGTAATTGGGTGTCATCCAGGTCTCCTGATGTGTTCATCTTTCTACCACCTGAACTGCTATTCCTGGGCTCCAACACCGCCAGTTGCGGCTCAGAAGTGCAGGCTGCACAGTCAAAACATACGACCCAGTGTTATTGGGTTTCAGTAACGTCAGCTGATCCCCAGCTGTGTAGCCGGCAATGTGTCCTGCGACCGCCACGCTGGCACAACAACCTAAATGTAAGGGAACCTGTCCCCCGCCCCCCCCGGCGTTTGTTACTGAAAGAGCCACCTTGTGCAGCAGTAATGCTGCACAAGGAAAAGGTAGCTCTTTTAGTTTAGCTCCTTGCACACGTAGAACTTAACACTTATAAAATGTGTTCACTGATACCGTTATACCGTCCCGGAGTTGGGACTTTCCTTCGTAATGTGACGCAGCACAGCAGTCATTCCTACCCCCTTGGTGCCGTGCGCTGCCTCCTCAGCGTTGTTTTAAGCTGTCACGGACCCTGCGCTGTTCTGTTATCCCTTGGCCATGCCCAATTTGCGCTGCCTGTCTTCTGACATAATTTGGTGTCAGGCTGGCTGCGCCTGTGCGGCCGCGCTGCCCGAGATCCCGCCTCGCAGTGTCTTCTGATTGAATCACACTGCGGGCCTGGGATTCATGGGCATGCGCAGTGCATATCTTCCCCTCAGGCTCTCGCTCATCTCCCTCCGCCTTCTTCAGACTGTGCGCCGTCAGCTGATCCCTAATAGCATGCCACGGCCGTGACGCCGCACAGTCTGAAGAAGAGGGAAGGAGGGGAGTGAGAGTCGAGGATATGCACTGTGCATGCCCATGGATCCAAGGCCCGCAGTGGGATTACATTAGACGACACTGCAAGGTGGGATCTCAGGCAGCGTGGATGCACAGGCACTGACAGCCTGACACCTAAATGATGTCAGAAGACGGCCACCGCTAAGTGTGCATGGCCAAGGGATAACATAACAGAGCAGGCTCCGTGACAGCTTAAAACAACGCTGATGAAGCAGCGCACGGCACCAAGGGAATAGGAATGACAGCTGTGCTGCGTCACATTACAAAGGAAATTCCCACCTCCGGGACGGTTTTACGGTATCAGGGGACACATTTTAAGTGTTTACTTCTGTGTTTGCATGGAGCATAATTAAAAGAGCAACCTTTTCCTTTTGCATCCTTAGTGCTGCACAAGATGGCTCTTTCAGCTACAAACGTCTTGGGGGGGGTTAAAGGTTCCCTTTCAACTTGCTCCAATCAGGCTTCGGCCTACACTCGGTTCCTCTGCTACTCCTGCTGTCCCTGGGCTCTAACACCGCCAGTTGGTGCCTGGAAGTGCTGTCTGCACAGTCAACACTCGCTCCTCTGTTATTGGGGTTCAGTAACGTCAGCTGATCTCCAGCTGTGTGTGCGGCAATACCTCCAATCTGCTCCTCCTGCAGTCCCTGGGCTCTAACACCGCCAGTTGGTGCCTGGAAGTGCTGTCTGCACAGTCAACAGTCGCTCCTCTGTTATTGGGGTTCAGTAACGTCAGCTGATCCTGTTATGACCTGGTGGTTAGGAGCACCCGGAATGACCTGATAGTTAAACCTCATACAGGACGAGCTCTGGGATGTGGGAGCTCTGCTGACCGCAAGCCCTAATCCTATCACACACACTAAAAATAGCCGTGGAGCTGACCCTTCTCCAAGGATTCCTTTATATAACTCCGCATAGCGGCGTGCTCTGGCACAGATAAATTAAACAGACGGCCCTTAGGAAACTTACTACCAGGAATCAAATTAATAGCACAGTCGCAATCCCTATGAGGAGGTAGGGCACCAGATTTGGGCTCTTCAAATACATCCCAGTAATCTGATAAAAACTCAGGGACTTCAGAAGGAGTGGATGGTGAAATTGACAGCAATGGAACATCACCATGTACCCCCTGACAACCCCAGCTGGACACAGACATAGATTTCCAATCCAACACTGGATTATGGACCTGTAGCCATGGCAACCCCAAAACGACCACATCATGCAGATTATGCAACACCAAAAAGCGAATATCCTCCTGATGTGCAAAAGCCATGCACATGGTCAATTGAGTCCAGTACTGAGGCTTATTCTTGGCCAAAGGCGTAGTATCAATTCCTCTCAATGGAATAGGATACTGCAAGGGCTCCAAGAAAAAACCACAGCGCCTGGCAAACTCCAAGTCCATCAAATTCAGGGCAGCGCCTGAATCCACAAATTCCATTACAGAATAGGACGACAGAGAGCAAATCAGAGTAACGGACAAAAGAAATTTAGACTGTACCGTACCAATGGTGGCAGACCTAGCGAACCGCTTAGTGCGCTTAGGACAATCGGAGATAGCATGAGTGGATTCACCACAGTAAAAACACAGCCCATTCTGACGTCTGTGTTCTTGCCGTTCAGCTCTGGTCAAAGTCCTATCACACTGCATAGGCTCAGAGAATACCGCCATATGGTGCACAGCTTTGCGCTCACGCATGCGCCGATCGATCTGAATGGCCAAAGACATAGACTCATTCAGACCAGCAGGCGTGGGAAATCCCACCATGACATGAGTAAGCACAGACCACTTTCTAAACTTCTGACAGTACACCTCCGCTTCATCCTGACCCTGACACAAAGCCAGCAAGATTTTCTCTGCCTGATCCACTGAATTTGGTTCATCATAAAGCAATCCAAGCGCCAGAAAAAAACGCATCAACATCATGCAATGCAGGATCTCCTGGCGCAAGGGAAAATGCCCACTCTTGAGGGCAGGGCCGGCTCCAGGTTTTTGAGGGCCCCGGGCGAGAGAGTCTCAGTGGGCCCCCCCTTTAACACATACCCCGATTCATGATCGCATATAAACACAGCCATGTAGTATATAACACTGCCCACGTAGTATATAGCAGCCCATGTAGTATATAGCAGCCCACGTAGCATATAGCAGCCCACGTAGTATATAGCAGCGCAGCCCACATAGTATATAGCAGCGCCACTCACTCATGCACTGGTAGGACTAGGAGCTCCTCCTGAATCTGCCTCATAACTTCAGCAGCACGGCAGCCAGCCAGGGGCGGAGATCAGAGCAGAGAACGTGCTCTCTCCCCCCACAAACAATGTCACACTGCCTGCCTTCTCTTAACCCCTATGTGTGCCTGCCTGGCTGCACTCACTGAGTGATAAGATGCTTGTGTCAGAGCTAGCACATAGGGGTTAAGAGAACGCAGCCAGCAGTGACTTTATAGGCAGAGAGAGCATGTTATCTCCTGCTCTGCTCTCCCAGATGTATCTATGACAGCATGAGTGGGCCCCCCTCTCTCCCCAGGGCCCCGGCATTTGCCCGCTGTGCCTGGTGCTGACGCCGGCCCTGCTTGAGGGTCACCACGTAACAAAGAAATAATGATTTTTACCTGTTGAACGGGGTCACCAGAGGAGCGGGGTTTCAAAGCTAGAAACAGTTTACAATTATTTTTGAAATTCAAGAACCTAGATCTATCCCCAGAAAATAAGTCAGGAATAGGAATTCTAGGCTCTAACATAGGATTCTGAACCACAAAATCTTGAATGTTTTGTACCCTTGCAGTGAGATGATCCACACAAGAGGACAAACCTTGAATGTCCATATCTACACCTGTGTCCTGAACCACCCAAAGGTCTAGGGGAAAAGAAAGACAAAACACAGTGCAAAGAAAAAAAAATGGTCTCAGAAGTTCTCTTATCCCTCTATTGAGATGCATTAATACTTGCGGCCAGCTGTACTGTTATGACCTGGTGGTTAGGAGCACCCGGAATGACCTGATAGTTAAACCTCATACAGGACGAGCTCTGGGATGTGGGAGCTCTGCTGACCGCAAGCCCTAATCCTATCACACACACTAAAAATAGCCGTGGAGCGCTCCTGACCAGACCTAGGCGCCTCGTCACAGCCTAAGAACTATCTAGCCCTAGAGATAGAAAATAAAGCCTACCTTGCCTCAGAGAAATTCCCCAAAGGTAAAGGAAGCCCCCCACATATATTGACTGTGAGTAAAGATGAAAGTCACAAACGCAGAAATGAAACAGGTTTCAGCAAAGGGAGGCCAGACTTACTAAATAGACAGAGGACAGGAAAGGAAACTTTGCGATCAGCACAAAAACCTACAAAAGACCACGCAGAGTGTGCAAAAAAGACCTCCGCACCGACTCACGGTGTGGAGGGGCCACTCTGCATCCCAGAGCTTCCAGCTAGCAAGACAAAATCATGAAAACCAGCTGGACAAGAAAACAGAGAACAAAATAAGACAATAAGGAACTTAGCTTCTGCAGGAGAAGGCAGGTCACCAGAGAGATCCAGGAGCGAACTGAACGAATGCAAAAACATTGACAGCTGGCATGGAGTAACGATCTGAGAGGAGTTAAATAGAGCAGCCAACCAAAGGATAAACCACGTCACCTGTGTAAGGAACCTCAGAAGCAGCAGCTTCACTCATAGCCACCAGAGGGAGCCCATAGACAGAACTCGCCGAAGTACCATTCACGACCACAGGAGGGAGTTCGACAACAGAATTCACAACAGTACTCCCCCCGTGAGGAGGGGTCACCGAACCCTCACCAGAGCCCCCAGGCCGATCAGGATGAGCCAAATGAAAGGCACGAACCAGATCGGCAGCATGAACATCAGAGGCAAAAACCCAGGAATTATTTTCCTGACCATAACCCTTCCACTTGACCAGGTACTGGAGTTTCCGTCTCGAAACAAGAGAATCCAAAATCTTCTCCACCACATACTCCAACTCCCCCTCGACCAACACCGGGGCAGGAGGATCAACGGAGGGAACCATAGGCGCCACGTATCTCCGCAACAACGACCTATGGAACACATTATGGATGGCAAAAGAAGCTGAAAGGTCCAAACGAAATGACACAGGATTAAGAACTTCAGAAATCTTGTATGGCCCAATGAAACAAGGCTTAAACTTAGGAGAGGAAACCTTCATAGGAACGTGACGAGATGACAACCAAACCAAATCCCCAACACGAAGTCGGGGACCAACACAACGCCAGCGGTTAGCGAAACGTTGAGCCTTCTCCTGGGACAATGTCAAATTGTCCACCACATGAGTCCAAATCTGCTGCAACCTGTCCACCACCGCATCCACACCAGGACAGTCCGAAGGCTCAACCTGCCCTGAAGAGAAACGAGGATGGAAACCAGAATTACAGAAAAAAGGAGAAACTAAAGTAGCCGAGCTGGCCCGATTATTAAGAGCGAACTCAGCCAAAGGCAAGAAGGACACCCAATCATCCTGATCAGCAGAAACAAAGCATCTCAGATATGTCTCCAAAGTCTGATTAGTTCGTTCGGTTTGGCCATTAGTCTGAGGATGGAAAGCCGAAGAAAAAGACAAATCAATGCCCATCTTAGCGCAAAAGGACCGCCAAAACCTCGAAACAAACTGGGAACTTCTGTCCGAGACGATGTTCTCTGGAATGCCATGCAAACGAACCACATGCTGGAAAAACAATGGCACCAAATCAGAGGAGGAAGGCAATTTAGACAAGGGTACCAAATGGACCATCTTAGAGAAGTGATCACAAACCACCCAAATGACCGACATCTTTTGAGAAACAGGGAGATCAGAAATAAAATCCATGGAAATATGCGTCCAGGGCCTCTTCGGGATCGGCAAGGGCAAAAGCAACCCACTGGCACGAGAACAGCAGGGTTTAGCCCGAGCACAAGTCCCACAGGACTGCACAAAAGAACGCACATCCCGTGACAAAGAAGGCCACCAAAAGGATCTAGCCACCAAATCTCTGGTACCAAAGATTCCAGGATGACCAGCCAACACTGAACAATGAATCTCAGAGATAACTCTACTAGTCCATCTATCAGGGACAAACAGTTTCTCCGTAGGACAACGGTCAGGTCTATCAGCCTGAAACTTTTGCAGCACACGCCGCAAATCAGGGGAAATGACAGACAAAATTACCCCTTCTTTAAGAATACCCGCCGGCTCCGGAACACCCGGAGAGTCAGGCACAAAACTCCTTGACAGGGCGTCAGCCTTCACATTCTTAGATCCCGGAAGGTATGAAACCACAAAATCAAAATGGGAGAAAAAGAGCGACCATCGAGCCTGTCTAGGATTCAACCGTTTGGCAGACTCGAGATAAGTCAAATTCTTGTGATCCGTCAAGACCACCACACGATGTTTAGCTCCTTCAAGCCAATGTCACCACTCCTCGAATGCCCACTTCATGGCCAACAACTCCCGATTGCCCACATCATAATTGCGCTCAGCAGGCGAGAATTTTCTAGAAAAGAAGGCACAGGGTTTCATCACCGAGCCATCAGAACTTCTTTGCGACAAAACAGCCCCTGCTCCAATTTCAGAAGCATCAACCTCAACCTGAAAAGGGAGCGAAACATCTGGCTGGCACAACACAGGGGCAGAAGCAAAATGACGCTTCAACTCCTGAAAAGCCTCTACAGCCGCAGAGGACCAATTGACCACATCAGCACCTTTCTTGGTCAAATCAGTCAACGGTTTAGCAATACTGGAAAAATTAGCGATGAAGCGACGATAAAAATTAGCAAAGCCCAGGAACTTCTGTAAGCTCTTCACAGATGTCGGCTGAGTCCAATCGTAAATGGCCTGGACTTTAACAGGGTCCATCTCGATAGTAGAAGGGGAAAAAATGAACTCCAAAAATGAAACCTTCTGAACTCCAAAGAGACACTTTGACCCCTTCACAAACAAGGAATTCGCACGAAGGACCTGGAACACCATTCTGACCTGCTTCACATGAGACTCCCAATCATCCGAAAAGATCAAAATGTCATCCAAATATACAATCATGAATCTATCCAGGTACTCTCGGAAGATGTCATGCATAAAGGACTGAAACACAGATGGAGCATTAGAAAGCCCGAATGGCATAACCAGGTACTCAAAATGGCCCTCGGGCGTATTAAATGCCGTTTTCCATTCATCACCCTGTTTAATTCGCACAAGATTATACGCACCACGAAGATCTATCTTGGTGAACCAACTAGCCCCCTTAATCCGAGCAAATAAATCAGACAGCAGCGGCAAAGGATACTGAAATTTGACTGTGATCTTATTAAGAAGGCGGTAATCAATACAAGGTCTCAAAGAACCATCCTTCTTGGCCACAAAAAAGAACCCTGCTCCCAATGGTGACGACGACGGACGAATATGACCCTTCTCCAAGGATTCCTTTATATAACTCCGCATAGCGGTGTGCTCTGGCACAGATAAATTAAACAGACGGCCCTTAGGAAACTTACTACCAGGAATCAAATTAATAGCACAGTCGCAATCCCTATGAGGAGGTAGGGCACCAAATTTGGGCTCTTCAAATACATCCCGGTAATCTGATAAAAACTCAGGGACTTCAGAAGGAGTGGATGGTGAAATTGACAGCAATGGAACATCACCATGTACCCCCTGACAACCCCAGCTGGACACAGACATAGATTTCCAATCCAACACTGGATTATGGACCTGTAGCCATGGCAACCCCAAAACGACCACATCATGCAGATTATGCAACACCAAAAAGCGAATATCCTCCTGATGTGCAAAAGCCATGCACATGGTCAATTGAGTCCAGTACTGAGGCTTATTCTTGGCCAAAGGCGTAGCATCAATTCCTCTCAATGGAATAGGATACTGCAAGGGCTCCAAGAAAAAACCACAGCGCCTGGCAAACTCCAAGTCCATCAAATTCAGGGCAGCGCCTGAATCCACAAATTCCATTACAGAATAGGACGACAGAGAGCAAATCAGAGTAACGGACAAAAGAAATTTAGACTGTACCGTACCAATGGTGGCAGACCTAGCGAACCGCTTAGTGCGCTTAGGACAATCGGAGATAGCATGAGTGGATTCACCACAGTAAAAACACAGCCCATTCCGACGTTTGTGTTCTTGCCGTTCAGCTCTGGTCAAAGTCCTATCACACTGCATAGGCTCAGAGAATACCGCCTTATGGTGCACAGCTTTGCGCTCACGCATGCGCCGATCGATCTGAATGGCCAAAGACATAGACTCATTCAGACCAGCAGGCGTGGGAAATCCCACCATAACATGAGTAAGCACAGACCACTTTCTAAACTTCTGACAGTACACCTCCGCTTCATCCTGACCCTGACACAAAGCCAGCAAGATTTTCTCTGCCTGATCCACTGAATTTGGTTCATTATAAAGCAATCCAAGCGCCAGGAAAAAACGCATCAACATCATGCAATGCAGGATCTCCTGGCGCAAAGGAAAATGCCCAGTCTTGAGGGTCACCACGTAACAAAGAAATAATGATTTTTACCTGTTGAACGGGGTCACCAGAGGAGCGGGGTTTCAAAGCTAGAAACAGTTTACAATTATTTTTGAAATTCAAGAACCTAGATCTATCCCCAGAAAATAAGTCAGGAATAGGAATTCTAGGCTCTAACATAGGATTCTGAACCACAAAATCTTGAATGTTTTGTACCCTTGCAGTGAGATGATCCACACAAGAGGACAAACCTTGAATGTCCATATCTACACCTGTGTCCTGAACCACCCAAAGGTCTAGGGGAAAAGAAAGACAAAACACAGTGCAAAGAAAAAAAAATGGTCTCAGAAGTTCTCTTATCCCTCTATTGAGATGCATTAATACTTGCGGCCAGCTGTACTGTTATGACCTGGTGGTTAGGAGCACCCGGAATGACCTGATAGTTAAACCTCATACAGGACGAGCTCTGGGATGTGGGAGCTCTGCTGACCGCAAGCCCTAATCCTATCACACACACTAAAAATAGCCGTGGAGCGCTCCTGACCAGACCTAGGCGCCTCGTCACAGCCTAAGAACTATCTAGCCCTAGAGATAGAAAATAAAGCCTACCTTGCCTCAGAGAAATTCCCCAAAGGTAAAGGAAGCCCCCCACATATATTGACTGTGAGTAAAGATGAAAGTCACAAACGCAGAAATGAAACAGGTTTCAGCAAAGGGAGGCCAGACTTACTAAATAGACAGAGGACAGGAAAGGAAACTTTGCGATCAGCACAAAAACCTACAAAAGACCACGCAGAGTGTGCAAAAAAGACCTCCGCACCGACTCACGGTGTGGAGGGGCCACTCTGCATCCCAGAGCTTCCAGCTAGCAAGACAAAATCATGAAAACCAGCTGGACAAGAAAACAGAGAACAAAATAAGACAATAAGGAACTTAGCTTCTGCAGGAGAAGGCAGGTCACCAGAGAGATCCAGGAGCGAACTGAACGAATGCAAAAACATTGACAGCTGGCATGGAGTAACGATCTGAGAGGAGTTAAATAGAGCAGCCAACCAAAGGATAAACCACGTCACCTGTGTAAGGAACCTCAGAAGCAGCAGCTTCACTCATAGCCACCAGAGGGAGCCCATAGACAGAACTCGCCGAAGTACCATTCACGACCACAGGAGGGAGTTCGACAACAGAATTCACAACAGTACTCCCCCCGTGAGGAGGGGTCACCGAACCCTCACCAGAGCCCCCAGGCCGATCAGGATGAGCCAAATGAAAGGCACGAACCAGATCGGCAGCATGAACATCAGAGGCAAAAACCCAGGAATTATTTTCCTGACCATAACCCTTCCACTTGACCAGGTACTGGAGTTTCCGTCTCGAAACAAGAGAATCCAAAATCTTCTCCACCACATACTCCAACTCCCCCTCGACCAACACCGGGGCAGGAGGATCAACGGAGGGAACCATAGGCGCCACGTATCTCCGCAACAACGACCTATGGAACACATTATGGATGGCAAAAGAAGCTGAAAGGTCCAAACGAAATGACACAGGATTAAGAACTTCAGAAATCTTGTATGGCCCAATGAAACAAGGCTTAAACTTAGGAGAGGAAACCTTCATAGGAACGTGACGAGATGACAACCAAACCAAATCCCCAACACGAAGTCGGGGACCAACACAACGCCAGCGGTTAGCGAAACGTTGAGCCTTCTCCTGGGACAATGTCAAATTGTCCACCACATGAGTCCAAATCTGCTGCAACCTGTCCACCACCGCATCCACACCAGGACAGTCCGAAGGCTCAACCTGCCCTGAAGAGAAACGAGGATGGAAACCAGAATTACAGAAAAAAGGAGAAACTAAAGTAGCCGAGCTGGCCCGATTATTAAGAGCGAACTCAGCCAAAGGCAAGAAGGACACCCAATCATCCTGATCAGCAGAAACAAAGCATCTCAGATATGTCTCCAAAGTCTGATTAGTTCGTTCGGTTTGGCCATTAGTCTGAGGATGGAAAGCCGAAGAAAAAGACAAATCAATGCCCATCTTAGCGCAAAAGGACCGCCAAAACCTCGAAACAAACTGGGAACTTCTGTCCGAGACGATGTTCTCTGGAATGCCATGCAAACGAACCACATGCTGGAAAAACAATGGCACCAAATCAGAGGAGGAAGGCAATTTAGACAAGGGTACCAAATGGACCATCTTAGAGAAGTGATCACAAACCACCCAAATGACCGACATCTTTTGAGAAACAGGGAGATCAGAAATAAAATCCATGGAAATATGCGTCCAGGGCCTCTTCGGGATCGGCAAGGGCAAAAGCAACCCACTGGCACGAGAACAGCAGGGTTTAGCCCGAGCACAAGTCCCACAGGACTGCACAAAAGAACGCACATCCCGTGACAAAGAAGGCCACCAAAAGGATCTAGCCACCAAATCTCTGGTACCAAAGATTCCAGGATGACCAGCCAACACTGAACAATGAATCTCAATCTATATTGACTGTGAGTAAAGATGAAAGTCACAAACGCAGAAATGAAACAGGTTTCAGCAAAGGGAGGCCAGACTTACTAAATAGACAGAGGATAGGAAAGGTAACTTTGCGATCAGCACAAAAACCTACAAAAGACCACGCAGAGTGTGCAAAAAAGACCTCCGCACCGACTCACGGGGTGGAGGGGCCACTCTGCATCCCAGAGCTTCCAGCTAGCAAGACAAAATCATGAAAACCAGCTGGACAAGAAAACAGAGAACAAAATAAGACAATAAGGAACTTAGCTTCTGCAGGAGAAGGCAGGTCACCAGAGAGATCCAGGAGCGAACTGAACGAATGCAAAAACATTGACAGCTGGCATGGAGTAACGATCTGAGAGGAGTTAAATAGAGCAGCCAACCAAAGGATAAACCACGTCACCTGTGTAAGGAACCTCAGAAGCAGCAGCTTCACTCATAGCCACCAGAGGGAGCCCATAGACAGAACTCGCCGAAGTACCATTCACGACCACAGGAGGGAGTTCGACAACAGAATTCACAACATGATCCCCAGCTGTGTGTGCGGCAATACCTCCAATATGCTCCTCCTGCTGTCCCTGGGCTCTAACACCGCCAGTTGGTGCCTGGAAGTTCTGTCTGCACAGTCAACAGCCACTCCTCTGTTATTGGGGTTCAGTAACGTCAGCTGATCCCCAGCTGTGTATCCGGCAACATGTCATGCGACCGCCACGCTGGCACAACTAAAATGTAAGGGAACCTGTCCTCCCCCCCCCAGGCGTTTGTTACTGAAAGAGCCACCTTGTGCAGCACTAATACTGCACAAGGAAATGGTGGCTCTTTAAATTATGCTCCTTGGAAACGCTGAACTACACACTCATGTAATGTGTCCCCTCACACCGTCAAACTGTCCTGGAGGTGGGACTTTCCTTTGTAATGTGACGCAGCACAGCCGTCATTCCTTCCCCCTTGGCTCCGTGCGCCGCCTCCTTAGCGTTGTTTGATTCTGTCACGGACCCTGCGCTGTTATGTTATCCCTTGGCCATGCACAGTTTGTGCTGCCCGTCCTCTGACATCATTTGTTGTCGTCCTGGCTGCGCCTGTGCGTCCACGCTGCCCGAAATCCCACCTCGCAGTGTCGTCTAATGTGATCCCACAGTGGGCCTGGTATCCATGGCCATGCACAGTGCATATACTAGCCTCTCACTCCCCTTCTTCACGCTTCTTCAGACTAGGCGGCGTCAGCTGATCCCTAATAGCATGCCACGGCCGTGACGCCGCACAGTCTGAAGAAGCAGGAAGGAGGGGAGTGAGAGGCGATGATATGCACTGCGCATGCCCATGGATCCCAGGCCCGCAGTGGGATTACATTAGATGACACTGCGAGGTTGGATCTCGGGCAGCTTGGACGCACAGGCACTGCCAGCATGACACCTAAATGATGTCAGAAGACGGGCACCGCTAAGTGTGCATGGCCAAGGGATAACATTACAGCGCGGGTTCCGTGACAGAATCAAACAACGTTGAGGAGATGGCGCACGGCACCGAGGGGGTTGGAATGACGGCTGTGCTGTGTCACATTACAAAGGAAAGTCCCACCTCCGGGACGGTTTAACGGTGTGAGGGGACACATTATATGAGTGTGTACTTCAGCGTTTGCAAGGAGCATAATTTTAGGAGCCACCATTTTCCATTTGCAGTATTACTGCTCTACAAGATGGCTCTTTCAGCAACAAATGCCTGGGGGGGGGGGCCAAAGGTTCCCTTTCAACTTGCTCCACTGCAGGCTTCGGCTTACACTCTGCTCCTACTGCAGACCCTGGGCTCTAACACCGCCAGTTGTTGCCCGGAAGTGCTAGCTGCACAGAGAAAAACACCCGCCAATGTGTCAGTGGGGTTCAGCAACGCCAGCTGTTCCTCTGCTGTGTAGCCGGCAACGTGTCCAGCACAAGCCACGCTATCACAATAACAGACATTTTCCTGCCTCCAGTGCAGGCTTCGGCCTACACTTTGCTCCTCTTTGATTCCCTGGGTTTCAACACTGTCAGTTGTCACCTGGAAGTGTTGTCTACACAGAAAAATCACTCGCTGATCTGTCAGTGGGGTTCAGCACCGCCAGCTGTTCCCCTGCTGCTGTAGCCGGCAACGTGTCCTGCAAACGCCACGCAGACACAACAGACCTGAAGCTGCCACCAGTGCAGGCTTCGGCCTACACTCTGTTCCTCTCCTCCTCCTGCTGACCCTGGGCTCTAACACCGCCAGTTGTTGCCCGGAAGTGCTCGCTGCACAGAGAAAAACACCCGCCAATGTGTCAGTGGGGTTCAGCACCGCCAGCTGTTCCCCTGCTGTGTAGCCGGCAACGTGTCCTGCAAACGCCATGCAGGCACCTGAACTGAAATTAAAGGGAACCTGCCCCCCCCAGGTGTTTCTATGTATAACAGCCACCTTGTACAGCAGTAATGCTGCATTTGTACAAGGTGGCTAACTTTTTCTCCTTGCCCATGTGGAACGCAACACTTACAAAATGTGTCTCATTACAGACCATTACATTGTCCCTGAGGTGTGACTTTTCTTTTTAATGACACGCAGCACCCCCCTTGGTAGCGCTGCCCGTCTTCTGACATCATTGGTTGTCTGGCTGTGCCTGTGCGTCCGCCCTGCCCGACACAACGACCCTCATTGTCTGATATATTTTGACTGCGAGGGTGTGATTGATGGGCACGAGCAGTGCATATCTTCGCCTGTCTTCACTCCCCTCCTTCCGCCTTCTTCAGACTGTGCGGCCTCATGGCCGTGGCATGCGATAAGGGATCAGCTGAGGCCGCCCAGTCTGAAGCAGGTGTAAGGACATGAGTGAGCGGCAAACATATTTACTGCGCAAGGCCATGAATCCCAGCCCTGCAGTGTGACTTTATGAAAAGACACTGCGGGTCTGGGATTCCTGGCCATCGCTAACCGCAGCGGCCGACATGAAATGAGGTGAGAAGACAGGCAGTGCTCACAGCACATGGCCAAGGGATAACAAGAGCGCAGACTCCTGGACAGCAAATAACAACGCTCAGGAGGCTGCGTCCAGCACCAAGGCGTTATTTTGGACACCTGTGCTGCGTCTCCTTAAAAAGACAAGTCACGCCTCCAATACAATTTTACTGTATAATGGGCAAAATTGTGTACGTCTTTCATTCAGCGTGTGCAATGAGCAAAATTTAAAGAGCAACCTTTCACTTGTGGAGCATTACTGCTGCACAAGGTGTGGCTCTTCTACATTGTAACACCTGAGGGTGGGTTAAAGGTTACCTTTGAAATTGGTTCAATTAGGCTTCGGCCTACACTCTGCTCCTCTCCTCCTCCTGCTGACCCTGGGCTCTAACACCGCCAGTTTTTGCCCAGAAGTGCTAGCTGCACAGAGAAAAACACCAGCCAATGTGTCAGTGGGGTTCAGCACCGCCAGCTGTTCCCCTGCTGTGTAGCCGACGTGTCCTGCAAACGCCATGCAGGCACCTGAACTGAAATTAAAGGGACCCTGCCCCCCCCAGGTGTTTCTATGTATAACAGCCACCTTGTACAGCAGTAATGCTGCATTTGTACAAGGTGGCTAACTTTTTCTCCTTGCCCACCTGAAACGCAACACTTACAAAATGTGTCTCATTACAGACCTGTTGTGAATTCTGTTGTCGGGCTCCCTCCTGTGGTCATGAATGGTACTTCGGCTGGTTCTGTCCATGGACTTCCTCTGGTGGTTTTTTCTGAGTTTCACAGGTGATGAGGTTAATTCGTTAGCTGCTGCTCTATTTAACTCCACTTAGATCTTTGCTCCATGCCACCTGTCAATGTTCCAGTATTGGTCTAGTTCACTCCTGGATCGTTCTTGTGACCTGTCTTCCCATCAGAAGCTAAGTTCCAGCTTGTATTTCTTTGGTTTGCTATTTTTCTGTCCAGCTTGCTATTTAATTTGTTGTCTTGCTTGCTGGAAGCTCTGGGACGCAGTGGGAGCGCCTCCGCACCGTGAGTCGGTGCGGAGGGTCTTTTTGTGCCCTCTGCGTGGTCTTTTTGTAGGTTTTTGTGCTGACCGCAAAGTAACCTTTCCTATCCTCGGTCTGTTCAGTAAGTCGGGCCTCACTTTGCTAAATCTATTTCATCTCTGTGTTTGTATTTTCATCTTTACTCACAATCATTATATGTGGGGGGCTGCCTATTCCTTTGGGGAATTTCTCTGAGGCAAGGTAGGCTTTATTTTTCTATCTTCAGGGCTAGCTAGTTCCTTATGCTGTGCCGAGTTGCATAGGGAGCGTTAGGTGCAATCCACGGCTATTTCTAGTGTGTTTGATAGGTTTAGGGATTGCGATCAGCAGAGTTCCCACGTCCCAGAGCTCGTCCTTATTATCAGTAACTATCAGGTCATTCCGAGTGCTCTTAACCACCAGGTCCATTATTGTCCTGACCACCAGGTCATAACAGTACAGGTGGCCCAAAGTACTAATTCATCTCAATAGAGGGATAAGAGAAGTTCTGAGACCATTTTTTTTCTTTGCACTGTGTTTTGTCTCTATTTTCCCCTTTACCTCTGGGTGGTTCAGGACACTGGTGTAAACATGGACATTCAAGGTCTGTCCTCTTGGATGGATAATCTCACTACAAGGATACAAAACATTCAAGATTTTGTGGTTCAGAATCCGATGTCAGAGCCTAGGATTCCAATTCCTGAGTTGTTTTTTGGTGATAGATCTAAGTTCTTGAATTTCAAAAATAATTGTAAATTGTTTCTTGCCTTGAAACCTCGCTCCTCAGGTGACCCTGTTCAACAAGTAAAGATCATTATTTCTTTGTTACGTGGTGACCCTCAAGACTGGGCATTTTCCCTTGCGCCAGGAGATCCGGCATTGCGTGATGTTGATGCGTTTTTCCTGGCGCTTGGATTGCTTTATGACGAACCTAATTCAGTGGATCAGGTAGAGAAAATCTTGCTGGCTTTGTGTCAGGGTCAGGATGAAGCGGAGATATATTGTCAGAAGTTTAGAAAGTGGTCTGTGCTCACTCAGTGGAATGAATGTGCCCTGGCAGCAATCTTCAGAAAGGGTCTCTCTGAAGCCCTTAAGGATGTCATGGTGGGGTTTCCCATGCCTGCTGGTCTGAATGAGTCTATGTCCTTGGCCATTCAGATCGATCGACGCTTGCGTGAGCGTAAAGCTGTGCACCATTTGGCGGTACTATCTGAGCATGGGCCTGAGCCTATGCAATGTGATAGGACTTTGACCAGAGCTGAACGGCAAGAACACAGACGTCGGAATGGGCTATGTTTTTACTGTGGTGATTCCACTCATGCTATCTCCGATTGTCCTAAGCGCACTAAGCGGTTCGCTAGGTCTGCCACCATTGGTACGGTACAGTCTAAATTTCTATTGTCTGTTACTCTGATTTGCTCTTTGTCATCCTATTCTGTTATGGCATTTGTGGATTCAGGCGCTGCCCTGAATTTGATGGACTTGGAGTATGCTAGGCGCTGTGGTTTTTTCTTGGAGCCCTTGCAGTATCCTATTCCATTGAGAGGAATTGATGCTACGCCTTTGGCCAAGAATAAGCCTCAGTATTGGACCCAATTGACCATGTGCATGGCTCCTGCACATCAGGAGGATATCCGCTTTCTGGTGTTGCATAATCTGCATGATGTGGTCGTTTTGGGGTTGCCATGGCTACAGGTTCATAATCCAGTATTGGACTGGAAATCTATGTCTGTGTCCAGCTGGGGTTGCCAGGGGGTACATGGTGATGTTCCATTTTTGTCTATTTCGTCTTCCACTCCTTCTGAAGTTCCAGAGTTTTTGTTGGATTATCGGGATGTATTTGGCCCAAAGCCAGTGCCCTACCTCCTCATAGGGATTGCGATTGTGCAATTAATTTGATTCCTGGTAGTAAGTTTCCTAAGGGCCGATTGTTCAATTTATCTGTGCCAGAGCACGCCGCTATGCGGAGTTATATAAAGGAATCCTTGGAGAAAGGCCATATTCACCCGTCGTCATCACCGTTAGGAGCAGGGTTCTTTTTTGTGGCCAAGAAGGTTGGTTCTTTGAGACCTTGTATTGATTACCGCCTTCTTAATAAAATTACAGTCAAATTTCAGTATCCTTTGCAGTTGCTGTCTGATTTGTTTGCTCGTATTAAAGGGGCTAGTTGGTTCACCAAGATAGATCTCCGAGGGGCATATAATCTTTTGCGTATTAAACAAGGCGATGAATGGAAAACAGCATTTAATACGCCCGAGGGCCATTTTGAGTACCTGGTTATGCCATTCGGGCTTTCCAATGCTCCATCAGTATTTCAGTCCTTTATGCATGACTTCTTCCGAGAGTACCTGGATAAATTCCTGATTGTGTATTTGGATGATATTTTGGTATTTTCGGATGATTGGGAGTCTCATGTGAAGCAGGTCAGAATGGTGTTCCAGGTCCTTCGTGCGAATTCCTTGTTTGTGAAGGGGTCAAAGTGTCTCTTTGGAGTTCAGAAGGTTTCATTTTTGGGGTTCATTTTTTCCCCTTCTACTATCGAGATGGACCCTGTTAAAGTCCAGGCCATGTACCCTCGACCCATCCTGCACAAACAACTACAGACCGGTCTCCAATCTCCCTTTCATCTCTAAACTCTTGGAGCGCCTGATATACTCCCGCCTTACCCGCTACCTCTCCACTCACTCCCTCCTAGACCCTTCACAGTCCGGTTTCCGCCCCCTACATTCGACAGAAACTGCACTCATCAAAGTGACCAATGACCTTCTGACAGCAAAACGTAATGGTGACCACTCTCTGCTCATTCTTCTCGACCTTTCTGCAGCTTTTGACACTGTTGACCACCCTCTCCTTCTCTCTAGGCTCCAGTCACTAGGCATTAAGGACACTGCTCTCTCCTGGTTCTCCTCCTATCTTTCTGACCGCTCCTTCAGTGTTCTGTTCTCTGGCTCCACTTCATCTCCTCTTCCTCTCACTGTTGGGGTACCTCAGGGCTCAGTCCTTGGCCCCCTTCTGTTCTCTCTCTACACGGCCCCAATTGGACAGACCATCAGCAGATTTGGCTTTCAGTACCATCTTTATGCCGACGACACACAACTATATACGTCATCCCCTGACCTTACCCCCGCTGTACTACAGAACGCCACTGACTGTCTGTCCGCAGTCTCCAACATCATGTCCGCTCTCTATCTGAAACTCAACCTCTCCAAAACTGAACTTCTTCTGCTCCCACCATCTACTAACCTCCCTAAATCTGACATTTCCCTCTCTGTGTGTGGCACCATAATAACACCCCGGCAGCAGGAGCGCTGTCTGGGTGTTATGTTTGACTACGATCTCTCCTTCACCTCCCATATACAATCTCTTGCCCGCTCGTGCCGCTTACACCTAAAGAACATCTCTAGAATCCGCCTTTTTCTCACCATGGAGACAGCTAAAACCCTCACTGTCGCCCTGATCCACTCCCGCCTGGACTACTGTAACGCTCTATTAATTGGCCTCCCCCTCACTCGACTTTTCCCTCTCCAGTCCATCCTTAATGCAGCAGCCAGGGTCGTCCATCTGGCTAATCGTTACTTGGACGCGTCCGCTCTTCGCCAGTCGTTACACTGGCTACCCATTCATTACAGGATACAATTCAAAGTACTTGTTCTCACCCACAAAGCTCTCCACAGTGCGGCACCCCCTTACATCTCCTCCCTCATTTCTGTCTATCAGCCTAACAGACCACTGCGCTCTGCAAATGACTTTGGATTAACCTCTGCACTAATCCGTACCTCCCACTCCCGACTCCAAGACTTCTCCCGTGCTGCGCCAATCCTCTGGAATGCTCTACCCCAAGATATTAGGACCATCCATAATTTGCATAGTTTTAGGCGCTTGCTCAAAACACATTTGTTCAGAGCGGCCTATCACGTTCACTAATCAAAGTTATGTTATGTTTGTGTGTGTGTAGCCCATTCACTATCCCCATCTATTCCCCAACCCCTGAAGATGGCTGGACCATGATTGTAAATACATCATTGTAAATACACACCTGTACTTTGCATCTCCCCCTCCTCATTGTAGATTGTAAGCTCTCATGAGCAGGGTCGTCTTATTTTGCTTTAATTATTGTATTGTTAACGTTGTTACTTATGACTTTTGTGTTTGAAACTGTTAAACTGTAAAGCGCTGCGGAATATGTTGGCGCTATATAAATAAAGATTATTATTATTATTATTTACGATTGGACTCAGCCGACATCTGTGAAGAGCCTGAAAAAGTTCCTGGGCTTTGCTAATTTTTATCGGCGCTTCATCGCTAATTTTTCTACTGTTGCTAAACCGTTGACTGATTTGACCAAGAAGGGTGCTGATGTGGTCAATTGGTCTTCTGCGGCTGTAGAGGCTTTTCAGGAGTTGAAGCGTCGTTTTTCTTCTGCCCCTGTGTTGTGCCAGCCAGATGTTTCGCTTCCGTTTCAGGTTGAGGTTGATGCTTCTGAGATTGGAGCAGGGGCTGTTTTGTCGCAAAGAAGTTCTGATGGCACGGTGATGAAGCCATGTGCTTTCTTTTCTAGAAAGTTTTCGACTGCTGAGCGTAACTATGATGTTGGTAATCGTGAATTGTTGGCCATGAAGTGGGCATTCGAGGAGTGGCGTCATTGGCTTGAAGGAGCCAAGCATCGCGTGGTGGTCTTGACAGATCACAAGAATTTGACTTATCTTGAGTCTGCCAAACGGTTGAATCCGAGACAGGCTCGATGGTCGTTATTTTTCTCCCATTTTGATTTTGTGGTTTCGTACCTTCCGGGCTCTAAGAATGTGAAGGCTGATGCACTGTCAAGGAGTTTTGTGCCCGACTCTCCGGGTGTTCCTGAGCCGGCGGGTATTCTCAAAGAGGGGGTAATTTTGTCTGCCATCTCCCCTGATTTGCGGCGGGTGCTGCAAAAATTTCAGGCTGATAGACCTGACCGTTGCCCAGCGGAGAAACTGTTTGTCCCTGATAGATGGACTAGTAGAGTTATCTCTGAGATTCATTGTTCAGTGTTGGCTGGGCATCCAGGAATCTTTGGTACCAGAGATTTGGTGGCTAGATCCTTCTGGTGGCCGTCTTTGTCGCGGGATGTGCGTTCTTTTGTGCAGTCCTGTGGGACTTGTGCTCGGGCTAAGCCCTGCTGTTCTCGTGCCAGTGGGTTGCTTTTGCCCTTGCCGGTCCCGAAGAGGCCCTGGACGCATATTTCTATGGATTTTATTTCGGATCTCCCCGTCTCTGAAAAGATGTCGGTCATTTGGGTGGTTTGTGATCGCTTTTCTAAGATGGTCCATTTGGTACCTCTGTCTAAATTGCCTTCCTCCTCTGATTTGGTGCCATTATTTTTACAGCATGTGGTTCGTTTACATGGTATCCCGGAGAACATCGTTTCTGACAGAGGTTCCCAGTTTGTTTCAAGGTTTTGGCGATCCTTTTGTGCTAGGATGGGCATTGATTTGTCTTTTTCCTCGGCTTTCCATCCTCAGACAAATGGCCAAACTGAACGAACTAATCAAACTTTGGAAACATATCTGAGATGCTTTGTTTCTGCTGATGTTTGGCCCTTCCTGCTTCTTTTGCCATCCATAATGTGTTCCATAGGTCGATATTGCGGAGATACGTGGCGCCTGTGGTTCCATCCGTTGATCCTCCTGCCCCGGTGTTAGTTGAGGGGAGTTGGAGTATGTGGTGAAGATTTTGGATTCTCGTGTTTCAAGACGGAAACTCCAGTACCTGGTCAAGTGGAAGGGTTATGGTCAGGAAGATAATTCCTGGGTTTTTGACTCTGATGTTCATGCTGCCGATCTGGTTCGTGCCTTTCATTTGGCTCATCCTGGTCGGCCTGGGGGCTCTGGTGAGGGTTCGGTGACCCCTCCTCAAGGGGGGGGTACTATTGTGAATTCTGTTGTCGGGCTCCCTCCTGTGGTCATGAATGGTACTTCGGCTAGTTCTGTCCATGGACTTCCTCTGGTGGGTGTTTCTGAGTTTCAAAGGTGACGAGGTTAATTCGTTAGCTGCTGCTCTATTTAACTCCACTTAGATCTTTGCTCCATGCCACCTGTCAATGTTCCAGTATTGGTCTAGTTCATTCCTGGATCGTTCTTGTGACCTGTCTTCCCATCAGAAGCTAAGTTCCAGCTTGTATTTCTTTGGTTTGCTATTTTTTTGTTCAGCTTGCTATTTAATTTGTTGTCTTGCTTGCTGGAAGCTCTGGGACGCAGAGGGAGCGCCTCCGCACCGTGAGTCGGTGCGGAGGGTCTTTTTGCGCCCTCTGCGTGGTCTTTTTGTAGGTTTTTGTGCTGACCGCAAAGTAACCTTTCCTATCCTCGGTCTGTTCAGTAAGTCGGGCCTCACTTTGCTAAATCTATTTCATCTCTGTGTTTGTATTTTCATCTTTACTCACAGTCATTATATGTGGGGGGCTGCCTATTCCTTTGGGGAATTTCTCTGAGGCAAGGTAGGCTTTATTTTTCTATCTTCAGGGCTAGCTAGTTCCTTAGGCTGTGCCGAGTTGCATAGGGAACGTTAGGCGCAATCCACGGCTATTTCTAGTGTGTTTGATAGGTTTAGGGATTGGGGTCAGCAGAGTTCCCACGTCCCAGAGCTCGTCCTTATTATCAGTAACTATCAGGTCATTCCGTGTGCTCTTAACCACCAGGTCCATTATTGTCCTAACCACCAGGTCATAACACAGACCATTACCTTGTCCCTGAGGTGTGACTTTCCTTTTTAATGACACGCAGCACCCCCATTGGTAACGCTGGCCGTCTTCTGACATCGTTGGTTGGCTGCCTGTGCGTCCGCCCTGCCCGACACAACGCCCCTCGTTGTCTTACTTATTTTGACTGCGAGGGTGTGATTGATAGGCACGAGCAGTGCATATCTTCGCCTGTCTTCACTCCCCTCCTTCCGCCTTCTTCAGACTGTGCGGCCTCATGGCCGCGGCATGCGATAAGGGATCAGCTGAGGCCGCCCAGTCTGAAGCAGGTGTAAGGACATGAGTGAGCGGCAAACATATTTACTGCGCAAGGCCATGAATCCCAGCCCTGCAGTGTGACTTTATGAAAAGACACTGCGGGTCTGGGATTCCTGGCCATCGCTAACCGCACCGGCCGACATGAAATGAGGTGAGAAGACAGGCAGCACTCACAGTGCATGGCCAAGGGATAACAAGAGCGCAGACTCCTGGACAGCAAATAACAACGCTCAGGTGGCTGTGCGCAGCACCAAGGCGTTATTTTGGACACCTGTGCTGCGTCTCCTTAACCCCTTTACCCCCAAGGGTGGTTTGCACGTTAATGACCAGGCCAATTTTTACAATTCTGACCACTGTCCCTTTATGAGGTTATAACTCCGAAACGCTTCAACGGATCCTGGTGATTCTGACATTGTTTTCTCGTGACATATTGTACGTCATGATAGTGGTAAAATTTCTTTGATAGTACCTGCGTTTATTTGTGAAAAAAACGGAAATTTGGCGAAAATTTTGAAAATTTCGCAATTTTCAAACTTTGAATTTTTATGCAATTAAATCACAGAGATATGTCACACAAAATACTTAATAAGTAACATTTCCCACATGTCTCCTTTACATCAGCATAATTTTGGAACCAATTTTTTTTTTTGTTAGGGAGTTATAAGGGTTAAAAGTTGACCAGCAATTTCTCATTTTTACAACACCATTTTTTTTTAGGGACCACGTCTCATTTGAAGTCATTTTGAGGGGTCTATATGATAGAAAATGCCCAAGTGTGACACCATTCTAAAAACTGCACCCCTCAAGGTGCTCAAAACCACATTCAAGAAGTTTATTAACCCTTCAGGTGTTTAATAGGAATTTTTGGAATGTTTAAATAAAAATGAACATTTAACTTTTTTACACAAAAAATTTACTTCAGCTCCAATTTGTTTTATTTTACCAAGGGTAACAGGAGAAATTGGACCCAAAAAGTTGTTGTCCAATTTGTCCTGAGTACGCTGATACCCCATATGTGGCAGTAAACCACTGTTTGGGCGCATGGAAGAGCTCGGAAGGGAAGGAGCGCAGTTTGACTTTTCAATGCAAAATTGACAGAAATTGAGATGGGACGCCATGTTGCGTTTGGAGAGCCACTGATGTGCCTAAACATTGAAACCCCCCACAAGTGACACCATTTTGGAAAGTAGACCCCCTAAGGAACTTATCTAGAGGTGTGGTGAGCACTTTGACCCACCAAGTGCTTCACAGAAGTTTATAATGCAGAACCGTAAAACTAAAAAATCATATTTTTTCACAAAAATTATATTTTTGCCCCCAATTTTTTATTTTTCCAAGGGTAAGAGAAGAAATTGGACCTCAAAAGTTGTTGTCCAATTTGTCCCGAGTACGCTGATACCCCATATGTGGCAGTAAACCACTGTTTGGGCGCATGGGAGAGCTCGGAAGGGAAGAAGCGCCGTTTGACTTTTCAATGCAAAATTGACAGGAATTGAGATGGGACGCCATGTTGCGTTTGGAGAGCCACTGATGTGCCTAAACATTGAAACCCCCCAAAAGTGACACCATTTTGGAAAGTAGACCCCCTAAGGAACTTATCTGGATGTGTGGTGAGCACTTTGACCCACCAAGGGCTTCACAGAAGTTTATAATGCAGAGCCATAAAAATAAAACAAAATTTTTTTCCCACAAAAATTATTTTTTAGCCCCCAGTTTTGTATTTTCCCTAGGGTAACAGGAGAAATTGGACCCCAAAAGTTGTTGTCCAATTTGTCCTGAGTACGCTGATACCCCATATGTGGGGGGGAACCACCGTTTGGGCGCATGGGAGGGTTCGGAAGGGAAGGAGCGCCATTTGGAATGCAGACTTAGATGGAATGGTCTGCAGGCGTCACATTGCGTTTGCAGAGCCCCTAATGTACCTAAACAGTAGAAACCCCCCACAAGTGACACCATTTTGGAAAGTAGACCCCCTAAGGAACTCATCTTGATGTGTTGTGAGAGCTTTGAACCCCCAAGTATTTCACTACAGTTTATAACGCAGAGCCATGCAAATAAAAAATATTTTTTTTTCCACAAAAATTATATTTTAGCCCCCAGTTTTGTATTTTTCCAAGGTTAGCAGGAGAAATTGGACCCTAAATGTTGTTGTCCAATTTGTCCTGAGTACGCTGATACCCGATATGTGGGGGGGAACCACCGTTTGGGCGCATGGGAGGGCTCGGAAGGGAAGGAGCATCATTTGGAATGCAGACTTAGATGGATTGGTCTGCAGGCGTCACATTGCGTTTGCAGAGCCCCTAATGTACCTAAACAGTAGAAACCCCCCACAAGTGACACCATTTTGGAAAGTAGACCCCCTAAGGAACTCATCTTGATGTGTTGTGAGAGCTTTGAACCCCCAAGTATTTCACTACAGTTTATAACGCAGAGCCATGCAAATAAAAAATTTTTTTTTTTCCACAAAAATTATATTTTAGCCCCCAGTTTTGTATTTTCCCAAGGGTAACAGGAGAAATTGGTCCACAAAAGTTGTTGTCCAATTTGTCCTGAGTACGCTGATACCCCATATGTTGGGGTAAACCCCTGTTTGGGCACACAGGAGAGCTCGGAAGGGAAGGAGCACTGTTTTACTTTTTCAACGCAGAATTGGCTGGAATTGAGATCGGACGCCATGTCGTGTTTGGAGAGCCCCTGATGTGCCGAAACAGTGGAAACCCCCCAATTATAACTGAAACCCTAATCTAAACACACCCCTAACCCTAATTCCAACGGTAACCCTAACCACACCTCTAACCCTGACACACCCCTAACCCTAATCCCAACCCTATTCCCAACTGTAAATGTAATCTAAACCCCAACCCTAACTTTAGCCCCAACCCTAACTGTAGCCCCAACCCTAACCCTAACCCTAGCCCTAACCCTAGCCCTAACCCTAGCCCTAACCCTAACCCTAGCCCTAACCCTAGCCCTAACCCTAGCCCTAGCCCTAACCCTAGCCCTAACCCTAGCCCTAACCCTAGCCCTAGCCCTAACCCTAGCCCTAACCCTAGCCCTAATGGGAAAATGGAAATAAATACATTTTTTATTTTTCCCTAACTAAGGGGGTGATGAAGGGGGGTTTGATTTACTTTTATAGCGAGTTTTTTAGCGGATTTTTATGATTGGCAGCCGTCACACACTGAAAGACCCTTTTTATTGCAAAAAATATTTTTTGCAATACCACATTTTGAGAGCTATAATTTTTCCATATTTTGGTCCACAGAGTCATGTGAGGTCTTGTTTTTTGCGGGACGAGTTGACGTTTTTATTGAAAACATTTTTGGGCACGTGACATTTTTTTATCGCTTTTTATTCCGATTTTTGTGAGGAAGAATGACCAAAAGCCAGCTATTCATGAATTTCTATTGGGGGAGGCGTTTATACCGTTCCGCGTTTGGTAAAATTGATAAAGCAGTTTTATTCTTCGGGTCAGTACGATTACAGCGATACCTCATTTATATCATTTTTTTATGGTTTGGTGCTTTTATACGATAAAAACTATTTTACAGAAAAAATAATTATTTTTGCATCGCTTTATTCTCAGGACTATAACTTTTTTATTTTTTTGCTGATGATGCTGTATGGCGGCTCTTTTTTTGCGGGACAATATGACGTTTTCAGCGGTACCATGGTTATTTATATCTGTCCTTTTGATCGCGTGTTATTCCACTTTTTGTTCGGCGGTATGATAATAAAGCGTTGTTTTTTGCCTCGTTTTTTTTTTTTTTTTCTTACGGTGTTTACTGAAGGGGTTAACTAGTGGGACAGTTTTATAGGTCGGGTCGTTACGGACGCGGCGATACTAAATATGTGTACTTTTATTGGTTTTTTTTTTTTATTTAGATGAAGAAATGTATTTATGGGAATAATATTTTTTTTTTTTTTTCATTATTTTGGAATATTTTTTTTTATCTTTTTTTACACATTTGGAAATTTTTTTTTTTACTTTTTTACTTTGTCCCAGGGGGGGACATCACAGATCAGTGATCTGACAGTTTGCACAGCACTCTGTCAGATCACTGATCTGACATGCAGCGCTGCAGCCTTCACAGTGCCTGCTCTGAGCAGGCTCTGTGAAGCCACCTCCCTCCCTGCAGGACCCGGATCCGCGGCCATCTTGGATCCGGGGCTCGAGCAGGGAGGGAGGTGAGGAGACCCTCGCAGCAACGCGATCACATCGCGTTGCTGCGGGGGGCTCAGGGAAGCCCGCAGGGAGCCCCCTCCCTGCGCGGTGCTTCCCTGCACCGCCGGCACATCGCGATCATCTTTGATCGCGGTGTGCCAGGGGTTAATGTGCCGGGGGCGGTCCGTGACCGCTCCTGGCACATAGTGCCGGATGTCAGCTGCGATAAGCAGCTGACACCCGGCCGCGATCGGCCGCGCTCCCCCCGTGAGCGCGGCCGATCGGCTATGACGTACTATCCCGTCCAGGGTCAGATAAGCCCAGGGCACCTCGACGGGATAGTACGTCTAAGGTCACAGAGGGGTTAAAAAGACAAGTCACGACTCCACTACAGTTTGACTGTATAATGGGCAAAATTGTGTACGTCTTTCATTCAGCGTGTGCAATGAGCAAAATTTAAAGAGCAACCTTTCACTTGTGGAGCATTACTGCTGCCCAAGGTGTGGCTCTTCTACATTTTAACACCTGAGGGAGGGTTAAAGGTTACCTTTGAAATTGGTCCTAATAGGCTTCAGCCTACACTCTGCTCCTCCTGCAGACCCTGGGCTCTAACACCGCCAGTTGGTGCCTGGAAGTGCAGGCTGCACAGAGAAAAACACCCGCCATTGTGTCAGTGGGGTTCAGCAACGCCAGCTGTTCCCCCGCTGTGTAGCCGGCAATGCGTCCTGCAAACGCAACGCAGACACAAAGTTGCCTCCAGTGCAGGCTTCGGCCTACACTCTGCTCCCCCTGCTTACCCTTTGCTCCAACACCGCTAGTTGGGGCTCTAGGAAGACAATCTTGAATAGGCAACGCATCCGGGTTCCAGCACCGTCAGCTGGTTCTCAGCAGTGTCTTTGTCACGGGTACTCCCTCGTGTCCAGCCTGGTTCCAGCACCGTCAGCTGGTTCCGGGTAGTGTCAAGGTCACTTAGACGCCTATACGTTGCCCCGTCGTGTTGCGGTCGGGTTACCCAACTCCATGGTGCCTCCAGTTTAGGAGCGTCCTATGTGGGCTGCGGGAATTGGCAATCAAGGCTGGTTCTGTAGTGCCAGTAGGCCAAGCTCCCCCTGTAGGACTGTTGGTGTTCGGTAACTGCGGCAGCCTCGCGGCCTAGCTGTTCTCTCCTCTCCTGTGGACCTTCTGGTCCACATCCTGGTTCCAGCACCGTCAGCTGGTTCCGGGCAGAGCCTTTGGCTTAGGTGCCTCCTTCTGGGTATCCGAGTTCCGCCAACGCCAGGCGGTCCTTGGTAGTGCTTTTAAGCGCGGGTACCTACAGCTTTGTAACCGGGTTCCAGCACCATCAGCTGGTCCTCGGTCGTGCCATTGGCTCTTGCACACTTGGGCAACGCATCCGGGTTCCAGCACCGTCAGCTGGTTCTCGGCAGTGTCTTTGTCATGGGTACTCCCTCATGCCCAGCCTGGTTCCAGCACCGTCAGCTGTTTCCAGGTAGTGTCAAGGTCACTTAGACGCCTATACGTTGCCCCGTCGTGTTGTGGTCGGGTTACCCAACTCCATGGTGCCTCCAGTTTAGGAGCGTCCTATGTGGGCTGCGGGAATTGGCAATCAAGGCTGGTTCTGTAGTGCCAGTAGGCCAAGCTCCCCCTTTAGGACTGTTGGTGTTCGGTAACTGCGGCAGCCTCACGGCCTAGCTGTTCTCTCCTCTCCTGTGGACCTTCTGGTCCACATCCTGGTTCCAGCACCGTCAGCTGGTTCCGGGCCGAGCCTTTGGCTTAGGTGCCTCCTTCTGGGTATCTGAGTTCCGCCAATGACAGGCGGTCCTTGGTAGTGCTTTTAAGCACGGGTACCTACAGCTTTGTAACCGGGTTCCAGCACCGTCAGCTGGTCCTCGGTCGTGCCATTGGCTCTTGCACACTTGGGCAACGCATCCGGGTTCCAGCACCGTCAGCTGGTTCTCGGCAGTGTCTTTGTCATGGGTACTCCCTCGTGCCCAGCCTGGGTCCAGCACCGTCAGCTGTTTCCAGGTAGTGTCAAGGTCACTTAGACGCCTATACGTTGCCCCGTCGTGTTGCGGTCGGGTTAGCCAACTCCATGGTGCCTCCAGTTTAGGAGCGTCCTATGTGGGCTGCGGGAATTGGCAATAAGGCTGGTTCTGTAGTGCCAGTAGGCCAAGCTCCCCCTGTAGGACTGTTGGTGTTCGGTAACTGCGGCAGCCTCGCGGCCTAGCTGTTCTCTCCTCTCCTGTGGACCTTCTGGTCCACATCCTGGTTCCAGCACCGTCAGCTGGTTCCGGGCAGAGCCTTTGGCTTAGGTGCCTCCTTCTGGGTATCCGAGTTCCGCCAACGCCAGGCGGTCCATGGTAGTGCTTTTTAGCACGGGTACCTCCTGCTTAGTAACCGGGTTCCAGTAACGTCAGCTGGTCCTCGGTAGTTCCATTGGCTCTTTGACCTTCTGGTAGCCATCCGAGTTCCAGTTCCATCAGCTGGTTCTCGGCATTTTCTCAGCCTTCTTGTACCTTCTGCTACATTTCCAAGTTCAAGACCCTAAAGACGACGACCCGGAAGACCACCCCTAAGATGACGACGACACCAGAGACGACAACCACTGAGATGACGACGACCCTGAAGACCACCCCGATGACGACGATGACGACGACGGCGGAGACGACGACGGCGGAGATGACGACCCTGGAGACGACGACCCTGGAGACGACGACATGGAAGACCGAGAAGCAGAAGAACAAGAGGCTGCAGAACAAAGAGCAGAAGAACATTAAGCATAACACTTAATATCAGAGCAAAAGAAATTATCTAAATTATATGCAGAAGAAGACTAAGCAGTATATGGGGGTGAGTCCGTTCCTCCTCGTGGTGCCCCTGGATAAAGCCTGATGCTGCAGGCCAAACTGAACGCGGACAAATGTAACTTTTGTGACAGGCAGAACGGAAGGTGTAATCTTCAAACTTTTATAGATAACAACTACGGGAATGCCTGTCACAAATGAGAATATGATGAAGAAGTAGAATAGGAAGAATAATAATAGTTGAAGAAAATGAATATGAAGAATGTAATAAAAAAAAAAAATGTAGAAGATGAAGAAGATGAATAAGGTGAAGAAGAAGTTGATGTCAAAGATGCTGATGATGATGATGAAGATGAAAGTGTGGGAAAAGTAAAAAAAAAGAAGGGGAAGGGCGTGGAATAGTGAAACATCAATATCTGACAAAATAAAAAAAATCTTAACATAGTCAATATCTTTGTAACTCCGAACGTCTTTAAAAAAAAATAAAATTCCTGCTATTCTATTTGATTGGGCTAAACCTCTATGCCTTTAATGTATCCGCCACCTCCCCAAATACATCCTGCATTATTCTTAGTTGTTTTCCTTCATGTAGAATGAACCTACAAGGAAAGAAAGGGTTTATTTTAATTCCGATATTTTGGTCCCATTGACGGGTATCGATATCGGCGATATCCGATATTTTTTGAATATCGGCCGATCCAATCCGATACCGGAAGGTATCGCTCAACACTACTGAGGAACAAACAAGCGAAAAATAGGGTCTTATCGGAAGGTATCGCTCAACACTACTGAGGAACAAACAAGCGAAAAATAGGGTCTTATCTGATAACAAGAGCTAATGAAAATAGAGGAGTATTACACTCACCTGATAAAGCGGCACCTCAGCAACATGTTCAATGCATAAATCAGCTGCTGCAGGACACGGGGCCACCATTAGTGAACTTGATGGATCAGCACTGGACTGAAAAAATAGGATTATTTGAAAAGAATCCACTGAAACAGAAGACAAATACGTAACCCAATGGTTTATCTACTATATAATTGTCTAAGGGTCACTTCCGTCTTTCTGTCTGTCACGGATATTCATTGGTCGCGGCCTCTGTCTGTCATGGAAATCCAAGTCGCTGATTGGTCGTCGCAAAACGCCAACGACCATTGCCACGACCAATCAGCGACGGCTATAGTCTGGCAGCGAAATGGCCTCTGCTTTACTGCCCTGCATTCAGCGCTGAGCGCTCACACAGGGTTAATGCCAGCGTTAATGGACTGCGGTGTAACGCAGCTATTAACCCTGTGTGACAAACTTTTTACTATTGATGCTGCGTATGCAGCATCAATAGCAAAAAGATCTAATGTTACAAATAATAATAAGGAAAAAAAAAAGTTATTTTCACCCTCCGACGTCGCACGCTTTCCTCGGCAGTGCAAGCAGCAGGTTCCGGTGCCAAGAATGCTATGCAAGAAGGACCTGCCGTGACGTCAGAGTCATGTGACCGCGACGTCATCACAGGTCCTGCGCTCATACCAAACCTGGGACCGGAAGCTGCCGCGTGCACCACACACAGGCGCCAGGACTTCAAGGGGCCTTCGGAAGGTGAGTATGTTTATTTTTTATTTTAAGTCTTTTTTAACCACGCATATAGTGCCCACATTACTATATACTACGTGGGCTGTGTTACATACTGCGTGGGCTCTGTTATATACTACATCTCTGTGCTATATACTATGTAGCTGGGCAATATACAACGTGACTGTCCAATATACTATGTGGCTGTGCAATATACTACATGCTCTGTGTTATATACTACGTAGCTGTGCAATATACTATGTGGCTGTGTCGGTTCTGTTATATACTATGTCGACTGTGCAATATACTGCGTGCCTCTACAATATACTACGTGGCTATGTTACATACTACGTGGCTCTGCTATATACTACGTCGCTGACCAATATGCTACATAGCTGTGCAATACACAACGTAGCTGTGCAATGAACTACCTGACTGTGTTATATACTACGTGGCTGTGCAATATACTATGTGCATGTGCAATATACTACGTGGCTATGTTATTATATACTACGTGGCTCTGCTATATACTACGTGGCTGACCAATATACCACATACCTGTGCAATACACTACATGGCTTTGTTATATACTACGTGGCTGTGTTATATACTACGTAGCTCTGCTATATGCTACGTACGCTCTGTTACATACTACGTAACTCTGTTATATACTATGTCGGTTGTGTTATATACTACGTCACTGTGCAATATAGTACGTAGCCTGTGCTATATACTACCTACATATTCTAGAATACCCGATACGTTAGAATCGGGCCACCATCTAGTAAGTAAAAAGAATGAATGTCAGCTTGGGGTGTTACATAGTGAGAAATGGAAGTGAAACAAGAATGTGATTGAATCTTGTATGTGACGGCTGTCTATTCGTAGCGCTCGTGTTGGTTCCTGATCGCGGCTGTTCTGGTAACAGGAGACATTAACCTACTGAGCATGTATCGAGGTCAAGCTACTATGGTGGAAGCTGATAGAATGTATAGTGAATGGGAGTAAGGGAAAATGAGAGAGGTGTTGTTGATGAGGTGAATAATGCAATACAAAGAGCGTCGGCTGACCACTCAGGCTACAGAATGGAGAATCCATTGGAGGAGCATTCTGGATGCCAGAGACAACGAAAAAACTGAGGGAACGAACTACACTAGTGATGAGCGAGCATACTCAGTAATGCTCGTTACTGGCCAGAGCATCGCTGTACTCGGTGAGCACCGAGCATTTCCGCGTTTGCTCGGCGGGAGTTCTGGTCCCCGCGCTACATGTTTGGCGCTCTTTAGAGAGCCAATAAACATGCAGGGATTGTCTGCCACGCACTGTAAGGCTGTGTGCACATGATGCGGATTTAGTGCGGATCCGCAGCATTTTTTCCGCGCAGAAACGCTGCAGTTCCGCAAAGTGATTTACAGTACAATGTAAATCAATTGAAAAAAAAATGCTGTGCTAATGGTGCGGAAAAATCCGCATGAAAACCGCTGTGGATCAAAAGAAGTAGCATGTCACTTCTTTTGTGTGGAACTGCAGCATTTCTGAACCCTTACATTATAGAAATCCGCAGAGGTAAAAAACGCAGAAAATCCGCACAAAATCTGCAACAAAAACGCACAAAATCTGCATAAAAAAAGCGTCAAATCCGCATCTGTGTTTTCTGCCAGGAGATGCGGATTTTGTGCAGAAAATTCTACACCCCAATCCGCAACGTGTGCACATAGCCTAATGCCGTAGCCATGTTGGTTGTGGCATTACAGTGATTGGCGGATACACAGCTGATAGTCCTACCGAATAGACTGTTAGAATTTGTATTATGGCAAGAAAAAAGCAGCTAAGTAAAGTAAAATGAGTAGTCATCATTGCTGTAAGAAATGAAGGTTAGTCAGTCCGAAAATTTGGGAAAACTTTGAAAGTGTTCCCAAGTGCAGTGGCAAAAACCATCAAGCGCTACAAAGAAACTGGCTCACACTAGGACGGCCCCGGGAAAGGAAGACCAAGAGTCACCTCTGCTTCTGAGGATAAGTTTGTCCGAGTCACCAGCCTCAGAAATCGCAGGTTAACAGCAGCTCAGATTAGAGACCAGGTCAATGCCACACAGAGTTCTAGCAGCAGACACATCTCTACAACAACTGTTAAGAGGAGACTTTGTGCAGCAGGCCTTCATGGTAAAATAGCTGCTAGGAAACCACTGCTAAGGACAGGCAACAAGCAGAAGAGACTTGTTTGGGCTAAAGAACACAAGAAATGGACATTAGACCAGTGGAAATCTGTGCTTTGGTCTGATGAGTCCAAATTTGAGATCTTTGGTTTCAACCACCGTGTCTTTGACGCAGAAAAGGTGAACAGATGGACTCTACATGCCTGGTTCCCACCGTGACGCATGGAGGAGGATGTGTGATGGTGTGGGGGTGCTTTGCTGGTGACAATGTTGGGGTTTTCTTTAAAACTGAAGGCATACTGAACAAGCATGGCTACCACAGCATCTTGCAGCGGCATGCTATTCCATCCGGTTTGCGTTTAGTTGGACCATCATTTATTTTTCAACAGGACAATGACCCCAAACACACCTCCAGGCTGTGTAAGGGCTATTTGACCAAGAAGGAAAGTGATGGGGTGCTACGCCAGATGACCTGGCCTCAACAGTCACCAGACCTGAACCCAATCGAGATGGTTTGGGGTGAGCTGGACCGCAGAGTGAAGGCAAAAGGGCCAACAAGTGCTAAGCATCTCTGGGAACTCCTTCAATATTGTTGGAAGACCATTCCCGGTGACTACCTCTTGAAGCTCATCAAGAGAATGCCAAGAGTCTGCAAAGCAGTCATCAAAGCAAAAGGTGGCTACTTTGAACAACCTAGAATATAAGACATATTTTCAGTTGTTTCACACTTTTTTGTTAAGTATATAATTCCACATATGTTAATTCATAGTTTTGATGCCTTCAGTGTGAATGTACAATTTTCATAGTAATGAAAATACCGAAAAATCTTTAAATGAGGTGTGTCCAAACTTTTGGTCTGTACTGTAACTGTGTGTCATCTCCTCCTGTATATACCTTTGTGTCGTCTCCCCTGTATACAGTATATACCTGTGTGTCTTCTCAAGGTTGCTCCTGTCTGTACACGGTGGAGGCGCAGTGTCCCCGCAGCACAGAGCATTTCAGTAATCCCATTTAGTTAGAAATTGTAAAGAAGGAGTCACTTAGAGCGGCATTATTTGTAGCTGTATAAATAGGTATACAGTGAACCCGGCATTGTCAGGTTGGCGCTGTTACACCGAGTAAAATGATTCCTGGGTTAGAGAAATCCATCTTGTGTTTCTTTCTTTAACCCCTTCAAGACCCAGCCTATTTTGACCTTAAAGACCTTGCCGTTTTTTGCAATTCTGACCAGTGTCCCTTTATGAGGTAATAACTCAGGAACGCTTCAACGGATCCTAGCGGTTCTGAGATTGTTTTTTCGTGACATATTGGGCTTCATGTTAGTGGTAAATTTAGGTCAATAAATTCTGCATTTATTTGTGATAAACACGGAAATTTGGCGAAAATTTTGAAAATTTCGCAATTTTCACATTTTGAATTTTTATTCTGTTAAACCAGAGAGATATGTGACACAAAATAGTTAATAAATAACATTTCCCACATGTTTACTTTACATCAGCTCAATTTTGGAAACAAAATTTTTTTTTGTTAGGAAGTTATAAGGGTTAAAATTCGACCAGCGATTTGTCATTTTTACAACGAAATTTACAAAACCATTTTTTTTAGGGACCACCTCACATTTGAAGTCAGTTTGAGGGGTCTATATGGCTGAAAATACCCAAAAGTGACACCATTCTAAAAACTGCACCCCTCAAGGTACTCAAAACCACATTCAAGAAGTTTATTAACCCTTCAGGTGCTTCACAGCAGCAGAAGCAACATGGAAGGAAAAAATGAACATTTAACTTTTTAGTCACAAAAATTATCTTTTAGCAACAATTTTTTTATTTTCCCAATGGTAAAAGGAGAAACTGAACCACGAACGTTGTTGTCCAATTTGTCCTGAGTACGCTGATACCTCATATGTGGGGGTAAACCACTGTTTTGGCGCACGGCAGGGCTTGGAAGGGAAGGAGCGCCATTTGACTTTTTGAATCAAAAATTGGCTCCACTCTTTAGCGGACACCATGTCACGTTTGGAGAGCCCCCGTGTGCCTAAAAATTGGAGCTCCCCCACAAGTGACCCCATTTTGGAAACTAGACGCCCCAAGGAACTTATCTAGATGCATAGTGAGCACTTTGAACCCCCAGGTGCTTCACAAATTGATCCGTAAAAATGAAAAAGTACTTTTTTTTCACAAAAAAATTCTTTTAGCCTCAATTTTTTCATTTTCACATGGGCAACAGGATAAAATGGATCCTAAAATGTGTTGGGCAATTTCTCCTGAGTACACCAATACCTCACATGTGGAGGTAAACCACTGTTTGGGCACATGGTAAGGCTCGGAAGGGAAGGAGCGCCATTTGACTTTTTGAATGAAAAATTATTTCCATCGTTAGCGGACACCATGTCGCGTTTGGATAGCTCCTGTGTGCCTAAACATTGGCGCTCCCCCACAAGTGACCCCATTTTGGAAACTAGACCCCCCAAGGAACTAATTTAGATGCCTAGTGAGCACTTTAAACCCTCAGGTGCTTCACAAATTGATCTGTAAAAATGAAAAAGTAATTTTTTTTCACAAAAAAATTCTTTTCGCCTCAATTTTCTCATTTTCACATGGGCAGTAGGATAAAATGGATCATAAAATTTGTTGGGCAATTTCTCCCGAGTACGCCGATACCTCATATGTGGGGGTAAACCACTGTTTGGGCACTCGGCAGGGCTCGGAAGAGAAGGCGTGCCATTTGACTTTTTGAATGGAAAATTAGCTCCAATTGTTAGCGGACACCATGTCGCGTTTGGAGAGCCCCTGTGTGCCTAAACATTGGAGCTCCCCCACAAGTGACCCCATTTTGGAAACTAGACCCCCCAAGGAACTTATCTAGATGCATATTGAGCACTTTAAACCCCCAGGTGCTTCACAGAAGTTTATAACGCAGAGCCATGAAAATAAAAAATAATTTTTCTTTCCTCAAAAATGATTTTTTAGCCTGGAATTTCCTATTTTGCCAAGGATAATAGGAGAAATTGGACCCCAAATATTGTTGTCCAGTTTGTCCTGAGTACGCTGATACCCCATATGTGGGGGTAAACCACTGTTTGGGCGCACGGCAGGGCTCGGAAGGGATGGCACGCCATTTGGCTTTTTAAATGGAAAATTAGCTCCAATCATTAGCGGACACCATGTCACGTTTGGAGAGCCCCTGTGTGCCTAAACATTGGAGATCCCCCAGAAATGACACCATTTTAGAAACTAGACCCCCAAAGGAACTAATCTAGATGTGTGGTGAGGACTTTGAACCCCCAAGTGCTTCACAGAAGTTTATAACGCAGAGCCATGAAAATAAAAAAAAAAATTATTTTCTCAAAAATGATCTTTTAGCCTGCAATTTTTTATTTTCCCAAGGGTAACAGGAGAAATTTGACCCCAAAAGTTGTTGTCCAGTTTCTCCTGAGTACGCTGATACCCCATATGTGGGGGTAAACCACTGTTTGGGCACATGCCGGGGCTCGGAAGTGAAGTAGTGACGTTTTGAAATGCAGACTTTGATGGAATGCTCTGTGGGCGTCACGTTGCGTTTGCAGAGCCCCTGATGTGGCTTAACAGTAGAAACCCCCCACAAGTGACCCCATTTTGGAAACTAGACCCCCAAAGGAACTTATCTAGATGTGTGGTGAGCACTTTGAACCCCCAAGTGCTTCATAGAAGTTTATAATGCAGAGCCGTGAAAATAATAAATACGTTTTCTTTCCTCAAAAATAATTATTTAGCCCAGAATTTTTTAATTTTCCCAAGGGTAACAGGAGAAATTTGACCCCAATATTTGTTGTCCAGTTTCTCCTGAGTACGGTGATACCCCATATGTGGGGGTAAACTACTGTTTGGGCACATGCCGGGGCTTGGAATTGAAGTAGTGACGTTTTGAAATGCAGACTTTGATGGAATGCTCTGCGGGCGTCACGTTGCGTTTGCAGAGCCCCTGATGTGCCTAAACAGTAGAAACCCCCCACAAGTGACCCCATTTTGGAAACTAGACCCTGAAAGGAACTTATCTAGATGTGTGGTGAGCACTTTGAACCCCCAAGTGCTTCATAGAAGTTTATAATGCAGAGCCGTGAAAATAATAAATACGTTTTCTTTCCTCAAAAATAATTATTTAGCCCAGAATTTTTTATTTTCCCAAGGGTTACAGGAGAAATTGGACCCCAAAAGTTGTTGTCCAGTTTCTCCTGAGTACGCTGATACCCCATATGTGGGGGTAAACCACTGTTTGGGCACACGTCGGGGCTCAGAAGGGAAGTAGTGACTTTTGAAATGCAGACTTTGATGGAATGGTCTGCGGGTGTCACGTTGCGTTTGCAGAGCCCCTGGTGTGCCTAAACAGTAGAAACCCCCCACAAGTGACCCCATTTTAGAAACTAGACCCCCCAAGGAACTTATCTAGATATGTGGTGAGCACTTTGAACCCCCAAGTGCTTCACAGACGTTTACAACGCAGAGCCGTGAAAATAAAAAATCATTTTTCTTTCCTCAAAAATTATGTTTTAGCAAGCATTTTTTTAGATTCACAAGGGTAACAGGAGAAATTGGACCCCAGTAATTGTTGCGCAGTTTGTCCTGAGTATGCTGGTACCCCATATGTGGGGGTAAACCACTGTTTGGGCACACGTCAGGGCTCGGAAGTGAGGGAGCACCATTTGACTTTTTGAATACGAGATTGGCTGGAATCAATGGTGGCGCCATGTTGCGTTTGGAGACCCCTGATGTGCCTAAACAGTGGTAACCCCTCAATTCTACCTCCAACACTAACCCCAACACACCCCTAACCCTAATCCCAACTGTAGCCATAACCCTAATCACAGCCCTAACCGCAACACACCCCTAACCACAACCCTAACCCCAACACACCCCTAACCATAACCACAACCCTAATTCCAACCCTAACCCTAAGGCTATGTGCCCACGTTGCGGATTCGTGTGAGATATTTCCGCACCATTTTTGAAAAATCTGCAGGTAAAAGGCACTGTGTTTTACCTGCGGATTTTCCGCGGATTTCCAGTGTTTTTTGTGCGGATTTCACCTGCGGATTCCTATTGAGGAACAGGTGTAAAACGCTGCGGAATCCGCACAAAGAATTGACATGCTGCGGAAAATACAACGCAGCGTTCCCGCGCGGTATTTTCCGCACCATGGGCACAGCGGATTTGGTTTTTCATATGTTTACATGGTACTGTAAACCTGATGGAACACTGCTGCGAATCCGCAGCCAAATCCGCACCGTGTGCACATAGCCTAATTCTAAATGTATGTGCACACGCTGCGGAAAACGCTGCAGATCCGCAGCAGTTTCCCATGAGTTTACAGTTCAATGTAAACCTATGGGAAACAAAAATCGCTGTACACATGCTGCGGAAAAACTGCACGGAAACGCAGCGGTTTACATTCCGCAGCATGTCACTTCTTTGTGCGGATTCCGCAGCGGTTTTACAACTGCTCCAATAGAAAATCGCAATTGTAAAACCGCAGTGAAATGCGCAGAAAAAAACGTGGTAAATCCGCCATAAATCCGCAGCGGTTTAGCACTGCGGATTTATCAAATCCGCAGCGGAAAAATCCGCAGAGGACCAGAATACGTGTGCACATTCCTAACCCTAACCCTAGCCCTAACCCTAACCCTACCCCTAACCCTACCCCTAGCCCTACCCCTAACCCTACCCCTACCCCTAACCCTACCCCTAACCCTAACCCTACCCCTATTCTAACAGTGGAAAAAAAAAAATTTCTTTATTTTTTTATTGTCCCTACCTATGGGGGTGACAAAGGGGGGGGGTCATTTATTATTTTTTTTATTTTGATCACTGAGATAGATTATATCTCAGTGATCAAAATGCACTTTGGAACGAATCTGCCGGCCGGCAGATTCGGCGGGCGCACTGCGCATGCGCCCGCCATTTTGGAAGATGGCGGCGCCCGGGAGAAGAAGGACGGGACCACGGCTGGATCGGTAAGTATGATAGGGTGGGGGGGGACCACGGGGGGGGGATCGGAGCACGGGGGGGGGGAATCGGAGCGCGGGAGGGGTGGAACGGAGCGCGGGGGGCGTGGAACGGAGCACGGGGGGGCTGGAATGGAGCACGGGGGGGTGGAACGGAGCACGGGGGGGGGTGGATCGGAGTGCAGGGGGGGTGATTGGAGCACGGGGGGGTGATTGGAGCACGGGGGGAGCGGGCACGAGCACGGGGGGGGAGCGGAGCACAGGACGGAGGGGAGCCGGAGCAGTGTACCGGCCAGATCGGGGGGGTGGGGGGGCGATCGGAGGGGTGGGGTGGGGGCACACTAGTATTTCCAGCCATGGCCGATGATATTTCAGCATCGGCCATGGCTGGATTGTAATATTTCACCCGTTATAATGGGTGAAATATTACAAATCGCTCTGATTGGCAGTTTCACTTTCAACAGCCAATCAGAGCGATCGTAGCCACGAGGGGGTGAAGCCACCCCCCCTGGGCTAAACTACCACTCCCCCTGTCCCTGCAGATCGGGTGAAATGGGAGTTAACCCTTTCACCCGATCTGCAGGGACGCGATCTTTCCATGACGCCGCATAGGCGTCATGGGTCGGAATGGCACCGACTTTCATGACGCCTACGTGGCGTCATGGGTCGGGAAGGGGTTAATCTGTGTTTGAAGGTAATGAGATGCTTCATGCCAGACAAAGAAGTTCCTGATTCTGGACCCCCTGCAGTCTGTGGCAGAGGGGGGTCTGTGTCGGCACAGTAATAAATTGTGTTATTTCCAGATTTAGGCTATGTGCACACGTTCAGGATTTCTCGCAGAAAATTCCTGAGAAAAACCGGACATTTTCTGCAAGAAATCTGCAAGAAAACCGCATGCGTTTTTGCCGCGGTTTTGCCGCGTTTTTTTCCGGACACTTCCCAATGCATTTTGTAGTGGGAAATCCGCAAAAAAACGCAAAATTAATGGACATGCTGCGTTTTTTACCGCGATGCGTTTTTTTTGCGGAAAAAAACGCATCATGTGCACAAAACATGCGGAATTCATTCTAAATGATGGGATGCTTATTGTATGCGTTTTTTTTTTGCGGTTTTATAGCGTTTTTATCGGGAAAAACCGCGAAAAAAACGCTACATGTGCACACAGCCTTACAGAAGGACGATAACACCACAGAAATGAGAAGAATAATAGGCCTCAGTTACCACAACTGTCTACAAGGAAAACTGTTGCTCATAGCTGCCAATCACAGCTCAGCTTTCATCTTCTAAACAGCTCTGGTGAAATGAAAGATGCTTAGTGATTGGTTGCTATGGGCAACACAGGCAGTGTAAGCTATTGTGGTCAAGAAGATGTGCCTATGAAATAGATATATTAGATATTATACGGGGCTTTGCGTGTGGAGTGAGTGTGGCTATGCGGAGTGGGCGGGGCTTCATACACACATACATATATGTATGTATACATGATTGATTACCACTTCTGTCTCTGTAAAAACAATCCCCTTTAACCCCTTTTCGACACCAGCCGTAAATGTACGCCGATGTCAGACTCCCCTCCCTTTGATGTGGGCTCCAGCGCTGAGCCACATCTTTTCTGGCACATGTCAGCAAGCGCGCGTGAAATCCCGCTCATCGGTGATCCTGTCACATGATCGTGGCTCACCGATGGGTTGGCATGACAACCAGAGGTCTCCAACATAAGTCTATGGTTGTCACTTCCGGATTGCTATGAGCGCTGTCCACTAGCCGAAAACGCATGCACCAGGGATCGTCTCGCCGAACTCCCGCTCTCCTTTTAACATGGGAAAAACGCTACTCAGACAACACAGGATGAGGGTAAAACAGAGTGGCAATGCTTTATTGTACCACAAAACAGGCAGATTACACATAGAACAGTCCCAGCAAACATCCCAAGATGGTGCACATTAGAGTCTCGCACTTCTGCTGACTCGCCGAGATAATAGCACCTGTGACTACAGATCTTCCAGGGTCGCCACCCCACCTGTGGCATGCACAGAGAGGAGGATCACAACCTGGCTTCATATTCCATATTTCATATTCGGTTACTCCACCTGTGACACACACACAGATAGGAGGTAACAACAAGTGTAGGAAGATGACAGTCCACCGAGTCTATACAAGGTACAAGGCCAGTTGATCTGAGGATCACAACCTGGCTTCTCCAAACGTATCCATGGTTCAGAGATGGTCAATGGAGCAGATCTGTATTCTTCCAAGTGAGGCTGAAAACCCCTAGGTTGTTACCTATAGAATGATTGCTCCATGTCCCTCATAATGGAGCCATGATGTAAAATGGCTACTGTCCTTTCTCTGGTCCTTTTGAGATATATGGATGATTTGGCAGAATCTCTCTGGCTGTTTCTCTCAGTATCTTTATACAGAGGCATGTAACCTATTTTTAGACTTAACAAGTGGCCCTCATTCAGTATTTACATAAAGGGTAAAGGTACCTTCACACTAAACAACTTTCCAACGAGAACGAAAACGATCCGTGATGTTGCAGCGTCCTGGATAGCGATCTCGTTGTGTTTGACACGCAGCAGCGATCTGGATCCCGCTGTGATATCGCTGGTCGGAGCTTGAAGTCCAGAACTTTATTTCGTCGCTGATGACCCGCTGTCATCGCTGGATCGGCGTGTGTGACGCCGATCCACCGATGTGTTCACTTGTAACCATGGTAAATATCGGGTTACTGAGCGCAGGGCCGCGCTTAGTAACCCGATATTTACCCTGGTTACCATTGTAAAAGTTAAAAGAAAAACACTACATACTCACATTCTGATGTCTGTCACGTCCCTCGGCGTCCACAGGGTTAAAACTGCTTTCGGCAAGAGCGCTGCTTAATGCACGCGCTGCTGCCGAGAGCTTCCCTGCACTGACTGTGTCACCGCCGGCCGTAAAGCGCTGACACATTCAGTGCAGGGAAGCTCTCGGCAGCAGCGCGTGCATTAAGCAGCGCTCTTGCCGAAAGCAGTTTTAACCCTGTGGACGCCGGCGGGGGACGTGACAGACATCAGAATGTGAGTATGTAGTGTTTTTTTTTTTTTACTTTTACAATGATAACCAGGGTAAATATCGGGTTACCAAGCGCGGCCCTGCACTTAGTAACCCAATGTTTACCCTGGTTACCCAGGTGCTGAAGGGGGACTTCGGCATCATAGAAGACAGTTTCAACGATGCCGAAGTCGTTTCCCTGATCGTTGGTCGCTGGAGAGAGCTGTATGTGTGACAGCTCCCCAGCGACCACACAACGACTTACCAACGACCACGGCCAGGTCGTATCGCTGGTCGTGATTGTTGGTCAGTCGCTAAGTGTAACGGTACCTTAAGAATGGAGAGGAGATCAAATAGCAGTACTTAATCATTTAAACTATCTGCATAGCTTTTCCCTCTCTGCTTTAGAAGTCAACAAACTGGCTCAATAAAACAATGAATAATTAGCATAACAGCAAACATCACTAGTGATCAAGGATAAGCCACAATACAAGTCAATATTCCAGTCTTAGGGTACCGTCACACTATACGATTTACCTACGATCACGACCAGCGATATGACCTGGCCGTGATCGTAGGTAAATCGTAGTGTGGTCGCTGGGGAGCTGTCACACAGACAGCTCTCCAGCGACCAACGATGCCGAGGTCCCTGGGTAACCAGGGTAAACATCGGGTAACTAAGCGCAGGACCGCGCTTAGTTACCCGATGTTTACCCTGGTTACAAGCGTTAAACTAAAAAAAAAAAAACAGCACATACTTACATTCTGGTGTCCGTCAGGTCCCTTGCCGTCTGCTTCCCGCACTCAGTGACTGCCGGCCGTAAAGTGAAAGTACAGCCGCTGTGCTCTGCTTTCACTTTACGGCCGGCAGTCACAGTGCGGGAAGCAGACGGCAAGGGACCTGACGGACACCAGAATGTAAGTATGTGCTGTTTGTTTTTTTTTAGTTTAACGCTTGTAACCAGGGTAAACATCGGGTAACTAAGCGCGGTCCTGCGCTTAGTTACCCGATGTTTACCCTGGTTACAAGCGAACGCATCGCTGGATCGCATCGCTAGATCGCTAGATCGGTGTCACACACACCGATCTAGCGATGACAGCGGGAGATCCAGCGATGAAAGAAAGTTCTAAACGATCTGCTACGACGTACGATTCTCAGCAGGATCCCTGATCGCTGCTGCGTGTCAGACATAGCGATATCGTAACGATATCGCTGGAACGTCACGAATCGTACCGTCGTAGCGATCGAAATGTTATAGTGTGACGGTACCCTTACACTAACAAAAGTCTGTTTTCTTGACCAACCAGAAATCAACACTTAGAATGTTATCTGTATGTTGTTTTTCAAATTTGTTATTCTTCAGTTGCTAAAAATAGTTTTCTGGTTAATTAAGATACAATGCTGTATGTTGCTGGGTCGTGTCACACTGGGCCAGTCACTCCGTGAAATTTTCATACTAAATAATGGCACAGATCCTCCATACATTAACCCCTTAGCGACCGCCGATACGCCTTTTAACGGCGGCCGCTAAGGGTACTTAAAGCACAGCGCCGTTAATTAACGGCGCTGTGGAAAAAGTGAATAGCGCCCCCCAGAGTCGGATTTTCTCCGGGGTCTCGGCTGCCGGGGGTTTTTTTTACCGACCCCGCATTTGCAATCGCCGGTAATTAACCGTTTACCGGCGATCGCAAAAAAAAACAAAAACCGCGATCTCTTTTTAATTTCTCTGTCCTCCGATGTGATCGCACATCAGAGGACAGAGAAAGGGGGTCCCAGATAGCCCCCCGATACTTACCTATCTCCCCCGGTGCTCCTCGTGGCTCCCGGTGGGCGCTGCCATCTTCAAAATGGCGGGCGCATGAGCAGTGCGCCCGCCGGCCGGCCCCGGGAGAATCTTTGGGGTCTCGGCTGCCGGGGGTAGCCGAGACCCCAAAGAGCATGATCGGGGTTGGGTTTACCGACCCATGTTTTGCGATCGCCGGTAATTAACTGTTTACCGGCGACCGCAAAAAAAAAAAAAAAAAGTCAAAGTGTAATTCTCTGTCCTCTGATGTGATCGCACATCAGAGGACAGAGAAATAGGGGGATTCGGGGACCCTGCCATACTCACCTGTGTCCCTGGGTCCTCCTGCTGCTCCTCCTGGCCGCCGGCAAAAGAAAATGGCGGGCGCATGCGCAGTGCGCCCGCCATCTGTCTCCATCTGCCGGCTGGCAGGAGAACCGCAGTTGGGGCTAAAATTAGGGTTAGGGCTAGGGTTAGGGCTAGGGTTAGGCCTAGGGTTAGGGATAGGGCTATGGTTAGGGCTAGGGTTAGGGCTAGGGTTAGGGTTGGGGCTAAATTCAGGGTTAGGGTTCTTTCACACTTACGTCGGTACGGGGCCGTCGCAATGCGTCGGCCCGACATACCGACGCACGTTGTGAAAATTGTGCACAACGTGGGCAGCGGATGTAGTTTTTCAACGCATCCGCTGCCCAATCTAGGTCCTGGGGAGGAGGGGGCGGAGTTACGGCCACGCATGTGCGGTCAGAAATGGCGGACGCGACATACAAAAAAACGTTACATTGAACGTTTTTTGTGCCGACGGTCCGCCAAAACACAACTGATCCAGTGCACGACAGACGCGACGTGTGGCCATCCGTCACGATCCGTCGGCAATACAAGTCTATGGGCAAAAAACGCATCCTGCGGGCACATTTGGAGGATCCATTTTTTGTCCAAAACGACGGATTGCGACGGATGCCAAACGACGCAAGTGTGAAAGTAGCTTTAGGGGTAGGGTTGGGGCTAAAGTTAGGGCTAGGGTTGAGGCTAAAGTTAGGGTTAGATTTGGGATTAGGGTTAGGGTTTGGATTAGAGTTGGTATTAGGGTTAGGGTTGGGATTAGGGTTAAGGTTAGGGTTGTGATTAGGGGTGTATTGGGATTAGGGTTAGGTATGAGGTTAGGGTTGAGATTAGGATTAGGGTTGTGTTGGATTTAGGGTTTTGATTAGGGTTATGGTTAGGGTTGACATTAGGGTTGTTTTGGGGTAAGGGTTGTGATTATCGTTAGGGTTAGTGATTAGGATTATGGATCGGGTTGGGATTAGGGTTAGGGGTGTGTTGGGGTTAGGGTTGGAGCTAGAATTAGGGGGTTTCCACTGTTTAGTTACATCAGGGGGTCTCCAAACACAACAGCCAATTTTGCGCTCAAAAAGTCAAATGGTGCTCCCTCCCTTCTGAGCTCTGCTGTGCGCCCAAACAGTGGGTTACCCCCACATATAGGGCATCAGCGTACTCGGGATAAATTGGACAACAACTTTTGGGGTCCAATTTCTCCTGTTACCCTTGTGAAAATAAAAACTTGGGGGTTAAAAAATCTTTTTTGTGGAAAAAAAAATATTTTTTTATTTTCACGACTCTGCATTCTAAACTTCTGTGAAGCACTTGGGCATTCAAAGTTCTCACCACACATCTAGATAAGTTCCTTGGGGGTCTAGTTTCCAAAATGGGGTCACTTGTGGGGGGTTACTACTGTTTAGGTACATCAGGGGCTCTGCAAACGCAACATAACGCCCATAGACCATTCTATCTAAGTCTGCATTCCAAAACAGCGCTCCTTCCCTTCTGAGCTCTGCCGTGCGCCCAAAGAGTGGTTTACCCCCACATATGGGGCATCAGCATACCCAGGATAAATTGACAACAACTTTTGGGGTCCAATTTCTCCTGTTACCCTTGTGAAAATAAAAACTTGGGGGCTACAAAATCTTTTTTGTGGAAAATTTTTTATTTTTATTTTCACGACTCTAAACTTTTGTGAAGCACTTGGGCATTCAAAGTTCTCACAAGTTCCATGGGGGGTCTAGTTTCAAAAATGGGGTCACTTGTGGAGGGTTTACACTGTTTAGGCACATCAGGGGCTCTCCAAACGCGACATGGTGTCCAATCTCAATTCCAGACAATTCTACATTGAAAAAGTAAAACGGCACTCCTTCTCTTCCATGGTCTGCAGTGCGCCCAAACAGTGGTTTACCCCCACATATTGGGTATCAACGTATTCAGGAGAAATCGCACAACAACTTTTGTGGTCTAATTTCTCCAGTTACCATTGTGAAAATAAGAATTTGTGGGCGAAAAGATCATTTTTGCGTAAACAAATGCGATTTTTTATTTTCACGGCTCTATGTTATAAACATCTGTGAAGCTCTTGGGGGTTCAAAGTGCTCACCACACATCTAGATAAGTTCCTTAAGGGGTCTAGTTTACAAAATGGTGTCACTTGTGGGGGGTTTTCACTGTTTAGGCACATCAGGGGCTCTCTAAACGTGACATGGCGTCCGATCTCAATTCCAGCCAATTCTGCATTGAAAAAGTCAAACGGCGCTCCTTCACTTCTAAGTTCTGCGGTGCGCCCAAACAGTGGTTTACCCCCACATATGGGGTATTGGCGTATTCAGGAGAAATTGCATAACAAAATTTATGGTTACATTTCTGTTTTTACACTTTTGAAAATTAAAAAAATGGTTCTGAATTAAAATGTTTGCAAAAAAAAGTTAAATGTTTATTTTTTCCTTCCACATTGTTTCAGTTCCTGTGAAGCACGTAAATGGTTAATAAACTTCTTGAATGTGGTTTTGAGAACCTTGAGGGGTGTAGTTTTTAGAATGGTGTCACACATGGTTATTTTCTATCATATAGACCCCTCAAAATGACTTCAAATGTGATGCGTGTTGTGAATTCTGTTGTCAAGCTCCCTCCTGTGGTCATGAATGGTACTTCGGCTGGTTCTGTCCATGGGCTTCCTCTGGTGGTTGTGAGTGGGGCTGCGGCTTCTGAGTTTCCTTCCACAGGTGACGAGGTTAATTCGTTAGCTGGCTGCTCTATTTAACTCCACTTAGATCATTGCTCCATGCCACCTGTCAATGTTCCAGTATTGGTCTAGTTCGCTCCTGGATCGTTCTTGTGACCTGTCTTCCCAGCAGAAGCTAAGTTCCTGCTTGTTTTTCTCTTGTTTGCTATTTTTCTGTCCAGCTTGCTATTTTGATTTTTGTCTTGCTTGCTGGAAGCTCTGGGATGCAGAGGGGCGCCTCCGCACCGTGAGCCGGTGCGGAGGGTCTTTTTGCGCCCTCTGCGTGGTCTTTTTGTAGTTTTTGTGCTGACCGCAAAGTTACCTTTCCTATCCTCTGTCTGTTCAGTAAGTCGGGCCTCACTTTGCTAAATCTATTTCATCTCTGTGTTTGTATTTTCAGCTTTACTCACAGTCATTATATGTGGGGGGCTGCCTTTTCCTTTGGGGAATTTCTCTGAGGCAAGGTAGGCTTTATTTTTCTATCTTTAGGGCTAGCTAGTTCCTTAGGCTGTGACGAGTTGCATAGGGAGCGTTAGGAGCAATCCACGGCTATTTCTAGTGTGTGTGATAGGGTTAGGGATTGCGGTCAGCAGAGTTCCCACGTCCCAGAGCTTGTCCTGTATTATTAGTAACTATCAGGTCATTCCGTGTGCTCTTAACCACCAGGTCCATTATTGTCCTAACCACCAGGTCACAACAGATGTGGTCCCTAAAAAAAAAAAGGTGTTGTAAAAATGAGAAATTGCTGGTCAACTTTTAACCCTTATAACTCCCTAACAAAAAAAAATTTTGTTTCCAAAATTGTGCTGATGTAAAGTAGACATGTGGGAAATGTTATTTATTAACTATTTTTTGTGACATATCCCTCTGATTTAAGGGCATAAAAATACAAAGTTTGAAAATTGCAAAATTTTAAAAATTTTCGCCATATTTCCGTTTTTTCCATAAATAATCACAAGTAATATCGAAGAAATGTTACCACTAACATGAAGTACAATATGTCACGAAAAAACAATCTCAGAATCAGCGGGATCCATTGAAGCATTCCAGAGTTATAACCTCATAAAGTGACAGTGGTCAGAATTGCAAAAATTGGCTCTGTCATTAAGTACCAAATTGGCTCTGTCACTAAGGGGTTAAGGTACCTTCACACTAAACAACTTTCCAGCGAGAACGACAATGATCCGTGACGTTGCAGCGTCCTGGATAGCGATCTCGTTGTGTTTGACACGCAGCAGCGATCTGGATCCTGCTGTGATATCGCTGGTCGGAGCTAGAAGTCCAGAACTTTATTTCGTCGCTGATGACCTGCTGTCATCGCTGGATCGGCGTGTGTGACGCCGATCCAGCGATGTGTTCACTTGTAACCAGGGTAAATATAGGGTTACTAAGTGCAGGGCCACGCTTAGTAACCCGATATTTACCCTGGTTACCATTGTAAAAGTTAAAAGAAAAACACTACATACTCACATTCTGATGTCTGTCACGTCCCCCGGTGTCCACAGGGTTAAAACTGCTTTCGGCAAGAGCGCTGCTAATGCACATGCTGCTGCCGAGAGCTTCCCTGCACTGACTGTGTCACCGCCGGCCGTAAAGCAGACACATTCTGCCGGCCGGCGCTGACACATTCAGTGCAGGGAAGCTCTCGGCAGCAGCGTGTGCATTAGCAGCGCTCTTGCCGAAAGCAGTTTTAACTCTGTGGACGCCGGCGGGGGACGTGACAGACATCAGAATGTAAGTATGTATTGTATTTTTTTTTTTACTTTTACAATGGTAACCAGGGTAAATATCGGGTTACTAAGCGCAGCCCTGCACTTAGTAACCCGATGTTTACCCTGGTTACCCGGGTGCTGCAGGGGGACTTCAGCATCGTTGAAGACAGTTTTCAACGATGCCGAAGTCGTTCCCCTGATCGTTGGTCGCTGGAGAGAGCTGTCTGTGTGACAGCTCCCCAGCGACCACACAACGACTTACCAACGATCACGGCCAGGTCGTATCGCTGGTCGTGATCGTTGGTAAGTCGCTAAGTGTAACGGTACCTTTAGTCTTTATAACAATATTGCACTCATTTTTTGATAGCATGGCCATTAGAAGCTGCTATTGATCTTTGCAGTAGGTAAGTTTTCCCTGAGTGGTACATATTGGGCCGTCTGAAAACGGAGTTTAGCCTAGGACAGTTTGCACTACTAATTAACAGCTGTAACAATACCAAACTAGGGCAGTCACTATAGGAGAAAAACACAAGAATTATACTGTATTGTCACATACTATCTATTCCTGACACTGGAGTGGCTTATAAACTTATGAAGTATACAACACCACTTGGAGCTGTCTTAGCAGCTACTTAAAGGTCAACGACAATCTATATTATACCAATAGGAACCCTTTATGTACTAAAGATAACACAGATAAAATATAGCTTTTAATTAATATACCAATTAAAACCATGCCACAAATACAACCAGATAAACACATAAAACACACAACCGTGCACTCTGGGATAACCCTGCCAAACAATACCTCTTAGTACTGCCTACCTGTCAGTGGAGGTTGGCACCCTAAACACAGATACGAGATTGGCGCCCCCACTCACCGTCGGCTGTCCCTATGTCTCCTAGTATGGATCCTAATATAGGTGTCACATACAGACCAGCACGTACACTAGACAGGAAAAAGATAGGCAGACTAACTGGCTGATTGTATATATATATTTATGAATAATATATATATAAACTAGGTTTGTGACAGGGTGAGATACACGGACTAAAGACCAACAATGTGCATAACAAAAAAGAGCTTGTGTATTAAAAATAGGCCTCACTACCTCTGTACCCTACTGCTGTGCAGCCTGCCTAGCTGTGGAGGTTGGCACCCTACTGGTCAGCGGAATGGCGCCCCCACTCAGCGACGACTGGCCCTGGGAAGCCCTAATATTAAATCCCAGCCTGATAATGATCAGACACAGATGTGTAAATACACAAAAATGGCAAGGCACAAAAACATACAGGTCCTTCTCAAAAAATTAGCATATAGTGTTAAATTTCATTATTTACCATAATGTAATGATTACAATTAAACTTTCATATATTATAGATTCATTATCCACCAACTGAAATTTGTCAGGTCTTTTATTGTTTTAATACTGATGATTTTGGCAAACAACTCCTGATAACCCAAAAAACCTGTCTCAATAAATTAGCATATTTCACCCATCCAATCAAATAAAAGTGTTTTTTAATAACAAACAAAAAAACCAACAAATAATAATGTTCAGTTATGCACTCAATACTTGGTCGGGAATCCTTTGGCAGAAATGACTGCTTCAATGCGGCGTGGCATGGAGGCAATCAGCCTGTGACACTGCTGAGATGTTATGGAGGCCCAGGATGCTTCAATAGCGGCCTTAAGCTCATCCAGAGTGTTGGGTCTTGCGTCTCTCAACTTTCTCTTCACAATATCCCACAGATTCTCTATGGGGTTCAGGTCAGGAGAGTTGGCAGGCCAATTGAGCACAGTAATACCATGGTCAGTAAACCATTTACCAGTGGTTTTGGCACTGTGAGCAGGTGCCAGGTCGTGCTGAAAAATGAAATCTTCATCTCCATAAAGCATTTCAGCCGATGGAAGCATGAAGTGCTCCAAAATCTCCTGATAGCTAGCTGCATTGACCCTGCCCTTGATGAAACACAGTGGACCAACACCAGCAGCTGACATGGCACCCCACACCATCACTGACTGTGGGTACTTGACACTGGACTTCAGGCATTTTGGCATTTCCTTCTCCCCAGTCTTCCTCCAGACTCTGGCACCTTGATTTCCGAATGACATGCAAAATTTGCTTTCATCAGAAAAAAGTACTTGGGACCACTTAGCAACAGTCCAGTGCTGCTTCTCTGTAGCTCAAAAGTGGCTTTACCTGGGGAATGCGGCACCTGTAGCCCATTTCCTGCACACGCCTGTGCACGGTGGCTCTGGATGTTTCCACACCAGACTCAGTCCACTGCTTCCTCGGGTTCCCCAAGGTCTGGAATCGGTCCTTCTCCACAATCTTCCTCAGGGTCCGGTCTCCTCTTCTTGTTGTACAGCGTTTTCTGCCACATTGTTTCCTTCCAACAGACTTACCATTGAGGTGCCTTGATACAGCACTCTGGGAACAGCCTATTTGTTGAGAAATTTCTTTCTGGGTCTTACCCTCTTGCTTGAGGGTGTCAATGATGGCCTTCTTGACATCTGTCAGGTCGCTAGTCTTACCCATGATGGGGGTTTTGAGTAATGAACCAGGCAGGGAGTTTATAAAAGCCTCAGGTATCTTTTGCATGTGTTTAGAGTTAATTAGTTGATTCAGAAGATTAGGGTAATAGGTCGTTTAGAGAACCTTTTCTTGATATGCTAATTTATTGAGACAGGTTTTTTGGGTTATCAGGAGTTGTATGCCAAAATCATCAGTATTAAAACAATAAAAGACCTGACAAATTTCAGTTGGTGGATAATGAATCTATAATATATGAAAGTTTAATTGTAATCATTACATTATGGTAAATAATGAAATTTAACACTATATGCTAATTTTTTGAGAAGGACCTGTATATAGCTGCAGGGAAAAAAAAAACAACCCTTATCTTCAGCCGAAGATAGCCTAGTGCTTAGATATATGCATGGTAAACAGAGGGTGAGACCGATACTTATCAGTGTTGATATTTCATACGCCTCTACGCGTTTCACCCCAGCGGATCATCAGGAGGCCTTGATATGTAGATGCTTTAATTGGTATATTAATTAAAAGCTATATTCTATCTGTGTTATCTTTAGTACATAAAGTGTTCCTATTGGTATAAACTTATGAAGTATATAGTTTGAGGTCTGGGATCTGCCAATATGTGGCTGGTTTTCTGACTGTTTCGGATAACATGATACATGGTTTTAGTTTTCTTGTCTAGTTTTGCTTAAATATAGGTCAATATTAAATAGTCTCCTGATGAGTTGCCTTTGGTGAGGACGATGAAACCCGTAGAAATGAGAGGCTTGGACAGTGAGTGTGTATACGTCACCTCACCCTACAAAACTGAACTGTGGGGTACATGTTTTTTCTATTAGTCACCTACTAACTAACCTTCAGGGGGTAAATTATGGGTATAGTTTTACATTTGGAATTAATAAAGTTTAGTTTTATCCTTTTGTCAGCAAACATGAGGAATGATAAGAGATAACCCATTTAAGAAGATTCAATTTTGGTTAAAACTATTCCAACATTATGAACATAAAAAAGGCTTCTCCCCTATGTGATGTGCAGCGCCGCAGAGTCCTAGTCGTTGCAGTAGTGTCGTTCTTCCACTAGGGGGAGTGATATTATGTCTGAAGGCAATAAAGGAATTCTCTTTGCCAGGTATCACAATCCATACAACACACTTTACACTCCAGGCCGCCAGGGGGAGCTACGCTCCTATCTATTAGGGCACTCCTCACAATTAGGTAAAACTGGTGGTCTGGATAGAAAGTTAGTCAGAACCCGACGGAGTTTGGCAGAAGCTGGCTGGAGTGACCTCAGCCAGATCCAGACTTTGGTCTGAGGAGGACGAGGGTCCATGGAGCTGCGCCTGCCCCACGTGCGGCAGCATCCTAGGAAAGAGATATTAGAGGAGAAGTGTATTGCAGAGGGTGAGAAACGAAGTCATAGCAAAAAGGAGAGGAAACCAGAAGGAGTTCTGCCCTGTGAAAGGCTGCCTCCTTCTGAGGCGCAGTAATCCAGTAGCCAGAATACCGAGGGAGTAAGGATCTCTATGCTTTACTTCAGAGACTGCAGGACAGTTAATTCCATGTTGGCTGCCTGACCTTATACGCAGGAGGCACGGTGGCAACTTGTGGGGGCCGGGGCGTTGTAGGGTCCCTGTAAAAAGCTTCAGGCCACCAGTCATACGGGTTTTGTCCTATCCTAACCATCAGGGGGACAGAGACAAAGAAACTAAACATCTCCAAAAGTTGTGAGGACCTTACCGAGAAGCTCAGCAGGGAGGTACTACAACACCCAGGCGCTAGAGGAAGGCTACTGATTTCCACCTGGTTAAGGGGACTATGGATTTTCCTTCAGACCAGCCGGACTCTGCCCTGTGGTCTAGTACCCTGGACTGCGGACACTGAAGCCTTCAGTAAAGGTAAAGAGACTGCAACCTGGTGTCCTCGTTATTCACTACGCCTCATACCATTCACTATCTACACTCTGGGAAGCCCTGGGGATACACTTCACCTGTGGGAAGGTATACCATCTAGCTGCCATTACATCACCCCAGCGGACCCCTAAGCAGCGTTGGTCACCCTGACCGAATACCACAGGTGGCATCAGGAAAACTATTCCCTTTAAAGGCCTTTCCCCCATTTATCAATGGACGCCCCTAGGGCCATGGACCGGGTCAGCCACCATGACATTACCGCCGAGAACCAAAGGACCCGATACCAAGTACCCCACTGCCCTACTGGGGGCGCTCCAGATGTCTCTGATGTTTATTAACAGTTGATTTCCAAGTATTTCCCACATTAAGAAAATGAAAAAAGGCTTCTCTGTGTTACTACTCTGATGCCTAACAAGAATCGCTTTCCTGTTAAAACATATCCCACATTCTGAACAGGAAAAAGGCTTCTCCCCTGTGTGAGTTCTATGGTGCCTAACCAAATCTGATTTCAGGTTAAAACATTTCCCACATTCTGAACAGGAAAAAGGCTTCTCCTCTTTGTGAGTTCTCTCGTGGCTAACTAACATTTCCCACATTCTGAACAGGAAAAAGGCTTCTCCTGTGTGTGAGTTCCGTGGTGCCTAACCAAATCTGATTTCTGGTTAAAACATTTCCCACATTCTGAACAGGAAAAAGGTTTCTCCCCTGTGTGAGTCCTATGGTGCCTAACCAAATCTGATTTCTGGTTAAAACATTTCCCACATTCTGAACAGGAAAAAGGCTTCTCCCCTGTGTGAATTCTATGGTGAGTAACAAGCAGTGATTTACGTGTAAAACGTTTCCCACATTCTGAACAGGAAAAAGACTTCTCCCCTGTGTGAGTCCTATGGTGCCTAACCAAATCTGATTTCTGGATAAAACATTTCCCACATTCTGAACAGGAAAAAGGCTTCTCCTCTTTGTGACTGCTCTGATGTCTAACAAGATGCCATTTCTGGTTAAAACATTTCCCACATTCTGAACAGGAAAAAGACTTCTTCCCTGTGTGAGTTCTATGGTGCCTAACCAAATCTGATTTCTGGATAAAACATTTCCCACATTCTGAACAGGAAAAAGGCTTCCCCTCTTTGCGACTGCTCTGATGTCTAACAAGATGCCATTTCGGGTTAAAACATTTCCCACATTCTGAACAGGAAAAAGGCTTCTCCCCTGTGTGAATTCTATGGTGAGTAACAAGCAGTGATTTACATGTAAAACATTTCCCACATTCTGAACAGGAAAAAGGCTTCTCCCCTGTGCAAGTTCTATGGTGATTAACCAAATCTATTTTCCATTTAAAACATTTCCCACATTCTGAACATGAAAAAGGCTTCTCCCCTGTGTGAATTCTCTGATGTCTAACAAGATGCCATTTCTGGTAAAAACCTTTCCCACATTCTGAACAGGTAAAAGGTTTCTCTCCTGTGTGGATTCTTTGATGGCTATCAAGATTTATTTTACATTTAAAACCTTTCCCACATTCTGAACAGGTAAAATGTCTCTCCCCTGTGTGGATTCTTTGATGGCTATCAAGATTTATTTTACATTTAAAACATTTCCCACATTCTGAACAGGAAAAAGGCTTCTCCCCTGTGTGAGTCCTATGGTGCCTAACCAAATCTGATTTCTGGTTAAAACATTTCCCACATTCTGAACAGGAAAAGGCTTCTCCCCTGTGTGAGTTCTTTGGTGATTAACCAAATCTGATTTCTGGTTAAAACATTTCCCACATTCTGAACAGGAAAAAGGCTTCTCTCCTGTGTGATTTCTCTGGTGACTAACAAGATGCCATTTCTGGTTAAAACATTTCCCACATTCTGAACAGGAAAATAACTTATTTGCTTTAGGAGCAGTTTGTCTTTTAATGCCTCGTTTATGACTTTGATTTTCCTTAGTAGTTAGCAATGAATCAGAAGATGGGACCTGTTTCAAAGGACCAGATGACAGATCTTTGCTGTGAATGGATGATGCTATATCTGGAGTAATGGCATTCCCTTCAGTTGTATCTTGTAGGATCTCAAGACCATCAGATTTAAAAACTGAAGATGTCAACTGTCCCGCTGAGCTCCTGGTACAGTCATCTGCTAAGATAAAAAAACAACAACATTTGTTTGTAATAAAATATCCTTGAGTTTTATATTTTTGAACATTTCAACTTAAACCATCCATAAAAATGGCAAGCTATGTAAAAACTTTAATTATTTACCAAACAATGACTGTTCACAGTCTAATAGAAAACCTTGTTGGATGAACTAGTAGTGGGTGGTGTTCAACGGTTTGTTCATTCTGCCTCCCAAATATTGAATAAAAAGAATCAATCAATGTTATGTAGGCAAAAATAATACCAATTCTTATCTCACAAAAAAAACAAGTCCCCTGTCAGGTCCATCAACGATCAATGGATAAACAGAGGTTAGAATATAGCACGGAGAGTCTCCCAATAATTAAAACTTAACTTTTTATCACTAAGATAAAATGGACAAACTAACATGACAAAATTAACACATGTGAATAAGGTGCTCATGCAAGCCAGTGCTCAAGATAAAAATTGGTTTGGTCTCACCAATGGGAATGACAAACGTCCACAGCAGGCTCCTCCTGTTGCCTTCTCTAGATAGGAGGAGAGGAAAGAGAGGGAGGGGGTATAGGGCTTTACTAAACTCCCTGTCGTGCCCCTTGTATTTCTCCTGTCCTAACAAGGACAGGCCCCAAGTATACCCTGCTAGGGACAACAACCATCCACTACATATAATATATAAGTCTCCCTACGTGTTTCCTCCCCAGTCACAGGAATTCATCAGGGGAGTTGATTTAAAGCCAATGGGACATAAAGTATGCAAAAAATTAAGAGTCCATTGTCACAATATTGTATGAAATGTAATATGATTTTGTAGCTTTGCCTGTCAGACCCATGCTGCGGGCTGAAAAAAAACCCTTCTCTGTGTGTTTCTGCTGTGTGTATGAGAAGGTTTTATTGCTAGCTGTAAATTCCAGGCTCTGGGCAACTTACTCATCTCTCCTCCCATCTAGAATCAGCTAGAACTGGTATAGAATTTCCCAAAATTCATGAAGTTCTTTGTTCAAATATTGTAAGATATTGGGCCAACGCTTTTGGCTAGGAAAATAATAAATCCATTTTGCGAATCTCCATTGGCGGATTTATCAGCCACTGTAAGCGGGAGCCTCTAGTTCCAACATGGACAGAGTACAGATTTCTCAGGAACTGGGCGTCCGAACGAGCCCGAATTTACTACCCATAGAAAGCCAATGGTAAAAAAAGATGAATGAGGGGTGTGCTGGGATTCTGGAGTGGAGATACTAGCATTATAAGACTGTGTTAAATTTGGTAACTCTGATGAGAGGGGAGGGCGATGTTAACTAAACCCCTTTAGTGATGTCACGAGTCTCCAGGTTTTTAAGGGACTCCACTTAACCCAGCCTTCAGTCTTAGTCTGAGTCTTACTAGAGGAGCTCTGACTGCTAGCCCTGATGAACTGGAACATATGGGAACTCCGCCCACTAGCCTGGTTGCCTGCAATGTCCTGAACACATGTAAGTGTTAATTTCTCATTTAACCCCTGTTATTTTTATAAATACCTTGTACATATTTTCAATTGTCTCATATTGTAACATCTTTATATGCCTTTTTGTAAAACTGCCTTAATTTTTTACGGAGTAAAATATCTAAATACTAGTTTCGTTCTCTTGTTCTAAAACGTACCCTAAGTCTTCTGAAGGGAATTACGCTACTGTTTTGGGTTAGCTTCGGACCGTTTAATCGAAGCTGGTGGCAGCATACCTTGTACGGTGCCTTTGGGAGTCGTAGCGACGGCAGCATTGTTAATTATTGTTCCTGCCTGAGTGGGAGTAGTTATATCGCCTCGCTGCAGCTTGCCCAATAGCCAGTACAAAGCAGGCAGCCTTTCTGGTGACTAATTACTCTAGGTGCAGCACCTAGTCTGACCTGAGGGTAAGGGGGGTGCCAGAGAGCTGCAAGTTCTCAAGCAGAACTGTAAAGCGGGATATACATAAATCCCTGCAGTTCGTGGTATATTGAAGAACAGTGGGATAACTAAAATAAGACCCTGCTGTAAACTAATAGGTCAATAGCCTTGTGTGTGTTTTTTCATCACATTGTAGCAGTGGAGGGATAACAAGGATAAGGCCCCCTGCACATGTGATAGCCATCTGTTGGCCTAAAGTCCGTGACGTTTGGGTGACGGTCACGGTGTGAATCGTGACATCCGTCATCTAAGTAACCCTGCAGTGACAGGGTACCTATCAATGGGTGTGACAATTTGTGTCACTGCCTATGAATAGTCATGAATGCCTGTGACTGAGGAGGAAACACGTAGGGAGACCTATATATTACATGTAGTGGATGGTGATTGTCCCTAGCAGGGTATACTTGGGGCCCGTCCTTGTTAGGACAGGGGCAATACAAGGGGCACGATAGGAAGTTTAGTAAAGCCCTATACCCCCTCCCTCTTTCCTCCTCTCCTATTTAGAGAAGACAACAGGAGGAATCTGCTGTGGACATTTGTCTGTTCCCATTGGTGAGATCAAAACAATTTTTATCTTGAGCACTGGTTTGCATGAGCACCTTATTCACGTGTTAATTGTGTCATGTTAGTTTGTCCATTTTATCTTAATGATTAAAAGATTAAGTTTAAAATTATTGGGAGACGCTCCATGTTATATTCTACTGATATCCCTGAGGGTATTGTATAGATGTGACCCATCTCACACTTTTGCTAGCTTTGAAAAACAGCTATTAGTAGCTCAAAGACTGTTGAAAAGCATCAGGGTTTCTATAAACCAATCCAGCAAAATCTGCTCTCACTTCTGAGTCTTGCAGTGTGCTCAAACAACATTTAGGATTCCTGTATTTAGCAATATTTGTGGTGTGTGTCTCCTGGAGCACAATCTGGGCCCTATGTGCTGGGTAATAAAATGGCAAATGTGTAATTTTGACATCCACTTCGTGCTAATTTCCAGAAAGTGGATGTGGATTTAAAATATTCACTCCTCCTACACACGTGGTAAAAATTGTTGGTACCCCTCGTTTAATGACTGAAAACCCCTCAATGGTCACAGAAATATCTTGAATCTGAGAAAAAGTAATAAATCAAAAATCTATGAAAATGAACAAATAAAAGTCAGACATTGCTTTTCAACCATGATTTCACAGAATAAAAAAAATAAAATAAAACTCAGGAAATAGGCCTGGACAGAAATGATGATACCCTTAACTTAAGTGCTTTGTGACCACCAACAGTAGATAAACGTCAGCGCTGCACAAAGCCCTGCTCATCTGGACCCCCACGTACCTTATAACGCGGGGAGAAATGAGCAGTGATTCTGGTCCATCCTCACACACAAAGACCAGTACAACAAGAAGGACAAATAGCGAGAAATGTCTCCAACTTAGGGAACAATGCCCAGTACTAGCGCTGTCCCTAGTGCTCGTGAATTGGCGCACACCAATGTCCAAAGGGCTTTGCCTCTTGATGTAGCATTTCCCAGATGGGAGGATTCGGATTCGGCTACTCCATTCATCCCTAATCTTATTGCCATTCCTGGTATAAATGTGGAGGTGGAAAATTTTGGACTAATCAATTTTTTTTTCATTTGTTTGACAGATAGCGTGCTAGAGCAAATTGTCCTACAAACAAATTTGTGTGTCCCAATTCATCGGCCAGAATCCATGGCAATCATGGTAATACGGCCGGACTACACCACCGATAAAGCAGCCACAGCCGGTGATGAGAAGAATCTGTGACTTCTCTGCATTTAGTGGTCACTACTCACCTGGGTAGTTATATGTAGGAATCTCCTCTTTACACCACTCATCATCTCTCACATATGTCTCTGTAGTATTAATATGGGTCAGATCTTCACCCTGAAACAAATATTATAAAAGTCACCAACAGATGGAGAAGTCACATCTATGATCAGCTCTAATCCTGCCATCTCCACCGTTTTCATTACACAAGTATAAAACATATAATACTGGTGGATAAAACAAGACTGAGCACAAGACCTTCACCGGCGTCTACACATCATAGGGGAGATCTCCTGACACCTTCTCTCCATCTACCTGATGATCCTGAGGAGCATTGGCATCTTCTTGGTTACAGTCCTGTGGATGAAGAGGACGGGGACATCTCTCTGGTGTTGTCCTCTTACTGGATAGATCTGGAGGAAACACATACAGGGAGTGAATTCATTCTTTACATACAGATACAGTTAGGGCCAGAAATATTTGGACAGTGACACAAGTTTTGTTATTTTAGCTGTTTAAAAAACATGTTCAGAAATACAATTATATATATAATATGGGCTGAAAGTGCACACTCCCAGCTGCAATATGATAGTTTCCACATCCAAATCGGAGAAAGGGTTTAGGAATCATAGCTCTGTAATGCATAGCGTCCTCTTTTTCAAGGGACCAAAAGTAATTGGACAATGGACTCTAAGGGCTGCAATTAACTCTGAAGGCGTCTCCCTCGTTAACCTGTAATCAATGAAGTAGTTAAAAGGTCAGGGGTGGATTCCAGGTGTGTGGTTTTGCATTTGGAAGCTGTTGCTGTGAGCAGACAACATGCGGTCAAAGGAACTCTCAATTGAGGTGAAGCAGAACATCCTGAGGCTGAAAAAAAAGAAAAAATCCATCAGAGAGATAGCAGACATGCTTGGAGTAGCAAAATCAACAGTTGGGTACATTCTGAGAAAAAAGGAATTGACTGGTGAGCTTGGGAACTCAAAAAGGCCTGGGCGTCCACGGATGACAACAGTGGTGGATGATCGCCGCATACTTAATTTGGTGAAGAAGAACCCGTTCACAACATCAACTGAAGTCCAGAACACTCTCAGTGAAGTAGGTGTATCTGTCTCTAAGTCAACAGTAAAGAGAAGACTCCATGACAGTAAATACAAAGGGTTCACATCTAGATGCAAACCATTCATCAATACCAAAAATAGACAGGCCAGAGTTAAATTTGCAGAAAAACACCTCAAGAAGCCAGCTCAGTTCTGGAAAAGTATTCTATGGACAGATGAGACAAAGATCAACCTGTACCAGAATGATGGGAAGAAAAAAGTTTGGAGAAGAAAGGGAACGGCACATGATCCAAGGCACACCACATCCTCTGTAAAATATGGTGGAGGCAACGTGATGGCATGGGCATGCATGGCTTTCAATGGCACTGGGTCACTTGTGTTTATTGATGACATAAGAGCAGACAAGAGTAGCCGGATGAATTCTGAAGTGTACCGGGATATACTTTCAGCCCAGATTCAGCCAAATGCTGCAAAGTTGATTGGACGGCGCTTCATAGTACAGATGGACAATGACCCCAAGCATACAGCCAAAGCTACCCAGGAGTTCATGAGTGCCAAAAAGTGGAACATTCTGCAATGGCCAAGTCAATCTCCAGATCTAAACCCAATTGAGCATGCATTTCACTTGCTCAAATCCAGACTTAAGACGGAAAGACCCACAAACAAGCAAGACCTGAAGGCTGCGGCTGTAAAGGCCTGGCAAAGCATTAAGAAGGAGGAAACCCAGCGTTTGGTGATGTCCATGGGTTCCAGACTTAAGGCAGTGATTGCCTCCAAAGGATTTGCAACAAAATATTGAAAATAAAAATATTTTGTTTGGGTTATGTTTATTTGTCCAATTACTTTTGACCTCCTAAAATGTGGAGTGTTTGTAAAGAAATGTGTACAATTCCAACATTTTCTATCAGATATTTTTGTTCAACCCTTCAAATTAAACGTTACAATCTGCACTTGAATTCTGTTGTAGAGGTTTCATTTCAAATCCAATGTGGTGGCATGCAGAGCCCAACTCGCGAAAATTGTGTCACTGTCCAAATATTTCTGGCCCTAACTGTAATTATAGGCCGTGTGTATTTAGTCCTGTCTATTACCTGGAGATGTGAGGGGCTGGGGAACCTCCATTATGACGTTCTTGTACAGATCTCTGTGTCCTTCTAAATACTCCCACTCCTCCATGGAGAAATAGACAGCGACATCCTGACACCTTATAGGAACCTGACACGTACAATGATACCGTCATCCCCCGATCCCTTCAGAGCATTACTGTATAATGTCCCAGCATTCCCAGCAGTGACACCTCTCCAGTCAGCAGCTCAATCATCTTGTAGATGAGTTCTAGGATCTTCTGGTCATTCATGTCCTCATAGATCAGGGGGTGAGGTGGAGGCCCCGTGATTGGGCTCAGGGGTCTTCCCCATCCTTCAGACACAGGGTCCTGACAGCGATCACTAGAGGTCTTCTTCACCACTGTGTAATCCTGGTAATGGAGAGACACATTAATAAATCTCACTACAGACATTTCCAGAGTCCTCACCTCTCCAGTTCTGTCCATCTGTTATTGCCATAGATAAGAATGATGTAATGTGACGTCATCAGAATCTCTCACCTCTCCAGTAAGCCGGAAGAGGATCTCTAGGGTGAGGTGTAATATCCTCTCCGCCATCTTGTCTCTGTCCATATCCATCTTTGATGGGTAAATCTGGAAAATTCTCTTTTGTAGAAGATCTTCACTGAGAGGATCCGATATTGTAGAGACCTGAATGAGAAGATGAGCCGATGTAACATCATAAGAATCCTGTAATAATACAATTACTGGAGATAATAAGGGAAACATATGAGGAGATTTATTATTTTACAGTATTTAGTTTCCTTCTTTCCATCTACTAATAAATCCTATATATTTAGGCCACAGACAACAAGCAGTTTCTTCCTCTGAGTCGGCAGCTGAATACGTTTCTCATAGACTCATCTTCCATAATGCTAATTCTCATCTCATTTACCGACCCTGGAATCGGCATTAGCAATACTGCAGGAGATATTCATTACACGCGACATGAGAAATAACTACTTCATGATGAGAACGACATCTTCATCTTCTACTACGGCTCTAGAGACAGATTTGGCCAGAGTCGGTCACTGACTCCATCACCACCGGCCTCTATATGAAGGTTTCCCGCCTTCCCCGCACTGTAATCTTCTATCACGTTAGATCTCAGGTCTGATTCACACACAGAAGTTTGAGGCTTTTAGAAAAGATTTTTTGTTTCCACAATCAACACGGACAAAAATGATCCGATCCCAAAGTCTCCATGTACAGTGATTTATGGGGTTTATTTCTGGCCTAGAAATTAAAATGTTTCTAAACAAAATTGGCTCCAACACTTCTTGTAAAAAAAAAAAAAAGTGGAAAAAGCAGAAGACACATTTTATAATTTTTAACATGTTAAACATTTATTATAAGTAATTAATCTTTTTGTGCACAGAACATAGATGTGCACCGCAGGGACGGCACAGATGAGGCTTCAACAAAAACCCTGGCAGTTTAACCACTTGCTGCTGTGAAAATGAAACATGGCGTCTAAGAAGGTGACAGAGTTTGGCTGAATGCCCCCCGCCCCCAAGTACTGGATAGTATGGGGCGGTCTAGTTATTACGGTACTTACATGCCTAATAATGGGGTCTGGGCTGCAATGTATCAAGATCTATTAGGCCAGAGGCAGCGTCCAATAAGTTACCTTTTACCGCCCCCATACACATTAGACTATAGTTCCATGTAATCACTGATTTCGGGGGTTTGGGCTACTATATAATGTATTTGGGGCCTCCCGACAGATGATGTCAGGGCAGAGAAGGATCTGACATCCTGAATTTCAGAGGACAGTCCCTTTGTTCTTCCTGTAGATAATCCTCCGCTAGATGAGTCTGGAGGTGACTCTCTCATACAGACCCCAGGAAAGCTGGAATAATTGTGTGTATGGGGGAGTCGGGAGAGATGGCCGTCTGCCAAATGAGCGTTCAGCCAACTCTTATCTCATGTGTATGGGGCTGTTAGTATTACACTGACAGCAGTGATGATACACGACACTACAGTAGTACAGGGCATCACCGGAGCCATCAGAGGCTTGTATGATCGCACTGATCAGAGGGGTTTAACAAAGGTTTAAAGTGAAAGCATCATAGTTTTAACAACAAGAAATATCCATCACTATATGGAAAGCAGAGTCACTGTGCAGCGCCCCAGAGACCTGGTCGTTGCAGTATGGCACTCTGCCACTAAGGAGAGTAGCGGTACATCTGATGGCACTAAAGAGTTCTCCTGACCAGGTATCACCAGAACACATTACACTTCACACTCCGGGCCACTAGGGGGAGAAAAAGGCTTTATTTATTGGGCCACTCCTCACACTGGTAAAACTAGGGACTGGGGAGGAAGTTAGTCAGAAGCTGACTGGGTTGGAACCAGGCAACATCCCGTGGCAGGGGGTGTTGCAGGGAGAAGGCACAGGGGGGTCCCTGTCAGGCGTGGGAACCTGGCAGGTGCCTAGCGAACAGAACAGAATGTAACGGAACCGCGCCTGCACTACCTTGCGGCGGTATCCCAAGAGAGAGACACGAAGGAAAGAATATTGTGGAACAGTGTAAACGAGATCAGCACAAAGGAGAGCCAGTAAGAGTCGTGCCGAGAGAGAGAGGCAACATCTTACTGAGGCGCGTAGTCGGTGGCCGGATCACCGTAGGAGTAACTGACTTCAGGCATTACTTCAAATTCCGCTGGACAGTTGATTATAGGTTGGCTGTCTACCTTCCACACCTACGAAGGCATAGGGGGCAACATTGGGAGAGGGGCGTCTCTAGGGTCCTGGAAGACCTCCAAGCCTTCCCGTCAAACGGGTGACGTCCTAGCCAAAATATACCTGGGGGACGTTAGAAACTAGTAACATCTGGAACCAAAGAACGAGAGAGAGAAAGAAAGCTGTAGAGAACGAACGAAGGAGAACAGCAGTTGTAAGGACTATTCCGAATGCTCAGCAGGGTAGGACTACAACACACAGGCGCTATTGGTAGGCAACGATTTCCATCTGCGAGGGAAACTCTGGATGTGCCCATCGGACCGGCCGGTCTCTGATAGCCCGGTTGAACGTGCTCTGGACTGAGTATATTGAAGCCTTCAGTAAAGAGGTAAAGAGACTGCAACCTTGTGTCCTCGTTATTGCCTGCACCTCACACCATCACCATCCACCTCACTGGGAAGCCCTGGGGACATACTTCACCTGTGGGAAGGTATACCATCCAGCTGCTATTCCATCACCCCAGCGGACCCCACAGCAGCGTCGGTCACCCTGACCGAACACCACAGGTGGCGTCACGAACCCCTGACAGACTGTACTACCACCTTTATTGGACGCCCCTTAGCAGGGTCACGACCGGGTCCAGCCACCGTGACAACCGCAGAACTGAGCAGAAAGGACCGGTACCGAGTGACTTGTGGCCCTGTGTCTGGGGGCGCTCCAACTTGGCGTCACGAACAGGATCGTACTTAAGCCTGAAGAATTGTGCCTTAGAACTGTGATTGAGACGTGTTGGAATTGTGATTTATTGCAAGGACTGTGCATTGCTATTGATGCAAGATTCCCGCCAAAACTGCCGCGCCACGAGGAGCGCAGGAGAAGAAGAAAGGAGTGGAAGTGGGTGTAGAAGAACTGGAGAGCGCGAACGATAATGGCCGCCCAGTCTACATATTTCTGCACCTTGAGGACGTGTCCGTCAGCAGCCGAGATCCGCGTCCTGATCCTCAATGGGGGGCGGAGGAACAAGAAACGAAACCGCCCACGAAGAAGAGAGCGGGAAAGAGACCAGGAAGCGACCCACGTGGAGGACGCGATGGCCAGTAGCTCAGACCCAGACTGCGGGGTTGAAGCAGAGGGCTCCCCCAGCTACCCGGATGAGCCCAGCAGCCAAACCTCCACTATTGGGACCGGTCTCCTGCAGAGCGAGATGGAGGATCTCATGGAGCAGCTGCTCCAGTGGCGGCTGGAGACTAAGGCCCCGTGCCAAGAGACGCTGGCGGAGGAGCCCCTGATCCCGGATCCTATGCCATCACAGGAGCCGACCGCAAGGGAGGAAGTCGCCTCGACCGGTGAGTCTGCCGACCCCGTCCCGCAGGCAAAGGACCTGTTAATCGGCCCCGTCGCAGAGCCCCCTCTCCCTGGGACCAATAGACTTCAACGTCTCCCGCAATGGGACCAACCCACGGGCATGGAGCACTTCTTAAGGCCCCGATCTCGCCGCTTACCACGCCAGGCGAGGTCTACGCAAAGCGTACGGTGTGCCGCTGGGTGAACCCAGGGACGAACATCATGGGGTTTCCCATGGTGCGGACGCAGGAGGGAGAGCTGGTCGAGGCCCTTAGCTGGGAACAGTACCAGGCCCAGCTGGATCAGCAGTGGAAGGAGTCGGAGAAGCATCGCCAGGCCCAGTGGGAGGCCCACTACCGGCGGGACCTTGAGGTGAAGGACCGGGCCCGCAAAGACCGTACCGCCCACCAGGCCCCGCGCAGACAGGACACTGTTGTCGAGTTCCGGCTCCGTGGAGGATGGGGCTTGGAGCCGGACCTATATTCCCAGGTTTTTGTAAACCGGAGGGATGTAGAGTCCCATCTCAGAGAGGGCCACCCGGATCGGGATTTGTACAAGGGGGTTGAGGTCACCTACACCCGGCACTTCGGGGAGAGGGGTTGGTTCGCCCTGAATGTGCGTAAGCGGCCAGCCCCCATGACATCATCCATCAAAGCGGCGGAGAAGCCATCTCCCATAGCGAGGGTGCCCCCTTGTGATCGGACCACGACTGTCACCGAGACCACGGTGGTGCTCCCCACATGTACTGTTGTGGAAACTACTACCTGCACTGTGGACACTGTCGCGGTGGTGACCGAAAGTTCCGCCTCTGGGGTGGTCAGTTCCTCGGGTGTTGCGGGATTCAGAACCGTCGCCACTCAGACCCTGGATTGGAGCTCAGAATTTCCTGTGACCACACCAAGTGTCCACCAGTACCCGGGTGGGTGCCCCCGCCCAATGCTGCCGGTGGAGATGTCACAGTCACTAATGCCGAGGAAATAAACCTCGAAACCCCGAGATTTGTACATAGTTCATTGTTTCCTGCTGCTACCTTCAACCCGTCCAGGGTTAACTCCTAGGGATCCCTTCGTTTACCGGGGATCCCTATTGTTTTCTATTGTTTTTGCTACTGTTACACAACGTTCATCATTGTTTTAAAGACTGCCGGATCATGGACGGTGAATGATTCAGAACTGCTTTGTAAATAGTTTGCACCTTCTTAAAGGTGCTCCCTACTGGTTTTATAAGCCAAAGAAGACTTTGCGAAGACATGATGCAGAAGGACTTGCTTGCTGTGAACTTGCTTGCTGAGAGAGAATCTGCACCAGAGACTTGGGTCCCTCTTAAAGGGAATGTTTGATAATTACTTTCATAAAGGTTGAAACGTTAATAATGTTGAAGAATTTAGACAGTTAATAATGTTGATAAAGATTGAGGACAGGAAAGCCTGGAAGTGAACCCGTAGGGGTTAGAGAGAGAGTCCTCCTGAGAAACGTAGAAAGATGGTTGGTACAATGACAGTAGGCCCAGCCAAGGAGCTAGGCGATCCTGCATTGGGGAAGTTGGAACGGAAAGAAACGAGTTATGTAGCATTTTATGGTAGGCCTTTAGTGGGTTCAGCGAACACGCCCTTAAAGGAAGAGTTAGTTATTTGTTCAAAATTTGCACTTAGTAGAATACCCAGCTGGGTACTAAAGGTTATTTATGATCTAAATGTTAATTAAAAGTATTTAACCCCTTTCTGCCATTAGACGTACTATTGCGTCCATGTGGGGTGGGCTTTACTTCCCAAGGACGCAATAGTACGTCATATGCGATCGGCAGCGCTCACGGGGGGAGCGCCGCCGATCGCGGCCGGGTGTCAGCTGCCTATCGCAGCTGACATCCGGCACTATGTGCCAGGAGCGGTCAAAGACCGCCCCCGGCACATTAACCCCCGGCACACCGCGATCAAAGATGATCGCGATGTGCCGGCGGTGCAGGGAAGCACCGCGCAGGGAGGGGGCTCCCTGCGGGCTTCCCTGAGCCCCCCGCAGCAACGCGATGTGATCGCGTTGCTGCGAGGGTCTTACCTCCCTCCCTCCCTGCTCCAGGCCCGGATCCAAGATGGCCGCGTTTCCGGGTCCTGCAGGGAGGGAGGTGGCTTCACAGAGCCTGCTCAGAGCAGGCATTGTGAAGCAGCCTGCACTGCTCTCAGATCGGTGATCTGACAGAGTGCTGTGCAAACTGTCAGATCACCGATCTGTGATGTCCCCTCCTGGGACAAAGTAAAAAAGTAAAAAAAAAATTTTTCAAATGTGTAAAAAAAAATTAAAATAAATATTCCAAAATAATGAAAAAAAAAAAAAATTATATTCCCATAAATACATTTCTTTATCTAAATAAAAAAAACAAAACAATAAAAGTACACATATTTAGTATCGCCGCGTCCGTAACGGCCCGACCTATAAAACTGGCCCACTAGTTAACCCCTTCAGTAAACACCGTAAGAAAAAAAAAAAAAAAACGAGGCAAAAAACAACGCTTTATTATCATACCGACGAACAAAAAGTGGAATAACACGCGATCAAAACGACAGATATAAATAACCATGGTACCGCTGAAAGCGTCATCTTGTCCCGCAAAAAACGAGCCGCCATACAGCATCATCAGTAAAAACATAAAAAAGTTATAGTCCTGAGAATAAAGCGATGCAAAAATAATTATTTTTTCGTAAAATAGTTTTTATCGTATAAAAGCAACAAAACATAAAAAAATGATATAAATGAGGTATCGCTGTAATCGTACTGACCCGAAGAATAAAACTGCTTTATCAATTTTACCAAACGCGGAACGGTATAAACGCCTCCCCCAAAAGAAATTCATGAATAGCTGTTTTTTGGTCATTCTTCCTCACAAAAATCGGAATAAAAAGCGATCAAAAAATGTCACGTGCCTGAAAATGTTACCAATAAAATCGTCAACTCGTCCCGCAAAAAACAAGACCTCACATGACTCTGTGGACCAAAATATGGAAAAATTATAGCTCTCAAAATGTGGTAACGCAAAAAATATTTTTTGCAATAAAAAGCGTCTTTCAGTGTGTGACGGCTGCCAATCATAAAAATCAGCTAAAAAACCTGCTATAAAAGTAAATCAAACCCCCCTTCATCACCCCCTTAGTTAGGGAAAAATTAAAAAAATGTATTTATATCCATTTTCCCGTTAGGGCTAGGGTTAGGGCTAGGGCTAGGGTTAGGGTTAGGGCTAGGGTTAGGGCTAGGGTTAGGGTTAGGGCTAGGGTTAGGGTTGGGGCTAGGGTTAGGGCTAGGGTTAGGGTTGGGGCTACAGTTAGGGTTGGGGCTACAGTTAGGGTTGGGGCTAAAGTTAGGGTTAGGGTTTAGATTACATTTACAGTTGGGAATAGGGTTGGGATTAGGGGTGTGTCAGGGTTAGGGGTGTGGTTAGGGTTACCGTTGGAATTAGGGTTAGGGATGTGTTTGGATTAGGGCTTCAGTTATAATTGGAGGGTTTCCACTGTTTAGGCACATCAGGGGCTCTCCAAACACGACATGGCATCCGATCTCAATTCCAGCCAATTCTGCGTTGAAAAAGTAAAACAGTGCTCCTTCCCTTCCGAGCTCTCCCGTGTGCCCAATCAGGGGTTTGCCCCAACATATGGGGTATCAGCGTACTCAGGACAAATAGGACAACAACTTTTGGGGTCCAATTTCTCCTGTTACCCTTGGGAAAAAACAAACTAGGGGCTAAAAAATAATTTTTGTGGGAAAAAAAAAGATTTTTTATTTTCACGGCTCTGCGTTATAAACTGTAGTGAAACACTTGGGGGTTCAAAGTTCTCCCAACACATCTAGATGAGTTTCCTGGGGGGTCTAGTTTCCAATATGGGGTCACTTGTGGGGGGTTTCTACTGTTTAGGTACATTAGGGGCTCTGCAAACGCAATGTGACGCCTGCAGACTATTCCATCTAAGTCTGCATTCCAAATGGCACTCCTTCCCTTCCGAGCCCTCCCATGCGCCCAAACGGTGGTTCCCTCCACATATGGGGTATCAGCGTACTCAGGACAAATTGGACAACAACTTTTGAGGTCGAATTTCTCCTCTTACCCTCGGGAAAATACAAAACTGGGGGCTAAAAAATAATTTTTGTGGGAAAAAATTTTTGTTTTATTTTTACGGCTCTGCATTATAAACTTCTGTGAAGCCCTTGGTGGGTCAAAGCGCTCACCACACATCTAGATAAGTTCCTTAGGGGGTCTACTTTCCAAAATGGTGTCACTTGTGGGGGGTTTCTACTGTTTAGGTACATTAGGGGCTCTGCAAACGCAATGTGACACCTGCAGACCATTCCATCTAAGTCTGCATTCCAAATGGAGATCCTTCCCTTCCGAGCCCTCCCATGCGCCCAAACAGTGGTTCCCCCCCACTTATGGGGTATCAGCGCACTCACGACAAATTGGACAACAAATTTTGGGGTCCAATTTCTCCTGTTATCCTCGGGAAAATACAAAACTGGGGGCTAAAAAATAATTTTTGTGGGAAAAAATGTTTGTTTTATTTTTACGGCTCTGCATTATAAACTTCTGTGAAGCCCTTGGTGGGTCAAAGCGCTCACCACACATCTAGATAAGTTCCTTAGGGGGTCTACTTTCCAAAATGGTGTCACTTGTGGGGGGTTTCAATGTTTAGGCACATCAGTGGCTCTCCAAACGCAACATGGCGTCCCATCTCAATTCCTGTCAATTTTGCATTGAAAAGTCAAACGGCGCTCCTTCCCTTCCGAGCTCTCCCATGCGCCCAAACAGTGGTTTACCCCCACATATGGGGTATCAGCGTACTCAGGACAAATTGTACAACAACTTTTGGGGTCCAATTTCTTCTCTTACCCTTGGGAAAATAAAACAAATTGGAGCTGAATTAAATTTTTTGTGAAAAAAAGTTAAATGTTCATTTTTCTCTAAACATTCCAAAAATTCCTGTGAAGCACCAGAAGGGTTAATAAACTTCTTGAATATGGTTTTGAGCACCATGAGGGGTGCAGTTTTTAAAATGGTGTCACACTTGGGTATTTTCTATCATATAGACCCCTCAAAATGACTTCAAATGAGATGTGGTCCCTAAAAAAAAAATGGTGTTGTAAAAATGAGGAATTGCTGGTCAACTTTTAACCCTTATAACTCCCTAACAAAAAAAAATTTTGGTTCCAAAATTGTGCTGATGTAAAGTAAACATGTGGGAAATGTTACTTATTAAGTATTTTGTGGGACATATATCTGTGATTTAATTGCATAAAAATTCAAAGTTGGAAAATTGCGAAATTTTCATAATTTTCGCCAAATTTCCGTTTTTTTCACAAATAAACGCAAGTACTATCAAAGAATTTTTACCATTGTCATGAAGAACAATATGTCACGAGAAAACAATGTCAGAATCACTGGAATCCATTGAAGCGTTCCAGAGTTATAACCTCATAAAGGGACAGTGGTCAGAATTGTAAAAATTGGCCTGGTCATTAACGTGCAAACCACCCTTGGGGGTAAAGGGGTTAATCTTGTTATTGTTTGCAACGTTTAAGCGTCCTCACCTCCCATAAAGGGAAGCACCTTTTCTAATTACTTGTTCTTAGCATTCTAAAAATTTTTGTATGTCTTGCACTGTATTATATTGTTGTTCTTCTTTCCAGTCCAGGAGTACTGGATTTAACCGGGGGGGGGGGCAGGGAGAAGGCACAGGGGGGTCCCTGTCAGGTGTGGGAACCTGGCAGGTGCCTAGCGAACAGAACGTAACGGAACCGCGCCTGCACACCCTGCGGCATAATCCTAAGAAAGAGACACGAAGGGAAGGATATTGTGGAACCGTGTAAACGAGATCAAGCACAAAGGAGAGCCAGTAAGAGTCGTGCCGAGAGAGAGGCAACATCTTACTGAGGCGCGTAGTCGTGGCCGGAACACCGTAGGAGTAACTGACTTCAGGCCTTACTTCAAACTCCGCTGGACAGTTAGTCATAGGTTGGCTGTCTACCTTACTACACCTACGAAGACATAGGGGGCAACATTGGGAGAGGGGCGTCTCTAGGGTCCCAGAAGACCTCCAAGCCTTCCCGTCACACGGGTGGCGTCCTAGCCATACCATACCTGGGGGACGTTAGAAACTAGTAACATCTGGAACCAAAGAACGAGAGAGCTGTAGAGAACGAACGAACAAGAACAGCAGTTGTGAGGACTATTCCGAATGCTCAGCAGGGTAGGACTACAACACACAGGCGCTATTGGTAGGCAACGATTTCCATCTGCGAGGGAAACTCTGGATGTGCCCATCGGACCGGCCGGTCTCTGATAGCCCGGTTGAACGTGCTCTGGACTGAGTATATTGAAGCCTTCAGTAAAGAGGTAAAGAGACTGCAACCTTGTGTCCTCGTTATTGCCTGCACCTCACACCATCACCCTCCACCTCACTGGGAAGCCCTGGGGACATACTTCACCTGTGGGAAGGTATACCATCCAGCTGCTATTCCATCACCCCAGCGGACCCCACAACAGCGTCGGTCACCCTGACCGAACACCACAGGTGGCGTCACGAACCCCCGACAGACTGTACTACCACCTTTATTGGACGCCCCTTAGCAGGGTCACGACCGGGTCCAGCCACCGTGACAACCGCAGAACTGAGCAGAAAGGACCGGTACCGAGTGACTTGTGGCCCTGTGTCTGGGGGCGCTCCAACTGCACAATGTTAGTTAAGTCTCGTCCATAACTACTTTATTATACTCTATTATCCTGTACACAGTGGAGGAGATAGAAATCACAGGTCCGACAGCAATAGCTGGAATTGGGCCCTCCAACGTAAAGAAAAAAAATCCATATATATATAAAGCTGAGTGTATGTGTGTGTGTGTGTGTGTGTGTGTGTGTGTGTGTGTGTGTGTGTGTGTGTGTGTATGTATGTGTGTGTGTGTGTGTGTGTGTGTGTGTGTGTGTGTGTGTGTGTGTGTCAAGCCACGCTCATTCCACATAGCAACCAATCACTAAGCATCTTTCATTTCACCAGAGCTGTTTAAAAGAAGATGAGCAGTGATTGGTTGCTATGAGCAACAGTTTTCCCACCCTACAACACCTCAGCAGACACTGACCGGGTGGGAGAAATCTAGCATCCCTGGGAACATAAGCTCCAGTCATTGTCTGCCCCCAGAAAGGAGCAGAGAGCACATGACAGAAATGAATCCCCCCTCCTCTATTACTGCCGCGCTCTATTGTTACCAGCGTAGAAAATCGCATCATCAGTGGCCGCACACAGAGCCGCACTGCCAGGTTACATAACAGCACATCTCCGGCAACTCCCTGCTCAGCGCCACCCAGCTCGGGACTATGGGATGGAGGATGTATGATGGGTATATGGGCGCTGGACTATGGGATGGAGGATGTGTAATGGGTATATGGGCACGGGACTATGGGATGGAAGATGTATGATGGGTATATGGGCACTGGACTATGGGATGGAGGATGTGTGATGGGTATATGGGCACTGGACTACGGGATGGAGGATATGTATGATGGTATATGGGCACTGGACTACGGGATGGAGGATATGTATGATCGTATATAGGCACTGGACTATGGGATGGAGGATATGTATGATGGGTATATGGGCACTGGACTACGGGATGGAGGATATGTATGATGGTATATGGGCACTAGACTACGGGATGGAGGATATGTATGATCGTATATAGGCACTGGACTATGGGATGGAGGATATGTATGATGGGTATATTGGCACTGGACTATGGGATGCAGGATGTGTGATGATCTCCAGCTTCGACTACTGCAACATCCTTTTCTGTGGCCTCCCTGCTAACAACCTTGCACCTCTCCAGTCCGTCCTTAACTCTGCTATCCGACTAATTCCTCTCGCTCCTCGCTACTCCTCCCCTCTGCAAATCTCTTCACTGGCTCCCATTCCCTCAGCGTATCCACTTCAAATTACTAATACTGACCTACAAGGCCATCTATAAACCGTCTTCTCCATATGTCTCTGAACTAATCTCCCGATATCTTCCCTCACGTGATCTCTGGTCCTCCTAAGACCTCCTTCTCTCCTCCACACTTATTCGCTCCTCACCCAACCACCTCCAAGACTTCTCCTGAATATTCCCCATACTCCTGAAAACCCAGCTATTCAGGAAAGCCTACAGCCTGCACTGACCCTGCTGCCTCCTCACCACTACCGGAGCTACCGCCTCACCAACACCGGAGCTGCTGCAATTCTCAACCTACTGTCTCCTTCCCCACCATCCTGTAGAATGTAAGCCCGCAAGGGCAGGGTCCTCACCCCTCTGTATCTGTGATTGTTTGCTTATTTACTGTAAGTGATATCTGTAATTTGTATGTAACACCTTCTCATGTACAGCACCATGGAATCAATGGTGCTATATAAATAATAATAATAATAATAATAGTATATGGGTACTGGACTATGGGATGCAGGATGTGTGACGATAAATCTTTATTTTTTTATATAGCGCTAACATATTCCGCAGCGCTTTACAGTTTGCACACATTATCATCGCTGTCCCCGATGGGGCTCACAGTCTAGATTCCCTATCGGTATGTCTTTGGAATGTGGGAGGAAACCGGAGTACCCGGAGGAAACCCACGCAAACACGGAGAGAACATACAAACTCTTTGCAGATGTTGTCCTGGGTGGGATTAGAACCCAGGACCCCAGCGCTGCAAGGCTGCGGTGCTAACTACTGCACCACCCGTGCTGACGATCTCCCGCTTCGACTTCTGCAACATCCTTTTTTCTGTGGCCTCCCTGCTAAAACCCTTGCACCTCTCCAGTCCATCCTTTCCTCTGCTGCCCGACTAATTCATCTCTGCCCTCGCTACTTCTCCGCTTCTCCCCTCTGCAAATCTCTTCACTGGCTTCCATTCCCCCTTGCCTTGTCCATGTATGGTTTGGTCCAGTAGCCCATTTATCATCAGATTGTCCTGGTTCCTCGACAGCTGACACGGACCTTGTTAATCCAGGCAACGTCCCAGCAGGTATGACTTTCCTTGTTCAGGACACTCATGTTTATTGAGGTAGGCACCATAGTGTTATGGACCACTACTGGTATATTATGTCCAACAGGGCAGAGCCAGGATTTGAACCCCAGTCTCCCACATTGGTGGCTGTGATTTTACTAAACGCGGCACATGTATTGCCGGCTTCTATTATATCTTTTACAGAATGTTACAGACTTTTTCCGATGTTAAGAAAAATGCTCGTGTTACCGATCATGAATCCGAATGTACCATATTCGTGCTGAATTTATATTTGGCGACCGTTTTCTGAACATATTCGCTCATCTCTAATTATGGCCACCCCAACCTGCTACACAAAATAAAACCCCCACTCAGTATCGAGGCATTTACCGTCCACCACAACCCCAGTATAATGGCCCCTACCAGCCACACATTCAGTATGAGAGTCCCAACAGCTCTTCTCTTAATATGATGCCCCCACAATTCCTGATATTTGAAGAAAAAAAACCACACACACTACTCAGCCAACCCGGTTCCTGAGGAGCGCTGCTCTGGTCTGTGCGGTGTGAGTACTGAGGCTCCGTAATACAGGTGTGAGGTAGTGACGTCATTGTGCCTGCAGTGCACGGAGTCTCAGACTCAGAAGTGAAGGCTGAATGGTGGATCAGGAGCTTTCCACTCCCTGATTCACTAATCTATTCAGCGGTATCACCGTCATGGGAATGTGGATATCGCTGACATTGTGATGATGGGAAGGAGAGGGTGACCAATACCACACCCCACCGAGCCCTGTCTATTCATAGGCATCATAGCAACCGAGTGGGCTACCTTTATGAATGACACACTCCTGCCTATCCAACTATCGTATGGTAAATATCTCATAGATCCTGGCTTCATTGGTATCTGCACCAACAATGAGGCTAAGTGAGTATTTATTAACTGTCGGTGGTCGGAGGTAGTCAGTGAGGTGGATGGTACCATATTGTGCATGTAGGGGGCAGCACTGTGGGAACATTAGAAAGAGGGGGATGGCAGTACTGTGGGGACATTATAATGTGTGTTAGGGGGATGCCAGTCCTGTGGAAACATTATCCTGTGTCTGTGGGAAGCCACTATTGTGGGAACAAATACTGTGTGTTGTGGGATGATGGTACTGTGGAAACATTATACTGTGTGTGGGGGTATGGCGGTACTGTAGGAACATTATACTGTGTGGGGGGGTATGGCGGTACTGTAGGAACATTATACTGTGTGTGGGGGTATGGCGGTACTATGAGAACATTATACTGAGTGTGGGGATATGGCGGTACTATGAGAACATTATATAGTGTGTGGGGGGTATGGCGGTACTATGAGAACATTATACTGTGTGTGGGGGTATGGCGGTACTGTAGGATCATTATACTGTGTGTGGGGGTATGGTGGTACTATGAGAACATTATATAGTGTGTGGGGGTATGGCGGTACTATGAGAACATTATACTGTGTGTCGGGATATGTTGGTACTATGAGAACATTATACTGTGTGTCGGGATATGTCGGTACTATGAGAACATTACACTGTGTGTGGGGGTATGGCGGTACTATGAGAACATTATACTGTGTGGGGGTATGGCGGTACTATGAGAACATTATACTGTGTGTCGGGATATGTCGGTACTATGAGAACATTATACTGTGTGTCGGGATATGTCGGTACTATGAGAACATTATACTGTGTGTGGGGGTATGGCGGTACTATGAGAACATTATACTGTGTGTCGGGATATGTTGGTACTATGAGAACATTATACTGTGTGTCGGGATATGTCGGTACTATGAGAACATTACACTGTGTGTGGGGGTATGGCGGTACTATGAGAACATTATACTGTGTGGGGGTATGGCGGTACTATGAGAACATTATACTGTGTGTCGGGATATGTCGGTACTATGAGAACATTATACTGTGTGTGGGGGTATGGCGGTACTATGAGAACATTATACTGTGTGGGGGTATGGCGGTACTATGAGAACATTATACTGTGTGGGGGTATGGCAGTAGTGTGAAAATACATTTTTTACGAGAGATGCCAGTACTGTGGAAACATTATACTGTGTGAGCGCCATCATATATATTAGATAAGGGGTGTAAAAAGGAGAGTCATAAAAAAGACTCCTCAGGGCTGTGCTGCATTTGTACAGACTGCTATCTGCCGTCCAGACGGGACCATGTGACATCAATGGGGAGAGGGAGGGTTTCCGGAGGGAAGAGTCTAGAGGGTGCACCTGGTCAGGAGACCTTGATGACGCAGTTACTGATATTATAAAGGCCGGAGCCCCAAAGGCAGAACAGATTTGGCGCCAACAAAGGAAAGGGGTGCGGGGAAGAATCTGAGGTACCAGCTCATGGTAAAGTGCCCGAGGCAGCTGGGTGTGGGGCAGAACCCTGCTTACAGGGTATAATGGGGGCATTACACTGTGTGGGGCCAAGAAAGGGGCCCTGTACTAGGAGAACAATCCGCTCCCTCACTTCCTGTCCTCCATAGTTGGCTCGTATGTATCTATTACAGGAAACAGAACAACAACGTTATGATTCTTATAAAGAGTCTCCGTGCAGAAGGGGTTAATGTCCCCGCGCTCAGTAATGGGGAATCTCCACATACCTCCACCTGCAGAGCCGCACTCCACATATATGGCTGCTCTGTGCGCACAGGACCTGTGATGAGGTCACAGGAGGGAGGAGTCAGGGGTCACGTGATCCGCAGTGAAGACACTACATGGAGACTTCTCCTCAGTCAGTGACATTTCCGCCATTATTCGCCCTCACTACTGGCACAATTACCTCGCGCCGCCTTTTCTACACAATGTTATGTGTGGAATGTAACGTGTGATTTCTCTGGAGACAAATAGACCCCACACATGAGGGAATTATTACCGGTTACCGGACGTCTAGTATATGGCGGCATATGATTGTGCTATCGCCTCCACACCAGGAGCTAAAATGCAGAAATCTCGCTTATTTACCCCCTTCCAGTGTGCGGCTAAGGGTCATATACGGCCATGCACCTCTCCAGTCACTGTGGGGTTTTGGTAATAGGATGGAGGGCGGCGTCCATGCTTGGACTTCAGAGAGATTAATAAAATCACAGCTCACCTTCCCGATCCTTTACCCCTTACACCTGACCTGTTTAGCCAATTACCTGGAGATAAATGGTGTTACAGACTTACCGTGAGAGGGGCATATAACCTTATACGTATCGCCATGGTGACGGATGGAAGACCACACACAATACACCTGAGGGGCAGATTGAACATTTGATGCTGCCATTCGGGGTAACCAATGCTTCGGCAGTCTTTGAAAATGTCATTAATTATATTTTTTCTCACTGATTGGTAGATTTGTGGTAATTTTCCTGGATGATATATTGAGTTCCTCACGTTCTCTGGAGGAGCATGGTGAGCATGTCAGACAGGTTCTCGAGGTTCTACGTGACAACTATTTATTTGCTAACCTGGAGAAATGGCAATTTGTGGTACAGCAGGTCCAGTTCTCAGGACATTTGGCTTCTGCATTGGGGTTTCAGATGGACCCCGTTAAGGTCCAAACAGTCCTTGATGGCTTCTAACCAAGTAACCTGAAAGCATTACAGAGATTTCTTGTAGTCGAGATACTGAGGAACAAACAAGCGAAAAATAGGGTCTTATCTGATAACAAGATGTAATGAGAATAGAGGAGTATTAAGGTACCGTTACACTTAACGATTTACCAACGATCACGACCAGCGATACGACCTGGCCGTGATCGTTGGTAAGTCGTTGTGTGGTCGCTGGAGAGCTGTCACACAGACAGCTCTCCAGCGACCAACGATGCCGAAGTCCCCGGGTAACCAGGGTAAACATTGGGTTACTAAGCGCAGGGCCGCGCTTAGTAACCCGATGTTTACCCTGGTTACCATTGTAAATGTAAAAAAAAAAAAACAGTACATACTTACATTCCGGTGTCTGGTCACGTCCCTCGCCTTCAGCTTCCCGCACTGACTGTGAGAGCCAGCCGTAAAGCACAGCGGTCAAATAAATAAGGCAGCACACTGCAGCACTAAAACATGCAAACATGAAACACGAAAATTGAACTGCATTACTGCACTAGAAATATGAAAAATGAGAGCGTTTAGCGCATAAAAATGGCCAATTTTATGTGTACCTGGTAGCCACTTTACGGCATCTCTCTTATACCAGTTCCTAAACTTGCCTTTCCTCGCTGAGAATAAACGTCTCCATCTGAATGGGTACATGTGAAACCTCTTCTTAGACTAAAATTCTCTCTCTATGGAGGGGTAATAGACCTGCTGTAATTAAAACACCTGTGACTAGGAGGCGGAGTGCTCAGTCAGAAGGCTAAAGAATACATTTCAAAAGACTGACCGTCACATCCAAACATAGACTTAGGCTAAGTTCACACTTTGCGGATTCCACTGCGGATTTTTCCGCAGCAGAATTCCAAAATCCGCAGTGAAAACCCGTCGGGGATTTTACTGCGGATTTATCGCGGTTTTTACTGCGGTTTCTTCTGCGGATTTTCATCTGCAGTTTCCTATTGAAGCAGGTGAAAATCCACAGAAAAGAAGTGACATGCTGCAGAATATAATCCGCTGCGTTTCCGCACATTTTTTTCCGCAGCATGTGCACAGCGTTTTTTGTTTCCCATAGGTTTACATTGTACTGTAAACTCATGGGAAACTGCTGCAGATCCGCAGCGGTCAAATCCGCTGCACATCCGCAGCAAAATCCACAAAGTGTGAACATAGCCTAAGTGTGAACAGGTGCTGAACGTAGAGTCGCGAACTCATATATACAGTGCCTACAAGCAGTATTCAACCCCCTGCAGATTTAGCAGGTTTACACATTTGGAATTAACTTGGCATTGTGACATTTGGACTGTAGATCAGCCTGGAAGTGTGAAATGCACTGCAGCAAAAAAGAATGTTATTTCTTTTTTTTTTTTTTTAAATTGTGAAAAGTCTTTTCAGAGGGTCATTTATTATTCAAACCCTCAACCCACCAGAATTCTGTTTGGTTCCCCTAAAGTATTAAGAAGTAGTTCAGGCACAAAGAACAATGAGCTTCACATGTTTGGATTAATTATCTCTTTTTCCAGCCTTTTCTTTCTATTTAAGACCCTCCCCAAACTTGTGAACAGCCCTCATACATGGTCAACATGGGAAAGACAAAGGAGCATTCCAAGGCCATCAGAGACAAGATCGTGGAGGGTCACAAGGCTGGCAAGGGGTACAAAACCCTTTCCAAGGAGTTGGGCCTACCTGTCTCCACTGTTGGGAGCATCATCCGGAAGTGGAAGGCTTATGGAACTACTGTTAGCCTGCCACGGCCTGGACAGCCTTTGAAAGTTTCCTCCCGTGCCGAGGCCAGGCTTGTCCGAAGAGTCAAGGCTAACCCAAGGACAACAAGGAAGGAGCTCCGGGAAGATCTCATGGCAGTGGGGACATTGGTTTCGGTCAATACCATAAGTAACGTACTCCACCGCAATGGTCTCCGTTCCAGACGAGCCCGTAAGGTACCTTTACTTTCAAAGCGTCATGTCAAGGCTCGTCTACAGTTTGCTCATGATCACTTGGAGGACTCTGAGACTGACTGGTTCAAGGTTCTCTGGTCTGATGAGACCAAGATCGAGATCTTTGGTGCCAACCACACGCGTGACGTTTGGAGACTGGATGGCACTGCATACGACCCCAAGAATACCATCCCTACAGTCAAGCATGGTGGTGGCAGCATCATGCTGTGGGGCTGTTTATCAGCCAAGGGGCCTGGCCATCTGGTCCGCATCCATGGGAAGATGGATAGCACGGCCTACCTGGAGATTTTGGCCAAGAACCTCCGCTCCTCCATCAAGGATCTTAAAATGGTTCGTTATTTCATCTTCCAACAAGACAACGACCCAAAGCACACAGCCAAGAAAACCAAGGCCTGGTTCAAGAGGCAAAAAATCAAGGTGTTGCAGTGGCCTAGTCAGTCTCCTGACCTTAACCCAATTGAAAACTTGTGGAAGGAGCTCAAGATTAAAGTCCACATGAGACACCCAAAGAACCTAGATAACTTGGAGAAGATCTGCATGGAGGAGTCGGCCAAGATAACTCCAGAGACCTGTGCCGGCCTGATCAGGTCTTATAAACAGGGCCGGCGTCAGCACCCGGCGCACCTGGGCAAGTGCCGGGGCCCTGACAAGACAGGGGGGCCCACTCACGCAGTCATACATGATGCATCCATCTGGCCGCTTTAACCCTTTCTACCCTTTCAATTTGCCCTGCCTGGCACAAGCATCTTCTCAGTCAGTGCAGGGCCAGGCACATAGGGGTTAAGGACACAGCCAGCGTGACATTGTGGGCGGAGAGTTCTCCTGCTCTGCTCTCCTGGCTGTGTGCAGTGCTGAACTAATCAGGCACAGGCAGATTCCGGACTGGAGGAGCTGCTACCAGCACCTGAGTGAGTGCCATGCTATATCGCTGTATATTCTGACAGTCTGGGTGACCTGGGGGGGCGGCCATGGGCTGGGCGGCTGCAGCTGACATATATATATATATATATATATATATATATATATATATATATATATATATATATATACAGGTCCTTCTCAAAAAATTAGCATATAGTGTTAAATTTCATTATTTACCATAATGTAATGATTACAATTAAACTTTCATATATTATAGATTCATTATCCACCAACTGAAATTTGTCAGGTCTTTTATTGTTTTAATACTGATGATTTTGGCATACAACTCCTGATAACCCAAAAAACCTGTCTCAATAAATTAGCATATCAAGAAAAGGTTCTCTAAACGACCTATTACCCTAATCTTCTGAATCAACTAATTAACTTTAAACACATGCAAAAGATACCTGAGGCTTTTATAAACTCCCTGCCTGGTTCATTACTCAAAACCCCCATCATGGGTAAGACTAGCGACCTGACAGATGTCAAGAAGGCCATCATTGACACCCTCAAGCAAGAGGGTAAGACCCAGAAAGAAATTTCTCAACAAATAGGCTGTTCAAGAGTGCTGCATCAAGGCACCTCAATGGTAAGTCTGTTGGAAGGAAACAATGTGGCAGAAAACGCTGTACAACGAGAAGAGGAGACCGGACCCTGAGGAAGATTGTGGAGAAGGACCGATTCCAGACCTTGGGGAACCTGAGGAAGCAGTGGACTGAGTCTGGTGTGGAAACATCCAGGGCCACCGTGCACAGGCGTGTGCAGGAAATGGGCTACAGGTGCCGCATTCCCCAGGTAAAGCCACTTTTGAGCTATAGAGAAGCAGCACTGGACTGTTGCTAAGTGGTCCCAAGTACTTTTTTCTGATGAAAGCAAATTTTGCATGTCATTCGGAAATCAAGGTGCCAGAGTCTGGAGGAAGACTGGGGAGAAGGAAATGCCAAAATGCCTTAAGTCCAGTGTCAAGTACCCACAGTCAGTGATGGTGTGGGGTGCCATGTCAGCTGCTGGTGTTGGTCCACTGTGTTTCATCAAGGGCAGGGTCAATGCAGCTAGCTATCAGGAGATTTTGGAGCACTTCATGCTTCCATCGGCTGAAATGCTTTATGGAGATGAAGATTTCATTTTTCAACATGACCTGGCACCTGCTCACAGTGCCAAAACCACTGGTAAATGGTTTACTGACCATGGTATTACTGTGCTCAATTGGCCTGCCAACTCTCCTGACCTGAACCCCATAGAGAATCTGTGGGATATTGTGAAGAGAAAGTTGAGAGACGCAAGACCCAACACTCTGGATGAGCTTAAGGCCGCTATTGAAGCATCCTGGGCCTCCATAACATCTCAGCAGTGTCACAGGCTGATTGCCTCCATGCCACGCCGCATTGAAGCAGTCATTTCTGCCAAAGGATTCCCGACCAAGTATTGAGTGCATAACTGAACATTATTATTTGTTGGTTTTTTTGTTTGTTATTAAAAAACACTTTTATTTGATTGGATGGGTGAAATATGCTAATTTATTGAGACAGGTTTTTTGGGTTATCAGGAGTTGTATGCCAAAATCATCAGTATTAAAACAATAAAAGACCTGACAAATTTCAGTTGGTGGATAATGAATCTATAATATATGAAAGTTTAATTGTAATAATTACATTATGGTAAATAATGAAATTTAACACTATATGCTAATTTTTTGAGAAGGACCTGTATATATATATATACACTACAGCAGCCGCCCAGCCCAGGCCCCCAGCACAGCCTGTATAGATACAGTGTATATAATATATATACAGGACAGGTGCTGGGGGCCTGGGCTGGGCGGCTGTTGAAGTATATACACTGCACAGTACCTCTCCCCTGTATATATACACCGCACAGTACCTCTCCCCTGTATATATACACCGCACAGTACCTCTCCCCTGTATATATACACTGCACAGTACCTCTCCCCTGTATATATACACTGCACAGTACCTCTCCCCTGTATATAAACACTGCACAGTACCACTCCTCCTGTCCTGTATATATACACTGCACAGTAATTCTCCCCTGTATATATACACTGCACAGTACCTCTCCCCTGTATATATACACCGCACAGCACCTCTCCCCTGTATATATACACCGCACAGTACCACTCCTCCTGTATATATACACTGCACAGTACCTCTCCCCTGTATATATACACTGCACAGTACCACTCCTCCTGTATATATACACTGCACAGTACCACTCCTCCTGTATATATACACTGCACAGTACCTCTCCCCTGTATATATACACTGCACAGTACCTCTCCCCTGTATATATACACCGCATAGTACCTCTCCCCTGTATATAAACACTGCACAGTAACTCTCCCCTGTATATATACACTGCACAGTACCACTCCCATCTATATATACACCGCACAGTACCTCTCCCCTGTATATATACACCGCACAGTACCACTCCCCTCTATATATACTCTGCACAGTACCACTCCTCCTGTCCTGTATATATACACCGCACAGTACCACTCCCCTCTATATATACACTGCACAGGTGCATACTAAAACCCTATGTGCCAAATTAACCTATACCTATGGTAGATATTTTAGTCGTATTCATCTCTGCCTATTTTAGATTTTTTTTTACCGTTTCAATTTCTTAATTTTTTCCTTTCCACTTCACTCCATTTGAAGCAGAGTAACCAATTTATTTACATATGTATTTATTTGACATAAAGTTGCAATACATGAATGTAGGGGTTACATTTTTTGGAAACGGAAAAACGGTTTTGAGCTCCTTTTTTTTATTGGAATTAGTTCATATTAGTACAACAATGTTATCTTCCAAGTTTCGTTAAGATCTTTTTAGGGATTCAGTCTTTATGTGCCATATTCTTCCATACCTATGCCTAGTGTGTTATCATGGTTGGAAACGGAAAAACGGTTTTGAGCTCCGTTTTTTTTATTGGAATTAGTTCATATTAGTACAACGACGTTATCTTCCAAGTTTCATTAGGATCTTTTTAGGGATTCAGTCTTTATGCGCCATATTCTGTCATACCTATGCCTATGGTAGTTTTTTTCTAAAGTTGAATGTTTTTAATCTATTTTTCCTTTCCACTTCCCTCTATTTAAAAATATATTAGAGGAGGTTAAACTTTAATTGCGTTTTCAACAAGGCAAACCCATACATTTCTATATAGTAACTTTAAATTTGAAATAAACACTGAATCCCTAAGAAGATCTTGATGAAACTTTGAAAATAAGTTTGTCATTAATATGAACTTTTTCCAGCAAGAAAAACAAAGCTTAAAAATGTAATTCTGTTTTCAACAATGTTAATTCATACACTCCTATATAATAACTTTACATCTAATATATAAAGCTGAATGTGTGTGTATGTGTGTGTGTATGTGTGTGTGTGTGTGTATGTCCGGGATTGGCATCTGCACCGTCGCAGCTACAGGCACAAAATTTTGCACAGTCACACGTCTGGACCCCGAGAGCGTCATAGGCTATGTTGTGAGGCGAAATTTTAACCCCGCGCGTTCCAATTCACCAAACAATTTTGGCCCTATCTACATAATGGGGAGAAAAATGAAAGGAAAAGTGTTGGAGGCGTCGCAGCTACAGCCACAAAATTTTGCACAGTCAAACGTCTGGACCCCAAGAGCATCATAGGCTATGTTGTGAGGCGAAATTTTAACCCCGCGCTTTTCAATTCACCAAACAATTTTGCCCCTATCTACATAATGGGGAAAAGTGAAAGGAAAAGTGTTGGAGGCAAATTAACAGCTGCCAGATGTGAACAAAGGGGACTTAAAGTATGAGAGCGATGGCGCCAAAGAGTATATACCGTACAGTTGCTAAGGTGGGGCCCCGACATGGGATACTCACCACAGTCGCAGCTCAAAACTCGCCATGCGCAAAACTCACCACATGCAAAAACTAGGCTCATGCAAAACTCGCCACAAGTGCAAAACTCACCTCATGGAAAACTCGCCACACGCAAAACTTGCACACGTGGAAAAATTGCCACATGCACAAAAGTTGCAACACATGCAAAAGTTGCCTCACACAAATCTTGCACATACTCAAAAGGCACCACATATAAAACTCGCCACGCGCAAAACTCACCATGCGCAAAACTTCCTGCACACAACTTGCTACACTAACTGTTATGAACAGGTGATTTAGAACCACAATGGACCTAGTGGTTAAGAGCACACAAAGTGACCTGATAGTTACTAACATAGGACGAGCTCTGAGACGTGGGAACTCTGCTGACCGCAATCCCTGATCCTATCATACCACACTAGAGGTAGCCGTGGATTGCGCCTAACGCTCCCTATGCAACTCGGCACAGCCTGAGAAACTAGCTAGCCCTGAAGATAGAAAAATAAGCCTACCTTGCCTCAGAGAAATTCCCCAAAGGAAAAGGCAGCCCCCCACATATAATGACTGTGAGTTAAGATGAAAATACAAACACAGAGATGAAAGAGATTTTAGCAAAGTGAGGCCCGACTTACTGAATAGACCGAGGATAGTAAAGATAGCTTTGCGGTCAGCACAAAAACCTACAAACAACCACGCAGAGGGGCAAAAAGACCCTCCGCACCGACTAACGGTACGGAGGTGCTCCCTCTGCGTCTCAGAGCTTCCAGCAAGCAAGAAAAACCAATATAGCAAGCTGGACAGAAAATATAGCAAACAAAAGTAACACAAGCAAAACTTAGCTTATGCAGGGCAGACAGGCCACAAGAACGATCCAGGAGAAAGCAAGACCAATACTGGAACATTGACTGGAGGCCAGGAACAAAGAACTAGGTGGAGTTAAATAGAGCAGCACCTAACGAATTAACCTCGTCACCTGAGGAAGGAAACTCAGAAGCCGCAGCCCCACTCACATCCACCAGAGGAAGCTCATAGACAGAACCAGCCGAAGTACCATTCATGACCACAGGAGGGAGCTTGACCACAGAATTCACAACAACTAACCTGTCACATGCAACTTGACACACAAAAAGTTGCTACACGCATGTTGCCACACAAAACTCATCTCACAAAAGTCGCTACATGCATGTCACCACACGCAACTCAACACACACAACTTGACAAACGAAACTCGCCCTAAAACACACACAAGTCTGGTATTATCTTTCAAAAATAAAAATCTGATTAATAAGCAGACAAACTACAAGAGCAACAAATGTACCATATAGGAAATACGGCAGCTGTCAGTCACATGACCTGTCTATTATGTGTATGAGGGCTTCCTGTTGGCTGGGGATTTATCAGGCTGCCAATTTATATTACAAATACTGAGGTAAAAATACTGAGCAAATAACGTGTGAACGAGGTCTAATACAGGAGATGACACAGGTATATACTTTATACAGGAGGAGATGACACACAGATATATACTATATACAGGAGAGATGACATACAGGTATATACTATATAGAGGAGGAGATGACATACAGGTACATACTATATACAGGAGGAGATGACATACAGGTATATACTATATACAGGAGGAGATGACACACAGGTATATACTATATACAGGAGCAGATGACCTACAGGTATATACTATATACAGGAGGAGATGACACACAGATATATACTATATACAGGGGAGATGACACAGATATACTATATACAGGAGGAGATGACATACAGGTATATACTATATATGGAAGGAGATGACATACAGGTATATACTATATATAGGAGGAGATGACATGCAGGTATATACTATATACAGGGGAGATGACACACAGCAGGTACATACTATATACAGGGGAGATGACATACAGGTATATACTATATACAGGAGGAGATGACATACAGGTATATACTATATAGAAGGAGATGACATACAGGTATATACTATATATAGGAGGAGATGACATACAGGTATATGCTATATACAGGGGAGATGACACACAGCAGGTACATACTATATACAGGGGAGATGACATACAGGTATATACTATATACAGGAGATGACATACAGGTGTATACTATATATAAGGGAGATGACAAACATGTATATACTGAGGTGAAAATGAGAGGTGTGAGGTGAAAATGAAAAGGTGTGAGTGCAAAATGAGAGGAGTGAGTGAAAATAGTGGAGTGATCGGAAAATGACAGATGTGAGGTCGAAATGACAAGTGTTAGGGGGGAATGAGAGGTGTGAGGGAGAAAATGAGAGATGTGAGGGGGAAAATGAAAGATGTGATTGGGAAAATGAGAGGCGTGATGGGAAAATAAGAGAAGTGAGGTGCTCTAACTAACCACAGATATTTACTATGCCCAGGCAACGACGGGCTCTTCAGCTAGTTTCAAATAAACAGTGAATCCCTAAGTAGATCTTTATTGAAAAATTTAGCATTAGGCCGGCCTCACACTAGCGTGTTTTACGGACGTATGAGAGGTGCAGAAAATACGGATTGCATACGGTACAATGCTTCTCTATGGCCCAGCTCCTATCAGCCGTATTTTACTGATCCGTATTATATGGTGTTCTACGGCCGTAGAAAATCAGAGCATGCTGCGTTTGTCACCGTATTGCGCAAAAAATACGCCAATGAAAGTCTATGGGGGCCAGAAAAATACGGATTACACACGGACCAGCAGTGTGACTTGCGAGAAATACGCAGCGGTGTTCTATCGAAAAGCCGGAAATTCAGTGCGGTGTACAGTAAAATCACACTGACAGCTTACAATAGAATAGCTAAAATAAATGTCTACACATAGAATAGGTGTATATATATATATATATATATATATGTATATATATATATATATATATATATATACACATACATACATACACACACACACACACACACACACACACACACACACACACACACACGATGGTGGCCCGATTCTAACGCATCGGGTATTCTAGAATATGCATGTCCACGTAGTATATTGCCCAGCCCATGTACTATATTGGCCAGCCACGTACTATATTGGCCAGCCCACGTACTATATTGCCCCGCCCACGTAATATATTGCCCAGCCCACGTAGTATATTGCCCAGCCACGTAGTATATTGCCCAGCCACCTAGTATATTGCCCAGCCACGTAGTATATTGCCCAGCCACGTACTATATTGCCCAGTTACGTAGTATATTGCACAGCGACGTAGTATACAGCACAGAGCCATGTAGTATATTGGCCAGTCACGTAGTATATTGCCCAGCTACGTAGTATATTGCCCAGCCAGGTTTGTCACATTTTAAAAAATAAAAAATAAATATATACTCACCTTTCTGAGGGCCCCTTGTAGTCCACGGCAGCTTTGGGTCCCAGCAGTGGTATGAGCGCAGGGCCTGTGATGACGTTGCGGTCACATGACTGTGACGTCATGGCAGGACTTTCTAGCGCAGGCGCGCAGGGCCTGTGATGACGTCGCAGTCACATGACCGTGACGTCATAGCAGGTCCTTCTCCCATACCATCTTTGCCACCGGAACCTGCAACGGAAGAAGGCGGCCGGCGCGAGCGATTACGGAGGGTGAGTATAGCAGTTTTTTATTATTATTATTATTTTTAACATTACATGTTTTACTATTGATGCCGCATAGGCAGGGACAATAGTAAAAAGTTGGGGACACACAGGCTTAATAGCGGCGGTAACAGAGTGCGTTACCCACGGCATAACGCGGTCCGTTACCGCCAGCATTAACCCTGTGTTAGCGGTGACCAGAGGGGAGTATGCGGGCGACAGGCACTGACTGCGGGGAGTAAGGAGCGGCCATTTTCTCCTGGACTGTGCCCGTCGCTGATTGGTTGCGGCGGCCATGACAGGCAGCTTGCAAGACCAATCAGCGAATGAATAACCGTAACAGAAGGACAGACAGACGGAAGTGACCCTTAGACAATTATATATATATATATATATATATATATATGTCAGTAGACACATATGTATATATATTAATATTTCAACCAGCACGAGATAGCTTTAAAGCCGGTAATTCAATTGCCGGCTTTTCAATTCTTTTTCCCAAACCCAACATGATATGAGACATGGTTTACATACAGTAAACCAACTCATGTCCCTTTTTTTAGCATATTCCACACTACTAATGTTAGTAGTGTGTATGTGCAAAATTTGGGCGCTCTAGCTATTAAATTAAAGGGTTAAATCGCGGAAAAAATTGGCGTGGGCTCCAGCGCAATTTTCTCCGCCAGAATGGTAAAGCCAGTGACTGAGGACAGATATTAATAGCCTGGAGAGGGTCCACGGTTATTAGCCCCCCGTGGCTAAAAACATCTGCCCCCAGCCACCCCAGAAAAGGCACATCTGGAAGATGGTATGGAAGAAGGACCTGCCATGACGTCACAGTCATGTGACCGCAACGTCATCACAGGTCCTGCGCTCATACCAACCCTGGGACCGGAAGCTGCCGTGGACTACAAGGGGCCCTCAGAAAGGTGAGTATATATTTATTTTTTATTTTTTAAAATGTGACAAACCTGGCTGGGCAATATGCTACTTAGCTGGGCAATATACTACGTGACTGGCCAATATACTACATGGCTCTGTGCTGTATACTACGTCGCTGTGCAATATACTATGTGACTGGGCAATATACTACGTGACTGGGCAATATACTATGTGGCTGGGCAATATACTATGTGGCTGGGCAATATACTATGTGGCTGGGCAATATACTATGTGGCTGGGCAATATACTACGTGGGCTGGGCAATATACTACGTGGGCTGGGCAATATAGTACGTGGCTGGGCAATATAGTACGTTGCTGGCCAATATAGTACATGGCTGTGCAATATCCAGGGCTGCCACTAGAAATTTTGGGGCCCCATACTGGCAAAATTTTCGGGGCCCCCTTGAAACTCCGCCCAGGCTCCACCCTAGCCCCGCCTCCAGGCTCCACCCCACGAACTGTCCACAGTCCCACCGCTCTCTCTTGGAAAATCTCCACTTCTCACCTATCACACATTAACAGTTCCCATCACCAGATCACACATACAGCCGGCAGCTTTTGTTTTGGCCAAAAGATTTTTTAAGCCGCCACCATAACACGGTAGACACTTTTGGCCGGGCCCTACTCTACTGTAACCTACTAAATATTTGTTAAAATATGCAATACAATTTAGGTATATTTTTATTTATTTTTCAATTTTTAAAATGACCTATAATACTACATACAAGGAACAAATACCACCGCACTATGACCAGATGACATTTTACCACCACAGTGATCGAATAATATAAAATACAAGGAACAAATACCGCTATACCGTGACCAGACCGCATATAACCACAAATGACTGAATACTACAATACTGATCAGTAATAAAAAAAAAACCCACAATACTATCACCATCAGTGCCATTATGCACAGGAGATCTGTAATTAGTAAGCAGTGTCTGTGTACAGGTAATACAGTGATCACCGGTGACATTATACACAGGAGCTCTGTATATAATGTATAGGTAATACAGTGATCACTGGTGACATTGTACACAGGACCTCTGTATATAGTATACAGTGTATAGTGTCAGTGTATAGGTAACACTGACTCACCAGTGATGTCTCTAGGTGAAGTCCTTCATCTTTCATCCAGCACAGACCGCCATCACTTCATCCAGCCAGGACTCGTCTCTGCAGGAAATAAAACAGTTATCTCGAGTTCCGCTTGTAGAACACATTACTTAATTTTCCCAACTTCTACATTACACCACATGAAGAAGGCAACATAGTATCACTCTACACAGTAACAGGACCGCCCCCCCCCATTTAAAACAGTATACTCAAAAAATAAAATAAATACATCACTGCAATAATAATATCCCTTAATTAACCCCTATGGTAATATTCGCCATCCTAGCCCCCGTGTGTCTCATTCCAGGCTCCAGCCATATGTTCTCCCATCCTGCCCTCATGAGTATCCATTCTGCCCCATATGATCTCCCCATCCTGCCCCATCTGTCTCCATCGTATCCATCCTGCCCCATCTGTCTCCAATCTTGCCCCATCTGTCTCCATTCTGCCCCATCTGTTTCCAATCCTGCCCCATCTGTGTCCAGCACTCTGCCCCATCTGTGTCCAGCACTCTGCCCCATCTGTGTCCAGCACTCTGCCCCATCTGTGTCCAGCACTCTGCCCCATCTGTGTCCAGCACTCTGCCCCATCTGTGTCCAGCACTCTGCCCCATCTGTGTCCAATCCTGCCCCATCTGTGTCCAGCACTCTGCCCCGTCTGTGTCCAGCACTCTGCCCCGTCTGTGTCCAGCACTCTGCCCCGTCTGTGTCCAGCACTCTGCCCCGTCTGTGTCCAGCACTCTGCCCCGTCTGTGTCCAGCACTCTGCCCCGTCTGTGTCCAATCCTGCCCCATCTCTGTCCAGCACTCTGCCCCGTCTGTGTCCAATCCTGCCCCATCTCTGTCCAGCACTCTGCCCCATCTCTGTCCAGCACTCTGCCCCATCTCTGTCCAGCACTCTGCCCCATCTCTGTCCAGCACTCTGCCCCATCTCTGTCCAGCACTCTGCCCCATCTCTGTCCAGCACTCTGCCCCATCTCTGTCCAGCACTCTGCCCCATCTCTGTCCAGCTCTCTGCCCCTCCTGTGTCCAGCTTTCTGCCCCCCCCCCCTTTCCTGTGTCCAGCTTTACTGCCCTGGGCCCCCCCCTCCGGATCGCCGCTCTCAATTAAAAAAAAAAAAAGTTCTGCTTACCTGCCGCGCTCCTGCCCTCTCCACGCAGCTGCACCGTGCACTCGCCGGCGGCTGACAATGACGTCAGACGCCGGCGACCTGCACGCTGCGGCTGGCGGCTGTTAACTATTGACGTGCGGGCCCGCATGTCAATAGCGTACAGCTGTAGCGCCGGCCGCCGCTAAGGGCCCGGTTCAGCCTGCGGCTGCCGGTAGGGGCCCGGTGAGCATCGGGCCCCCTCTGCTCACCGGGCACCATACACCAGTCATGGCTGTAATGCCCTGATGGCGGCCCTGGCAATATCCTATGTGGGCTGGGCAATATACTACGTGGCTCTGTGCTGTATACTACGTTGCTGTGCAATATACTACGTGACTGGGCAATATACTACGTGGCTGGGCAATATAGTACGTGGCTGGCGAATATAGTACGTGGCTGGGCAATATACTACTTGACTGGGCAATATACTACGTGGCTGGGCAATATACTTTGTGGGCTGGCGAATATAGTACGTGGCTGGGCAATATACTACGTGGACATGCATATTCTAGAATACCCGATGCGTTAGAATCGGGCCACCATCTAGTGTGTGTGTGTGTGTGTGTGTATATATATCTTCTAATATATAAAGCTGAATGTGTGTGTGTGTGTGTATGTGTGTGTGTGTGTATGTCCGGGATTGGCATCTGCACCGTCGCAGCTACAGCCACAAAATTTTGCACAGTCACACGTCTGGACCCTGAGAGTGTCATAGGCTACGTTGTGAGGTGAAATTTTAACCCCGCGCTTTCCAATTCACCAAACAATTTTGCCACTATCTACATAATGGGGAAAAAAGTGAAAGGAAAAGTGTTGGAGGCGTCGCAGCTACAGAAACAAAATTTTGCACAGTCACATGTCTGGACCCTGAGAGCGTCATAGGCTATGTTGTGAGGTGAAATTTTAACTCCGCGCTTTCCAATTCACCAAACTATTTTTCCCCTATCTACATAATGGGGAAAAGTGAAAGGAAAAGTGTTGGAGGCAAATTGACAGCTGCCAGATGTGAACAAGTGGGACTTAAAGAGTGAGAGCGATGGCGCCAAAGAGTATATACCGTACAGTTGCTAAGGTGGGACCCCGACATGGGATACTCACCACACACGGGGATATGAACACACACACAAAATGCGCCACACACTACCACGTGCTTGAACACCTATACCACCCTCAGCACACATTTCACCACACATACACCAACCTCGCCACATAAAAGTCGAAACACAAAAGTCGCCGCTCAAAACTCACCACGCGCAAAACTCGCCACATGCAAAAAATAGGCTCACGCAAAACTCGCCACAAGTGCAAAACTCACCTCATGGAAAACTCGCCACACGCAAAACTTGCACATGCGGAAAAATTGCCACATGCACAAAATTTGCAACACATGCAAAAGTTGCCTCACACAAAACTTGCACATACTCAAAAGGCACCAGACATAAAACTCACCACGCGCAAAACTCGCCATGCGCAAAACTTGCTGCACACAACTTGCTACACTAACCTGTCACATGCAACTCGACACACAAAAAGTTGCTACACGCATGTTGCCACACAAAACTCATCTCACAAAAGTCGCTACATGCATGTCGCCACACACAACTCAACACACACAACTTGACAAACGAAACTCGCCCTAAAACACACACAAGTCTGGTATTAGCCTTCAAAAATAAAAATCTGATTAATTTGCAGACAAACTACAAGAGCAACAAATGTACCATATAGGAAATACGGCAGCTGTCAGTCACATGACCTGTCTATTATGTGTATGTGTGAGCTAATATATACTGCCAGGGGGAGGGCTTCCTGTTGGCTGGGGATTTATCAGGCTGCCAATTTATCTTACAAATACTGAGGTAAAAATACTGAGCAAATAACGTGTTAACGAGGTCTAATACAGGAGATCACACAGGTATATACTATATACAGGGGAGATGACACACAGATATATACTATATACAGGAGAGATGACACACAGGTATATACTATATAAAGGAGGAGATGACATACAAGTACATACTATATACAGGAGGAGATGACATACAGGTATATACTATATACAGGAGGAGATGACACAGGTATATACTATATACAGGAGCAGATTACCTACTGGAGGAGATGACATACAGGTATATGCTATATATAGAAGATGACATACAGGTATATACTATATACAGGAGGAGATGACACACAGATATATACTATATACAGGGGAGATGACACACAGGTATATACTATATACAGGAGGAGATGACATACAGGTATATACTATATATAGAAGGAGATGACATACGGGTATATACTATATATAGGAGGAGATGACATACAGGTATATACTATATATAGGAGGAGATGACATACAGGTATATACTATATACAGGGGAGATGACACACAACAGGTATATACTATATACAGGGGAGATGACATACAGGTATATACTATATACAGGAGATTACATACAGGTGTATACTATATATAAGGGAGATGACAAACATGTATAATGTATATACTGAGGTGAAAATGAGAGGTGTGAGGTGAAAATGAAAAGGTGTGAGTGCAAAATGAGAGGAGTGAGGGAAAATAGTGTAGTGATCGGAAAATGACAGATGTGAGGTCGAAATGACAATTGTTAGGCGGGAATGAGGAGTGAGGGAGAAAATGAGAGGTGTGAGGGAGAAAATGAGAGATGTGAGGGGGAAAATTAAAGATGTGATTGGGAAAATGAGAGGCGTGATGGGAAAATAAGAGAAGTGACGTGCTATAACTAACCACAGATATTTACTATGCCCAGGCAACGCCGGGCTCTTCAGCTAGTCTACTATATAAAGCTGAATGTGTGTATGTGCGTGTGTATGTGTGTGTGTGTGTCCGGGATTGGCATCTGCACCGTCGCAGCTACAGCCACAAAATTTTGCACAGTCACACGTCTGGACCCCGAGAGCGTCATAGGCTACGTTGTGAGGCGAAATTTTAACCCCGCGCTTTCCAATTCACCAAACAATTTTGCCCCTATCTACATAATGGGGAAAAAGGTGAAAGGAAAAGTGTTGGAGGCGTCGAAGCTACAGCCACAAAATTTTGCACAGTCACACTTCTGGACCCCGAGAGCGTCATAGGCTACGTTGTGAGGTGAAATTTTAACCCCGCGCGTTCCAATTCACCAAACAATTTTGCCCCTATCTACATAATGGGGAAAAAAGTGAAAGGAAAAGTGTTGGAAACGTCGCAGCTACAGCAACAAAATTTTGCACAGTCACACGTCTGGACCCTGAGAGCGTCATAGGCTACGTTGTGAGGTGAAATTTTAACCCCGCGCTTTCCAATTCACCAAACAATTTTGCCCCTATCTACATAATGGGGAAAAAAGTGAAAGGAAAAGTGTTGGAGGCAAATTGACAGCTGCCAGATATGAACAAGGGGGACTTAAAGAATGAGAGCGATGGCGCCAAAGAGTATATACCGATCAGTTGCTAAGGTGGGGCCCCGACATGAGATACTCACCACACATGGGGATATGAACACACACACAAAATGCGCCACACACTACCACGTGCTTGAACACATATACCACCCTCAGCACACATTTCACCACACATACACCAACCTCGCCACATAAAAGTCGAAACACAAAAGTCGCCGCTCAAAACTCACCACGTGCAAAACTCGCCACATGCAAAAACTAGGCTCACGCAAAACTCGCCACAAGTGCAAAACTCACCTCATGGAAAACTCGCCACACGCAAAACTTGCACACGCGGAAAAATTGCCACATGCACAAAATTTGCAACACATGCAAAAGTTGCCTCACACAAAACTTGCACATACTCAAAAGGCACCAGACATAACTCACCACGTGCAAAACTCGCCATGCGCAAAACTTGCTGGACACAACTTGCTACACTAACCTGTCACATGCAACTCGACACACAAAAAGTTGCTGCACGCATGTTGCCACACAAAACTCATCTCACAAAAGTCGCTACATGCATGTCGCCACACACAACTCAACACACACAACTTGACAGACGAAACTCGCCCTAAAACACACACAAGTCTGGTATTAGCCTTCAAAAATAAAAATCTGATTAATAAGCAGACAAACTACAAGAGCAACAAATGTACCATATAGGAAATACAGCAGCTGTCAGTCACATGACCTGTCTATTATGTGTATGTGTGAGCTAATATATACTGCCAGGGGGAGGGCTTCCTGTTGGCTGGGGATTTATCAGGCTGCCAATTTATCTTACAAATACTGAGGTAAAAATACTGAGCAAATAACGTGTTAACGAGGTCTAATACAGGAGATCACACAGGTATATACTATATACAGGGGAGATGACACAGATATATACTATATACAGGAGAGATGACACACAGGTACATACTATATACAGGAGGAGATGACATACAGGTATATACTATATACAGGAGGAGATGACACACAGGTATATACTATATACAGGAGCAGATTACCTACAGGTATATACTATATACAGGAGGAGATGACATACAGGTATATGCTATATATAGAAGATGACATACAGGTATATACTATATACAGGAGGAGATGACACACAGATATATACTATATACAGGGGAGATGACACACAGGTATATACTATATACAGGAGGAGATGACATACAGGTATATACTATATATAGAAGGAGATGACATACAGGTATATACTATATATAGGAGGAGAGGACATACAGGTATATACTATATATAGGAGGAGATGACATACAGGTATTTACTATATATAGGAGGAGATGACATACAGGTATATACTATATACAGGGGAGATGACACACAGCAGGTATATACTATATACAGGGGAGATGACATACAGGTATATACTATATACAGGAGATGACATACAGGTGTATACTATATATAAGGGAGATGACAAACATGTATATACTGAGGTGAAAATGAGAGGTGTGAGGTGAAAATGAAAAGGTGTGAGTGCAAAATGAGAGGAGTGAGGGAAAATAGTGTAGTGATCGGAAAATGACAGATGTGAGGTCGAAATGACAAGTGTTAGGCGGGAATGAGGAGTGAGGGAGAAAATGAGAGGTGTGAGGGAGAAAATGAGAGATGTGAGGGGGAAAATTAAAGATGTGATTGGGAAAATGAGAGGAGTGATGGGAAAATAAGAGAAGTGACGTGCTATAACTAACCACAGATATTTACTATGCCCAGGCAACACCGGGCTCTTCAGCTAGTTATATATATATCCCTATACTATGTGTAGACATTTATTTTAGCTATTCTATTCTAACCTGTCAGTGTGATTTTACTGTACACTGCACTTAATTTCCGGCTTTTCGATAGAACACCGCTGCGTATTTCTCGCAAGTCACACTGTTGGTCCGTGTGTAATCCATATTTTTCTGGCCCCCATAGCGGCCCTGCGCTTAGTAACCCGATATTTACCCTGGTTACAAGTGAACACATCGCTGGATCGGCGTCACACACGCCGATCCAGCGATGACAGCGGGTGATCAGCGACCAAAAAAAAGGTCCTGATCATTCCCCAACGACCAACGATCTCCCAGCAGGGGCCTGATCGTTGGTCGCTGTCACACAATAATGAGATCGTTAGCAGGATCGTTGCTACGTCACAAAAAGCATGACGTTGCAACGATATCCTTAACGATATCGTTATGTGTGAAGGTACCTTAAGGCAAACATTTTCGATAAAGATCTACTTAGGGATTCACTGTTTATTTGAAATGTAAAGTTATTATATAGTAATGTATGAATTAACATTGTTGAAAACAGAATTACATTTTTAAGCTTTGTTTTTCTTGCTGGAAAAAGTTCATATTAATGACAAACTTATTTTCAAAGTTTCATCAAGATCTTACATACATAGTAACATACATAGTCAGTAAGGCGGAAAAAAGACATTTGTCCATCCAGTTCAGCCTATATTCCATCATAATAAATCCCCAGATCTACGTCCTTCTACAGAACCTAATAATTGTATGATAACCCAAAACAAAAATGGACACAATGAGCTAAAATATAACAATTTTATTGAAAAAACCATATATATAAATTTAACAAATGTAGAGAATAAAAACCAAATAACAAGATGCAAAAATGAGATAAAAGAGGCGACACTAGTACCACACACGGCACAAATGATATATAAATAGAGCAAAAAGAATATTGTTGCAAACAAATATCTTGATACAAAAACTACCAATACCAAACAGCCTTCAGTAAAGACCATATACAATGCATAATGCAGATAGTGAAGGTCAAGCTGATAAGTTAAGTATGCAAATATATGGCAGAAAAAGTGATCAGTGTATGATATAAGTGCTCACATAATGCGTACTAATACAGGGCGATAAACACTAGGAAATGCGGAGAGTAAATTAGGATAAAGTGCCTAGTGCAGATATATATATATATATATATATATATATACACTGAGAAGTAACCAATACCATCAGTGGAGAGCTCAGTATATATTGAAAGTGACAAAGTGTACTATATGGCATAAATAAGCCAAGACCGAAGGTATGGGTAAAGATAAGTCATCTAGGGAGAATCCCATATAATTGAATAGGACCTAAGGTCAGCCACCAGAGTATATGAAAAATGAAAAATGCATACATAGAGTACCGACATGTAGCCGTGTGCGGGAGAGGGAGCCCCGACGCGCGTTTCGCATATATTGCTTCCTCGGGGGGCGCTAGTGTAAGAAGAAGTGGAGGTCTCTTTATAGCCCCAGCGGTAATGTCGGCGCGTGCCCCAGCACAGCACTCGCCGGAAGCGGCAGAGTCGGCGTCCAACGTCACGAAACCGCGCCCCGCACTGACGCGTCAGTGGGAGGGGCCGGAGACGTGACGCATATAGGACGCGTATCCACGGCAACCAGGACAAGCCGGCCGGGACATGCGCACACCGCTGGGGGCAGAGATGAAGGAAGGAGGCGGCCGTGCAATGAGTGCCGGTCTGATGAGAACTGGGGACAACGGATGCACAAGCAGAGACAGTGCAAAAAGAAGGTGAAGAGAAGTATGCAAAATTACGGTGCATGTGTATAATAAGAGGATAGGTCCTACAAGAGGGAAATACACTGCTGATAAACAAGTCTTCATCACGGATGCTACCCCACTATCGTCTAACATACTCATGTGGACAAGATATATAGACGATATCTTTGCAATTTGGCAGGGCACTGAAAAAGATTTGTTAAAGTTTGTTGAAGAATTAAATACCAACGATTCTAATATTAAACTCACCTGCCATTACAGCCGTGACAGCGTTGACTTCCTTGATGTGCGTATCCATAGGGGTGATGATGATCTACTACAAAGTGACCTACATCGGAAGGAGACATCGGTCAACAGTCTGCTACACTCCTCATCTGCCCACCCAAGACATCTTAAGAACAGTATCCCCTATGGACAATTTCTTAGAGCAAAACGTATCTGTTCTCAGGAGACAGTTTACCAAAAACAAGCAGAAGATATCTCTAATCGGTTCTTGGATCGAGGATACTCATCCAGGGTGGTCAGACGATGCAGGAGGAGAGCCTCCCGGATTGATAGGACGAGTCTCTTGCGGACCAAAAGAGAATCTCAAACATCCAACCAGGTGAGATTTATAGCCACCTATTCAAATAAATCCACAATGGTAAGGGACATCTTGAGCAAATACTGGCCCATCATTAAATATGACACTACACTTACCAATTGTCTCACCAACCAACCCTCCATAACGTATCGCAGGAATAAAAATCTCCGCGACTTGTTAACTCACAGTTACTACAAAGGTCAGGAATCTAAATGTGCCTTTGGCTCTAAGGGTCTCAGATGGGGTTTTTTCCCCTGCCGCGACTGCACTGCATGCAAGAATCTGGAACGTTGTTTCTCCTGCCTCTCTAGCGATGGATCCAGGGAATTTCGGATAACCCAGCACATCACTTGTTCCACAGATCATGTGGTGTATTACGCCACGTGTCCCTGTGGACTTATTTACGTGGGCCTTACATCACGTCAGCTACGAGTTAGAACCAGGGAACACATCCGGGACATAAAAGCGGCATTGAACTCATCGGCTGATGAATTCTTGAAGCCTATACCCAGACATTTTAAAGAAAAACATGGCTGCAACAGCCAGTTACTGATGATACGTGGCATTGATCGGGTGTTGGCTGATGGCCGCGGCGGAGATATGAAGAAACGTCTTGCCCAGCTAGAGGCACAGTGGATAGTTCGTATCGATTGCATTCGTCCCAAGGGCCTTAATGAGGTCCTTAGTTTTGTCCCATTTTTATAAAAGGTTTTCTATAGGTTTATGTTTAGTATAGTACTTTCTATATAAAACCTTTTTTTTAGTCTAGTGTTTTGTGGTTTTTTTATATATATTTTTCTTTGATATTCATTGTCTTTTCTTTTATTTTAACAGATTGTCTTTATTATGTGTTGTTTCATCCCTTCGATCTCAGGAGGCGTTTACTGACTCTTCTTCTTGTTTATGATGTAGCTGAGGATAAAGTTCACCGTCTTTCACCGTGTTCCTGTGTCCTTTATTATTTTATTGTATTTGGTTATTTGGTGCTGTTTCCCTTTGGTTCTCATAGGACTGCATATGTATATGTTTCCTACATTCACATGCATATATGCTGTCACCTTCCAACATTTTTGGCATGACTCACTGTCATTTTCACTGTTCATCCACACTCCATTGCAGGGTAATCCGTTTTACCTGTGCATTTTATTATGTAGTATATCTTACATGTATTTGTATACATTTGCACCTTATTACGCACATCACATAGTCTCTAGGTACTCGGAGCTTCCCCCTTTTATTCAAGTGTCCCCCTCCTAATAGTCCTATTTAATAATGTCTTTCACATTACAGCGCCCCTTGTTTATCAGCAGTGTATTTCCCTCTTGTAGGACCTATCCTCTTATTATACACATGCACCGTAATTTTGCATACTTCTCTTCACCTTCTTTTTGCACTGTCTCTGCTTGTGCATCCGTTGTCCCCAGTTCTCATCAGACCGGCACTCATTGCACGGCCGCCTCCTTCCTTCATCTCTGCCCCCAGCGGTGTGCGCATGTCCCGGCCGGCTTGTCCTGGTTGCCGTGGATACGCGTCCTATATGCGTCACGTCTCCGGCCCCTCCCACTGACGCGTCAGTGCGGGGCGCGGTTTTGTGACGTTGGACGCCGACTCTGCCGCTTCCGGCGAGTGCTGTGCTGGGGCACGCGCCGACATTACCGCTGGGGCTATAAAGAGACCTCCACTTCTTCTTACACTAGCGCCCCCCGAGGAAGCAATATATGCGAAACGCGCGTCGGGGCTCCCTCTCCCGCACACGGCTACAGGTCGGTACTCTATGTATGCATTTTTCATTTTTCATATACTCTGGTGGCTGACCTTAGGTCCTATTCAATTATATGGGATTCTCCCTAGATGACTTATCTTTACCCATACCTTCGGTCTTGGCTTATTTATGCCATATAGTACACTTTGTCACTTTCAATATATACTGAGCTCTCCACTGATGGTATTGGTTACTTCTCAGTGTATATATATATATCTGCACTAGGCACTTTATCCTAATTTACTCTCCGCATTTCATAGTGTTTATCGCCCTGTATTAGTACGCATTATGTGAGCACTTATATCATACACTGATCACTTTTTCTGCCATATATTTGCATACTTAACTTATCAGCTTGACCTTCACTATCTGCATTATGCATTGTATATGGTCTTTACTGAAGGCTGTTTGGTATTGGTAGTTTTTGTATCAAGATATTTGTTTGCAACAATATTCTTTTTGCTCTATTTATATATCATTTGTGCCGTGTGTGGTACTAGTGTCGCCTCTTTTATCTCATTTTTGCATCTTGTTATTTGGTTTTTATTCTCTACATTTGTTAAATTTATATATATGGTTTTTTCAATAAAATTGTTATATTTTAGCTCATTGTGTCCATTTTTGTTTTGGGTTACTATATTTATTATGGCGGAGCTCTTTACCTCTGGTGCCCTGTTTATAGGTTTACTAATAATTGTATGATACAATATTGTTCTGCTCCAGGAAGACATCCAGGCCTCTCTTGAACCCCTCGACTGAGTTCGCCATCACCACCTCCTCAGGCAAGCAATTCCAGATTCTCACTGCCCTAACAGTAAAGAATCCTCTTCTATGTTGGTGGAAAAACCTTCTCTCCTCCAGACGCAAAGAATGCCCCCTTGTGCCCGTCACCTTCCTTGGTATAAACAGATCCTCAGCGAGATATTTGTATTGTCCCTTTATTTACTTATACATGGTTATTAGATCGCCCCTCAGTCGTCTTTTTTCTAGACTAAATAATCCTAATTTTGCTAATCTATCTGGGTATTGTAGTTCTCCCATCCCCTTTATTAATTTTGTTGCCCTCCTTTGTACTCTCTCTAGTTCCATTATATCCTTCATGAGCACCGGTGCCCAAAACTGGACACAGTACTCCATGTGCGGTCTAACTAGGGATTTGTACAGAGGCAGTATAATGCTCTCATCATGTGTATCCAGACCTCTTTTAATGCACCCCATGATCCTGTTTGCCTTGGCAGCTGCTGCCTGGCACTGGCTGCTCCAGGTAAGTTTATCATTAACTAGGATCCCCAAGTCCTTCTTCCTGTCAGATTTACCCAGTGGTTTCCCATTCAGTGTGTAATGGTGATATTGATTCCTTCTTCCCATGTGTATAACCTTACATTTATCATTGTTAAACCTCATCTGCCACCTTTCAGCCCAAGTTTCCAACTTATCCAGATCCATCTGTAGCAGAATACTATCTTCTCTTGTATTAACTGCTTTACATAGTTTTGTATCATCTGCAAATATCGATATTTTACTGTGTAAACCTTCTACCAGATCATTAATGAATATGTTGAAGAGAACAGGTCCCAATACTGACCCTTGCGGTACCCCACTGGTCACAGCGACCCAGTTAGAGACTATACCATTTATAACCACCCTCTGCTTTCTATCACTAAGCCAGTTACTAACCCATTTACACACATTTTCCCCCAGACCAAGCATTCTCATTTTGTGTACCAACCTCTTGTGCGGCACGGTATCAAACGCTTTGGAAAAATCGAGATATACCACGTCCAATGACTCACCGTGGTCCAGCCTATAGCTTACCTCTTCATAAAAACTGATTAGATTGGTTTGACAGGAGCGATTTCTCATAAACCCATGCTGATATGGAGTTAAACAGTTATTCTCATTGAGATAATCCAGAATAACATCCCTCAGAAACCCTTCAAATATTTTACCAACAATAGAGGTTAGACTTACTGACCTATAATTTCCAGGTTCACTTTTAGAGCCCTTTTTGAATATTGGCACCACATTTGCTATGCGCCAGTCCTGCGGAACAGATCCTGTCGCTATAGAGTCCCTAAAAATAAGAAATAATGGTTTATCTATTACATTACTTAGTTCCCTTAGTACTCGTGGGTGTATGCCATCCGGACCCGGAGATTTATCTATTTTAATCTTATTTAGCCGGTTTCGCACCTCTTCTTGGGTTAGATTGGTGACCCTTAATATAGGGTTTTCATTGTTTCTTGGGATTTCACCTAGCATTTCATTTTCCACCGTGAATACCGTGGAGAAGAAGGTGTTTAATATGTTAGCTTTTTCCTCGTCATCTACAACCATTCTTTCCTCACTATTTTTTAAGGGGCCTACATTTTCAGTTTTTATTCTTTTACTATTGATATAGTTGAAGAACAGTTTGGGATTAGTTTTACTCTCCTTAGCAATGTGCTTCTCTGTTTCCTTTTTGGCAGCTTTAATTAGTTTTTTAGATAAAGTATTTTTCTCCCTATAGTTTTTTAGAGCTTCAATGGTGCCATCCTGCTTTAGTAGTGCAAATGCTTTCTTTTTACTGTTAATTGCCTGTCTTACTTCTTTGTTTAGCCACATTGGGTTTCTCCTATTTCTAGTCCTTTTATTCCCACAAGGTATAAACCGCTTACACTGCCTATTTAGGATGTTCTTAAACATTTCCCATTTATTATCTGTATTCTTATTTCTGAGGATATTGTCCCAGTCTACCAGATTAAGGGCATCTCTAAGCTGGTCAAACTTTGCCTTCCTAAAGTTCAGTGTTTTTGTGACTCCCTGACAAGTCCCCCTAGTGAAAGACAGGCGAAACTGTACAATATTGTGGTCGCTATTTCCTAGATGCCCAACCACCTGCAGATTTGTTATTCTGTCAGGTCTATTAGATAGTATTAGGTCTAAAAGTGCTGCTCCTCTGGTTGGATTCTGCACCAATTGTGAAAGATAATTTTTCTTGGTTATTAGCAGAAACCTGTTGCCTTTATGGGTTTCACAGGTTTCACTTTCCCAGTTAATATCCGGGTAGTTAAAGTCCCCCATAACCAGGACCTCATTATGGGTTGCAGCTTCATCTATCTGCTTTAGAAGTAGACTTTCCATGGTTTCTGTTATATTTGGGGGTTTGTAACAGACCCCAATGAGAATTTTGTTACCATTTTTCCCTCCATGAATTTCGACCCATATGGACTCGACATCCTCATTTCCTTCGCTAATATCCTCCCTTAAAGTGGACTTTAGACAAGACTTTACATAGAGACAAACCCCTCCTCCTCTCCGATTTTTACGATCCTTTCTAAACAGACTGTAACCCTGTAAGTTAACTGCCCAGTCATAGCTTTCATCTAACCATGTCTCGGTTATTCCCACTATGTCAAAGTTACCTGTAGATATTTCTGCTTCTAGTTCTTCCATCTTGTTTGTCAGGCTTCTGGCGTTTGCGAGCATGCAGTTTAGAGGATTTTGTTTTGTTCCAATCTCCTCGCTGTGGATTGCTTTAGAAATGTTCTTACCTCCCATCTGAGTATGTTTTCCTGGGTCTTCTTTGTTCAAGTCTAATGTTTTTCTTCCCGTCCCCTCTTCTTAGGGATTCAGTGTTTATTTCAAATTTAAAGTTACTATATAGAAATGTATGGGTTTGCCTTGTTGAAAACGCAATGAAAGTTTAACCTCCGCTAATTTATTTTTAAATAGAGGGAAGTGGAAAGGAAAAATAGATTAAAAAAATTCAACTTTAGAAAAAAAACTACCATAGGCAAAGGTATGGCAGAATATGGCGCATAAAGACTGAATCCCTAAAAAGATCCTAATGAAACTTGGAAGATAACGTTGTTGTACTAATATGAACTAATTCCAATAAAAAAAACGGAGCTCAAAACCGTTTTTCCGTTTCCAACCGTGATAACACACTAGGCATAGGTATGGCAGAATATGGCGCATAAAGACTGAATCCCTAAAAAGATCCTAATGAAACTTGGATGATAACATTGTTGTACTAATATGAACATTTTCCAATAAAAAAAACGGAGCTTAAAACCGTTTTTTCGTTTCCAACCATGATAACACACTAGGTATGGCAGAATATGGCGCATAAAGACTGAATCCCTAAAAAGATCTCAACGAAACTTGGAACATAACATTGTTGTACTAATATGAACATATTCCAATTAAAAAAACGGAGCTCAAAACCGTTTTTCCGTTTCCAACCGTGATAACACTGTAGGCATAGGTATGGCAGAATATGGCGCATAAAGAATGAATCCCTAAAAAGATCTTAATGAACCTTGGAAGATAACGTTGTTGTACTAATATGAACATATTCCAATAAAAAAAAACGGAGCTCAAAAACGTTTTTCCGTTTCCAACCATGATAACACACTAGGCATAGGTATGGCAGAATATGGCGCATAAAGACTGAATCCCTAAAAAGATCCTAATGAAACTTGGAAGATAACGTTGTTGTACTAATATGAACATATTCCAATAAAAAAAAACGGAGCTCAAAACCGTTTTTCCGTTTCCAACCATGATACCACACTAGGCATGGGTATGACAGAATATGGCGCATAAAGACTGAATCCCTAAAAAGATCTTAATGAAACTTGGAAGATAACATTGTTGTACTAATATGAACATATTCCAATAAAAAAAACGGAGCTCAAAACCGTTATTCCGTTTCCAACCATGATAACACACTAGGCATAGGTATGGCAGAATATGGCGCATAAAGACTGAATCCCTAAAAAGATCTTAATGAACCTTGGAAGATAACGTTGTTGTACTAATATGAACATATTCCAATAAAAAAAAACGGAGCTCAAAACCGTTTTTCCGTTTCCAACCATGATAACACACTAGGCATAGGTATGGCAGAATATGGCGCATAAAGACTGAATCCCTAAAAAGATCCTAATGAAACTTGGAAGATAACGTTGTTGTACTAATATGAACATATTCCAATAAAAAAAACGGAGCTCAAAACCGTTTTTCCGTTTCCAACCATGATACCACACTAGGCATGGGTATGACAGAATATGGCGCATAAAGACTGAATCCCTAAAAAGATCTTAATGAAACTTGGAAGATATCATTGTTGTACTAATATGAACATATTCCAATAAAAAAAACGGAGCTCAAAACCGTTATTCCGTTTCCAACCATGATAACACACTAGGCATAGGTATGGAAGAATATGGCGCATAAAGACTGAATCCCTAAAAAGATCTTAATGAAACTTGGAAGATAACGTTGTTGTACTAATATGAACATATTCCAATTAAAAAAACGGAGCTCAAAACCGTTATTCTGTTTCCAACCATGATAACACACTAGGCATAGGTATGGAAGAATATGGCGCATAAAGACTGAATCCCTAAAAAGATCTTAATGAAACCGGGAAAGTAACTTTCTGTCACTAATATGAACATATTCCAATTTAAAAAAACGGAGCTTAAAACCGTTATTCGTAATTCTTACCAAAGTGATGATGGGAGAGCCGGGTGTTGCAGCTTGACTTCAGTAAGGTACAGTCACACTTAGTGACGCTGCAGCGATATAAACAACGATCCGACCTAAACTAGATCGCTGGAGCGTCGCTGTTTAGGTCGCTGTAGAGACGTCAAACAGAACGATGCAGGAGCGATCCAGTGACGTAACGGCGACTCACTTATCGTTCTCGCTGGTTGTTAGCTCAATGTAAAACATTGCAGGTTTCGTTGCTTTTGCTGTCAAACATGACGATACACGCCGATCTAGCGACCAAATAAATTTCTAGACTTTCAGCTCCGACCAGCGATGTCACAGCGGGATCCAGATCACTGCTGCGTGTCAAACACAACGAGATCGCTATCCAGGATGCTGCAACGCCACGGATCGTTGTCGTTCTCGTTGCAAAGTTGCTGAGTGTGACGGTACCTTAAGATATGCCCCAGCTGGCATGTCCACTTACTCTGCATTCTGTGGTTGCTAGGGTACTGGATGTGTGAGAGGAGGGTTTATAAACTATCTCAAGGTAGACAATATTAGGCTAGGTTCTCATTGCGTTAGGGCAATCCGTTTAGCGCTAAGCGCTAGCGGATTGCGCTAACGCAATGTCTTTTTAGGGGTTGCGTTAAACGTCCCCGCTAGCGCAGATCCCCGATCTGCGAGAGCGGGGAACGGACCACGGGCGTGCCTCGGACGCTGCAAGCAGCGTCCGAGGCGTGCCACAAAAGAACGGCACATCGCTAGCGCGTGCCGAAAATGGCACGCACTAGCAATGCGCTTTAACATTGCTGGCAATGGGAGCGCTAATGGACGCGTTGCACGGCGTTAATTTCGCCGTGCAACGCTGTCTGTTAGCGCTCACCCGAAAACGAAATGAGAACCTAGCCTTAATATTATCTCACTCAAAACATCCCCCTCCCTCTCTCAGTTCAGGTACACAGAGAAGGGAGTTGTAAGGCTATGTGCACATGTTCAGTATTTTTCGCGTTTTTTTTGCTATAAAAATGCGATAAAAACGTGAAAAAAACGCTTACATATGGTTCCCAATCATTTCAATGTAATCCGCAAAACTTGTGCAAATGTTGCGATTTTTTTCCGCGAAAAAAACGAATTGCGGAAAAAAAAGCAACATGTTCATTAATTCTGCGGAATCGCTGATTTCCCGCACACTGTAAAAAATCTACCATAGGTATAGACAAATATGACTAAAAAAATCTACCATAGGTATAGACAAATATGACACATAGGGTTTTAGTATTTTCCCACTGCACAGTACCACTCCCCTCTATATATACTCCGCACAGTACCTCTCCCCTGTATATATACACCGCACAGTATCACTCCTCCTGTCCTGTATATATACACTGCAGAATTTACAATAGCTATCACTCATGTAAGAAGTGAATTATGGCATTGGACTATACCTATATTTCTCTGCTGTATCTGGGCATCATGAATCGTGGTATGTGTTAAAGGGGGGGGCCCACTGAGACTCTTTCGCCCGGGGCCCTCAAAAACCTGGAGCCGGCCCTGCTTATAAAAGACGATTATTAGCTGTAATTGCAAACAAAGGTTATTCCACAAAATATTAAACCTAGGGGTTGAATAATAATAATTGACCCACACTTTTATGTTTAAAATTTATAAAAATTTAACTGAGCAACAAAACTTTTTGGTTTGTAAGATTTATGCATCTGTTAATAAATCCTGCTCTTGTTTGAAGTTTGAAGGCTCTAACTTATTTGCATCTTATTAACCCCTTCATGACCCAGCCTATTTTGACCTTAAAGAACTTGCCGTTTTTTGCAATTCTGACCAGTGTCCCTTTATGAGGTAATAACTCAGGAACGCTTCAACGGATCCTAGCGGTTCTGAGATTGTTTTTTCGTGACATATTGGGCTTCATGTTAGTGGTAAATTTAGGTCAATAAATTCTGCGTTTATTTGTGATAAAAACAGAAATTTGGCGAAAATTTTGAAAATTTCGCAATTTTCACATTTTTAATTTTTATTCTGTTAAACCAGAGAGTTATGTGACACAAAATAGTTAATAAATAACATTTCCCACATGTATACTTTACATCAGCACAATTTTGGAAACAAAATTTTTTTTTGCTAGGAAGTTATAAGGGTTAAAATTTGACCAGCGATTTCTCATTTTTACAACGAAATTTACAAAACCATTTTTTTTAGGGACCACCTCACATTTGAAGTCAGTTTGAGGGGTCTATATGGCTGAAAATACCCAAAAGTGACACCATTCTAAAAACTGCACCCCTCAAGGTACTCAAAACCACATTCAAGAAGTTTATTAACCCTTCAGGTACTTCACAGCAGCAGAAGCAACAAGGAAGGAAAAAATGAACATTTAACTTTTTAGTCACAAAAATTATCTTTTAGCAACAATTTTTTTATTTTTCCAATGGTAAAAGGAGAAACTAAACCACGAAAGTTGTTGTCCAATTTGTCCTGAGTACACTGATACCTCATATGTGGGGGTAAACCACTGTTTGGGCGCACGGCAAGGCTTGGAAGGGAAGGAGCGCCATTTGACTTTTTGAATGAAAAATTGGCTCCACTCTTTAGCGGACGCCATGTCACGTTTGGAGAGTCCCCGTGTGCCTAAAAATTGGAGCTCCCCCACAAGTGACCCCATTTTGGAAACTAGACGCCCCAAGGAACTTATCTAGATGCATAGTGAGCACTTTAAACCCCCAGGTGCTTCACAAATTGATCTGTAAAAATGAAAAAGTACTTTTTTTTCACAAAAAAAATTTTTTGCCTCAATTTTTTCATTTTCACATGGGCAATAGGATAAAATGGATCATAAAATTTGTTGGGCAATTTCTCCCGAGTACGCCGATCCCTCATATGTGGGGGTAAACCACTGTTTGGGCACACGGCAGGGCTTGGAAGGGAAGGCGCGCCATTTGACTTTTTGAATGGAAAATTAGCTCCAATTGTTAGTGGACACCATGTCGCGTTTGGAGAGCCCCTGTGTGCCTATGCATTGGAGCTCCCCCACAAGTGACCCCATTTTGGAAACTAGACCCCCCAAGGAACTTATCTAGATGCATATTGAGCACTTTAAACCCCCAGGTGCTTCACAGAAGTTTATAACGCAGAGCCATGAAAATAAAAAATAATTTTTCTTTCCTCAAAAATGATTTTTTAGCCTGGAATTTCCTATTTTGCCAAGGGTAATAGGAGAAATTGGACCCCAAATGTTCTTGTCCAGTTTGTCCTGAGTACGCTGATACCCCATATGTGGGGGTAAACCACTGTTTGGGCGCACGGCAGGGCTCGGAAGGGAAGGCACGCCATTTGGCTTTTTAAATGGAAAATTAGCTCCAATCATTAGCGGACACCATGCCACGTTTGGAGAGCCCCTGTATGCCTAAACATTGGAGATCCCCCACAAATGACCCCATTTTGGAAACTAGACCCCCAAAGGAACTAATCTATATGTGTGGTGAGGACTTTGAACCCCCAAGTGCTTCACAGAAGTTTATAACGCAGAGCCATGAAAATAAAATAAAAAAATTATTTTCTCAAAAATGATCTTTTAGCCTGCAATTTTTTATTTTCCCAAGGGTAACAGGAGAAATTTCACCCCAAAAGTTGTTGTCCAGTTTCTCCTGAGTACGCTGATACCCCATATGTGGGGGTAAACTACTGTTTGGGCACATGCCGGGGCTCGGAAGTGAAGTAGTGACGTTTTGAAATGCAGACTTTGATGGAATGCTCTGCGGGCGTCACGTTGCGTTTGCAGAGCCCCTGATGTGGCTAAACAGTAGAAACCCCCCACAAGTGACCCCATTTTGGAAACAAGACCCCGAAAGGAACTTATCTAGATGTGTGGTGAGCACTTTGAACCCCCAAGTGCTTCACAGAAGTTTATAATGCAGAGCCGTAAAAATAATAAATACGATTTCTTTCCTCAAAAATAATTATTTAGCCCAGAATTTTTTATTTTCCCAAGGGTTACAGGAGAAATTGGACCCCAAAAGTTGTTGTCCAGTTTCTCCTGAGTACGCTGATACCCCATGTGTGGGGGTAAACCACTGTTTGGGCACACGTCGGGGCTCAGAAGGGAAGTAGTGACTTTTGAAATGCAGACTTTGATGGAATGGTCTGCGGGCGTCATGTTGCGTTTGCAGAGCCCCTGGTGTGCCTAAACAGTAGAAACCCCCCACAAGTGACCCCATTTTAGAAACTAGACCCCCCAAGGAACTTATCTAGATATGTGGTGAGCACTTTGAACCCCCAAGTGCTTCACAGACGTTTACAACGCAGAGCCGTGAAAATAAAAAATCATTTTTCTTTCCTCAAAAATGATGTTTTAGCAAACATTTTTTTATTTTCACAAGGGTAACAGGAGAAATTGGACCCCAGTAATTGTTGCGCAGTTTATCCTGAGTACGCTGATACCCCATGTGTGGGGACACGTCGGGGCTCGGAATTGAGGGAGCACCATTTGACTTTTTGAATACAAGATTGGCTGGAATCAATGGTGGCGCCATGTTGCGTTTGGAGACCCCTGATGTGCCTAAACAGTGGAAACCCCTCAATTCTACCTCCAACACTAACCCCAACACACCCCTAACCCTAATCCCAACTGTAGCCATAACCCTAATCACAACCCTAACCCCAACACACCCCTAACCCTAATCCCAACTGTAGCCATAACCCTAATCACACCCCTAACCACAACCCTAATTCCAACCCTAACCCTAAGGCTATGTGCCCACGTTGCGGATTCGTGTGAGATTTTTCAGCATCATTTTTGAAAAATCCGCGGATAAAAGGCACTGCGTTTTACCTGCGGATTTTCCGCGGATTTCCAGTGTTTTTTGTGCGGATTTCACCTGCGGATTCCTATTGAGGAACAGGTGTAAAACGCTGCAGAATCCGCACAAAGAATTGACATGCTGCGGAAAATACAACGCAGCGTTTCCGCGCGGTATTTTCCGCACCATGGGCACAGCGGATTTGGTTTTCCATAGGTTTACATGGTACTGTAAACCTGATGGAACACTGCTACGAATCCGCAGCGGCCAATCCGCTGCGGATCCGCAGCCAAATCCGCACCGTGTGCACATGGCCTAATTCTAAAGGTATGTGCACACGCTGCGGAAAACGCTGCGCATCCGCAGAAGCTTCCCATGAGTTTACAGTTCAATGTAAACCTATGGGAAACAAAAATCGCTGTATACACGCTGCGGAAAAACTGCACGGAAACGCAGCGGTTTACATTCTGCAGCATGTCACTTCTTTGTGCGGATTCCGCAGCGGTTTTACAACTGCTCCAATAGAAAATCGCAGTTGTAAAACCGCAGTGAAATGCGCAGAAAAAACACGGTAAGTCCGCCATAAATCCGCAGCGGTTTAGCACTGCGGATTTATCAAATCCGCAGCGGAAAAATCCGCAGAGGACCAGAATACGTGTGCACATACCGAAACCCTAACCCTAGCCCTAACCCTAACCCTAAACCTACCCCTAACCCTACCCCTAACCCTACCCCTAACCCTACCCCTAACCCTAGCCCTATTCTAACAGTGGAAAAAAAAAAATCTTTATTTTTTTTTATTGTCCCTACCTATGGGGGTGACAAAGGGGGGGGTGTCATTTATTATTTTTTTATTTTGATCACTGTGATAGATTATATCTCAGTGATCAAAATGCACTTTGAACGAATCTGCCGGCTGGCAGATTCGGCGGGCGCACTGTGCATTCGCCCGCCATTTTGGAAGATGGCGGCGCCCAGGGAGAAGACGGACGGTCCCCGGCAGGATCGGTAAGTATGATGGGGCAGGGGGGGGAGCAGGGGGGGGGGATCGGAGCATGGGGGGGCGATCGGAGCGCGGGAGGGGTGGAACGGAGCACGGGGGTGGTGGAACGGAGCACGGGGGGGTGGAACGGAGCACGGGGGGGTGGAATGGAGCACGGGGGGGTGGATCGGAGTGCAGGGGGGGTGATTGGAGCACGGGGGGTGATTGGAGCATGGGGGTGAGCGGACAAGAGCACGGGGAGGCGCGGACAGGAGGACGGAGGGGAGCGGGGCAGTGTACCGGACAGATCGGAGGGCTGGGGGGGCGATGGGTGGGGTGGGGGCACATTAGTGTTTCCAGCCATGGCCGATGATATTGCAGCATCGGCCATGGCTGGATTGTAATATTTCACCCGTTATAATAGGTGAAATATTACAAATCGCTCTGATTGGCAGTTTCACTTTCAACAGCCAATCAGAGCGATCGTAGCCACGGGGGGGTGAAGCCACCCCCCCTGGGCTAAACTACCACTCCCCCTGTCCCTGCAGATCGGGTGAAATGGGAGTTAACCCTTTCACCCGATCTGCAGGGACGCGATCTTTCCATGACGCCACATAGGCGTCATGGGTCGGATTGGCACCGACTTTCATGACGCCTACGTGGCATCATGGGTCGGGAAGGGGTTAAACCTGCTAAATCTGCAGGGGGTTGAATACTACTTGTAGGCACTGTAGTCAAGTAAATAAGGCAGCACACTGCAGCGCTAAAACATGCAAACATGAAACACGAAAATTGAACTGCATTACTGCACTAGAAATATGAAAAATGAGAGTGTTTAGCGCATAAAAATGGCCAATTTTATGTGTACCTGGTAGCCACTTTACGGCATCTCTCTTATACCAGGTCCTAAACTTGCCTTTCCTCGCTGAGAATAAACATCTCCATCTGAATGGGTACCTGTGAAACCTCTTCTTGGACTAAAATTCTCTCTCTCTATGGAGGGGTAATAGACCTGCTGTAATTAAAACACCTGTGACTAGGAGGCGAAGTGCTCAGTCAGAAGGCTAAAGAATACATTTCAAAAGACTGACCGTCACATCCAAACATAGACTAAGTGTGAACAGGTGCTGACCCTAGAGTCGCCAACTCGTATATAGTCAAGTTAATAAGGCAGCACACTGCAGCGCTAAAACATGCAAACATGAAACACGAAAATTGAACTGCATTACTGCACTAGAAATATGAAAAATGAGAGCGTTTAGCGCATAAAAATGGCCAATTTTATGTGTACCTGGTAGCCACTTTACGGCAGCTCTCTAGGTTAAGCACCTGTTCACACTTAGTCCATGTTTGGATGTGACGGTCAGTCTTTTGAAATGTATTCTTTAGCCTTCTGACTGAGCACTCCGCCTCCTAGTCAAAGGTTTTTTAATTACAGCGGGTCTATTACCCCTCCATAGAGAGAGAGAATTTTAGTCTAAGAAGAGGTTTCACAGGTACCCATTCAGATGGAGACGTTTATTCTCAGCGAGGAAAGGCAAGTTTAGGACCTGGTATAAGAGAGATGCCGTAAAGTGGCTACCAGGTACACATAAAATTGGCCATTTTTACGCGCTAAACGCTCTCATTTTTCATATTTCTAATGCAGTAATGCAGTTCAATTTTCGGGTTTCATGTTTGCATGTTTTAGCGCTGCAGTGTGCTGCCTTATTTACTTGACTACAGTGCCTATGATATTGTTGCTACATCACAAAAAGCAACGATATCATTAAAGGGAACCTGTCACCCCGAAAATCGCGGGTGAGGTAAGCCCACCGGCATCAGGGGCTTATCTACAGCATTCTGTAATGCTGGGAAGAGACCAAGATGATTTTTGAACTGGACACATTAATTCCAAGAGGTCTCAACAGCGAAATTGAGTTATTTGCGTTTAATTCTTAATATGTTTGTGTGTCCACCGCTTACTATATAAGGGCGCAGTATCCTTAGAGGACCATCCCTGAGGAAGGAGATCGTTTATCTCCGAAACGCGTAGGATTTGGTCCCAAGCCCTTTCCGTAGCCTGTCACGTGACTATTCACGTGACCGTGACGTCACGCTAGGTCCTGCTACTGCAGAACACCTAACGGCTCTGTTCAGGAGCGTGGACACGCTTCATACAGTGCAGGCGTACGCTGCTACCGGCCGGGGCAGTGCCTGTAATCCGGATTTCTACAGAATAATTTGTGGACTACACCCCACTCGACTTTCTCTCGGCACCGCAAGTGGAAGAAATCTTGGAAGACGCTGCACTATTCCAATAACCGCTTCTTGTGCAGTCTAAGGAATCATCTGGTACGGAGTTCACCTTACCCCCTCCAGGCAACTCGAGCCAACGGAGCCGAATAAGCCTTTATTTCCTTCGGACTTCTCCTTAAGGTAGTCACTTTACTTATTTTAATCACTTTTTCTTTTTTATGTTTTGCTGTATGAGGTAATTTTATTCCCACATTTACCACGGTATCATTACTAGTAACCCTTACCTATTCTGGTTACACTTATTCATTTATCTGGCAATTCTTACAGTTTTCCAGTGGGTCGTCCAGCGCAGACAGTTTCTTTTTGATTTTTATCATATTTATTGATTTTGGTGCGGTCGGGTGGTACCGCTACATGATCTGCTGCAGACATAATAAGGTGTAAGCGCTACAGGTTTTCCTTTGATATAGGTTTTGAAAGTCAACGCATTTCAGAGTCACACAGGACCTCTTCTTTAGAACAAACCTGATAGCGGATGATCATGTCAAGCTTGGAACGTTTTATATGCAGTCTTTTTGAAAAAAAAAGCCAAAGCACAATGTCAAACTTCATGAGAAAGTCCGTCAAACTAAGATAAATTATGGTTCATGAAAAAAAACAAAAAACATTTACATACATTAATTATATTAAAAAGTACTTATGAATGAAGTGAGGTCGCCTAAAAGAATGGATAAACATGTATGTGATGTGAATGAGAAAGTTCTTGCCAGTAAATAAATCATTTATAAATGGTGTTATTGAGTTGTGTCAGTAGTTTCCTATATGAGATGTGACCTGGTGTTCTGGTGCGATTTCTCCCTGATGAAGCCGCCTGTTTTGCGGCGATACGTGTGGGATCCTATCCCGCACCTGCTCTTTTTTCCCCCCTTGGCTCATGCTGGCTCCGTCTCCAATATCTGGACTCTGGGTTTATTTATCCTTAGATTCTGGCATGCTTTATTTCTGCCGTCTCCATCTGCTCTCCTATCGTTCATTGTGCATTGCATTTTCCTTACAAGAATGTTATTTATCTTTCTGCACCCATACGGTACTGTGACATCGGTTTAGGTATATATATTTTCCATCCGCACACTGTGTCTGGATATATGCATATTGAGATCTGTATGGTACATTACTTAGGAGCCAGTTTTTGTATTTTTCACATATTTTGCACATTATTGCATATTGTTTTCTGTGTGAAAAATAAAGGGGGGGGGGGACTCTGGGTGCTCATCATTGCCCCTACACTAGGGTATAGTGTCTTATATAGGTATCTGTTTGTATTTTAGTGTTTTTAACTGTAGTTTGTGCTGTGTATTCCCACCAATAAAGCTTTTTTGACTTTTATATTATCTGAGGTGTTCCCAGTATATAGGCATGATCTTTTTTCTGTGTGTTTTCTGGTGTTCTGGAAGGTTCTGAAGTCACAGGTATAGTGGTGTAAAGCTGGGCACCACTAGTGAACTTGATGGATCAGCATCGGACTGAAGAAATAGGATTATTGGAAAAGAATCCACTGACCCAAAAGACAAATCCGTAACCCAATGGTTAATAAGTAATAAGAATGAATGTTTGAATAGACTGGACCACGGTGAGTCATTGGACGTGGTATATCTCGATTTTTCCAAAGCGTTTGATACCGTGCCGCACAAGAGGTTGGTACACAAAATGAGAATGCTTGGTCTGGGGGAAAATGTGTGTAAATGGGTTAGTAACTGGCTTAGTGATAGAAAGCAGAGGGTGGTTATAAATGGTATAGTCTCTAACTGGGTCGCTGTGACCAGTGGGGTACCGCAGGGGTCAGTATTGGGACCTGTTCTCTTCAACATATTCATTAATGATCTGGTAGAAGGTTTACACAGTAAAATATCGATATTTGCAGATGATACAAAACTATGTAAAGCAGTTAATACAAGAGAAGATAGTATTCTGCTACAGATGGATCTGGATAAGTTGGAAACTTGGGCTGAAAGGTGGCAGATGAGGTTTAACAATGATAAATGTAAGGTTATACACATGGGAAGAGGGAATCAATATCACCATTACACACTGAACGGGAAACCACTGGGTAAATCTGACAGGGAGAAGGACTTGGGGATCCTAGTTAATGATAAACTTACCTGGAGCAGCCAGTGCCAGGCAGCAGCTGCCAAGGCAAACAGGATCATGGGGTGCATTAAAAGAGGTCTGGATACACATGATGAGAGCATTATACTGCCTCTGTACAAATCCCTAGTTAGACCGCACATGGAGTACTGTGTCCAGTTTTGGGCACCGGTGCTCAGGAAGGATATAATGGAACTAGAGAGAGTACAAAGGAGGGCAACAAAATTAATAAAGGGGATGGGAGAACTACAATACCCAGATAGATTAGCGAAATTAGGATTATTTAGTCTAGAAAAAAGACGACTGAGGGGCGATCTAATAACCATGTATAAGTATATAAGGGGACAATACAAATATCTCGCTGAGGATCTGTTTATACCAAGGAAGGTGACGGGCACAAGGGGGCATTCTTTGCGTCTGGAGGAGAGAAGGTTTTTCCACCAACATAGAAGAGGATTCTTTACTGTTAGGGCAGTGAGAATCTGGAATTGCTTGCCTGAGGAGGTGGTGATGGCGAACTCAGTCGAGGGGTTCAAGAGAGGCCTGGATGTCTTCCTGGAGCAGAACAATATTGTATCATACAATTATTAGGTTCTGTAGAAGGACGTAGATCTGGGGATTTATTATGATGGAATATAGGCTGAACTGGATGGACAAATGTCTTTTTTCGGCCTTACTAACTATGTTACTATGTTACTATGTAATGTCAGCCTGGGGTGTTACATAGTGAGAAATGGAAGTGCTGACAACATCAGAATGTGCTTGGATCTTGTATGTGACGGCTGTCTATTCAAAGAGCGCGTGTTGGTTCCTGGTCGCGGCTGTTCTGGTAACAGGAGACATAAACCTAGTGAGCATGTATCGGGGTCAAGCTACTTTGGTGGAAGCGGATAGGAAGGGCGGTAAATTGCCCTCAAAATTGTGCCATTTCAGGGCTCCATAGAATTTTTTTGTTGTGCCATTGCAACTTATTGACACCATTTTGCTGACCCCCCAAAAAAATACCGGCCTGATATTTGAAAGTGGGCTATCTCTGTCACACGCCTCATCTATCTGTGGGCTGCAAATTGTGGCATTTGAGGCCTCCATTGAACTGTTTTTGCTCTGTGTTATCCTAGTTATTGACACCAGTTTTCTAAAAAAAAAGTGTTACCTACAGGGCAGATATTGTAAACTGTGGTTTTCCCACACACAGATCACATATAAGTTTGCTCCAAATTCAGCCATTTGTAGTGAACGTGGAAAATATTGTAGTCCATTTAAAATGGGCAAGGAGTATGGCAAGCGATGGGGAAGTGGACCTGATGCTGATGGTGCATGCAGAGATCAAGGCTGTAGGCAAGCTGAAAGTGGGCCACAACAAACACCCACATTTATAGCAAAAACGTTGGATCACAAGTATCAATACACACCACTCAGAAAGAGGTATAATAAAAGTATAAATTTTATTGAAAAATATATATTCGAAAAATTCATTAAAATATTAACAGACATAGAGTAAGAGGAAAAGAGTGTACTCAAGTAAAACACACATGGTAAAGTGGGAAAATACCGGGTTATGGGATAGTAGGGAGACTTAAATGACACACATCTCATTCAGAGATCTTATATATTACGTCCCACTCATGCTGAGTACAGCAGATAGTAAAGTGCTAATAGTGCAAAAAGTGCAGAACGGAGTATCGCATGTAAAGTCTAAGACATACCCATATCAAGGTTAGAAGCCTGTCCACCGTACCACTGACGTCCCAATGTGCGTTTCGCGCAGTGCTTTCTCAAGAGGAGGTGTGTCACATTTGCTGGCTCGACTTTCCTGTCCCAACTACTAAGGGACCGGAGCAGGACACCAGTATTGAAGCCAGAGCAGTGTGAAAAGGTTGTTGGATGGATGGTGGATAATAGAAAATAGCAAAAAATGGGAACCTAAAACATAACATTTAATAAGATGATTAAAATGACATGACACAACAACAAAAATCAAACCTATATTTAGCAGAAGCTAACCAGATAGGAAGCTGATTATAAGTCCAGAGACCACTCGTTAATATAGGCAGACTTCCCTGCTCCCTTAACTTGAAACAGTCACTAAACTGGTAGACATTTATAATCAAGCAGAGGAAACAAACAAGGTACATAGATCCAAAAGAATAATACCACCACTGCCAGCAATATGAAAAAGGAAGGGGAAGTAAAAAAGCCTACGTAATACCCTAACACCTTCCCCCATACTAAATACACCCTACCTGACAGCGGAGGTTGGCGCCCTAGATCTGCACAGTGGCACCCCCACTCGGTGGCGGCTTACCCTCACTGGAGCACCCAACAAACGCCCTACACCTCAAAGAAATGAAGCAAAAGGATAGTTGTTCATTTAACCCTATTGGGTAGATGGAGCCCAATCTGTAAATCCATTTTGTCTCATGTTGCAGTATCAACCTATCCCAATCACCACCCTGTAGTGGTTTATTGACTTTCTCAATACCCATAAATTTCACTGCGGTTAGATCACCTCCATGGGCAAGGTTCACGTGTCTCGCTAACGGGGTGTCCCTCTTTTTCACAATGTCTCTCAAACGTTCTCCGACTCTCCTCCTAAACTCTCTAATCATTTTGCCAACATATACAAGATCACAACTGCAAATTGCTCTATAAACAATACCTTTGCTTCTACAATTAATGAAGGACCTGATCTCAAACTTATTTACCTTGTTGGTAGAAAAGAAAAATTTACCCACTTCGATGTTTTTGCAGGCTACGTAACCACTACATTTATAGCACCCAGTGATATTAGAGGTCAAACAAAGATTTCTGTGGTGATTGCGAAAAGGGACTACGTACCAACCGATCTTTAATGGACTTCCTTTTTTGAAATGCGATCTGGGGAAATGTTGGCAAAAGGTCCCCAATATCACGATCCATTTTTAAAGTTGACCAATGCTTCTTCAAAATTTGCCTCAAATCATCTACACCATTGTAAAACGTGGTTATGAAACGGAGGCCAGAATAGTCATCTTTTTTTCACCGGAACTGGAGTCAATAAATCATCTTTCTCTTTCTTTTTAACCTCGTTAAAGTCCCCCCTCAAAAACAGATCAGGGTACCCCCTTTCACTGAATTGATTCCGTAGGTCATGTGCCTGTCTCACAAAATTACTGTTATCCGAGCAGTTCCTACGTACTCTCATGTACTGCCCTTTAGGAATGCCTTTTTTCAATGCTAAAGGGTGCCTACTCTCCCATCTAAGCAGGGAGTTTGTGGTGGTGGATTTCCTGTGAATACTGGTGCCCAAAGAGCCATCAGACATCCTCTCAATCAGAACATCCAAGAAGAGGAGTTTCAATTAGGTCCACTCAAATGTGAAGGTAAGTCCCAGATCATTAGAATTAAGTTTAGCAACATATTCAGAGGAGTCACCTGTGCCTCTCTATATAACGAGCACGTCATCAATGAATCTTAACCACAATAGGGCCCTGACATTGCCTTCAATCCCAGTCTCACCAAAGACTATAGTTTCCTCCCACCAGCCCAGGAACAAATTAGCATACGAAGGAACACAGGGTCTCACCATGGCTGTGCCCCTGAGCTGATGGAAGTACTTACCGTCAAAGGTGAAGTAGTCGTGCGTCAATAAAACATCAAGACACTCAAGTATGAAGTCATTATGATTACTCAAATGACGCCCCCCACTTCTCAAGTAATAGTCTACTGCCTCAAGCCCCTTATGATGAGGAATTGATGAATAAAGAGCCTCAACGTCAATGCTACCAAGAATGTTGTCAGAGTCAAGAATTAGGCCCTCAATTATCTTAAACAAGTCTGTTGTATCTCGTGTGTATGAGCTTAGGGCCAAGACAAAGGGATTTAAAATTTTGTCCAAATAGACAACAGGATTCCTTGTCAGTCTTCCTCTACCTGACACAATGGGTCTACCCCTCAAAGGGGATAAGCCCTTGTGAACTTTAGGGAGATAGTAGAATGTGGCCGTTATAGGGAATTTTGGTACAATGAAATCCATCTCAGTTTTATCAATGACTGCTAAGGAGAGACCATACGTGGTGATATCCTAAAATTCATTAAGAAATGTCTCAGTGGGATTTGATGGAAGTACATGATAGCAATTCTTGTCACGTAAAATACGCAAACACATTTGTTTATAATCAGAGGTGTCCATGACCACAACGTTACCGCCTTTATCTGAAGGCTTGATTCTAACGCTGTGGTCCTTTTCAAGACAACACAGTGCAGAGATCTCCTGTCGTGTTAAATTATAACGAACCTCAGAGGAGATTTTATCAAGATTTTTAATGTCCTTCGAAACTAAATTGAGGAAAATATCAATAGATGTTAAGTCCGCTTGAGGAGGAGGCATCTTTTTACTTTGAGCTAAGATCCGTAAAAGGACTTTCACCCCTGGTATTAGGGTTTGCATCAGACAGGTCATAGAGAAATCTAATGTCCTCCAACATTCAGTCAGGAACCCCGAGACTCTCAATCATTTTTTTTAATCTTCTTGGATGTGAAATTTCCTCCATTTAAGCTTACGGATAAAAAGGTGAAGATTAGTGATGAGCGAGCACTAAAATGCTCGGGTGCGCATTGCTCGGGTTGAGCAAATTGGAATACTCAGGCACTTGACCCGAGCAACGAGCCCAATGTAAGTTTATGGGAAACCCGAGTACTTTTACCACGATCCCCCCCCCCGGGGGGGGGGGCCTTTTAAGGTCTAAAGACGTCTGAAAATGATGGAAACACTGCTCAAATGACATGGGAACATCATGGGGATCGCCCCTTGAAGAATTTCTGACTCCCAAGGTCACAGCTGTAAGCAATGTTGTCAGTTTCACGCCATTTTTATAGGTGCACCAAAAAACAAACAAAAACAAAACCAAAATGGATTTTGCTGATAAAGGTGTTAAGATACATTTTTTTCCAGGGTAATGACTTGTATATAAGGCAAAATAATTAACCCCAGATCGAAATGTTCCTCCACCACTTGGGCTTTGTTCACACGCAGCGTTTTTGATGTATTTTTCAACTTTAACATTGCTTTCAACCAATACAAATTAATTCACTGGGAAATGTCTTTGTAACATGTAACACCCCTAGCTGGCCATGTGGTGTGTGACACATAAGGAGACCCATCTTGTTTCATTTATGAAGGAGGGTCTCTTAAAGTCACAGAGCCTATTTTTAGAGGGGCATCAGGCAGCATTAATATTCTTAAAGGGCTATTAATATACAGTGGGTATCCTATGCTGTTATTGCCTATGCAGTGAGTGGCTGGGCTGCCAAGAATTAGGACTCACCCCAATACCCATTTCATGAGAGGTACAGGAGGGCTTCCTGAAAAAATGTTGCACTGAATGCAAGGCCTGCCCTGCTATCAAGTCATATGCACCCCAATAAGCCTTTGAACCCAGATACTGGATGGCCACAGGAAAACCCAGTTCACATTCTTCAGTTGGTCCTGCCATACTGTTTCCTTATGCATTGAATGCAGGAGCCGCCTTGACCCAAATTTGCACGCACCATAATCCCCTTTGGAAGAAACATGGAGGAGGGCCTCATAAAAAAACTGTCCCACTACAAAGGAGCGGGTCTCCTAGACTCGTAATGCCCATACACTAAGTGTATGGGCTGACAAACCTTTCCCAATGGGGATATGAGTTGCCCACCAGGGCCATGGGGTACTCGGCACCAGGTCCAGTCGCTTTTAAAGGTGATGTCATGGTGGCTGCGACCCGGTTCGTGGCCCTGGGGCGCCCAATTAAAGGGGAACGGTCTTTTAAAGGGAATTGTAAATAAAGTCTATTGTTCGTGACGCTACCTGTGGTTCTCGGTCAGTAGGGAATGACGCAGCTTAAAGGAGTCCTCTGGGGTGATGGTATGGCGGCTGGATGGTGACGCTTCCCACAGGTGAAGCGGGGTCCCCAGGGCTCCCAAGGTGTGTGGCAAGATGGTGAGTGCCAACGAATAAGTGAAGGACACAAGTTGTAAAGTCTTTACCTGGTTTACTGTTGTTAGCAGGCCACAGTCCAGGGTACCAGGCACAGGCGGTCATGTGGTCCGGCCGGCTTGGAGGCAAAGGTGATCCCTCTCCCAAGTGAGGTACGTAAGCCTTTTCTACTTGTGCTAAGATGGTGAGGTCCCTGCTGCTTGTAGCTTGCTGGCAAGATATCCTCTCCTGTCCTGGGACAGTTGCCTGCACGGTTACAGATACATTTGTAAAAAAATAATTGGGATCAAAGACATCCTTGCCAAAAAATTGACTGTCTGTAGCAGCGCGGAACACGTGAACCCTGGTGATGTAGTGGTGGAAAAGGAGAGGTGGAGAAAGGCTTCATTAAAAGCTAGGCCCAATGATAAGGAGCGGGTCTACTAGGCTTGTAACGACCATACATGAAGTGCATGGGCTCAGACACATTTCACCATGGGGGTACCTTTTTTAAAAATCTTTTATGGACATCATAGACAGGCTTGGCAAATATTGTACTGCCTGTAGCATCACAGAACACGTTAAGCGTGGTGATCTAGTGGTAGAGAATGAGGAGACATTGCTGAAGGCCTCATGAAATACTAAGCCCAATGTAAAGGAGTGTGTCTCCTAGACTGATAATGCCCATACACTCAGAGCATGGGCTGACAAACATTTCTCCATGGGGTAAATTTTTTAAAAATACACTATGAGCATTGTAGACACCCTTGCTAAAAAATTGACTGTAGCAGCACAGAAGACGTTAAACCTGGTGATCTAGTGGTGGAGAATGAGGAGACATTTTCCTTTTCCATTCCGGTTCATAGTGGCGGTGTGATTCACTCCTGTTGGTGCTGGTGCCCGACTTGCTCTAATTAAGGTTTCCTGACCTCCTTTTGATGTCCTTGATCTCTTTGTGCCTAGATATCTCTGTCCATGTGGTAATATGTGAGGCCAGCCCAAACTCCTTTACTATACTGACTGATTGCATTATTCAGTAATTTCTCATTTTATTTCTCGTTTCCCTAATGTGCGGCAGAATGTGATTGTTTATGACACAATTTCTAAATGCCCCTCAATTACGTCCAGTGTTATTTAATAATTATGGTAACGTATGACACCATCTAATATAATGCTTTTTTATATATATAATTTACATGCTGGGATGAAATTTAGTTTGATGACATAGTTGGTGCGTTGAGATTCCTATAATATGTTGCAGTCTCACTAGTTAATTGATGCCTTACCTCTTTGCGGATCACGCATGCGCACTGAGTGATAAGCGTTCAGGAAACACGTGATCTCTGCATCCTGTTATGGGTTCCACTCCTTGCGTCTCCTGGACCGGACGCATCTATACTCCCCAGCTGCGGCCCACGCTGGATGACGTGCGGTTCCTGGACTCAATTGTTGTGAATTCTGTGGCTGAATTCACTCCTGTGGTCACAAGTGGTACTGCAGCTTTTGAGCTTCCTCCCTCAGGTGTTCTGGTGAGCTCGTTGGCTGCTTTGTTATTTAACTCCACCTGATTCTGTCTTCCTTGCTCCTTGTCAATGTTCCAGTGTTGGATCTGAGCTTCTGGATCTTTCCTGTGGCCTGCTGCTCTGCTTAGATAAGTGCTTCTTTGCTTTTGTTGCAACTTTTTCTGTCCAGCTTGTCATTTCGTTTTGCTGGAAGCTCTGAGACGCAAAGGGTGTACCGCCGTGCCGTTAGTTCGGCACGGTGGGTCTTTTTGCCCCCTTTGCGTGGTTTTTTGCTTTAGGGTTTTTTGTAGACTGCAAAGTTCTCTTTGCTATCCTCACTCTATCTAGAATATCGGGCCTCACTTTGCTGAATCTATTTCATCCCTACGTTTGTCTTTTCATCTTGCTAACAGTCATTATATGTGGGGGGCTGCCTTTTCCTTTGGGGTATTTCTCTGAGGCAAGTCAGGCTTGTTTTTCTATCTTCAGGCTAGTCAGCTCCTCAGGCTGTGCCGAGTTGCATAGGTAGTGTCAGGCGCAATCCACAGCTGCCTTTAGTTGTGTTTAGGTTAGGTTCAGGTATTGCGGTCTACAGAGATTCCACGTCTCAGAGCTCGTTCTATTGTTTTTGGGTTATTGTCAGATCACTGTATGTGCTTTGATTGCTGGCACACTGTGTCACTGGATTGCCTACATAACAGTACAAGGAGCCAACCTAATGATTCTCAATAGAGGGAAAAAAGAAGTTCTGACACCTTTTTTTTTTCTCAGCTCTGTGTTCAGTCTTTTTTTTCCCCTAGACATTTGGGTGTTTCAGGACACAGGTGTGGACATGGATATTCAGGGTCTGTGCTCTTCAATGGATAATCTCGTTACACATGTACAAAGGATTCAAGATACTATTGATCAGAAATCTATGTTAGAACCAAGAATTCCTATTCCTGATTTGTTTTTTGGTGATAGAACTAAGTTTCTTAATTTCAAAAATAATTGTAAGCTATTTCTGGCCTTGAAACCTCATTCTACTGGTAATCCTATTCAACAAGCTTTGATTATTATTTCTTTTTTGCGCGGCGACCCTCAGGACTGGGCATTTTCTCTTGCGCCAGGAGACCCTGCATTGAGTAATGTCAATGCGTTTTTCCTGGCGCTCGGATTACTTTACGATGAGCCTAATTCAGTGGATCAGGCTGAGAAAAATTTGCTGGCTTTGTGCCAGGGTCAGGATGATATAGAAGTATATTGTCAGAAATTTAGGAAGTGGTCAGTACTCACTCTGTGGAATTAATCTGCGCTGGCAGCTTTGTTCAGAAAGGGTCTCTCTGAGGCTCTTAAGGATGTCATGGTGGGTTTTCCTATGCCTGCTGGTTTGAATGAGTCTATATCTTTGGCCATTCAGATCGGTCGACGCTTGCGCGAGCGTAAATCTGTGCACCATTTGGCGGTATTGTCTAAGATTAAACCTGAGCCTATGCAGTGCGATAGGACTATGACCAGAGTTGAACGGCAAGAACACAGACGTCTGAATGGTCTGTGTTTCTACTGTGTTGATTCCACTCATGCTATTTCTGATTGTCCTAAGCGCACTAAGCGGTTCGATAGGTCTGCCGTCATTGGTACTGTACAATCCAAATTCCTTCTGTCCATTACCTTGATATGCTCTTTGTCATCGTATTCTGTCATGGCGTTTGTGGATTCAGGCGCTGCCCTGAATCTGATGGATTTGGATTATGCTAAACGTTGTGGGTTTTTCTTGGAGCCTTTGCGGTGTCCTATTCCGTTGAGAGGAATTGATGCTACACCTTTGGCCAAGAATAAACCTCAGTACTGGACCCAGCTGACCATGTGCATGGCTCCTGCACATCAGGAAGTTATTCGCTTTCTGGTGCTACATAATCTGCATGATGTGGTCGTGTTGGGGTTGTCATGGCTGCAAACCCATAATCCAGTATTGGATTGGAACTCTATGTCGGTATCCAGCTGGGGTTGTCAGGGGGTACATGGTGATGTTCCATTTTTGTCTATTTCGTCATCCACTCCTTCTGAGGTCCCAGAGTTCTTGTCTGATTATCAGGATGTATTTGAAGAGCCCAAGTCCGATGCCCTACCTCCGCATAGGGATTGTGATTGTGCTATCAATTTGATTCCTGGTAGTAAATTCCCTAAAGGTCGATTATTTAATTTATGCGTGCCTGAACATGCCGCTATGCGCAGTTATGTGAAGGAATCCCTGGAGAAGGGACATATTCGCCCATCGTCATCACCACTGGGAGCAGGGTTCTTTTTTGTAGCCAAGAAGGATGGTTCGCTGAGACCGTGTATTGATTACCGCCTTCTTAATAAGATCACTGTTAAATTTCAGTATCCCTTGCCATTGTTATCTGACTTGTTTGCTCGGATTAAGGGGGCTAGTTGGTTCACTAAGATAGATCTTCGTGGTGCGTATAATCTGGTGAGAATCAGGCAAGGAGATGAATGGAAAACTGCATTTAATACGCCCGAGGGTCATTTTGAGTATCTAGTGATGCCGTTCGGACTTGCCAATGCTCCATCTGTGTTTCAGTCTTTTATGCATGACATCTTCCGTGAGTATCTGGATAAATTCCTGATTGTTTACTTGGATGACATTTTGATCTTCTCAAATGATTGGGACTCTCATGTGAAGCAGGTCAGAATGGTTTTCCAGGTCCTGCGTGCTAATTCTTTGTTTGTGAAGGGATCAAAGTGTCTCTTCGGTGTGCAGAAAGTTTCATTTTTGGGGTTCATCTTTTCCCCTTCTAATATCGAGATGGATCCTGTTAAGGTCCAAGCCATCCAGGATTGGACTCAGCCGACATCTCTGAAAAGTCTGCAAAAATTCCTGGGCTTTGCTAATTTTTATCGTCGCTTCATCTGTAATTTTTCTAGCATTGCCAAACCATTGACCGATTTGACCAAGAAGGGTGCTGATTTGGTTAATTGGTCTTCTGCTGCTGTTGAAGCTTTTCAGGAGTTGAAGCATCGTTTTTGTTCTGCCCCTGTGTTGTGTCAACCAGATGTTTCTCTTCCGTTCCAGGTCGAGGTTGATGCTTCTGAGATTGGAGCAGGGGCGGTTTTGTCACAGAGAGGTTCTGGTTGCTCAGTGTTGAAACCATGTGCTTTCTTTTCCAGGAAGTTTTCGGCTGCTGAGCGTAATTATGATGTGGGCAACCGAGAGTTGCTGGCCATGAAGTGGGTATTCGAGGAATGGCGTCATTGGCTTGAAGGAGCTAAGCATCGCGTGGTGGTATTGACTGATCATAAGAACCTTACTTATCTCGAGTCTGCCAAGCGCTTGAATCCTAGACAGGCCCGTTGGTCGTTATTTTTTGCCCGCTTCGATTTTGTGATTTCGTACCTTCCGGGCTCTAAAAATGTGAAGGCGGATGCTCTGTCTAGGAGTTTTGTGCCCGACTCTCCGGGTTCATCTGAGCCGGCGAGTATCCTCAAGGAAGGAGTCATTGTGTCTGCCATCTCCCCTGATTTGCGGCGAGTGTTGCAAAAATTTCAGGCGAATAAACCTGATCGTTGTCCGGCGGAGAAACTGTTCGTTCCTGATAGGTGGACTAGTAAAGTTATCTCTGAACTTCATTGTTCGGTGTTGGCTGGTCATCCTGGAATCTTTGGTACCAGAGAGTTAGTGGCTAGATCCTTCTGGTGGCCATCTCTGTCACGGGATGTACGTACTTTTGTGCAGTCCTGTGGGATTTGTGCTAGGGCTAAGCCCTGCTGTTCACGTGCCAGTGGGTTGCTTTTGCCCTTGCCGGTCCCAAAGAGGCCTTGGACACATATTTCGATGGATTTCATTTCTGACCTTCCTGTTTCTCAAAAGATGTCAGTCATTTGGGTGGTCTGTGATTGCTTTTCTAAAATGGTCCATCTGGTGCCCTTGGTTAAATTGCCTTCCTCCTCTGATTTGGTGCCTTTGTTCTTCCAGCATGTGGTTCGTTTGCATGGCATTCCTGAGAATATTGTTTCTGACAGAGGTTCCCAGTTTGTTTCAAGGTTTTGGCGAGCCTTTTGTGGTAGGATGGGCATTGACCTATCTTTTTCCTCGGCTTTCCATCCTCAGACTAATGGCCAGACCGAACGAACCAATCAGACCTTGGAAACATATCTGAGATGTTTTGTTTCTGCAGACCAGGATGATTGGGTGTCCTTTTTGCCGTTGGCTGAGTTCGCCCTTAATAATCGGGCCAGCTCGGCTACCTTGGTCTCTCCATTTTTCTGCAATTCTGGGTTCCATCCTCGTTTCTCTTCAGGACAGGTTGAGTCTTCGGACTGTCCTGGTGTGGATTCTGTGGTGGACAGGTTGCAGCAGATCTGGACTCAGGTAGTGGACAATTTGACCTTGTCCCAGGAGAAGGCTCAACTTTTCGCTAATCGCAGACGCCGTGTGGGTCCCCGACTTCGTGTTGGGGATCTGGTTTGGTTATCTTCTCGTCATATTCCTATGAAGGTTTCCTCTCCTAAATTTAAACCTCGTTTTATTGGTCCGTATAGGATTTCTGAGATTCTCAATCCTGTGTCTTTTCGTCTGACCCTCCCAGACTCCTTTTCCATACATAATGTATTCCATAGGTCGTTGTTGCGGAGATACGTGGCACCTATGGTTCCATCTGTTGAGCCTCCTGCCCCGGTTTTGGTGGAGGGGGAATTGGAGTATATTGTGGAGAAAATTTTGGATTCTCGTGTTTCTAGACGGAAACTCCAGTATCTGGTTAAATGGAAGGGTTATGCTCAGGAAGATAATTCCTGGGTTTTTGCCTCTGATGTCCATGCTCCAGATCTTGTTCGTGCCTTTCATGTGGCTCATCCTGGTCGGCCTGGGGGCTCTGGTGAGGGTTCGGTGACCCCTCCTCAAGGGGGGGTACTGTTGTGAATTCTGTGGCTGAATTCACTACTGTGGTCACAAGTGGTACTGCAGCTTCTGAGCTTCCTCCCTCAGGTGTTCTGGTGAGCTCGTTGGCTGCTTTGTTATTTAACTCCACCTGATTCTGTCTTCCTTGCTCCTTGTCAATGTTCCAGTGTTGGATCTGAGCTTCTGGATCTTTCCTGTGGCCTGCTGCTCTGCTTAGATAAGTGCTTCTTTGCTTTTGTTGCAACTTTTTCTGTCCAGCTTGTCATTTCGTTTTGCTGGAAGCTCTGAGACGCAAAGGGTGTACCGCCGTGCCGTTAGTTCGGCACGGTGGGTCTTTTTGCCCCCTTTGCGTGGTTTTTTGCTTTAGGGTTTTTTGTAGACTGCAAAGTTCTCTTTGCTATCCTCGCTCTATCTAGAATATCGGGCCTCACTTTGCTGAATCTATTTCATCCCTACGTTTGTCTTTTCATCTTGCTAACAGTCATTATATGTGGGGGGCTGCCTTTTCCTTTGGGGTATTTCTCTGAGGCAAGTCAGGCTTGTTTTTCTATCTTCAGGCTAGTCAGCTCCTCAGGCTGTGCCGAGTTGCATAGGTAGTGTCAGGCGCAATCCACAGCTGCCTTTAGTTGTGTTTAGGTTAGGTTCAGGTATTGCGGTCTACAGAGATTCCACGTCTCAGAGCTCATTCTATTGTTTTTGGGTTATTGTCAGATCACTGTATGTGCTTTGATTGCTGGCACACTGTGTCACTGGATTGCCTACATAACACTCAATCCTCTGAGCTGCCAATGAGGTTGGTTTGACTAGTGGGCTCCTGTTTGATGCGCAGATATGATTGGCTGCGGACAAACAGGAAGTTGATGTGTGGACATTTTCTTTGATATGAGTTCTTTATTTAAGAGACGTTTTTGTGGAATCCTTATGAGAGGCTCCATATAGAGGCCAGCGATGGCGGAGCGCTCCATCATTTAGACTACTACTTGGCTGCTCTATCCCCTGATGAGTCCCCCCCAGGATGAAACGCGTAGAGACATTGTCTTATATAGGAATGGTTTGAGAAATCCTGTATCAAACTTATGGATTCCTGTTCAACTGTAATAGGAGGATTCATTCTCCATGAGGCATCCCCATCGTTTGGTGAGATTGCTCAAATTATTCATGTACCCCGATCTTTTCTTTGTTAACATAATCTGTATGATTATCAGTGGTACTGATATTCGTAATGTGTAAAATTTGGTTATGTTGACCAATATTACTGGCAGTGGTGGTATTATTCTTTTGGATCTATTTACCTTGCTTCTTTCCTCTGCTTGATTATAAATGTCTACCAGTTTAGTGACTGTTTCAAGTTAAGGGAGCAGGGAAGTCTGCCTATATTAACGAGCGGTCTCTAGACGTATAATCAGCTTCCTATCTGGTTAGCTTTTGCTAAATATATGTTTGATTTTTGTTGTTGTCTCAAGTCACTTTAATTGTCTTATTAAATATGATGTTTCAGGTTCCCATTTTTTGCTATTTTCTATTATCCACCATCCAACCAACAACCTTTTCACACTGCTCTGGCTTCAATACTGCTGTCCTGCTGTGGTCCACGTTCACTACAAATGGCTGAATTTGGAGCAAACTTATATGCGATCGTGTGTGGGAAAACCACAGTTTAAAATATCTGCCCTGTAGGTAACAAGCACGGTGTCAATAACTAGGGTAACACATAGCAAAAACAGTTCAATGGAGGCCTCAAATGCCACAATTTGTAGCCCACAGATACATGAGGCGTGTCACGGAGATACCACAATGTAAAATATCAGGCCGGTATTTTATTTTCGGCCAGGAAAATCATGTCAATAAGTTGCAATGGCACAACAACAAAAAAATTCTATGGAGCCCTGAAATGTCACAATCATGAGCGCAATGATATGCGATCCGTGTAGCGTACAAAACTCAGTTTAAAATATCTGCCCTGTTGCTAAATATTATTTTTGGCAGCAAAATGGTGTCAAGAAATTGGATAAAATGGCAGCGTGATCACAACTACGAAATAAAGGGAGGTGCTAGGGTTAGGTTCCCAAACCATATAGATGCAAGATAGTAAACCCAGCACTCAACTTAAGTATATATTGCAGCAAGGTTTATTGTAGTATGAACAGTAAAACGTCTCGGTCTGTGGTGACATCACTTACATAATGTTCAATAGCAGAAGTAGACAGTAGATAAGTAGTGCCGTTTGTATAAGGCAAATATGGGGCTTCAAGCTCAATGCAGATCGCTATAGGAGAGAGTGAATGGAATGTATGGAATGGTAATGGTTGGTACCTGGAGCCAACGTGCTCCCTGACGCGGAGTCCACCGCTCGTCCCTGACTTCTGCTATTGAACATTATGTAACTGATGAAGGTCACCACGGACCAACATGGCTACGGCATTGAACTCAAACTCACAAGGAAGACATGGGCCCCATATGTAAAAGGGTAATGCCTAAGTGGCCTGTTGTACATACCCATGAAGTAACTGGACATTAAATGTATACTCCCAATACATATACCACTTTAAGAAAAAATGGAGTTCCATACATAAAGTATTAAAATTAGTAAACTTTATTAAAGATATCAAAGATAATATATAAAATAATGAATTACAAAAAGAGGAAAGAGACAAAAGACCCTAGTAAGGGAACTGCTACATCCCCGGCATAGTAATTATATCTAAATATGCTCCATGCATGTTAAACAGATCTAGTTCCACATAATCAATTTAGACTCCTGCAACACTGATATACCTAATATACGTGTAAGGCAATACCCAACCCCTGTAAGAAGGTGCATACCCCAAGGATTGTCATAGTGACATAAAATCCATGTGGGGAAACAAAGGTGCAGGATCACAGAGTTAAATATAGAGTTCCTTACCCATGCTGGAGAACAGTAAGATGCCGGGATGCAAATGTGAACCCCCCTGACGCGCGTTTCGCGTAGGCTTTATCACAAGAAGGGAATGTGTTGGGCTGACAGTATGCTGGCCCTCTTATAGTGGCATTCATTATGCGGTACGCCTATAGTGCGCGTGCGCGCCGCCACCACCGCCGGAAACAGTGTCCCCGCCCACCGGCATTCGTCAGGAGCGCACGTCAAGGGGAAATCCCCTTATGACGTCAACAGACATGCGCACCTGAGTGCATGTTCTTAAAGTGGTATATGGCTACGGAATTACAGTGCGTGGCAGACAATCCCTGCATGGTTTTTCGCTCTATAAAGAGCGCCAAACATGCAGGGCGGGGACCCAAACTCCTGCCGAACAAACCGAGTACAGCGCTGATCGGGCCAGTAACGACCATTACCGAGTATGCTCGCTCATCACTAGTGTAGCTCGTTCCCCCAGTTTTTTCGTTGTCTCTGGCATCCAGAGTGCTTGTAATAATTACTTACTAACCATTGGGGTACGTATTTGTCTACTGGTTCAATGGATTCTTTTCCAATAATCCTATTTCTTCAGTCTAACGCTGATCCATCAAGTTCACTAGTGGTCAGTAGCGTAACTACCGGGGGGGCAGAGAGGGCCATCGCCCCGGGCCCAGAGCTCAGAGGGGACCCACCCGGAGCTACGCTGCTGTAACTCTATCGGCACGTGCAGCATGCCAATAGTTACCTTCTGCAGCAGAGCAGGGAGAATCGATCTCCCTGCTCTGCCGCCCGCTATGCGGCCCCTGAGCAGGCCGGGGGGGCCCGGTGCCAGTAGTGGGGCACCCGCCCGTCACCACACTGATGAGGGAAGGAGCATTGCGCTCCTTCTCCCATTATCCCCCTGTCAGTGTCTGGCATCACCGACGCTGACAGTGAGCACGATGACGTCACCACCACGCTGTCAGCAGATGAGCGGGAGGGAGGTTGGAGCACTGGTGGAGCAAGGAGGAAGACAGGTGAGTATTTATTTGTTTTTCATGTAGCATCTTCACTTAGGATCTCATTCCCTGAGGCCCCTGATCACGTGACCCCTGACTCCTCCCCCCTGTGACCTCATCACAGGTCCTGTGCGCACAGAGCAGCCATATATGTGGAGTGCGGCTCTGCAGGTGGAGGTATGTGGAGATTCCCCATTACTGAGCGCGGGGACATTAACCCCTTCTGCACTGAGACTCTTTTGGGCCTGTTGTCGCCACTTTATAAGAATCATAACGTTGTTGTCCTGTTTCCTGTAATAGATACATACGAGCCAACTATGGAGGACAGGAAGTGAGGGAGCGGATTGTTCTCCTAGTACAGGGCCCCTTTCTTGGCCCCACACAGTGTAATGCCCCCATTATGCCCTGTAAGCAGGGTTCTGCCCCACACCCAGCTGCCTCGGGCACTTTACCATGAGCTAGTACCTCAGATTCTTCCCCGCACCCCTTTCCTTTGTTTGGCGCCAAATCTGTTCTGCCTTTGGGGCTCTGGCCTTTATAATATCAGTAACTGCGTCATCAAGGTCTCCTGACCAGGTGCACCCTCTAGACTCTTCCCTCTGGAAACCCTCCCTCTTCCCATTGATGTCACATGGTCCCGTCTGGACGGCAGACAGCAGTCTTTTTGTACAAATGCAGCACAGCCCTGAGGAGTCTTTTTTATGACTCTCCCTTTTACACCCCTTATGTAATATATATGATGGCGCTCACACAGTATAATGGCTCCACAGTACTGGCATCTCTCGTGAAAAGGTATTTTCACACTACCGCCATACCCCCACACACAGTATAATGTTCCTACATTACCGCTATACCCCCACATAGTATAATGTTCTCATAGTACCGCCATACCCCCCACACAGAGTATAATGTTCCCATAGTACCGCCATACCCCCACACACAGTATAAGGTTCCTACAGTACCGCCATACCCCCACACACAGTATAATGTTCTCATAGTACCGCCATACCCCCACACAGTATAATGTTCTCATAGTACCGCCATACCCCCACACAGTATAATGTTCCTACAGTACCGCCATACCCCCACACACAGTATAATGTTCTCATAGTACCACCATACCCCCACACAGTATAATGTTCCTACAGTACCGCCATGCCCCCACACACAGTATAATGTTCTCATAGTATCGCCATGCCTTAACACAGTATAATGTTCTCATAGTACCGCCATACCCCCACACACAGTATAATGTTCCTACAGTACCGCCATACCCCCACACACAGTATAATGTTCTCACAGTACCGCCATACCCCCACACACAGTATAATGTTCTCATAGTACCGCCATACCCCCCCACACAGTACAATCTCATAGTACCTCCATACCCCCACATACAGTATAATCTCATATTACCGCCATAACCCCACACACAGTATAATGTTCCTACAGTACCGCCATACCCCCAAATACAGTATAATGTTTTCATAGTACCTCCATCCCACCACACACAGTATAATGTTCCTACAGTATCTATGTCCCACCACACACAGTTTAATCTTCTCATAGTACCGCCATACCCTCACACACAGTATAATGTTCTCATAGTACCGCCATACCCTCACACACAGTATAATGTTCTCATAGTACCGCCATACCCTCATACACAGTATAATGTTTCCACAGTACTGGCATCTCTCTTAAAAAAGGTATTTTCATACTACCGCCTTCCCACCACACACAATATAATGTTCTTACAGTACCTCCATCCCACCACATACAGTATAATCTTCTCATAGTACCACCATACCCCCACACACAGTATAATCTCATATTACCGCTATACCCCCACACACAGTATAATGTTCCTACAGTACAGCCATAACCCCACACACAGTATAATGTTCCTACAGTACCGCCATACCCCCACACACAGTATAATGTTCTCATAGTACCGCCATACCCCCACACAGTATAATGTTCCTACAGTACCGCCATGCCCCCACACACAGTATAATGTTCTCATAGTACCACCATACCCTCCACACAGTATAAAGTTCTCATAGTACCGCCATACCCACACATAGTATAATGTTCTCATAGTACCGCCATACCCCCACACACAGTACAATGTTCTCATACTACCTCCATAATCTCACACACAGTATAATGTTCCTACTGTACCGCCATACCCCCACACACAGTATAATGTTCTCATAGTACCGCCATACCCCCACACACAGTATAATCTCATAATATCTCCATACCCCGTCACACAGTATAATGTTCCTTCAGTATCTATGTCCCACCACACACAGTTTAATCTTCTCATAGTACCACCATACCCTCACACACAATATAATGTTTCCACAGTACTGGCATCTCTCGTAAAAAAGGTATTTTCATACTACCGCCATCCCACCACACACAATAAAATGTTCCTACAGTACCTCCATCCCACCACACACAGTATAATCTTCTCATCGTACCGCCATACCCCCACACACAGTATAATGTTCTCACAGTACCTTCATCCCACCACAATGACGTCACTACATCACACCTGTAGTACGGAGCCTCAGTACTCACACCGCACTGACCAGAGCAGCACTCCTCAGGAACCGGGTTGGCTGAGTAGTGTGTGTTTATATCAGGAATTGTGGGGGCATCATATTAAAAGAAGAGCTGTTGGGGCTCTCATACTGAATGTGTGGCTGGTATGGGCCATAATACTGGGGTTGTGGTGGACAGTAAATGCCTCCATACTGAGTGGGGATTATTATTTTGTGTAGCAGGTTGTGGTGGCCATAATTAGAGATGAGCGAATTTGTTCAGAAAACGATCGCCAAACATAAATTCGGCACAAATATGGTACATTCGGATTCATGATTGGTAACACGAGCATTTTTCTTAAGATTGGAAAAAGTCGGTAACATTCTGTAAAATATATAATAGAAGCCGGCAATACATGTGCCGCGTTTAGTAAAATCACAGCCACCAATGTGAGAGACTGGGGTTCAAATCCTGGCTCTGCCCTGTGGACATAATATATCAGTAGTGGTCCTTAACACTATGGTGCCTACCTCAATAAACATGAGTGTCAAGAGCAAAGAGATTCATGCCGGCTCGGATGATACGATACGATACACTTTATTGATCCCGGGGGAAATTTTGGTATTACAGCAGCATTAGAAGCAGCATTTCAAACATTACAACATTACCAACAGCATTACATAAAGTAATTACTAGACACAGATCTTGCACATGACTAACCACATTACGTAACAAACAGATATGGGTAAATGCTGGTAATTAAATCTCTGATCATGACCATTAGTGCACTAGCCATAGGTCATTGCCGTGTTTCACCCTTAGGAAATTGTTATATACAGCTCGTATAGTAGGTGTGTATTATTGTTCATTATAGCCATACATTTCTTGTGAATCCTATCTTCCACTACCTTCTCAAAAGATTCAAGACGACGCCTGGATTAACATGGTCCGCATCAGATGTTGAGGAACCAGGACAATCTGATGATAAATGGCCTACTGGACCAAACCATACATGGACAAGGCAAGAGAACCTGGAGCTGATGAAATGCTATTATAACAGCAGACCAAAAGATAGAGGATATATGAAGCGTATGGGGAAACTCTGGATGGATACAAGACCTGCATTTCCACTAACTGAGAAACAACTATCTCCCAATGTTTCAAAATCATAAAGAGAAAGCTATTATCACAACTTGAGATGGATCAACTGCACTGCAGATCCACCCCACATTAACACCTGGAAGAACAACATGTGCAACCCCCTGAAGATCCTGATCCAACCCTGCAACTAGAGAGCACTGCAGCTGGTCTGAAACAGAAGATCTTAGATAAACTAAATACCATCAATACCAGAGATCGACTGCCAAGGCTCAGCAAAGAAAGACCACCAGACAGTACGCTAGTGGATGCCAATAGAGCAGTTCTTGCATCAATACCTACTACCACCATAACTCACTCATAACCTGATCTATGCTACTGCCTCAGCAATCATGGAAATGCTTGGCTATACAACCAGCAATAACAACAAAAGTACGTGCTCCCCTTGGAAAAGAAGCCTGGAGACAAAGATCACGGTGTCAGGAAGGGAAATCAGCAAACTATCAGAAATACAGAAGTGTGTAAAGATCAAGAATAAGACCAAGCTGGACAAGTAGAAAGGCCTGACCCCAACTGAAGACTGCTAAACAAAGGCTCACAGCACTCGCTGCAAGACTAGGGAGATACACTAGAGAAGCTGAGGCCAAGAAGATAAATGCCCTGTTCTCCAAAGAGCCATCCAAAGTGTACTCCCAATTACAGAGGAACAGCACAAAGGCAGCAACTCCACCAATAGCAGAGACTGAACAATACTGGAGGAAGATATGGGAGAAGGAAAAAACACAACCGTGCAATGTGGCTGCAATATTTGAGAATGAAACATCGCAAACACCTACAGCAAGAACCAGTCACCATTACAGAAGCAGACATCCAACAGCGGGTCAAGAACATGAAGAGCTGGACAGCACCTGGCCCAGACATGATCCTTACCTACTGGCTAAAGAAATTCACAGCGGTACATGAATGCATGGCAAAGCAGATGAACCAACTGCTAGAAGCAGGCCACCACCCAGCTTGGCTAATACAAGGAAGAACAGTGCTGATCATGAAGGATCCTCACAAAGGAACAGTTCCATCCAACTACCGCCCAGTAACGTGTCTTACAACAACATGGAAACTTCTGTCAGGCATCATAGCCACCAAGCTACAGAGCCATATAAACCAGTACATGAATCCAGCTCAGAAAGGCATTGGGACTGACACCAGAGGCTCTAAGCACCAGCTCCTGGTAGATCAAGCAGTCACTCAAGACTCAAAATCCAGACAGACCAATCTCAGCACAGCCTGGATTGACTACAGGAAAGCCGATGACTCAATGCCACACACATGGATCTGTGAATGCTTGGCTCTGTACAATGTCAACAGCAAATTAAGAACCTTCCTCAGAAACTCACTAGGGCTATGGAGAACAACATTGGAAGTCAACTCAAGACAACTAGCACAAGAGACCATCAAATGTATCATATGCCAAGGTGATGCACTGTCCCCATTGCTGTTCTGCATAGGTTTGAACCCCCTCAGTCAGATAATTACAGAGTCTGGCTATTGATACAAGTTCAAGAGTGGAAGCCATATCAGCCGCCTCCTCTATATGGATGACATCAAGCTGTATGAGAAAAACGAATGAGACATCAATTACTGATCCACCTGAGAACGATCTACAGTGAAGACATCGGGCTCTCCTTCGGACTGGAGAAGTGCCACCGATTGGTAATAAAGAGAGGCAAGGTAGTCAAGACTGATGGAGTGGAGTTACCAGCAGGGCACATAGCAGATGTACAGACATGCTACAAGTACCTCGGCATCCCACAGGGATACGGTAACCATGATGAGGAGGCAAGGAAAGCAGCAACATCCAAATACCATCAAAGGGTAAGACAGGTCCTGAAGAGTCAGGTCAATGGGAAGAATAAAATCTTCACCATCAATACATATGCCCTGCCAGTTATCAGATACCCTGCTGGCATAGTGTGCTGGCCAAAAGATGAGATTGGAAGCTGCAGATGTGAAAACACAAAAGCTCCTCACAATGCATGGAGGTCTCCACCCTAATTATAACACCCAAAGATTGTATACCAACAGAAAGAAGGGTGGTCGAGGCTTGATAAGCATCCAAAGCCACCAACACGGATGAAACAAGGAGTATCCAGGAAAACATCAGAAAAATGTCACCAAAATATGAAATACTGAGAGAAAGCCTAAGGCAGAAACAACAACAGGTCTGGAAGGATGAACAGGAACATGAACCGCCATGGCAAGACAAGCCACTGCATGGGATGTACCATCGACAGATAATGGAGGTGGCTGACATGGAGAAATTCTTCCAATGACTGGAGAAAGCTGGACTCCGAGACAGCACAGAGGCACTAATCATAGCGGCACAAAAGCAAGTACTAAGTACCAGATCCATAGAAGCAGGAATCTACCACACAACACAAGACCCAAGGTGCAGACTATGCAAAGAAACCTCAGAAACCGTCCAACGCATAGTGGCAGGATGCAAAATGCAAGCAGGAACAGCGTATACCGAACGCCACAACCAAGTAGCGGGAGTTGTATACAGGAACATCTGCACAGCATATGGGCTAAGTCCCTCTAAGTCCAGGTGGGAGACCCCAGAAAAAGTGGTGGAGAATGAAAGGGCTAAAATCCCGTGGGACTTCAAGATCCAGGCCAATAAGCAGTTGTTGGCTAACCAACCAGACATTGTGATAGTAGACAAGGATCAGAAGACAGCAGTGATAATAGATGAGGCAGTGCCAAGTGACAGCAACATCCGATAGAAGGAATATGAGAAGCTGGAGAAATACCAGGGCCTCAAAGGAGAACTGGAGAAGATGTGGAAGGTGAGGGCAACAGTGATTCCAGTGGTAATAGGAGAACTTGGAGCAGTGACCCCTAAGTTGGGAGAATGGCTACAACAGATCCCAGGAGCAACATCTGAGTTCTCTGTCTAATAAAGCGCAATGCTGGGAACAACTAAGATCCTGCGCAACAACCCTCAAACTCCCAGGTCTCTGGTAGAGGACCCGAGAATGAGAAAGGACAACAAAGACCACCCCCATTGGGGGTGAGAAGGAAGTTTTTTTTTTTTTATAGATTTCAGTGACAGTGTGTATGTATATGCGTGTGCACTTCAAGATGCACTTGGAGGCTTAAATGTGATGAAACAGTGACTGGCAGAGTTGTGAATGGCCGATATGTGTCGCAGAGGGAGTCTGCGTGGTAAGTCTGATAGACAGCAAAAAAAGGATGATCAAAAGGCCATAATTGAATAAAACCACAATGTTTATTAGAAACGTTATTTAAAACCTATTACCACGGTGTATACAAAGAGGGACAAAAAACACCCATTGCACACTACCACCCATAACCACGCACAACCACGGGTATTATATGGCTACAAAGATAGTAAAAATATTTAGGAAATACCCTGAGGGATAGCCGATATTATACTATTTACATTTACAATCTGCACTAAATCGTGCCTATGAGGAAGCAATATATTTACCGTATATACTCGAGTATAAGCCGAGATTTTCAGCCCAAAGTTTTGGGCTGAAAGTGCCCCTCTCGGCTTATACTCGAGTCAAGGTGGGTGGCAGGGTCGGCGGGTGAGGGGGAGAAGGCGCTGAGGCATACTTACCTGCTTCCAGCGATCCTGGCGCTCCCCCTGCCGTCCCGCGGTCTTCGGTGCTGCAGTTCTTCCCCTCTTCAGCGGTCACGTGGCACCGCTCATTAGAGAAATGAATAGGTGGCTCCACCTCCCATAGGGGTGGAGCCACCTATTCATTTCTCTAATCAGCGGTGCCGGTGACCGCTGATAGAGGAAGAGGCTGCGGCACCGAAGACCAGCTGTCCGGGAGAAGGAGCCGGATGCCGGGACCAGGTAAGTATGTCATAGTTACCTGTCCCCGTTCCAGCCGCCGGGCGCCGCTCCATCTTCCCGGCGTCGCTCCATTTTCCCGGCGTCTCTGCGCTCTGACTGTTCAGGTCAGAGGGCGCGATGACGCATATAGTGTGCGCGGCGCCCTCTGCCTGATCAGAGGATCTGCCAGATCCCAGGAGCAACATCTGAGTTCTCTGTCTAGTAAAGCGCAATGCTGGGAACAACTAAGATCCTGCGCAACAACCCTCAAACTCCAAGGTCTCTGGTAGAGGACCCGAGAATGAGAAAGGACAACAAAGACCACCCCCATTGGGGGTGAGAAGGAAGTTTGTTTTTTTTATAGATTTCAGTGACAGTGTGTATGTATATGCGTGTGCACTTTAAGATGCACTTGGAGGCTTAAATGTGATGAAACAGTGACTGGCAGAGTTGTGAATGGCCGATATGTGTCGCAGAGGGAGTCTGCGTGGTAAGTCTGATAGACAGCAAAAAAAGGATGATCAAAAGGCCATAATTGAATAAAACCACAATGTTTATTAGAAACGTTATTTAAAAACCTATTACCACGGTGTATACAAAGAGGGACAAAAAACACCCATTGCACACTACCACCCATAACCACGCACAACCACGGGTATTATATGGCTACAAAGATAGTAAAAACATTTAGGAAATACCCTGAGGGATAGCCGATATTATACTATTTACATTTACAATCTGCACTAAATCGTGCCTATGAGGAAGCAATATATTTACCGTATATACTCGAGTATAAGCCGAGATTTTCAGCCCAAATTTTTGGGCTGAAAGTGCCCCTCTCGGCTTATACTCGAGTCAAGGTGGGTGGCAGGGTCGGCGGGTGAGGGGGAGAAGGCGCTGAGGCATACTTACCTGCTTCCAGCGATCCTGGCGCTCCCCCTGCCGTCCCGCGGTCTTCGGTGCTGCAGTTCTTCCCCTCTTCAGCGGTCACGTGGCACCGCTCATTAGAGAAATGAATAGGTGGCTCCACCTCCCATAGGGGTGGAGCCACCTATTCATTTCTCTAATCAGCGGTGCCGGTGACCGCTGATAGAGGAAGAGGCTGCGGCACCGAAGACCAGCTGTCCGGGAGAAGGAGCCGGATGCCGGGACCAGGTAAGTATGTCATAGTTACCTGTCCCCGTTCCAGCCGCCGGGCGCCGCTCCATCTTCCCGGCGTCGCTCCATTTTCCCGGCGTCTCTGCACTCTGACTGTTCAGGTCAGAGGGCGCGATGACGCATATAGTGTGCGCGGCGCCCTCTGCCTGATCAGTCAGAGCAGAGAGACGCCGGGACCGGACGCTGGGAGCTGCAAGCAAGAGAGGTGAGTATGGCTTTTTTTTTTTATTGCAGCAGCAGCGGCACAGATTTATGTGGAGCATCTATGGGGAAATATGAATGGTGCAGAGCACTATATGGCACAGCTATGGGGCAATAATTAACGGTGCAGAGCACTATATGGCACAGCTATGGGACAAAAATGAACGGTGCAGAGCACTATATGGCACAGCTATGGGGCAGTATGAACGGTGCAGAGCACTATATGGCACAGCTATGGGGCAGTATGAACGGTGCAGAGCACTATATGGCACAGCTATGGGGCAGTATGAATGTTGCAGAGCACTATATGGCACAGCTATGGGGCAGTATGAACGGTGCAGAGCACTATATGGCAGCTATGGGGCATTATGAACGGTGCAGAGCACTATATGGCACAGCTATGGGGAAATATGAACGGTGCAGAGCACTATATGGCACAGCTATGGGGAAATAATGATCTATTTTTATTTTTGAAATTCACCGGTAAATGCTGCATTTCCACCCTAGGCTTATACTCGAGTCAATAAGTTTTCCCAGTTTTTTGTGGCAAAATTAGGGGGGGTCGGCTTATACTCGAGTATATACGGTAATCCTGTGATTAGTTCCTTCAGTATTGACTTCCTATATTATGCTGCCACCACCCCAGGCACTTACATACATCCCCACAGCCGGTGTCCTACTCGGCTAAAGAGCCGCATAATAATTGGCAATGCCTAGATAATTACCTGTTCCCAACTGTGGTAGATGTGCCACTAGTACCCGCGGTAGCGCGTGGTAAGTCTGATGCAATGTTGTTGTTCTGGGACCTGTAGTCCCTCAAGAGTTTGTATAGTTATGAAGGGAGACTTACTAGGCTAGTTATGTGAGATGGGCGGGACAAACTAGCAACACATCTACACTCCCACCCAGGGGAGTGGTTAAAAGGTATATAATGTGACCAGGGTGTGGGTCACATGGTTCCTGTGTTTGGATCTGAGTGGTCCAAGTGCAAGGCCCTGGAAGCCTGTGTTGGAAATCCTGGGAATTCCTGAATAGCACATGGTTGGGCTTTGGCACTGAGTAACCTGTGTGCTGTAGGTCCTGTACGGTCAGGGTTGGAGGCTCCTGGGAGTGGAGTCGTCCTGGAAGCACTGTGAGACCATCGACCTGGACGGTCAGTGTTGAGGACCTGGGACTGACGTGGAGTCAACCTGTGGAGCAGGAGCTCCTGAGAGGTAACCCCTGGTATGGGGAAAAAGAACTGTGTGCTCTAACATAGGACAGTTGCTGAACTGTGCAGTCACCCGGTGACTGGATAGATACAGGCTTGAATAATGAATGATTTGTTAAGCCATGTATGATGAAGTAAAGGACTATGTGAGGTCTGTGATTCATAACATGGCCTACAGTGGTTTATGCTGAGAGTATAATAAACCACATGGACTGTTTATGTGAAAAACCGTGCCTGTCCATGATTATTATGCTGCCAAGCGAGTGTCCCCCAAGACACGTAGTGGGTGAAACGCTACACTATATATATATATATATATCTATATATATATATCTATATATATATATATATATATATATATATATATATATATATATATATATATATAGATATATATATACACACACACATACACATATTACATAGAAAAAGAAAGGCCTGTAATTCTGAAGCCGCGGTAGTGTAAAATCACTACGGGAGGCGACAGGATAGAAGACATGGATTACATACAGTAAATACAAATAGAATAGGTAGATATATAGATGTCAGTGACAAATACAGTTAGTACAGTGTGTTCAACTTACTGTACATGTATTTAATTAATAAACGATAATTTTTCTTAAAAAAATGGTGTGGGCTCTGTGAGATCCCCGCCAGCACCGTGAGGAAGTCGCACGGTGCAGAGGCGAGTTCACGGGAGAATTTCACTACGGTGAATTTCAATTCGCCTCTGCACTGTGCGACTTTCTCACGGTGCTAGCGGGGATCTCACCGAGGTCACCGCAGTTCAGCCCGGCTGGGATCGCAGCCTCAGTAATGTCACTGCTAGTCACTGATGCTGCGTTCCCAGCAGCTCATTCACCAGTGGTTCTCAGCCTGAACGGTCACATCTTGGCACCGTCCAGGTTGAAAACTATTTCTCCCCCAGACATGGATTACGGCATGGGACAGAACGACAGGCAGGTATGGTATGTTGTTGTTTTTATTCAATTTTAGTACAGGAGATCGAGGGCTTTGGTGGAATTAGGCGAGGTTGTAAGTATGGTTTAATTGAGATTATTAAAGGAGTCTGTGTCATTTTTTTCAATTCACTTTATTCTTGCTGTGTCTTTATTTACCATATAACTATAGGATTAGTAATGGATAGGTGTCTTACTCTCCATTACTAAGCCGTGGACTTGATGTCACCTGACAACACAAAGGTGACATCAACTACACAAATTTGAACCGCACTTGCCACCACTACAGGGCAAGTGGGAAGAGTCGGGCAAAGCACCAGATTTGGCTCATCTAATAGATGTGACTTTTCTGGGCAGCTGCCGGCTGTTATTGTTAGGCTTGGGGGTCAATATCCATGGCCCCTTACCAGCCTGAGAATACCAGCCCCCAGCTGTCAGCTTTAGAAAGGCTGGTTGTTAAAAAAAAATGGGGTGGGCCCTATGCCATTTTAAAAAAAATTATTTATATAAATAATTAAAAAAAGCGTGGGGACCCCTTTATTCTTGATAACCAACCTTGCTGAAGCTGACAGCTGAGGGTTGCAGCCTCCAGCTGTGAGTTTTGCCTGGCTGATTATCAAAAATAGGGGGGAACCCATGCCTTTTTTTTTATTATTTATTTACAGCACAAGAGCAGCTTATGAATACCCCCCATCATCCTCTTCTGCTCTCACCGGTATGTTCAGACTGGGCGTTTTTGCTGCATTTTTATATGCTAATTTTCAGCTGCTTTTTCCATTACCAGCAAAGTCTATGAGATTTCAGAAATCTCATACACACACAGCCGGATGTGACCTCACACTCGGCTCTGCTACCTCTAGATGGCAGGCTGCATGATGCGTCCATACAGCCTGTCATTGAGCAGAGTGGACCCAAACCCCATACACTTGAATGGGGACTCGACAATACAGTTGTCACGATTAGACTGGCGAGTAATCTGGGACCAGGGGCACCTTTCCTGGCCCTAGCTCCAGGGGGCGCCCTAACTCGCCCTGTTCCCCGGGATACCTCAGATGCCTGGGCCTCTACCCTCACCCTGTCTCCTGACTGCCGCCCTGCGTCTGTCCCGCTCCCCCACCCGGGGAAGAGAGGCGCTACTGTGTACAACAGTACACCAACCTGACTAACAGGGAAACAAAGACAAGGGTAAAAGAAAACTCCACTCACACAAAATATGCTCTCACAAATAACAGAGGTATCCACCAGGGTGTGAAGGACGGGGAGGGTAAATAAAGCAGGTAAGGATGAGGAATATTCCAAGCTTACAAACCATACAACTGTCGCACAATGAATTCCTCCAGCTCTACAGACACCAGCTCCTCACTACTCCAGGTCTATCAAGCAAGTGCTAACTCAGACAAGGATCTGACCAGAAGGCCTAGCTTTTATAGGAGATAGGAGTGGCTAACTGAGCACAGCTGAAAGCAGGCATTTGCACATGGCCTATTAACCCCTGTCCTGCTGAAAGAAAACAAAGCACCTTCAATACACAGGAGAAGTGCTTCTTCTCAGCGATGAAGCAGAAGCCGTCAGACGCCGTGGTCTTCTGACACTGCTCTGTCGCGGTAACTCCGTGACAACAGTGTTTGACAATCTATCATATGCATGACAGCGTGGCAAGCACCGCTTCTAAAAGGAGGTGAAACCATCCCCGCCGGTCAGAGCCGCAGTTCCCCAACTGTCAAAAGACAGCGGGAGCGCTCAGCTGTGATCGGAGGTATACAGGTTCCCTCCAGTCACTGATGTCAGCTGATGGGACAAGTGCTCCCATCATCCGACACCTGCTAATAACAGTGAGAGCAGGAGCGGATGATAGGAGTATTCATCAGCTGCTTCTGTGCGGTCACATCTTGGCACCGTCCAGGTTGGAAACTATTTCTCCCCCATACATGGATTACGTCATCATGGATTACGTTTCAATTAAAGGACTTTTTTCTGGGTGTCTTATGCTTTCTTACAATGTGACTATGGGATTAGCAATGGAGGCTTCTTATTGACACCTCTCCATTACTAACCTCGGGGCTTGATGTCACCGGACAATACGAAGGTGACACCAATCCCCCCAGCTATTACCCCACTTGCCACCGCTAAAGGATAAGTGGGAAGGGAGGTTAAGTGCCAGAATTGGTCCATCTTAAACCATCTTCTGGGGTGGCTGAGAGCTGCTGTTTTTAGCCTAGGGGCCAGTATCCATGGCCCCTTCCTAGGCTATTAATATCAACCCGCAGCTGTCTGCATAGTCTTTGCTGGTTATTAAATACAGGGGGACCCTATGTCACTTTTTTGGGGGTCTGTTATGAAAGGTAATTCAGTACCACAATGGACATAGAGGTCAGCGCACATACAGTGACCTGGCAATAACCCAAAAAACAAGAACGAGCTCTGAGACGTGGGAACTCTGTTGACCGCAATCCCTAATCCTCTCCAACCACACTAAAGGCAGCCGTGGATTGCGCCTAACGCTGCCTATGCAACTCGGCACGGCCTGAGAAACTAGCTAGCCTGAAGATAGAAAATAAGCCTACCTTGCCTCAGAAATACCCCAAAGGAAAAGGCAGCCCCCACATATAATGACTGTGAGTTAAGATGAAAAGACAAACGTAGAGATGAAATAGATTTAGCAAAGTGAGGCCCAACTTTCTGAACATAGCGAGGATAGGAAAGGTAACTTTGCGGTCAACACAAAACCCTACAAAAACCACGCAAAGGGGGCAAAAAGACCCTCCGTACCGAACTAACGGCACGGAGGTACACCCTCTGCGTCCCAGAGCTTCCAGCAAGCAGAAAAAAACAAATTGACAAGCTGGACAGAAAAAAACAGCAAACAAATAGCAAAGAGGAACTTAGCTATGCAGAGCAGCAGGCCACAGGAACGATCCAGGAGGAAACAGGTCCAATACTAGAACATTGACTGGAAGCCAGGATCAAAGCACTAGGTGGAGTTAAATAGAGAAGCACCTAACGACTTCACCACATCACCTGAGGAAGGAAACTCAGAAGCCACAGTACCACTTTCCTCCACCAACGGAAGCTCACAGAGAGAACCAGCCGAAGTACCACTTGTGACCACAGGAGGGAGTTCTGCCACAGAATTCACAACAGTACCCCACCCTTGAGGAGGGGTCACCGAACCCTCACCAGAGCTCCCAGGACGACCAGGATGAGCCATATGAAAGGCACGAACAAGATCGGGAGCATGGACATCAGAGGCAAAGACCCAGGAATTATCTTCCTGAGCATAACCCTTCCACTTAACCAGATACTGGAGTTTCCGCCTTGAAACACGAGAATCCAAAATCTTCTCCACAATATACTCCAACTCCCCCTCCACCAAAACCAGGGCAGGAGGATCAACAGATGGAACCATAGGTGCCACGCATCTCCGCAACAATGACCTATGGAATACGTTATGTATGGAAAATGAATCTGGAAGGGTCAGACGAAAAGACACAGGATTAAGAACCTCAGAAATCCTATACGGACCAATAAAACGAGGTTTAAACTTAGGAGAGGAAACCTTCATAGGAATATGACGAGAAGATAACCAAACCAAGTCCCCAACCCGAAGTCGGGGACCCACACAGCGTCTGCGATTAGCGAAACGTTGAGCCTTCTCCTGGGACAAAGTCAAATTGTCCACTACATGAGTCCAAATCTGCTGCAACCTGTCCACCACAGTATCCACACCAGGACAGTCCGAAGACTCAACCTGCCCTGAAGAGAAACGAGAATGGAACCCAGAGTTGCAGAAAAACGGTGAAACCAAGGTAGCCGAGCTGGCCCGATTATTAAGGGCGAACTCAGCCAAAGGCAAAAAGGACACCCAGTCATCCTGATCAGCAGAAACAAAGCATCTCAGATATGTTTCCAAGGTCTGATTGGTTCGTTCGGTCTGGCCATTAGTCTGAGGATGGAAAGCCGAGGAAAAAGACAAGTCAATGCCCATCCTACCACAAAAGGCTCGCCAAAACCTCGAAACAAACTGGGAACCTCTGTCAGAAACGATATTCTCTGGAATGCCATGTAAACGAACCACATGCTGGAAAAACAATGGCACCAAATCAGAGGAGGAAGGCAATTTAGACAAGGGTACCAAATGGACCATCTTAGAGAAGCGATCACAGACCACCCAAATGACTGACATCTTTTGAGAGACGGGAAGATCTGAAATAAAATCCATAGAGATATGTGTCCAAGGCCTCTTCGGGACCGGCAAGGGCAAAAGCAACCCACTGGCACGAGAACAGCAGGGCTTAGCCCGAGCACAAATCCCACAGGACTGCACAAAAGTACGCACATCCCGCGACAGAGATGGCCACCAAAAGGATCTAGCCACTAACTCTCTGGTACCAAAGATTCCAGGATGACCAGCCAACACCGAACAATGAACCTCAGAGATAACTTTATTCGTCCACCTATCAGGGACAAACAGTTTCTCCGCTGGGCAACGATCAGGTATATTAGCCTGAAATTTTTGCAGCACCCGCCACAAATCAGGGGAGATGGCAGACACAATTACTCCCTCTTTGAGGATACCCGCCGGCTCAGATACACCCGGAGAGTCGGGCACAAAACTCCTAGACAGAGCATCCGCCTTCACATTTTTGGAGCCCGGAAGGTATGAAATCACAAAGTCAAAACGGGCAAAAAACAACGACCAACGAGCTTGTCTAGGATTCAAGCGCTTGGCAGACTCGAGATAAGTCAAGTTCTTATGATCAGTCAAGACCACCATGCGATGCTTAGCTCCTTCAAGCCAATGACGCCACTCCTCGAATGCCCACTTCATGGCCAGCAACTCTCGATTGCCCACATCATAATTACGCTCAGCAGGCGAAAACTTCCTGGAAAAGAAGGCGCATGGTTTCATCACCGAGCAATCAGAACTTCTCTGCGACAAAACCGCCCCTGCTCCAATCTCAGAAGCATCAACCTCGACCTGGAACGGAAGCGAAACATCTGGTTGACACAACACAGGGGCAGAAGAAAAACGACGCTTCAACTCTTGAAAAGCTTCCACAGCAGCAGAAGACCAATTGACCAAATCAGCACTTTTCTTGGTCAAATCGGTCAATGGTTTAGCAATACTAGAAAAATTGCAGATGAAGCGCCGATAAAAATTAGCAAAGCCCAGGAACTTTTGCAGACTTTTCAGAGATGTCGGCTGAGTCCAATTATGGATGGCTTGGACCTTAACAGGATCCATCTCGATAGTAGAAGGGGAAAAGATGAACCCCAAAAATGAAACCTTCTGAACACCAAAGAGACACTTTGATCCCTTCACAAACAAAGAATTAGCACGCAGGACCTGAAACACCGTTCTGACCTGCTTCACATGAGACTCCAATCATCCGAGAAGATCAAAATGTCATCTAAGTACACAATCAGGAATTTATCCAGGTACTCTCGGAAGATGTCATGCATAAAGGACTGAAACACTGATGGAGCATTGGCAAGTCCGAATGGCATTACTAGATACTCAAAATGGCCCTCGGGCGTATTAAATGCAGTTTCCCACTCATTGCCTCGCTTAATACGCACAAGATTATACGCACCACGAAGATCTATCTTGGTGAACCAACTAGCCCCCTTAATCCGAGCAAACAAATCAGATAACAATGGCAAGGGGTACTGAAATTTAACCGTGATCTTATTTAGAAGGCGGTAAACAATACAAGGTCTCAGCGAACCATCCTTCTTGGCTACAAAAAAGAACCCTGCTCCCAATGGCGACGATGACGGGCGAATATGCCCCTTCTCCAAAGACTCCTTCACATAACTCCGCATAGCGGCGTGCTCAGGCACAGATAAATTAAACAGTCGACCTTTTGGGAATTTACTACCAGGAATCAAATCGATAGCACAATCACAATCCCTATGCGGAGGTAGGGTATCAGACTTGGGCTCATCAAATAAATCCCGGTAATCAGACAAGAACTCAGGAACCTCAGAAGGGGTGGATGACGAAATAGTCAGAAATGGGACATCACCATGTACCCCCTGACAACCCCAGCTGGACACAGACATGGATTTCCAATCTAAAACTGGATTATGGACTTGTAGCCATGGCAACCCCAACACGACCACATCATGCAGATTATGCAACACCAGAAAGCGAATAACCTCCTGATGTGCAGGAGCCATGCACATGGTCAGCTGGGTCCAGTACTGAGGCTTATTCTTGGCCAAAGGCGTAGCATCAATTCCTCTCAATGGAATAGGACACTGCAAGGGCTCCAAGAAAAACCCACAACGCCTAGCATACTCCAAGTCCATCAAATTCAGAGCAGCGCCTGAGTCCACAAATGCCATGACAGAATACGATGACAAAGAGCAGATCAAGGTAACAGACAGAAGAAATTTTGACTGTACCGTACCAATGGTGGCAGACCTAGCGAACCGCTTAGTGCGCTTAGGACAATCAGAGATAGCATGAGTGGAATCACCACAGTAGAAACACAACCCATTCAGACGTCTGTGTTCTTGCCGTTCAACTCTGGTCAATGTCCTATCGCACTGCATAGGCTCAGGTTTAAGCTCAGGTAATACCGCCAAATGGTGCACAGATTTACGCTCGCGCAAGCGTCGACCGATCTGAATGGCCAAAGACATAGACTCATTCAGACCAGCAGGCATAGGAAATCCCACCATGACATCCTTAAGGGCTTCAGAGAGACCTTTTCTGAAAATAGCTGCGAGCGCACCTTCATTCCACTGAGTGAGTACGGACCACTTTCTAAATTTCTGACAATATACCTCTATTTCATCCTGACCCTGACACAGAGCCAGCAAATTCTTCTCTGCCTGATCCACAGAATTAGGCTCATCGTACAGCAATCCGAGCGCCAGGAAAAATGCATCGATATTACTTAATGCAGGATCCCCTGGCGCAAGGGAAAATGCCCAGTCCTGAGGATCGCCACGCAAAAAAGAAATAACGATCCTAACTTGTTGAACTGGGTCACCAGAGGAGCGAGGTTTCAAAGCCAGAAATAGTTTACAATTATTTTTGAAACTCAGAAATTTAGTTCTATCTCCAAAAAACAAATCAGGAATAGGGATTCTCGGTTCTAACATAGAATTCTGAACCACAAAGTCTTGAATACTTTGTACTCTTGCCGTGAGCTGATCCACACATGAAGACAGACCTTTAATGTCCATTGCTACACCTGTGTCCTGAACCACCCAAATGTCTAGGGGAAAAAAAAGGCAAAACACAGTGCAAAGAAAAAAAAAATGGTCTCAGAACTTCTTTTTTCCCTCTATTGAGAATCATTAGTACTTTGGGCTTCCAGTACTGTTATGAAAGGTAATTCAGTACCACAATGGACATAGAGGTCAGCGCACATACAGTGACCTGGCAATAACCCAAAAAACAAGAACGAGCTCTGAGACGTGGGAACTCTGTTGACCGCAATCCCTAATCCTCTCCAACCACACTAAAGGCAGCCGTGGATTGCGCCTAACGCTGCCTATGCAACTCGGCACGGCCTGAGAAACTAGCTAGCCTGAAGATAGAAAATAAGCCTACCTTGCCTCAGAGAAATACCCCAAAGGAAAAGGCAGCCCCCACATATAATGACTGTGAGTTAAGATGAAAAGACAAACGTAGAGATGAAATAGATTTAGCAAAGTGAGGCCCAACTTTCTGAACAGAGCGAGGATAGGAAAGGTAACTTTGCGGTCAACACAAAACCCTACAAAAACCACGCAAAGGGGGCAAAAAGACCCTCCGTACCAAACTAACGGCACGGAGGTACACCCTCTGCGTCCCAGAGCTTCCAGCAAGCAGAAAAAAACAAATTGACAAGCTGGACAGAAAAAAACAGCAAACAAATAGCAAAGAGGAACTTAGCTATGCAGAGCAGCAGGCCACAGGAACGATCCAGGAGGAAACAGGTCCAATACTAGAACATTGACTGGAAGCCAGGATCAAAGCACTAGGTGGAGTTAAATAGAGAAGCACCTAACGACTTCACCACATCACCTGAGGAAGGAAACTCAGAAGCCACAGTACCACTTTCCTCCACCAACGGAAGCTCACAGAGAGAACCAGCCGAAGTACCACTTGTGACCACAGGACGGAGCTCTGCCACAGAATTCACAACAGGGGTCCCCCATTTTAACAGCCACTAAAGGCTAAGTATACAATTGTGAGCTGGTATTAATAGCCTCGGAAGCTCCATGGGTATAACCCCCTTCCTAGGCTATAAACAAACTTCTGTGTGTGATTCAGACCTGAGATCTAACGTGATAGAAGATTACAGTGCGGGGAAGACGGGAAACCTTCATATAGACGGCCGGTGGTGATGGGGTCAGTGACCGACTCTGGACAATTATGTCTCTAGAGCCGTAGTAGAAGATGAAGGTGTCGTTCTCATCATGAAGTAGTTATTTCTCATGTCGCGTGTAATGAATATCTCCTGCAGTATTGCTAATGCCGATTCCAGGTTCGGTAAATGAGATGAGAATTAGCGTTATGGAAGATGAGTCTATGAGAAACGTATTCAGCTGCCGACTCCGAGGAGGAAACTGCTTGTTGTCTGTGGCCTAAATATATAGGATTTATTAGTAGATGTAAAGAAGGAAACTAAATACTGTAAAATAATAAATCTCCTCATATGTTTCCCTTATTATCTCCAGTAATTCTATTATTACAGGATTCTTCTGATGTTACATCGGCTCATCTTCTCATTCAGGTCTCTACAATATCGGATCCTCTCAGTGAAGATCTTCTACAAAAGAAAATTTTCCTGATTTACCCATCAAAGATGGATATGGACAGAGACAAGATGGCGGAGAGGATATTACACCTCACCCTAGAGATCCTCTTCCGGCTTACTGGAGAGGTGAGAGATTCTGATGACGTCACATTACATCATTCTTATCTATGGCAATAACAGATGGACAGAAATGGAGAGGTGAGGACTCTGGCAATGTCTGTAGTGAGATTTATTAATGTATCTCTCCATTACCAGGATTACACAGTGGTGAAGAAGACCTCTAGTGATCGCTGTCAGGACCCTGTGTCTGAGGGATGGGGAAGACCCCTGAGCCCAATCACGGGGCCTCCACCTCACCCCCTGATCCATGAGGACATCAATGACCCGAAGATCCTAGAACTCATCTACAAGATGATTGAGCTGCTGACTGGAGAGGTGACACTGCTGGGAATGCTGGGACATTATACAGTAACACTATGACGGGATCGGGGGATGACGGTATCATTGTATGTGTCAGGTTCCTATAAGGTGTCAGGATGTCGCTGTCTATTTCTCCATGGAGGAGTGGGAGTATTTAGAAGGACACAGAGATCTGTACAAGAACGTCATAATGGAGGTTCCCCAGCCCCTCACATCTCCAGGTAATAGGACTAAATACACACGGCCTATAATTATCTGTATGTAAAGAATTAATTCACTCCCTGTATGTGTTTCCTCCAGATCTATCCAGTAAGAGGACAACACCAGAGAGATGTCCCCGTCCTCTTCTTCCACAGGACTGTAACCAAGATCCCAATGCTCCTCAGGATCATCAGGTAGATGGAGAGAAGGTGTCAGGAGATCTCCCCTATGATGTGCAGACGCCGGTGAAGGTCTTGTGCTCAGTCTTGTTTTATCCACCAGTATTATATGTTTTATACTTGTGTAATGAGAACGGTGGAGATGGCAGGATTAGAGCTGATCATAGATGTGACTTCTCCATCTGTCGGTGACTTTTATAATATTTGTTTCAGGGTGAAGATCTAACCGATATTAATACTACAGAGACATATGTGAGGGGGGATGAGCGGTGTAAAGAGGAGATTCCCACATATGACTACCCAGGTGAGTAGTAATATACGGGCTCTTGGTATTTTTTAATACATTCTTAGTTTTACACTGTGTCCCACTATAGGACAATCATTTTGTGCAGGCTGATCGCTTCTATACACTGACCTGAGAGACTTCCTGATCATCACTGAGCATGACAGAAAGCCTCTCAGGTCTGGAGACCCGGATGTCATCATGACGACTTTGGCTCTCCATGGCAGCGATCGGGTTCCTACGTCATGCCACAGGGTCTCCTATCCAAAGGCAGAAGGGGCTGTCAGCCCCTGTAGTGAGGGATCAGTGACCTGTCATAAGCCAATACAGAAGAATATGTAATCAGAGCACCACATAAAGCCCCGCCCACAGCCCCGTCCCAGAACACCACATAAAGCCCCGCCCACAGCCCAACCCCAGAGCACCACATAAAGCCCCGCCCACAGCCCAACCCCAGAGCACCACATAAAGCCCCGCCCACAGTCCCGCCACGAAGCACGAGAATCTCATTAGCTGAAAACTACAAATACAGATAAAACAACAACCACAAGACGGATTTAATCACCAGGTATCAGTGTAATCAGTATAACGGCACCGACCTGACAGTGTCTGTAGTCACTGAGCACAATCCTGCTCACAGGTTCCCTTTAAGACATCTCCGCTCTGCACTATTATGCACAGTTCTCTTTAAATGTGTAATATTTCTTCTTGAAACTCATCTGACAGAAAATATTGGAGCTTCCGATAGTTTAGATTTTGTAGTCACCGAGCCCCATGCTCTAATTACCCCAGAGAGGTTTCACCACTAGCTGCTCATTTATTACTGATGGAGACTGTTCAGCTTGAGCATTTCAGTAGATGTTATTGTCTATAGTCAGTTTTTGATTACAGTAGTGTCCAGAATCCTCTGATTTATCCTCTTCCTGCAGCCAGTTTTGTGTTCTTAATCCGGCCCCATTTTTACAATCTGACGTGTGTCACTTTATGTGGTGATAACTTTGGAATTATTCATAAAGGATAATAGAAAACAAATGAATCTTACAAATTATTTTCCATCTTCTCATAATACCCTACATACGATTGTGCACTACTCTCTGGGCACACGGCCGTGTTCAGAAGGGAAGGAGCGCCATTTAGCTGTTTGAATGCAGATCTAGCTGGAATAGTTTGCAGACACAATGTATTGGGAGCAATGTTCATGGTCAACTGGCAGCTCAAAAGATCTCCACCATGAACATGCTTGGCACTATCTTCTCTGCTTTCCATATCCCAAGGATCGCCTTGCTCATCGCCCTTAAACACCATTACATGGATCTGGACTTACACTGGGACCCCTAGGCTTGGACCATGGTGTTACCTGCTATTCTGTGGTATTAGATGGCAAGAAGAATAGTCAGGTAGCTGGGTCAGAACCGGAAGGACAGAATACAGAATCAGAAGACACAAGAGTAGTCAGTAAACGGGCCACGGTCACAACAGGAAACAAATACACAAGCCACAAGCTGAGCACAGAGGACTGAACCAGAGGAGAACAACGCTGTTTGTGGCAGATTCCGGCCACGTGCTTTGAGCTTTAGTAGGGTGTGGTACTTTCCAATTGGCTGAAGTAGGGAGCAGATTACTCCAGCTGGACCGCAGGAACAGATCCCAGATGAGATTGGACACACCATATGCAGAAGCCCTAATATGACTAAATGACAGAAAACCAGAAGAGTCGAAATCCCCAAAAAGTGATTCCATTGTATAAATTAATTTACTGAAGGTTATAATCTATACATATGTTGTCAAAATTGTTGGTACACCTCGTTTAATGACAGAAAACTCACAATGGTCACAGATATAACTTGAATCTGACAAAAGTAATAAGAAATAAAAGATCTATGAAAATGAACAAATGAAAGTCAGACATTGCTTTTCAACCATGCTTCCACAGAATTAAAAAAAAAAATAAAATTCATGAAATCGTCCTGTACAGAAATGATGGTACCCCTGAAAATAATGTGACAAAGGGACATGTTATATCGTGGTGTGTCCACTAACTAGCATCACAGGTGTCTACAATCTTGGAATCAGTGCGTGGCCTTTATATAGGGCTACAGATACTCACTGTGCTGTTTGGTGACATGGTGAGTATCACACTCAACATGGACCAGAGGAAGCGAAGGAAAGAGTTGTCTCAGGAGATTAGAAAATTTTAGACAAACCTGTTGAATGTAAAAGTTATAAGACCATCTCCAAGCAGCTTGATGTTCCTGTGACTACAGCTGCACATATTATTCAGAAATGTAAGATCCATGGGACTGTAGCCAACCTCCCTGGACGTGGCCGCAGGAGGAAAATTGATGACAAATCAAATAGTCAGATAATGTGAATGGTAACAAAAGAGCCCAGAAAAACTTCTAAATAGATTTAATGTGAGCTTCAAGCTAAAAGAACATCATTGTCAGATCGCACCATCCGTCATTTTATGAACCAAAGTGGACTTCATGGGAGATGACCAAGGAGGACAACATTGTTGAAAAAAAAATCATAAAAAAGCCAGACTGAAATTTGCCAAACTATATGTTGACAAGCCACAAAGCTTCTGGGAGAATGTCCTATGGACTGATGGGACAAAAATTAAACTTTTTGGCAAGGCACATCAGCTCTATGTTCACAGAGGGAAAAATGAAGCATAACAAGAAAAGAACACTGTCCCTACTGTGAAACATGGAGGAGTCTGTTATGTTCTGGGCTGCTTTGCTGCATTTGGCACAGGGTGTCTAGAATCTGTGCAGGGTACAATAAAATCTCAAGACTATTAAGGGATTCTAGAGAGAAATGTGTTGCCCAGTGTCAGAAAGCTTGGTCTCAGTCGCAGGTCATGGGTCTTGCAACAGGATAAGGACCCAAAACACACAGCTAAAAACACCCAAGAATGGCTAAGAGGAAAACATTGGGCTATTTTGAAGTGGCCTTCTATGAGCCCTGACCTAAATCCTATTGAGCATCTTTGGAAAGAGCTGAAACATGCCGTCTGGACAAGGCAACCTTCAGACACGAGACAACTGGAGCAATTTGCTCTTGAGGAGCTGCCAAAATACCAGTCGAGAGGCGCAGAAGTCTCATTGACACTTACAGGAATCGTTTGATTGCAGTAATTGCCTCAAAAGGTTGTGCAGCAAAATATTAACCTTTTGGCGCCAGAGTCCTGTTATTGCCTTCGTGACCGGGCCAATTTTTTCAATTCTGACCAGTGTTTATTTATGAGGTCATAACTCTAAAACGCTTCAATGAATCCTTGTGATTCTGAGATTATTTTCTTGTGACACATTGTACATTATGATAGTGGTAAAATTTCTTTGATATAATTACGTTTATTTGTTTAAAAAAAATGGAAATTTGGCGAAAATGTTTGCAATTTTCAAAATTTTTGCTGTTAAATAATAAATAAATTAATAAATAACATTTCCCACATGTCTACTTTACATCAGCACAATATTGGAAACACATTTTTTTTTTTTGTTAGTAAGTTATAAGGGTTAAAATTTGACCAGCAATTTCTCATTTTTACAACAAAATTTGCAAAACCATTTTTTAGGGACCACCTCATCACATTTTATATGGGGGGTCGATATGATAGAAAACACCCAAAAATGACACCATTCTAAAAACTGCACCTCTTGAATGTGGTTTTGGGCACCTTGAGAAGTTTATTAACCCTTCAGTGCTTCACAGAAATGAATGGAATGTGGAAGGAAAAAATGAACATTTTACTTTTCTTTTACAAATTTTCCTTTAGACCTAATTTTTTTTACTTTCGCAAGGGTAACAGGAGAAAATGGACGATACATTTTGTTTTGCAATTTCTCCTGAGCATGCCAATACCCCATATGTGGGGGAAATCTACTGTTTGGGTGAACGGCAGGGTTCAGAAGGGAAGGAGCGCCATTTGACTTTTGAATGTAAAATATGTTGGAATAATTAGCGTTTGCCATGTCGCGTTTGGAGAGCCCCTGATGTGCCTAAACAGTGGAAACTCCCCACAAGTGACACTATTTTGGAAACTGTACCCCTTAGGGAACTTATCTGGATGTGTATTGAGCATCTTGAACCCACAGGTGCTTCACAGAAGTTTATAATGTAGAGCTGTGGAAATAATAAAAAAAAAAAATTCACAAATCATTTTAGGTCCATATTTTGCATTTTCATAAGGGTAACAGGAGAAATTGCTGCATACAATTTGTTGTGCAATTTCTCCTGAGCATGCTGATACCCCATATGTGGGGGAATACTACTGTTTGGGCGCATTGCAGGGCTTGGAAGGGAAGGAGCGCCATATTGGAGAGCAGATTTTGCTGGAATTGTTTGTGGGTGACATGTCACCTTGTTAGAGCCCCTGACGTGTCTAAACAGTGAAAACCCCCAACAAGTGACATCATTTTGGGAACTAGACCCTCATGGAACTTATCTAGATATGTGATGGGCACTTTGAACCCCCAAGTCCTTCTCAGAAGTTAATTACGTAGAGCTGTAAATATTAAAAAAAATCATATTTTTTCACAAAAAATTTTCTTTTTTGCCCTTAAATTTTTCCAAAGGATAACAGAAACTGGATGCCAAAAGTTGTTGTGCAATTTCTTCTGAGTATGCTGACATCCCATATATGGGGGTAAACCACTGTTTTGGCGCATGGCAGAGCTCAGAAGGGAAGGGGCGCCATATTGGAGAGCAGATTTTGCTGGAATTGTTTGTGAGTGACATGTCACATTGTCAGAGCCCCTGAGGTGCCAGAACAGCATAAGCCCCCAAAAGTGACTGCATTTTACACAATACTTCCCTGAATGAATTCTTCTAGTGGTGCAGTGAGCATACTGACACCACAGCTGTTCCACAGAAAATTATACCATTGGGCAGTGAAGAAAAAATAATAACATTTTTACCACTAAAATGTTGTTTTAACCCCAGAATTTACATTGGAAAATGGGTAGATAGGTAAATGGTCACTACACCCATAGATTAATTCGCAGAGGGGTGTCCTTCCCAGTTCCCAGAGGGGTGTCATTTCCAAAATGGGGTCACTTCAGGGGGGATTCTGCTGTTATGGCACTTTGGAGAGCTGCTAAGTGCCAGAACAACAGAATCCCCCCTGAAGTGACCCCATTTTGGAAATGACACCCCTCTGTGAATTCATCTATGGATATAGTGACCATTATCAGTACATGGATGATTTCTAGAAACACATAGTGGAAGTTTTAGAGCAAAAATGTCATTGTAGTGCCCAATATATTGTGCCCAGCTTGTGTCTCTGGAGCCGTCCCCCCGCCTACCCCCGGAAATTGTTAAGTCAGCTCTACTCAGATGTGTCTGTCACTAAATAAACCAAATGCTTGAATGTCAAAACAGTGTAAAAACGTGGATCTATGTGGAAGATTGTAAATCAGCCATGGAGGCATAAGGCCGGCAATGATGGGCACTGTGGGCAATAATAGCGGGTATCATGCCTCATTCCTCTCTTGGAACATACACAACATCTTCTCTGGGGGATCTTTCTTGTTTTAGTTGTTGGAATGAGTGCAATAAAATGTCGCTCAGTGAGTCTTCTGACATCTTCACATTCTAAAGGATTGGCGGGGACAACATTTTCAAAAACAAGAATTTCAATGAGGTACCAAGAGGTTGCAGTTCAATAGGATTTATTGCAAAATCTTCATTAAAAGCATAGACAACCAACAATAGAAAAATGGCATAAATAGCAGGGGACCCAGACACCGGCTTACGCGTTTCAGGGCCAAATATGCCCCTTAGTCATAACCTAGTGTTATACCGGTGAGTCAGGGTTTATAATAAACGCCCCATCACATGGTTCAGTTATTTCACACCCACAACATTAATCTCTTTTACCAGTACAAAACTACAAACTTAAACCCAACAATCTGCTGCTGTCATTATACACAGTCAAGAGGTCGGTGAACAATATTAATAACACAATATTCTATCTGCGCTTATTTACACCGGTGGGACGGGCGGTCTCCATCATCAGGATCCAATGGGTTTCTCGGCTAAGGAATTTGTGTCACCAAGCTCCACCCCTTCTGGGCTTGCTGACCCTTTCCATTCCGAAAAACTGGAAACCGATCAGATCACCGCCGTGTACTTGAAAAAAATGTCTATACGTTGAAGGGATTGGGTCTCTGATCCCTGAAGGGCTCACTGAGGCTGCCGGAGGTCTCGTGTTGTGCACCCGATATAAGAGATCACAGATACTGCAGGTAACCATGTATGTGACTCAAGTACTACTGCAAGTCATAAAGTCACCAAGAACCATTGTTGCTTGGTATTTCCTGCACATTTACATGCTTCACATTTGCCCCGCTAGAGAAAACTTTAGTAGACAACCAGGACGTTCTAACAGGACCATCCATTACCGGACTAGAAAGGGTGGGAGCTCTCCTTGTGGAGAATAAACCCCCTCCTGAAGAATACTCTCCAGTATTTTACATGATTACCTGCAGTATCTGTGATCTCTCCGGCAGCCTCAGTGAGCCCCTCAGGGATCAGTGACCAGAGATCTAATCCCTCCAATGTATCCAGACATTTTATCAGGTACACGGCGGTGATCTGAGCGGTTTCCAGTTTTTTGGAATGGAAAGGGTCAGCAAGTCCAGAAGGGGCGGAGCTTGGCGATAAAAACTCCTTAGCCGAGAAATCCATTGGATCTTGATGATGGAGACCGCCCGTCCCACCGGTGTAAATAAGCGCAGATAGAATATTGTGTTATTAAAGGGATATAAGATAATTCCAATAGGCATAATTGGTGGTGCAGAAACGTGCTGAAAAATAAGATGATGTTTATATAAATAGTCAGCATACACCCTCCACGCATGGACAATATGGATAACTGCCAAAAACACATAGAGAACAAGACGAAACCATGCAGTCACTGAATCCAATAAAACAGTATAACTTTATTACAAAAAAAGTTAAAATACATACAAGAGGCCAGACAAATGGCGTAGAGAAGGGCCGGCAGATGACATCAAAAATATCTGCCTCAGGCAACAAAAAGTGCAGTCACCCAAGGTATAATGACCCCGGCAACATCCCAAAACCCAACACCTGGTATACATAAGCACATAGCGCATCACATATTAATCACCTATAAGAACTAAAGTGTCGACAGTACTGCCACAAAGAGCTATATAATAGCCTTAAAGGTATAGAGTAGTAAAATAAAGTGCATGTGGGCGCTACGAATCACTGTGCTGATACCTTATGTGAAGGGTCCGGACCGCTGCAGGGGACACAGGACACCTGTCCTGTCCTGTGTCCCCTGCAGCGGTCCGGACCCTTCACATAAGATATCAGCACAGTGATTCGTAGCGCCCACATGCACTTTATTTTACTACTCTATACCTTTAAGGCTATTATATAGCTCTTTGTGGCAGTACTGTCGACACTTTAGTTCTTATAGGTGATTAATATGTGATGCGCTATGTGCTTATGTATACCAGGTGTTGGGTTTTGGGATGTTGCCGGGGTCATTATACCTTGGGTGACTGCACTTTTTGTTGCCTGAGGCAGATATTTTTGATGTCATCTGCCGGCCCTTCTCTACGCCATTTGTCTGGCCTCTTGTATGTATTTTAACTTTTTTTGTAATAAAGTTATACTGTTTTATTGGATTCAGTGACTGCATGGTTTCGTCTTGTTCTCTATGTTATTAAAGGGAACCTGTCACCCCCCTCAGGCGTTTGTAACTAAAAGAGCCACCTTGTGCTGCACAAATGCTGCATTCTGACAAGGTGGCTTTTTAGTTACAAACGCCTGCACACGCTGAAATAAACACATATATAGAATGTGCCCTCACATACCCTGAATCCGTCCCGGGGGCGGGACTTTCCTTCGTAATGAGACACAGCACAGCCGTCACTCCGGGCCTGTGCGCGCCGCCTCCTCTTGCTGCATTATCATTCCCGGCGGTTGTCTATGCACATCGGTTGTCTATGCACTGTCGGTTGTCTATGCACAGCCGTCACTCCGGCCTGTGCGCGCCGCCTCCTCTTGCTGCATTATCATTCCCGGTGCCTGCGCTGTAAGTTTTTTTTTTTTTTTCCGGGCATGCGCAGTTGCGCTGCCCTTCGTACTTACAGCGCAGGCGCCAGGGACGATAATGCAGGCAGAGGAGGCGGCGCGCAGAACAGACCCGGAGTGACGGCTGTGCTGTGTCTCATTACGAAGGAAAGTCCCGCCCCCGGGACGGATTCAGGGTATGTGGGGGCACATTTTATAAGTGTTTATTTCAGCGTGTACAGGCGTTTGTAACTAAAAAGCCACCTTGTTAGAATGCAGCATTAGTGCTGCTTAAGGTGGCTCTTTTATTTACAAACGCCTGAGGGGGGTGACAGGTTCCCTTTAACCCCTTAGTGACAGAGCCAATTTGGTACTTAATGACCAGGCCAATTTTTGCAATTCTGACCACTGTCACTTTATGAGGTTATAACTCTGGAACGCTTCAACGGATCCCGCTGATTCTGAGATTGTTTTTTCGTGACATATTGTACTTCATGTTAGTGGTAACATTTCTTCGATATTACTTGCGATTATTTATGAAAAAAACGGAAATATGGCGAAAAATTTTAAAATTTTGCAATTTTCAAACTTTGTATTTTTATGCCCTTAAATCAGAGAGATATGTCACGAAAAATAGTTAATAAATAACATTTCCCACATGTCTACTTTACATCAGCACAATTTTGGAAACAAAATTTTTTTTTGTTAGGGAGTTATAAGGGTTAAAAGTTGACCAGCAATTTCTCATTTTTACAACACCATTTTTTTTTAGGGACCACATCACATTTGAAGTCATTTTGAGGGGTCTATATGATAGAAAATAATGAAGTGTGACACCATTCTAAAAACTACACCCCTCAAGGTTCTCAAAACCACATTCAAGAAGTTTATTAACCCTTTACGTGCTTCACAGGAACTGAAACAATGTGGAAGGAAAAAATGAACATTTAACTTTTTTTTGCAAACATCTTAATTCAGAACCATTTTTTTTATTTTCACAAGTGTAAAAACAGAAATGTAACCATAAATTTTGTTATGCAATTTCTCCTGAATACGCAAATACCCTATATGTGGGGGTAAACCACTTTTTGGGCACACCGCAGAACTTAGAAGTGAAGGACCGCCGTTTGACTTTTTCAATGCAGAATTGGCTGGAATTGAGATCGGACGCCATGTCACGTTTAGAGAGCCCCTGATGTGCCTAAACAGTGGAAACTCCCCACAAGTGACACCATTTTGGAAACTAGACCCCTTAAGGAACTTATCTAGATGTGTGGTGAGCACTTTGAACCCCCAAGTGCTTTCCTAGAAGTTTATAACGTAGAGCTGTGAAAATAAAAAATCGCTTTTGTTTACACAAAAATGATCTTTTCGCCCACAAATTCTTATTTTCACAAGGGTAACAGGAGAAATTAGACCACAAAAGTTGTTGTGCGATTTCTCCTGAATACGTCGATACCCCATATGTGAGGGTAAACCAACTGTTTGAGCGCACCGCAGAGCTTTGAAGTCAAGGAGCGCCGTTTTACTTTTTCAATGTAGAATTGGCTGGAATTGAGATTGGACGCCATGTCGCGTTTGGAGAGCCTCTGATGTGCCTAAACAGTGGAAACTCCCCACAAGTGACCCCATTTTGGAAACTAGACCCCTTAAGGAACATATCTAGATGTGTGGTGAGCACTTTGAACCCCCATGTACTTCACAGAAGTTTATAATGTAGAGCCGTGAAAAAAAAAAATTGCATTTTTTCTACAAAAATGATCTTTTTGCCCACAAATTTTTATTTTCACAAGGGTAACAGGAGAAATTAGACCACAAAAGTTGTTGTGCAATTTCTCCTGAGTACGCTCATACCCAATATGTGGGGGTAAACCACTGTTAGGGCGCACCGCAGAGCTTGGAAGAGAAGGAGTGCCGTTTTACTTTTTCAATGTAGAATTGGCTGGAATTGAGATTGGACGCCATGTCGCGTTTGGAGAGCCCCTGATGTGCCTAAACAGTGGAAACCCCCCACAAGTGACCCCATTTTGGAAACTAGACCCCCCATGGAACTTATCTAGATGTGTGGTGAGAACCTTGAATGCCCAAGTGCTTCACAGAAGTTTATAATGCAGAGCCGTGAAAATAAAAAATATTTTTTTTTTCCACAAAAAAGATTTTTTTAGCCCCCAAGTTTTTATTTTCACAAGGGTAATAAGAGAAATTGGACCCGAAAAGTTGTTGTCCAATTTGTCCTGAGTATGCTGGTACCCCATATGTGGGGGTAAACCACTGTTTGGGCGCACGGCAGAGCTCGGAAGGGAAGGAGCGCCTTTTTGGAATGCAGACTTTGATAGAATGGTCTGTGGGCATTATGTTGCGATTGCAGAGCCCCTGATGTACCTAAACTGTAGTAACCCCCCACAAGTGACCCCATTTTGGAAACTAGACCCCCCAAGGAACTTATCTAGATGTGTGGTGAGAACTTTGAATGCCCAAGTGCTTCACAGAAGTTTAGAATGCAGAGTCGTGAAAATAAAAAATATTTTTTTTTCCACAAAAAAGATATTGTAGACCCCAAGTTTTTATTTTCACAAGGGTAACAAGAGAAATTGGACCCCAGAAGTTGTTGTCCAATTTATCCCGAGTACGCTGATGCCCCATATGTGGGGGTAACCCACTGTTTGGGCGCACGGCAGAGCTCAGAAGGGAGGGAGCACCATTTGACTTTTTGAGCGCAAAATTGGCTGTCGTGTTTGGAGACCCCCTGATGTACCTAAACAGTGGAAACCCCCCAATTCTAGCTCCAACCCTAACCCCAACACACCCCTAACCCTAATCCCAACCTGATCCATAATCCTAATCACTAACCCTAACCATAATCACAACCCTTACCCCAAAACAACCCTAATGTCAACCCTAACCATAACCCTAATCAAAACCCTAAATCCAACACACCCCTAATCCTAATCTCAACCCTAACCTCAAACCTAACCCTAATCCCAATACACCCCTAATCACAACCCTAACCTTAACCCTAATCCCAAACCTAACCCTAATCCCAAGCGTAACCCTAATGCCAACCCTAACCCTAATACGAACCCTAATCCAAACCCTAACCCTAATCCCAGCTCTAACCCTAACTTTAGCCCCAACCCTAGCCCTAACTTTAGCCCCAACCCTAACCCTAGCCCTAAGGCTACTTTCACACTTGCGTCGTTTGGCATTCCGTCGCAATCCGTCGTTTTGGACAAGAAACGGATCCTGCAAATGTGCCCGCAGGATGCGTTTTTTGCCCATAGACTTGTATTGCCGACGGATCGTGACAGGTGGCCACACGTCGCGTCCGTCGTGCACTGGATCAGTTGTGTTTTGGCGGACCGTCGGCACAAAAAAAGTTCAATGAAACGTTTTTTTGTACGTCGCATCCGCCATTTCTGACCGCGCATGTGTGGCCGTAACTCCGCCCCCTCCTCCCCAGGACATAGATTGGGCAGCGGATGCGTTGAAAAACTACAGCTGCTGCCCACGTTGTGCACAATTTTCACAACGTGCGTCGGCATGTCGGGCCGACGCATTGCGACGGCCCCGTACCGACGTAAGTGTAAAAGAAGCCTAACCCTAAATTTAGCCCCAACCCTAACCCTAAATTTAGCCCCAACCCTAACCCTAAATTTAGCCCCAACCCTAACCCTAACCTAACCCTACCCCTAACCCTACCCCTAACCCTAATTTTAGCCCCAACTGCTGTTCTCATGCCGGCCGGCAGATGGAGACAGATGGCGGGCGCACTGGGCATGCGCCCGCCATTTTCTTCTGCCGGCGGCCAGGAGGAGCAGCAAGAGGATCCAGGGACACAGGTGAGTATTGTAGGGTCCCCGAATCCCCCTATTTCTCTGTCCTCTGATGTGCGATCACATCAGAGGACAGAGAATTACACTTTACTTTTTTTTTTTTTTTTGTGGTCGCCGGTAAACAGTTAATTACCGGCGATCGCAAAACAGGGGTCGGTAAAACCGACCCCGATCATGCTCTTTGGGGCCTCGGCTACCCCCGGCAGCGGCAGCCGAGACCCCAAAGATTCTCCCGGTGTCGGCCGGCGGGCGCACTGCGCATGCGCCCGCCATTTTGAAGATGGCGGCGCCCACCGGGAGACACGAGGAGCATCGGGGGAGCTAGGTGAGTATTGGGGGGCCACCTGGGACACCTTTTCTCTGTCCTCCGATGTGCGATCACATCGGAGGACAGAGAAATTAAAAAGAGATCGCGTTTTTTTTTTTTTTTTGCGATCGCCGGTAAACGGTTAATTACCGGCGATCGCAAATGCGGGGTGGGTTAAAAACCCCCCGAATCATGTTCTCTGGGGTCTCGGCTACCCCCGGCAGCCGAGACCCCGGAGAAAATCGGCCTCTGGGGGGCGCTATTTACTTTTTCCACAGCGCCGTTAATTAACGGCGCTGTGGTTTAAGTACCCTTAGCGGCCGCCGTTAAAAGGCGTATCGGCGGTCGCTAAGGGGTTAAGTTTCTATTTTTGTACTGGAAAGAGTTTTAATGTTGTGGGTGTGAAATAACTGAACCATGTGATGGGGCGTTTTATATAAACCCTGACTCACTGGTATAACACTAGGTTATGACTAAGGGGCATATTTGGCCCTGAAACGCGTAAACCGGTGTCTGGGACCCCTGCTTTTTATGCCATTTTTCTACTGTCGGTTATCCATGCTTTTAATGAAGATTTTGCGATAAAGCTTATTGAGTGCAACCTCTTGGTGCTGGATTTTTTACTACTTGTTGGATTTTCCTGGTATGGCAGCCATGCACAGAGTGGACAGATGAGCTGAAAAAAGACTTTTTTATTTACTTAAGATTTTCAGTGACCTTTTCCTGATAATCAAGGAAAGTATCTGCATTTCTGGCTTTTTTGTATAACACAAAAGAATTATATGTGGCCACCTGAAACAAATAAATGACTAACTTTTTATACCAGGTATATGATTTTCTTGATACCCGGTATGGCTGTAGAACCTGGTCTGCAAGGTCCACACCCCCCATATATTTGTTGTAGTCAATGACAGACACAGGTTTTGGAGTAGTGGATCCCTGTTGGTCTGCAGTGGCCCTTGTGGCATCTGTGTGGATCGAGCTCAGGATAAAAATATTATTTTTATCCTTATACTTAAGGGCACACAGTTCTCCATTGCGTAAAGCCCCTGACTGCCCCTTTCAGAACTTTTTGTTGACCAATGATTGCGGAAACCCCTGACGGTTTTTGCGAATGGTCCCACAAGCTCCCATGTTATGTTCAAACAAACTTTTAAATGGGGGTATGCTGGTGTAGTATTTGTCAACATACAGATTGTAGCCTTTATGTAAAAATGGAGTTATCAGCTTCCAAATGGTTTTTCCAGATGTCCCCAGATAAGTAGGGCATCCTGGTGGGTTCAGTTGCTATCTTTCCCTCATAAATGCGAAAAGCTGATGTGTATCCAGTTGAACTCTCGCACATTTTATAGAGCTTTATTCTGAACCTTGCCCTCTTAGAAGGAATAAATTGCTTGAGGTGCAGTCTTCCTTTGAGTTTTACAAGGGACTCATCAATGGAAATGTTTTCTGTTGGGGTGTAAAGCTTTAAGAACTTTTCTGTCAAGTCTTCGATGATGGGTCTGATTTTGAATAGTCTGTCATGTCCTGGGGCATTTCTGGGCAGGCATTGACTCTCGTCGTTAAAATGCCAAAATGTCATAAGCATTTCATAACGAGTCCTAGGAAGAACGGCAGAAAACTTTGGGCTGGCTTGAACAGGGCGGTTGGACCAATAGGACTGAATGCTCGTTTTTTTAACAAGCTCCATAGCGAAGTCCTAAAAAAAATTTTATTTCTAGGACATAAGTTCGTGTTCATAAATTTGACCTAGCATGATAGGATCGTGGATTCTGGCTGATGAATTGGGACGCATATAAATTTGTTAGTAGGACAATATGCTAACTGTTCACAGAAGAGACCCAATTTTTAATTGATTAAAACTTTACTTTTAATAAACTTCTTTTTAAAAGAAATGACCCCAAATAGTGCACTACAAAAAAACCATCACCAACACAACAACAATCAATAGGAAAGGCCCAGGTGGTGCCTAACCCTGCACTTATGCTATATGCGCCCTGCCTACCAGCGGAGGTTGGCACCCTACCTCCTGCGCAAATGGTGCCCCCGCTCCACGTCGGCTCACCCTGCTACCCCTATCAGGACCTCTCAGGGTGGGATGAATATTTGCTCATACACACTCGACATACCATAAGTGCAGGGTTAGGCGCCACCTGGGCCTTTCCTATTGATTGTTGTTGTGTTGGTGATGGTTTTTTTGTAGTGCACTATTTGGGGTCATTTCTTTTTAAAAGAAGTTTATTAAAAGTCAAGTTTTAATCAATTAAAAATTGGGTCTCTTCTGTGAACAGTTTGCTTAATATATTCCCAAGCCTATATCTTCTTTTTCTGTGAATGGTAGGACAATATGCTCTAGCAAGCTATCTGTCAAAAACAAATTAAAAAAATGAATTGGTCCAAAATTTTCCACCTCCACATTTATACCAGGAATGGCATTAAAATTAGGGATGAATGGAGTAGCCAAATCTGAAGCCTCCCATATGGGAAATGCCACATCAAGAGGCAAAGCCCCTTGGAAATTGATGTGCACCAATTCACGAGCACTAGGGACAGCGCTAGTACTGGGCATTGTTCCCTGAGTTGGAGACATTTCCCCAGAAGCGCTATTTGTCCTTCTTGTTGTACTGGTCCTTGTGTGTGAGGATGGACCAGAATCACTGCTCATATCTGAGCTATCACTGTCACTGCTACTAAAGTCCTTGAAATCCACATCGCCATCTGACACTGCACTTTCTTCACTGTCAGAACATAAAAGTGCATAAGCCTCCTCTGCACAATAATACTGACGGGCCATGTTATTTGTTTTTATTCATTTTTTCCTCTGATCTCTGATGTGACTGATGTTACGTGACTGACGTGACCAAATTATTGGGGTGACAATTGAGAAAAGCCTAATTTTTTTTAGCCGAACCCTAACTTTAGAATAAACACTAACCCTAACTCTAGCACTAACCCTAACCCGCCTTATCTTTTTTTACTCTATAACAAGATCGCTGACTGACACAGCTGTTGCCAGCAGCTCTTGTAACACTGTTTCTCCTCTAATCTCTCACTGACAGGAGATCTGAGGAGAAACAGCGTTTTAATGAGGCAGATCGCCAGGGAAAGTTCATTGCTACAACAAACTTTCCCAGTGATTTGTCTTATTGGCTGGTGTAATGCTGACGTCATCAGGACTTGAACCAATCAGGTCTCGATGAGGTTGGGGGTCACAGTAAGTGTTGTGCGCCGGAATCCCTTTGTTATAAGGTACGTGGAGGCCCGATGAGCACAAAACCGCCGACCGTTGACAAATGTCGGCGCTGCACAAAGCCCTGCTAGCACCGATGTTTATCTGCCATTGACGGTCACAAAGCGCTTGAGTTAAGGGTCCCATCATTTCTGTCCAGGCCGATTTCATGAGGTTTTTTTTTTTTTATTCTGTGGAAACATGGTTGAAAAGCAATATCTGACTTTCATTTGTTCATTTTCAAAGATTTTTGATTTATTATTACTTCTTACATAGTTATTCAGGTTGAAGGAAGACTATAAGTCCATCTAGTTCAACCCATAGCCTAACCTAACCTGCCCTAACATGTTGATCCAGAGGAAGGCAAAAAAACCCATGTGGCAAAGAGTAAGCTCCACCTTGGGGAAAAAAATTCCTTCCCGACTCCACATACGGCAATCAGACTAGTTCCCTGGATCAACGCCCTATCAAGGAATCTAGTATATATACCCTGTAACATTATACTTTTCCAGAAATGTATCCAATCCCCCCTTAAATTTAAGTAATGAATCACTCATTACAACATCATACGGCAGAGAGTTCCATAGTCTCACTGCTCTTACAGTAAAGAATCCGCGTCTGTTATTATGCTTAAACCTTCTTTCCTCCAGACGTAGAGGATGCCCCCTTGTCCCTGTTTCAGGTCTATGATTAAAAAGATCATCAGAAAGGTCTTTGTACTGTCCTTTCATATATTTATACATTAACATAAGATCACCCCTTAGTCTTCGTTTTTCCAAACTAAATAGCCCCAAGTGTAATAACCTATCTTGGTTCCTATCTGACTTCTGTCCGATTCAAGTTATTTCTGTGACCATTGTGTGTTTTTATGTCATTAAACAAAGGGTACCAACAATTCAGACCATGTGTGTAGGAGGAATGAATATTTTGATTCCACAGCCACTTTCTGGAAATTAGCACGGTGGATGTTGGAGAGTGAAAATCACACATTTGCCATTTTATTACCCAGCACATAGTGCCCAGATTGTGCTCCAGGAGACACACACTGCAAATTAAGTGGATTCTTCTCACTATCATATTGCTAAATACAGGGATCCTAAATGTTGTTTGAGAACACTGCAAGACTCAGAAGTAAGAGCGGATTTTGCAGATTTGGTTTATAGAAACTCTGTTACTTTTCAACAGCCTGTGAGCCACTAATAGTGTGGAAACCTCTGTTTTTTCCATCATACATGACGGCATCACGAGAGAGGGGATCCGCCCATCAAGGACAGGAAACCTTCAAGATAAAATAGGCCGCTCCTCTCTCCACATCAGTTGGTTTCCTGTCCTTGACGGGGAACCCTCAAGATGAAGACTTCTGATGAAGACCGAAGAGGATGCCTTGGCCTGGGTCGGGTGGATTTGGGCAGGTGCTGGTCTGCTGCACCCGTCACCAGGTACCGGTAGTCACCTCGGGGGCCATGTATTCCATGCCCCCCTGAGCGAAGCATGGCCACAGCCCGTGAGGCATTGCCCGGGTGAAGATTATCCACGGGGGCCGCAGGTGGCGTTCCCCCTGTTGATTTAAAATCCTGCTGTGCATGGGGGTCACTTTTATGGTGCCCCCCTGTTGACCAGAGGTGGCTATGCACCCGGTAAGGCACATCGTTGCCCAGGCTGAGTATGTCTCCTCGGAGGTTTTGGGGCCCTCCCTGTCGAGCATTAAGAGCAGGTCTCCCCCCTTCCTCCTCCTCCCTGGCTGTACCTGAGGCTGCACAGAGAGGTATGGAGCGGTGTCCGGAGCACTCAGCATCTGGATGCTGAGGGTAAGTGCTGCGCTGCCTTCCTGACATCTGTGGCGTGGACACCCCTGGAAGCCTTCCTCCAGCCGGCGCCAGGTACCCGGGAATGAAGGTACGTGCGTGCGCACAATACCCGGCAGCAGCACGCAGAACGTTTGATGCGGGCAGGGGGGCCAGAATCTTCGGCACGCACCGGAACTAAAGGCGGGGTGTGCACCTGGAAGTAAAGCGCGCATAGGCGCTGAAGGAGCGTGCACCGGAAATAATAGCTGTGTGCAAGCGCAGGACCCGGCGGCAGCACTCGGACAGAGGTAGGATCAACCAGGTGAATGGTGGATCTAATAGCGCGCACCGGAAGTGGTTGCCGGGTGCGTGCTCTGGCATAATTATACAGCGCAGGCGTTGCGCTAGCGGCTGGCAGATGCAGGATCAACCAGGTGATTGATTGCATCTATGAGCACCAGAAGTGATGCAGGCACGATCAGCCAGGTTATCAAATCATGACAGGTGCGCACATGCACCTGACTACTGAAGCGACCAGTAATGGCAGGATCAAGCAGGTGATCCATAAAAAAAAAAAAAAAAGAGGCTAATCTATTTAAACGAACCAGAAGTGCTGCCCTGTGTCACTAAACCAGGCCAGGTTGAAGGTGACTACTCTTGTTACGTGGTCATGTGTAAGATGGAGAGCTTTTCACCAGAATATTTAATGCCACAGCAAGAGGTGCAGATCCAGCCCCTCAGTAGCATCCCAAAGGGATTCCTCGGAGTCAGAGGAGGACTCAGATACAGCCCGCTGCTCAGATAGTAGCTCAGAGGAGGAGGATACATTTCCAGCGGAGGCTACGGATAAGCTTATAAAAGCTGTTCGCTCTACCATGGGGCTGGTAGACGATAAGGCAAAAAAGACGGCCCAAGAAGTTATGTTCAGTGGTCTGCAAAAGAAAAAACGGAGGTCATTCCCTATTAATGAACATCTACAAGAACTGATTAACTGTGTGGCCTATTTAAAAAAACAAACAAACAAAAAAAAAAAACAGATTCCTCGCACTATGTTCTCATTCACTTTATGCAGTTAATAGCCCTCTGTGTCTGTACTGCTGCATACTTAGGCAGTTAACTGGTTCATGCAGCTTTACATGAACACCCGAGCCTTACACTATGGTGGTCCGAATAACTATAGCAATTGTTACCATCCACCTCTTGTGCCTCCCCTTTTCCTCATAGTTTGTAAGCTTGCGAGCAGGGCCCTCACTTCTCTTGGTATCTGTTTTGAACTCTATTTCTGTTATGCTGTAATGTCTATTGTATGTACAAGTCCCCTCTATAATTTGTAAAGCGCTGCGGAATATGTTGGCACTATATAAATAAAAATTATTATATTAAAAGAGAATGAAAAAAACAGAAAAAAAGTCCCAAATAGTCAACTCCCTAAAGAGAAGATATCCTTTTGAGGAGGAGGCGTCCTCATCTTGGGATAGAGCCCCGAAAATTGATGTGGCAATTTCAAAAGTTGCCAGAAGATCCTCCCTGCCATTCGAGGATCTAGGTTCTTTAAAAGAACCTCTGGATAGAAAGGTGGACAGTTCCCTGAAAACAGCATGGGGAGCCACGGCAGGAGCACTAAGGCCAGCTATTGTGGCCACTTGTGTAGCCAGGTTCCTTAAAATCTGGATAGATAACCTGGAAGATCAGGTAGAACAAAAAGTTCCCAGAGAGACTATCCTAGAGGCAATACCGGCCATGAAAGCAGTGGCAGTATTTCTAGCCGAGGCGGCATCAGCAGACTCGGCTAGACTGGCTACAAAGTCAGCAGCTTTAGCCAACACAGGACGCCGTGTGGTATGGCTTAAATGCTGGCCAGGAGATACTCAGGCAAAGATGAAACTTTGCTTTTTGCCATGTGAGGGGAACTTCCTGTTTGGACCGACATTAAACAAAGTGTTAGAAAAAGCCGGTGACAAAAAGAAAAACTTTCCAAAGCAGCCAATTCAGCCATTTCGGCACTCCTTTCAGAGAGGCTGAAAGTTCCGAAGACAGCAGTTTACAGACCGAGACAGGAGCAACTTGGACAAGCGATCCAGGGGAGGAAAAGGCTTCTATTTTGGCAAGTCCCCCAGAGACACCAAAAAATCCTTCCAGTGACGGTCCTTCTTAGGTGGGAGGGAGGCTCTCTCACTTCCTTCCAGCCTGGGAGAGGATCTCCTCCAGCGTATGGATCCGACAGATCATAGGATCAGACCTAAAATTAAAATTCCACCACTGGCCTCCAAGAAGATACATGCAGACCCCGGTACAGTCCTCCCAGAGAAACAAGACAGTCTGGAAGGGGCAGTAACATCACTCCTAGACAAGCATGTCTTGGAAGAAGTTCCAAAAGAGGAAAGGAGGGAAGGATTTTATTCCCCCCTTTTTCTCATAAAAAAGCCGGACAATTCTCGGAGGACAATAATAAATTTAAAATACCTCAACAAATACCTAATAATTCCATCCTTCAAAATGGAAACGATAAAATCAGCAGTGAAGCTCCTATATCCTCAGTGTTACATGGCGGTCCTAGACCTAAAGGACGCTTAATACCACGTGCCAATCAGACAACAAGATCGTCAGTTCCTCAGAGTGGCAGTACAGATGGAGTCCCAGTTGCGTCACTTTCAGTACAGGGCTCTGCCCTTTGGGATAGCAACAGCCCCATGAGTGTTTACAAAACTGATTGCAGAGGTCACAGCACATCTGAGAAAAAGATACTCTGATAATACCCTACTTAGACGACTTCCTAATAGTGGGGAAAAACTTTTCTCACTGTCAGGAGCAGGTCAGAATAGTGATGGACACTCTACAGACACTAGGATGGCAACTGAACCTCAAGAAATCCAAACTAGAGCCAGCAATGGTCCAGAATTTCCTATGGATAACGGTAGACTCCGTGGCGCAGGAGTGTCGCCTCCCAGAGGAAAAAATCAAACAAATGATTATGACATTAAAAAAAACAGAGATGACTTTAAGAAGAGCCATGTCGGTATTGGGGTCCCTAACCTCCTGCATACCGGCAGTAAAATGGGCCCAGTTCCATGCAAGAGAACTGCAATGGTGTGTGCTGCTGAACGACCTGGAAATTCAGGGGCTGCTAGAGCAGAAGCTCATTCTCCCGCTCTCTGTACTCCAATCACTCAGATGGTGGTTACAGATGGTCATCTCTGAGAAGAGTTCCCTGGAAGTATACAGCCTCCAAAGTAATCACAACAAATCACAATCACAACGGATGCCAGTCCATGGGGGTGGGGAGCTCACTCAGACACACTATTGGTCCAAGACCCCTTGGCTCAAGAGAGGAAAAATCTATCCTCAAACGAATGGGAACTCCTAGCAATCGAAAGAGCGCTAAGGAGGTTACTTCCACACTTGACAGGACATCATGTGAGAGTCCTATCAGATAACCAAACAGCGGTCGCATACGTGAACCACCAGGGGGGCACCCGTTCTCGGTCACTGATGCACATAACCAAGAGACTCATGACTCTAGCCGAGAGGCATTTCCTCTCAGCCCTGCATATTCGAGGTGTGGACAGCATAAAGGCAGACTTTCTAAGCAGGAACCACTTAAGGCAAGGGGAATGGTCCCTAAAAGAGTCCATTTTTCAACGGATAGTGCACATGTGGGGAAAACCCAGTGTAGACCTCTTTGCCTCAAAAGCCAACAAAAAAGTTAAAAAGTTCTGCTCCCTGAACCCAGCAGACAGACGGTTGGCAGTAGATGTCTTCAGCACAGAATGGACGTCAGGACTCATGTATGCCTTCCCACCGATTTGTCTAATTCCAGCAGTTCTGAAGAAGATCAGGGAGGACAAGGCTAGAGTGATTGTAATAGCTCCCTTCTGGCCGAAAAGACCATGGTTTTACTGGCTAAGAGTGATGTCAGTGACGAACCCGTGGGTACTCCCAGAAGACCAGGACCTTCTAACACAGGGTCCCTTCAACCACCCACAGAATTCCGGGCTACATTTGACAGCCTGGCATTTAAACGGTCGTTGTTAGAGAAAGAAGGGTTCTCAGCTGGTTTAATATCCACCTTGCTCAGCAGAAAACCAGCAACGACCAAGATATATGGGAGAATATGGAAGAAATTCCTGTCCAGCTCAGGGCCAATATGGGAAGGGGAGGTCCCGGCAATACTGGAGTTCCTGCAAAAGGGCTTAGATCTGGGATTAGCTGATAGTACCCTCAAAGTACACATTTCAGCTTTAGCAGCCTTATTCAACTGTGACCTGGCAAGCAATAGATGGGTGATGAGGTTTATCCGAGCCTGTAGTAGAGCTGACTCTGTTCCATCCTCTACTCCTCCACCATGGGATCTAAATTTATTGTTGACAGCTTTGACAGAAAGCCCCTTTGAGCCGTTAAATACAACTGCAGATAAAGTACTAACATTAAAAACAGCCTTGTTAGTGGCACTTACATCGGCCTGTAGGGTTGGGGATTTACACGCATTATCGGCAGATCCTCCCTACGCACAAATTATGGATGATAGGGTTGTATTAAAATTAGATCCGGCATATCTCCCCAAAGTGGTATCGAGATTCCATAGAGCTCAGGATATAACCCTACCCTCTTTCTGTCCCAATCCTAGTAACAAGAAAGAGGAGAGACTCCATTGCTTAGATGTCAGGAGATGTATCCTACAGTATTTAGAGATGCCAAAATCCTGGAGGAGACAGAGGGCTTTATTTGTTTCGTTCCAGGGGTCAAGGAAGGGCCTTAAAGCCTCAAAACAGACTATAGCTAGATGGGTGAGAGAGGCCATTATTCTAGCATATAGTAGTGCAGACAGGGTTGTTCCACAGGGTCTGAAAGCCCACTCCACGAGGGTCATGGCGACGTCATGGGCGGAGAGAGCAGATGCTGCCATCGACCAAATCTGTAAGGCGGCCACTTGGTTCTCTCCGTCTACATTTTTTAAACATTATAGGGTAGACCTATCTGCTACCTCTGATCTCACATTTGGGAGAATAGTGTTACAAGCAGTGATCCCTCCCTAAAAGAGAATACAAATCTCTGTAACTCTCTCGTGGTGCCGTCATGAATGATGGAAAAACACAGGTATTACATACCTGGTAATGTGTTTTTCATGAGACATGATGGCACCATTATATTCCCACCCTTTTGATCACGTCATTAGTTGGGTGCATTATTAGCATTATTTGTATTATACACTCCCTCGGGTGTCGGAGTTCCTCTTGTACTCTGTAAAACAAGTGATGTGGAGAGAGGAGCCGCCCCTTTTATCTTGAAGGTTTCCTGTCCTTGAAGGGCAGATCCGCTCTCTCGTGGTGCCGTCATGTCTCATGAAAAAACACATTACCAGGTATGTAATACCCGTGTTTTCCATTGACAGATGATGGACCTGAGCTGGGACTTTTTTTGTGAGATGAGAATTGGTATTATTTTCGCCTACATAACATTGATTGGTTTCTTTTTATTTGATATTTGGGAGGCAGAATGAACAAATAGTTGAACACCACTCACTACTGGTTCATCCAACAAGGTTTTCCTATTAGACTGTGAACTGTCATTGTCTTGGTAAATAATCAAAGTATTTTACATAGCTTGCCATTCTTATGGACAGTTTAAGTAGAAATGTTCAAAAATATAAAACTCAAGGATATTTTATTAAAAAAATTGTTTTTTTATCTTAGCAGATGACTGTACAAGGAGATCAGAGCCACAGCTGACATCTTCAATTTTTAAATCTGATGATCTTGAGATACTAAAAGATACAACTGAAGTGACTGCTGTTATTCCAGATATATCATCCATTCACAGCAAAGATCTGTCATCTGATCCTATGAAACAGGTCCCATGTTCTGATTCATTACTGACTGCTAAGGAAAATCAAAGTCACCAAAGAGGCAACAAAAAACAAACTGCTCCTAAAGCAAGGAAGTCATTTTCCTGTTCAGAATGTGGGAAATGTTTTAACTACAAATCACAATTGGTAACACACCAAAGAACTCACACAGGGGAGAAGCCTTTTTCATGTTCTGAATGTGGGAAATGTTTTATACAGAAATCCATTTTGGTTAGGCACCATAGTACTCACACAGGGGAGAAGCCTTATTCATGTTCAGATTGTGGAAAATGTTTTAAGCATAAAAGTAATCTTGTTAGACATCAGATCAGTCACACAGAGGAGATGCCTTTTTCATGTTCAGAATGTGGGAAATGTTTTACCCAAAAAGGGAATCTTGTTGTACATCAGAGAACCCACACAGGAGCGAAGCCTTTTTCCTGTTCAGAATGTGGGAAATGCTTTACTCTGAAAAGGAATCTTTTTGAACATCAAAGAACCCACACGGAGCCTTTTTACTGTTCAGAATGTGGGAAATGTTTTATCAATAAATCAGGTTTGGTTAGGCACCAGAGAACTCACACAGGGGAGAAGCCTTTTTCCTGTTCAGAATGTGGGAAATGTTTTAACCAGAAAGGGGTGCTTGTTAGACATCAGAGAACTCACACAGAGAAGAAGCTTTTTTCATTTTCTTAATGTGGGAAATATTTTACTTGGAAATCAACTGTTAATAAACATCAGAGACGTCACATAGGGGAGAAGCCTTTTTATGTTCATAATGTTGGAATAGTTTTAACCAAAATTGAATTTTCCTAAATGGGTTGTCTCTTGTCATTCCTCATGTTTGCTGACAAAAGGATAAAACTAAACTTTATTAATTCCAAATATAAAACTATACCCATAATTTACCCCCTGAAGGTTAGTGAGTAGGTGAGTAATAGAAAAAATGTGTACCCCACAGTTCAGTATATAGGGTGAGATGACGTGTACACAATCACTCTCCAAGCCTCTCATTTCTATGGATTTCATCATCCTCACCAAAGGCGACTCATCAGGAGACTATTTAATATTGACTTATATTTAAATGAGACTAGTCAAAAAAAAACTGGGGCCTGCTGGAGGTCATTTTGCAGGGCTCTGGCAGTGCTCCTCCTGTTCCTCCTTTCACAAAGGATGAGGTAGCGGACTTGCTGCTGGGTTGTTGCCCTCCTACAGCCTTCTCCACGTCTCATGGTGTACTGGCGTGTCACCTGGAAGTGCCTCCAGCCTCTGGACACTATGCTGACAGACACAGCAAAGCTTCTTACCACAGCTTGCATTGATGTGCCATCCTGGATGAGCTACACTACCTGAGCCACTTGTGTGGGTTGTAAAGTCTGTCTCTTGCGACCATGAGTGTGAAAGTACAACCAACATTCAAAAGTGGCCAAAACATCAGCCAAAGCATTGGTACTGAGATATGGTTTCCACCTGCAGAGCCACTCCTTTTATTGAGTGTGTCTTGATAATTCCCAATAATTTCCATTTGTTGTCTATTCCATTTGCACAACAGCATGTGAAATTGATTGTCAAACAGCCTTGCTTCCTAAGTGGACAGTTTGATTTCACAGAAGATTGATTTACTTGCAGTGATATTCTGTTGTTTAAGTGTTCCCTTTATTTTTTTGAGCAGTGTGTGTATATATACATATACATATATATATATATATATATATTTTTTATTTTTTTTTCCTCATAGACAGATAGTAGAATAGCCGTTAATTCATTTGTCGGCTTCCGTACAATCAACGCAGAAGCCGACCGGATAGAAGACATGGTTTAAACACAGTAAATCCATGCAGAACAGTTAGATATATAGATGTCAGTGACTAATAGCATTAATATAGAGTGTGTGCAAGTTAGGGGAGCTGTATGTATTTAATAAAAGATTATTTTCAGGGGAAAAAAAGGCGTGGGCTCCTGCGCAATTTTCTGCGCCAGAGAGGGAAAGCCAGCGACTGGGTGACCGATGTTTGTAACCTAGGAAGAGACTAAACAGAATAGCCACAAAAGTACGGAGGACCGTGATCAACCACAAAATCTGTAAACTAGCAACAAAAGAACCCCAACACAGCGTAAAGAGTCATTAATGTCTTTATTGAAAATACTAATTTTAAAATGTTTTAAGGAGATAAGAGTAAACTGAAGAAACAGGATGGAAAGAAACATACATTGGACGGAACATATGATGACAGTATCCTGGGTATAAATATACCAGGTGTATTATATCCAAGATAAAGGATTTAATATCATCCGCTTGAGACACAGTTCAATATTGCATATAGGCAAATGCGGAGTAAAGTGCATAGTGCTCATAGCCAAAAGAGTCTCAAGACAGATAAAAAATACTTAATACATCACGCACATGTATCTGGGAGTTCCTCTCTCCCTGATTGGCCTCAGGAGAAAAAAAAAAATGTATAATAAAGTATAAAGTGCATAATCCCCTAAAGGCAATCAGGGACAGTGTCATGCACATCAAAGATCAAGGGAACTAATTATATTAGCAAAAGTAAAAACCACAGATAAATATAAATACTCAGAGTTCATTCCGTGCAGCGTACCCCCTGACGTGCGTTTCAATGGCAGGATTTGGATCGCCCCCACGTAAGGGCAATGGGGTACTCGGTACCGGGTCCTTCAGTTCCCTCAGCGAGGATGTCACGGTGGCCCGACCCGGACCGTGGCCCTATGAGGGGCGCCCAATAAAAGGCAGAGTTCGTAGATAACTGTAGTGTTCGTGACGCCACCTGTGGTATTCGGTCAGAGTGACCGACGCTGCTTAGGGGTCCGTTGGGGTGATGGAATGACAGCTAGATGGTATACCTTCCCACAGGTGAAGTATATCCCCAGGGCTTCCCAGAAGTGTAGATGTTGATGGTGGATGATGTAAGGCGCAGTGAATAACGAGGACACAATGGGTGCAGTCTCTTTACCTTTACTGAAGGCTCCAGCATTCACAGTCCAGAGTGCCGGATGACAGGGTAGGCAGGGTCCGGCTGGTCTGATGGCAATTCCAGAGTCCCCTTATCCAGGTGGAAATCAGTAGCCTTCCCCGTAACGTAGTAGGTCCCTACTTGCATTAGCTACCATAAGGTCCTCACTCTTGTTACTTCTCTCTCTCTGTCCCCCAGATGGATATGACATACCCGTATGACGGTGGTGGCCTGAGGCTATTTTATAGCGTTGCTACCTTGTCTGCTTAGGTGTTTAGGTCAGACAGCCAACTTGGAATCGACTGCCCTGCCGGTCTCTGAAGTAAAGCGTAGAGTCTATTACTTCCTCGGTGTTCCGGCCACCGGATCTGCGCTTCAGATGGAGGCAGCCTGCTTCTAGCTGGTCTCCCGCTGATGTTTCACTCCTGTTGCTATGACTTCTGTGCTCACTCACTACGGCACACTTCCTTTCTTGTCCTCTTAGGAGGCTGACGCATGGGCTCCATGTCCTTCTTTCCCACTGGGCCGCTGATGTTCTTTCCTTTCTCCTCTGTCTGCCTGACAGGAATTCCCTGGGCCGAGCCCAGTCTGCTTCTCTCCCTCTCCTTCTCCTTCCGACTCCTGACTCTCACCGACTTCCTAACCAACCCACCAGTTTTACCCTTTGTGAGGAGTGGCCTAGTACATAGAACCCTTAGCTCCCCCTGGTGGACCGGCGTGTGAAGTGTGTGTGTGGCTGTGATACCTGGCAGGGTGAACTCCTTTGGTGCCATCAGACGTAACATTGCTCCCCCTGGTGGAAGAATGACATTACTGCAATGACCAGGACTCTGGGGCGCTGCATATGCACCCCTTCTGAGGAAGACGCGTCCCTCCTGCTGCATGGCGCGCTGCCGCGCTTTCTCCTCACTGATCCGGACACAGCACTTTGCCCCTGCAACTGAGGTTGCCACAAATCCCGGCGCTTATCATTGTATGATTGGTGTTCCATATCTCAAATTATACCTATTGCAGCAGGCTGTTATAAAATCTTTGGACGCTCCTTAACCCTTCCTATATTGCTTCTATATCCAGTTCACACTAAAGAATTGTCTGATTGAAGGTCCTTTGCAGGACTGAAAACGTTTATTCGTTATTTTTGTCTGGATGCATTAATAAAAAGAAGCAAAATAATTTTCCTCACTACTTAGTGCCCTACAGGCAGCTAAACCACTATACCGGAGTCCAATAAGGAGACTGTGATTGAGTCTGTGCTCTTATTGAACGTAGTAGTATATTGACGCGGTGAAACTGTAAACGATCATATACAAACAATCAGTGCATGGTATAGTAGAAATACTTACTAAACATGTTGTACATTATGCATGAACATTTATAAGGCTAGTAACTGAAATAGGAGTACAACTGACTAAGCTAGGCTAATATTACAGCAGAAATTACCTACAGAAAGCATAAAGACATACCGGCAATGCAATCGCAAGGGGGATGAAGTGAAAGCGTCTTTCCTTGAAAGCAGACTGAAGGAAGTGAAGAGAAAATGGAGGGAGATGTAGGTTGAGCTACCATAAAGCTTTGCAAAGGGAAGGAGAATCAGACATGAAAAATATAAAAAAAACAGAAAATAGAACTGTGAACATGACTCTGACCTATAGAGAGAGCCAAAACACTGCAGACAAATATGAATATATCAATTACTGTATACTGGTTATTGAGAAAACTGCAAATTATTCAAACAGATAATCAGAGGTAACAAATTAGATGGCGAAAACAGAGCACTAACACCTGCATCAAATTCGATCTGCTCATTATTCTGCATCTAAAAAGGAGTGATCACACCTTGGAGAGCTGTTGCACCAAGTGGACTGACATGAATCATGGCTCCAACACGAGAGATGTCAATTGAAACAAAGGAGACGATTATCAAACTCTTAAAAGAGGGTAAATCATGACGCAATGTTGCAAAAGATGTTGGTTGTTCACAGTCAGCGGTGTCTAAAATCTGGACCAAATACAAACAACATGGGAAGGTTGTTAAAGGCAAACATACTGGTAGACCAAGGAAGACATTAAAGCATCAAGACCGGAAACTTAAAGCAATATGTCTCCAAAACAGGAAATGCACAAAAAAACAAATGAGGAACAAATGGGAGGAAAACTGGTGTCAGCATCTGTGACTGAACTGTAAGAAACAACCTAAAGGAAATGGGATTTACATACAGAAAAGCTAAACGAAAGCCATCATTAACACCTAAACAGAAAAAAACAAGGTTACAATGGGCTAAGGAAAAGCAATCGTGGACTGTGTATGACTGGATGAAAGTCATATTCAGTGATGATTCGCGAATCTGCATTGGGCAAGGTGATGATGCTGGACCTTTTGTTTGGTGCCGTTCCAATGAGATTTATAAAGTTGACTGCCTGAAAAGAACATGCAAATTTCCACAGTCATTGATGATATGGGGCTGCATGTCAGGTAAAGGCACTGGGGAGATGGCTGTCATTACATCTACAATAAATGTACAAGTTTATCTTGATATTTTGGACACTTTTCCTATCCCATCAATTCAAAGGATGTTTCGGAATGATGAAATCATTTTTCAAGATGATAATGCATCCTGCCATAGAGCAAAAACTGTGAAAACATTGCTTAAAAAAATACACATAAGGTCAATGTCATGGCCTGCAAATAGTCCGGATCTCAATATAATTGAAAATCTTTGGTGGAAGTTGAAGAAAATGGTCCATGACAAGGCTCCAACCTGCAAAGCTGATCTGGCAACACCAATCAGAGAAAGTTGGAGCCAGATTGATGAATATTACTGTTTGACACTCATTAAGTCCATGCCTCAGAGACTGCAAGCTGTTATTGTGGGGCCCCAGGGTCCTGGTCGTCACAGTGGTATTGCTTTCCTCCCAGGGAGAGTGATGCTACGTTTGGAGGCAAAGAAGGATAACTGCATCCAGGTACCACAAACATGCAACACTTCACACTTCAGGCCACCAAGGGGAGCTTTTGATCCTATTTAATAGGTGACAACCCATATATATATATATATAACTGGTAGTCTGTAGGGAAAGTGAGTTAGTTCCAGACATCAGTCTGAGGAGGATAGAGGGTCAATGAAGCTGTGCATGCCCCCAGAGCTGCAGCTCCCAGAAAGAGACATTTTGAAAGCAGAATTGATTGCAGCGAGCGTGCAGGAGAGGAAGCACAGGAGAGGATACCAGAAAGGGACCAGCCCCGAGCAGGCTGCAGGACACCGGTAGCTGCCACCGTGACATCCCTCTGTGAACAGCAGGACCCGGACACCCTAGGGCCACGTACCGGTTCGCCACCGTGACATCCCTCTGTGAACAGCAGGACCCGGTACCGAGTACCCCGTTGCCCTGTGGGCAAAATACTAGTGATGTGTTGGAGTGTTTTTTTGTTTGTTTTTCTTGATTCCATAATTTTTTCCTCAGAATTGAGTGATTCCATAATTTTTCCTCTCTGCTTGGTTAAAAAAGTAACCATTACTGACTACCACATTTTTTGTTCTTGATTTCTTTTGTTTCTTAACCCCTTCCCGACCTGTGACACAGCGTATGCGTCATGAAAGTCGGTGCCAATCCGACCTGTGATGCATATGCTGTGTCACAGAATGATCGCGTCCCTGCAGATCCGGTGAAAGGGTTAACTCCCATTTCACCCGATCTGCAGGGACAGGGGGAGTGGTAGTTTAGCCCGGGGGGGGGGGGGGGGGAGGGTGGTGGCTTCACCCCCCCCCCTGGCTGCGATCGCTCTGATTGGCTGTTGAAAGTGAAACTGCCAATCAGAGCGATTTGTAATATTTCACCTATTATAACTGGTGAAATATTACAATCCAGCCATGGCCGATGCTGCAATATCATCGGCCATGGCTGGAAACACTGATGTGCCCCCACCCCACCGATCGCCCCCCCAGCCCTTCGATCTGTCCTTTACACTGCTCCGCTCCCCTCCGTCCTCCTGTCCGCTCCCCCCGTGCTCTTGTCCGCTCACCCCCGTGCTCCAATCACCCCCCCCCCCGTGCTCCAACCACCCCCCCTGCACTCCGATCCACCCCCCCCCTGCACTCCGATCCACCCCCCTGCAGTCCGATCCACCCCCCGATGCTCCAATGCACCCCCCCGCGCTCCAATCCACCCCCGTGCTCCGATTTACCCCCCATGCTCCGATCCACCCCATCATACTTACCGAGCCTCCCGTGGTCCGTCCGTCTTCTTTCCTGGGTGCCGCCATCTTCCAAAATGGCGGGCGCATGCGCAGTGCGCCCGCTGAATCTGCCGGCCGGCAGATTCGTTTCAAGTGCATTTTGATCACTGCGATAAAACACTATCGCAGTGATCAAAATAAAAAAAATACTGAATGACCCCCCCCCTTTGTCACCCCCATAGGTAGGGACAATAATAAAATAAAGATTTTTTTTATTTTCTTCCACTAAGGTTGGGGTAAGAACTAGGGTTAGGGTTAGGGTTTCGGTATGTGCACACGTATTCTGGTCCTCTGCGGATTTTTCCGCTGCGGATTTGATAAATCCGCAGTGCTAAACCACTGCGGATTTATGGCAGATTTACCGCGGTTTTTCTGCGCATTTCACTGCAGTTTTACAACTGCGATTTTCTATTGGAGCAGTTGTAAAACCGCTGTGGAATCCGCAGAAAGAAGCAACATGCTGCGGAATGTAAACCGCGGCGTTTCCGTGCAGTTTTTCTGCAGCATGTGTACAGCGATTTTTGTTTTTCATAGGTTTACATTGAACTGTAAACTCATGGGAAACTGCTGCGGAGCCGCAGCGTTTTCCGCAGCGTGTGCACATACCTTTAGAATTAGGCCATGTGCACACGGTGCGGATTTGGCCGCTGCAGATTCGCAGCAGTGTTCCATCAGGTTTACAGTACCAAGTAAACCTATGGAAAACCAAATCCGCTGTGCCCATGGTGCGGAAAATACCACGCGGAAACGCTGCGTTGTATTTTCCGCAGCATATCAATTCTTTGTGCGGATTCCACGGCGTTTTACACCTGTTCCTCAATAGGAATCCGCAGGTGAAATCCGCACAAAAAACACTGGAAATCCACGGTAAATCCGCAGGTAAAACGCAGTGCCTTTTACCCTCGGATTTTTCAAAAATGATGCTGAAAAATCTCACACGAATCCGCAACGTGGGCACATAGCCTTAGGGTTAGGGTTGGAATTAGGGTTGTGTGTTGTGAATTCTGTGGCTGAGTTCACTTCTGTGGTCACAAGTGGTATTGCAGTCTCTGGGCTTCCTCCCTCAGGTGTTTTGGTGAGCTCGTTGGCTGCCTTGCTATTTAGCTCCACCTGAGTCTGTCTTCCTTGCTCCTTGTCAATGTTCCAGTGTTGGATCTGAGCTACTGCATCTTTCCTTGGGCCTGCTGCTCTGCTAGATAAGTGCTTCTAGTTTGTTTTCTGTTTTTTCTGTCCAGCTTGCTATTAACTTTTGCTGGAAGCTCTGAGAAGCAAAGGGGTGCACCGCCGTGCTGTTAGTTCGGCACGGTGGGTCTTTTTGCCCCTTTGCGTGGTTTTCGTTTTAGGGTTTTTTGTAGACTGCATAGTTCTCTTTGCTATCCTCGCTCTGTCTAGAATATTGGGCCTCACTTTGCTGAATCTATTTCATTCCTACGTTTGTCTTTTCATCTTGCTAACAGTCATTATATGTGGGGGGCTGCTTATTCCTTTGGGGTATTTCTCTGAGGTAAGTCAGGCTTGTATTTCTATCTTCAGGCTAGTCAGCTCCTCAGGCAGTGCCGAGTTGCATAGGTAGTGATAGGCGCAATCCACTGCTGCTTATAGTTGTGTGAGGATAGATCAGGTACTGCAGTCTACAGAGATTCCACGTCTCAGAGCTCGTCCTATTGTTTTTGGTTATTGCCAGATCTCTGTATGTGCGCTGATTACTGCACGCTGTGTTGCCTGATTGCCAGCCATAACAGTTGTGGTTAGGGTTAGGGGTGTGTTGGGGTTAGGGTTGTGGTTAGGGGTGTGTTGCGGTTAGGGTTGTGATTAGGGTTATGGCTACAGTTGGGATTAGGGGTGTGTTGGGGTTAGTGTTGGAGGTAGAATTGAGGGGTTTCCACTGTTTAGGCACATCAGGGGTCTCCAAACGCAACATGGCGCCACCATTGATTCCAGCCAATCTTGTATTCAAACAGTCAAATGGTGCTCCCTCACTTCCGAGCCCCGACGTGTGCCTAAACAGTGGTTTACCCCCACATATGGGGTACCAGCATACTCAGGACAAACTGCGCAACAATTACAGGGGTCCAATTTCTCCTGTTACCCTTGTGAAACTAAAAAAATGCTTGCTAAAACATAATTTTTGAGGAAAGAAAAATGATTTTTTATTTTCACGGCTCTGCGTTGTAAACGTCTGTGAAGCACTTGGGGGTTCAAAGTGCTCACCACATATCTAGATAAGTTCCTTGGGGGGTTTAGTTTCCAAAATGGGGTCACTTGTGGGGGGTTTCTACTGTTTAGGCACACCAGGGGCTCTGCAAACGCAACGTGACACCCGCAGACCATTCCATCAAAGTCTGCATTTCAAAAGTCACTACTTCCCTTCTGAGCCCCGACGTGTGCCCAAACAGTGGTTTACCCCCACACATGGGGTATCAGCGTACTCAGGAGAAACTGGACAACAACTTTTGGGGTCCAATTTCTCCTGTAACCCTTGGGAAAATAAAAAATTCTGGGCTAAATAATTATTTTTGAGGAAAGAAAACGTATTTATTATTTTCACGGCTCTGCGTTATAAACTTCTGTGAAGCACTTGGGGGTTCAAAGTGCTCACCACACATCTAGATAAGTTCCTTTCGGGGTCTAGTTTCCAAAATGGGGTCACTTGTGGGGGGTTTCTACTGTTTAGCCACATCAGGGGCTCTGCAAACGCAACGTGACGCCCGCAGAGCATTCCATCAAAGTCTGCATTTCAAAACGTCACTACTTCACTTCCGAGCCCCGGCATGTGCCCAAACAGTAGTTTACCCCCACGTATGGGGTATCACCGTACTCAGGAGAAACTGGACAACAACTTTTGGGGTCAAATTTCTCCTGTTACCCTTGGGAAAATAAAAAATTGCAGGCTAAAAGATCATTTTTGAGAAAATAATTTTTTTTTAAATTTTCATGGCTCTGCGTTATAAACTTCTGTGAAGCACTTGGGGGTTCAAAGTCCTCACCACACATCTAGATTAGTTCCTTTGGGGGTCTAGTTTCCAAAATGGGGTCATTTGTGGGGGAGCTCCAATGTTTAGGCACACAGGGGCTCTCCAAACGCAACATGGTGTCCGCTAACGATGGAGATAATTTTTCATTCAAAAAGTCAAATGGCGCTCCTTCCCTTCCGAGCATTACCATGTGCCCAAACAGTGGTTTACCCCCACATGTGAGGTATCGGTGTACTCAGGAGAAATTGCCCAACAAATTTTAGGATCCATTTTATCCTGTTGCCCATGTGAAAATGAAAAAAATTAGGCTAAAAGAATTTTTGTGAAAAAAAAAAAAGTACTTTTTCATTTTTACGGATCAATTTGTGAAGCACCTGGGGGTTTAAAGTGCTCACTATGCATCTAGATAAGTTCCTTGGGGTGTCTAGTTTCCAAAATGGGGTCACTTGTGGGGGAGCTCCAATTTTTTAGGCACACGGGGGCTCTCCAAACGTGACATGGTGTCCGCTAAAGAGTGGAGCCAATTTTTCATTCAAAAAGTCAAATGGCGCTCCTTCCCTTCCAAGCCCTGCCGTGTGCCCAAACAGTGGTTTACCCCTACATATGAGGTATCAGCGTACTCAGGACAAATTGGACAACAACTTTCGTGGTTCAGTTTCTCCTTTTACCATTGTGAAATCAAAAAAATTGTTGCTAAAAGATAATTTTTGTGACTAAAAAGTTAAATGTTCATTTTTTCCTTCCATGTTGCTTCTGCTGCTGTGAAGTACCTGAAGGGTTAATAATCTTCTTGAATGTGGATTTGAGTACCTTGAGGGGTGCATTTTTTAGAATGGTGTCACTTTTGGGTATTTTCAGCCATATAGACCCCGTAAACTGACTTCGAATGTGAGGTGGTCCCTAAAAAAAATGGTTTTGTAAATTTCGTTGTAAAAATTAGAAATCGCTGGTCAAATTTTAACCCTTATAACTTCCTAGCAAAAAAAAATTTTGTTTCCAAAATTGTGCTGATGTAAAGTATACATGTGGGAAATGTTATTTATTAACTATTTTGTGTCACATAACTTTCTGGTTTAACAGAATAAAAATTCAAATTGTGAAAATTGCGAAATTTTCAAAATTTTTGCCAAATTTCCGTTTTTATCACAAATAAATGCATAATTTATTGACCTAAATTTACCACTAACATGAAGCCCAATATGTTACGAAAAAACAATTTCAGAACCGCTAGGATCCGTTCAAGCGTTCCTGAGTTATTACCTCATAAAGGGACACTGGTCAGAATTGCAAAAAACGGCCAGGTCATTAAGGTCAAAATAGGCTGGGTCATGAAGGGGTTAAAGCCAGAAAGTTGCCAGTTGAAATGACTTTAGTTTTGTGCCATGTCTGTGATCGGCTTTTTTTCTACAAAATTAAGCAACTGAATGAACATCCTCCAAGGTTGGCGATTCCATAATTTTTCCCAGGGGTTGTATATACACCTATTTTAGGAGTATACATGTATTCTATCTTTTCTATTTTAATCTATCAGTGTGTTTTTACAGTAGCCACATATAAATTGCCGGCTTTTCAAAGCACATTGGTGCGTAAAAATCAAATACTTTTTTTATCGCACCCATTGACTTCTATTGGGGGATGCAATCTGTTTTCTGATTACAGTGGCAGCATGCTGCGATTTTTTTTTTTCCATCCCGATCTTGATCCAATCCGAGCTGGAAAAAAATATGCTGATGATCACACAATCATAGATTAACACTGGTCCGAATTCTATCCTATTTTTTATCGGATTGAATGTGTTCTATTTCATCGCAAGTGGGCATGAGCCCCCAGTGTCAGATGCCCAGAACCCATTTGGGCCAGGCTGGAGGGACCTGGATTTGATGCAGGGTGTAACGGGGTCTACTGTGCTGTAGTACCTCTTTCAGCACCCCCGTGTTTCAGGAGGTCCATTCTGCTTTTGCTGGATTTTGAATGAAGGACGCTGGCTAGGATTTCTTGATTACATAGGAGCATACAAAAGCTGACTGCTACTCCAGGTATTTCCAGTCTAAAAGAACACACTTTATTTTCAGCACACAGAATATATAACACAGATACACAGGACAGGCCAATAGGAAAACAGCTGGCCTGACATACATTACAATAGCCGCAGGGGGCCGGAGCCTGCCGCTATTTACTGTGGGAATTACAAAGGCGGGGGGAGGTCAGAAAGAGAATATCTTGTCCAGGGGCGCAGCCTGTGGACTGATGCATTTCACATGGAAACTATTATACATACATATACTGCATAAATTTCTTGGTGCTGGGGGGTTCTGTAACACAGGGCATCACTGTCTATGTATTATTAGTGTGAGATCAGTGGCCCAGAGTAACTAAACCACTTAAAACATCATTTACCTATTCAAATCTGTTAAAATCAGCTGTTTGCCCACTTTAATACAGTTCCGATGCCCAGAACCCATTTGGGCCATGCTGGAGGGACCTGGGTTTGATGTGGGGCTCCCTGTTCTATATGTCTGCAGTGTGATATTAGTGGCCCAAAGTCATTTAACCCTTTCATTAACGCTCTTTGAGGCCCATTTTTGTGCCAGTTTTATAGTTTTTGTAGTGGATGCTTTCCTGAAACGGAAAGTACTTGCAAACAGCATAATACAAAGAATAGCAGGTTTACCCAGAATCCTTTGCAGTAGGCGGAGCTATGCAAATCATCTCTTTCCACCCCTGTCTAATCCACAGCGCTTGGAACCGCCAAGCGTGCAATGCTGCGGATTAGTTTCTAAATTTACACAGCCAACCAATTCCTACCTGTGGACACGTGTTTCGGGCTTTAGGCCCTCATCAGCACAGGGCTGGAATTGGTTGGCTGTATGGAGTGGGGCTCGGTGAGCAAGCGATACATATATGCTAGCCACCTTAGGGAGAGACCCAAGTTGGGCTAAATGTAGCGGGACGAAAGAGACCGAAAAGCCCTCTACTTAAAGGAAATACATAGTGGATGCTTTCCTGAAACGGAAAGTACTTGCAAACAGCATAATACAAAGAATAGCAGGTTTACCCAGAATCCTTTGCAGTAGGCGGAGCTATGCAAATCATCTCTTTCCACCCCTGTCTAATCCACAGCGCTTGGAACCGCCAAGCGTGCAATGCTGCGGATTAGTTTCTAAATTTACACAGCCAATCAATTCCTACCTGTGGACACGTGTTTCGGGCTTTAGGCCCTCATCAGCACAGGGCTGGAATTGGTTGGCTGTATGGAGTGGGGCTCGGTGAGCAAGCGATACATATATGCTAGCAACCTTAGGGAGAGACCCAAGTTGGGCTAAATGTAGCGGGACGAAAGAGACCGAAAAGCCCTCTACTTAAAGGAGGCTAAGGTGGCTAGCATATATGTATCGCTTGCTCACCGAGCCCCACTCCATACACCAAACCAATTCCAGCCCTGTGCTGATGAGGGCCTAAAGCCCGAAACACGTGTCCACAGGTAGGAATTGGTTGGCTGTGTAAATTTAGAAACTAATCCGCAGCATTGCACGTTTGGCGGTTCCAAGCGCTGTGGATTAGACAGGGGTGGAAAGAGATGATTTGCATAGCTCCGCCTACTGCAAAGGATTCTGGGTAAACCTGCTATTCTTTGTATTATGCTGTTTGCAAGTACTTTCCGTTTCAGGAAAGCATCCACTATGTATTTCCTTTAAGTAGAGGGCTTTTCGGTCTCTTTCGTCCCGCTACATTTAGCCCAACTTGGGTCTCTCCCTAAGGTGGCTAGCATATATGTATAGTTTTTGTAGGCGCTTTCAGTGTATTCACATCAGGGCACCTCGCTGTATTGTAGGTTATTATTGTGATGATTATTGTTTGTTGTTAAACCTATAAAAAAACAGAAAAGGAAAAATTGCTGAATAAGAAACTGACGAATAAGAAATCAACATCAGCCTCATCGAGATTTCGGCATTTTAGCTTCTGGTGTGGAGGCGATAGCACAATCATATGCCGCCATATACTAGACGTCCGGTAACCGATAATAATTCCCTCATGTGTGGGGTCTATTTGTCTCCAGAGAAATCACACGTTACATTCCACACATAACATTGTGTAGAAAAGGCGGCGCGAGGTAATTGTGCCAGTAGTGATGGCGAATAATGGCGGAAATGTCACTGACTTAAGTCTCCATTTGGCGTCTTCACTGCGGATCACGTGACCCCTGACTCCTCCCTCCTGTGACCTCATCACAGGTCCTGTGCGCACAGAGCAGCCATATATGTGGGGTTGTGGCTAAATCCAAGTTGGCTAAAGGACCTGGTCCCTCTGACAACTAGGAAATAGCCGGCTCAGTGTAGAGAAAGCTAAATCCCAATCGGCTAAAGGACCAGCTCCTTCTGTGCACTGGGATTTCGCTTTCTCACACAGAGTCGGCTATTTCCTGGTTACAGAGGGGCCAGGTCCTTTAACCGACTTGGATTTTGATTATTGTACTTGTTTTTATTATGTATACCCCTCCTTACATGTAAAGCGCCATGGAATAATTGGCGCTATAACAATAAATAATAATAATAATTCCGCCTGCTCTATATAAGAATGCTGAATCCCAGTAGACAGAAGGACCCTTATTGTATATAGATATATATGAATCCTGTCATGTGATTTTTTTGCAGTAATATTGAGCCGCAGACTAGATATGACATCTGATTACACATTTATTTATATGTGACAATTACACGCAAGAATTTTCCCCTTAATCCCAGTGTGTACAATATTCTGCGCCAATCTCATCCACGCCCCGATTTACTGGTGATCATTTTTGTAGATCACACAACCACAGATTTTTTCTACGCATGTACCTAGGAGTGTTTTAACCCTCGGGCGATTTTCCTTTTTTTTTAAAAAAAAATTTTCCTTCCCATAACTTATTTTTCCATGCACATCACCGTTGGGAATTTTTTTTATTTTGGTGGGACGTTCTTATTGATACCATTTTGGCGCGGATACCGTGTTTTGATCGGCTCTTGTTTCATTTTATTGCAATGTTGCGGCAACCAAAAAAAAGTCATTATGGCGTTTCGAGTTTTTTTCTCGTTATGCCGTTTACTGATCAGATTATTTTACATTTTGATTGGTCAGACCTTTCTGAACATGTCAATTCCAATTTTATGTATTTTTTGTAATTGAGCAAAAGCAATATTTTTTTTCTTATATTTCTATGATATATGACGTAACTGCATCATGTGTTGTGAAGGGGTTAATACTATAATTATTGGCCAAAAGGACCAGGTCCTTCTGCCAACTTGGATTTAGCCTTCCTGATCTCTGTGAGAAAGCTAAATCCCAGTTGGCTAAAGGTCCAGGTCCCTGTGAGTGTTTAAATACTAGACCTAGCAGGCTAAAGGACCAGGTCCTTCTGCCAACTTGGATTTAGCCTTCCTGCTCTCTGTGAGAAAGCTAAATCCCAGTTGGCTAAATGACCAGGTTCCTGTGAGTGTTTTAATACTAGATCTAGCAGGCTAAAGGACCAGGTCCTTCTGCCAACTTGAATTTAGCCTGCTCTCTGTGGGATCGCGATGGATTGCCACACGTCGCGTCCGTTGTGCGACGGATCCGTCGTGTTTTGGCGAACAATGTAACTTTTTTTGTACATCGCGTCCGCCATTTTCGACCGCACATGCGCGGCCGAAACTCCCCCGCTCCTCCACAGACTGCAGAATGGGCAGCGGATGCGTAAAAAAACTGCATCCGCTGCCCACGTCGTGCAAAACTTTCACAACGTCCATCGGTACGTCGGCCCGACGCATTGCGACGAAAGATGATCTACTAGATCTAGCAGGCTAAAGGACCAGGTACTTCTGCCAACTTGGATTTAGTCTGCTCTCTGTGACAAAGCTAAATCCAAGTGGGATAAAGGACCAGTTCCCTTGGAGTGGTTTAATACCAGACTTAGTAAGCTAAAACACCAGGTCCTTCTGCCCACTTAGATTTAGCTTGCTGTATGTAACAAATTCTAGTGGGTAACGCAGTCCACCAGTGATTCACCATCTGATGCACTGTAATGATTCCACTGGTTCACTGTCGGACTTCCGTACTGTAGTGCCCCTGTGTCACGCAGGGGGCAGTCCGACAATCCAACCTACTACAGTGTTTCCGCCAGGTTATGCGTATTGCCGGTCACTGTGCTCCTTGAGTTCACCTCAAGTGACAGTTGACAGCTCAGAGGGTTCTGTGATAACCGCAAACTGTAATCTCCGGTGACCTCACAGGTGGCGGCTTCCATGCCACCCTTAGTGTGTGTACGGCGGACACTGGGAGGGGTCTCATTTTATGATGTCACTGTGGCTACTGTATGTATTGGAGCTGGGGATCATCTTGGGACCTCGATGTGGATTACGCTGGACCTTATGGATCTCATTGGACCTGCAGGTGTTTTTTTTGGTAATTGGGTGAAAGAGGGTGTCTGTTTTTATATTTTAATTACATGTTTTTAATCTGTTTCTTTATTTTTACTTACAGTGTTAGTAATCGGGGTGTTTCATAGACAATTCTCTATTACTAACCCTGGGCTTGATGTCAACTCTGATTTTTGACAAATCACAGTTGTATTTATACTTACAGCCCTGGCAAAAATTAAGAGACCACTGCAAAATGTCCAGGTTGTCTGATTTTTCTCTTTATAGGTATATTTTTGAGTAAAATGTAAATTGTTCTTTTATTCTATAAACTTCTGACAACATGTCTCAGAATTTTCAAGCAATAAATTTAGTATTTTTTTCTAACAAATAAAAATGGTCAAAATAAAAAAAAACAGCGCTTTCAGACCTCAAATAATGCAAAGAAAACAAGTTCAGAATCATTTAGCAACAACAGTACTAATGTTTTATCTCAGGAAGAGTTCAGAAATAGTGATGAGTGAACGTGCTTGCCACTACTCGTTATTCGCCTGAGTATCGTAGGACTCGGCGAGCACCGAGCATTTCCGGGATTATTCGGCGGTAACTGCAGTCTCCACCCAGTAGTTTTGGCGGACTTTAGAGACCCAATCACGGTGCAGGGATTGTCTGCCAGGCCATGAAATGCCGCAGCCATCTTTGTTGTGGTCGTGCAGTGATTGGCAGGGCCGTACAGCATCATCCCAAGTATTAGGGACCTGGCACCGCCCTGCTCGCCGCATTCTGCTCCGGATTCAGAGAGAGTAGGGAGAGCTGCTGCCGAGATAGGGTCACAATCGTGGTTTTTAGAGTTAGTGTAGGTCTGCAACTCTTACATCCACAACTCCTCAGAAACCAAAAGTCCTTTTTAGGGCCAATTTGTGGGTCCCGATATTGCAGTGCTAGGCAGGCAGGGCACAGCATATCCACACCAGTGCAAGGCCTGCAGGCACTGTATGTGCGTCCATTGCTCCAACTCCATCCCTCCCAAAGCTCCATAACTGCCTGCTGCTGCAGCTTATTTACTGTCTATCTACCTATTTTTCCTTCTTTTTTTTTCCAAAAATCCCCCTCCCCCCAAAAAAAAATACAGTCTGTTCTGTCAGACTGAGGCCTGTTGAAAAGTTATAGTTTGTCAGGCATACGTAGCATAGTTGTTTGTGCTACCCTTGTGCCCCATTTTTTGGTGTTTTAAATTCACCGAAAAAGGCCTCATTGGCCGGTGTACTTATTTTTTGGCTGTGTGATAGTCAAATTCTATACAGCACTATTTCTCATCAAAAGAATTCAAAGGCCATAGATTTGCCAGTGTGGTATTTCCGTTACAGCTGTCATATATCTCTATGCTCCAAGTTTGGGCATTGGAGGCCGGTGTACTTATTTTTTGGCTGTCTGATACTCAAATTCTATACAGCACTATTTTGCATAAATTAACTTTAAAAAAATTGAATACAGTCTGTTAGGTCAGGCTGAGGCCTGCCTGGTGTTTGGGTTTGAAAAATCGTAGATTTGCAGGCATACTGATCACATATTATTTCGCTACTAATAAAGACATTTGTGTTGAGCATTTGAAATAGTGCAGTAGTCCATTTAAAATGGTTAAGGCAAGGGGCAAGGGACAGGGAAGTGGACGTGATGCTGATGGTGCATACAGAGGATGAGGCCATGGGCAAGGTGAAAGTGGGCAACAACAAAGGCCCACATCTTCTCACTCAACATTCCTGTCCTAGTTTCTAGGGGACCGCAGCACACCACTATTGAAGCTAGAGCAGTGTGTAACGGTTGTTGGTTGGATAGTGGATAATGCTTCCAGTCACTTAGCCACCACCACCACCTTGTCTTCCACATGGTCAAGTCTGAGTAGCCCTCAGTGTGGCCAGGATATTCCTCACCCTGATCCTCCTTCCTCCCACCATGCCGAGTGCCCTGAGACAACTGATCCCACACTTGGACACTCTGAAGAGCTGTTGAGTTTTCCATTACAAGATTCAGAAATCTCTGCCAGTCAACTTGAAGTGGGGAAAGATGAGATCGCATGTAGAGCTGCCCAAAGCTTTGACCAGCCCCAGTCACACGAAGACAATGATGGGAAAGTGTCACAAGAGGTGGACAATGATGAGACACAATTGCCTACTTTTTTATACCACAAGAGCAGTCGGGTATGTAATATATTCCTTCTCTCCCTTCCGTTTTTTCCCTACCCTCACTTCCACCACCATGCACCTCGTTGATATGAGATTCACCTTACCATTGTTATTTTTTGCTATTGGAACCTTTTATTTATACGTTGTTTTTTACGATTATGTTCTCTTATATTGTTCTGTTCTGTGTAATGTTTAAACGCTGTTTACTGAAGGTCTCTTTTAGACCGAAACGTTTATATTTTGGACTGCAATAAATATACCTTTTCAAGCTACTACCGCTTACAAGTTGAGTGCCAAATTATTTATTATATACTTACTAGTTTGGGGAACCTATCTTGTGCACCAACACAGCTGTGCCACGATATACTTCACTACAATTGCTAGAAATTCAGGAGGAGGAGCAGGGTGCGAATGTGGAAGACGAGGTGGTGGAAGACATAATAACTGACCCAACCTGGCAGGAGGACATGCGTAGCGAGGACAGCAGCACAAATGGGGAAGGAGGCATATCCCCCCAACAGGCAGGAAGAAGCAGTGTGGTGGCCACAGACAGAAGGCGTGCATCCATTCCCCATAACACCAACATGAGTGAAGTTGCCATTCCACCTGTGAGAGCTTCCCGACTCTGGCTATTTTTTAAAGACTCAGCCGATAACCCTAAACAGGCCATTTGCAGCACCTGCCATGCCCGCTTCAGCAATGGTAGCAAAACAACCAGTCTGACCACCAGCATGATCAGGCACATGCAAGCAAAGCACCCGACTTTGTGGGCCAAACCCCAGGCTCGAGGACCACTGCCTGCTGGTCACACCACTGCTTCTTCCACTGTTTTGCATAGAAACCAATCCCCAGTACACCGTGCATGTGAAGATGCCTCTAGCCCTGCACCTGTTGTGGCCCACAGTCAAGCAGCACCATCAGCAAGCCCGTCCACGTCCTTGTCCCAGCACAGCGTTCAGTTGTCTATAACCCAGTCTTTGGAACACAAGCAGAAATACCCAGCCAACGCCCACTGGCCACAGTCTTCAATTCTAATATTTCTCTTCTGCTTGCACTAGAAATGCTGCCTTTTACGCTTGTTGAGACAGAAGCTTTCCGCAACCTGATGGGGGCGTTCATCTCAAGGTACTCAGTCCCCAGTCGCCACTATTTCTCCAGGTGTGCCGTGCCGGCATTACACCAGCATGTGTCCCACAAAATTAGCCGTGCCCTCAACAATGCTGTTACTGGCTAAGTCCACCTAACCACGGACACGTGGACAAGTGCTTGTGGGCAGGCACAGAACATCTCAATCACGGTACACTGGGTTAAGATAGTGGAAGCCGGGACCCAGTTGGACCTTGGGATGGAACACATCCTCCCCACGCCGAGAATTGCTGGCCCTATGTCAATCAGGGTTGCCCCCACAGTCTACAGCTCCTGCACCTCTTCCTCCTCCTCTTCATCCTCCATCTCTGAAATCAACACATCAGTCAGAAGCTAGAAGCACTGCAGCACTGCCTCAGCCAAGCGGCAACAGGCTGTGCTGAAGCTAATCTGCATAGGTGACAAACTGCACAATGCAGAAGAGTTGTGGACAGCGTTGAAAGAGCAGTCAGATGTTTGGATGACACCGCTGAACCTACATCCAGGCATGGTCGTGTATGAAAATGGCCGTAACCTGGTGGCGACTCTGAGGCAAGGTGAGTTCACACACGTACCTTGCTTGGTCCATGTGCTTAACCTCTTGGTTCAATGTTTTCTGAAAAGCTACCCGCAGCTGCCGGATCTGCTACTGAGAGTACGCCATCTGTCTGCCCATTTTAGAAAGTCAGCTACAGCTTCAGCCGACCTTGACTGTTGTGAATTCTGTTGTCGGGCTCCCTCCTGTGGTCATAAATGGTACTTCGGCTGGTTCTGTCCATGGACTTCCTCTGGTGGGTGTTTCTGAGTTTCCTTCCACAGGTGACGAGGTTAATTCGTTAGCTGCTGCTCTATTTAACTCCACTTAGATCTTTGCTCCATGCCACCTGTCAATGTTCCAGTATTGGTCTAGTTCACTCCTGGATCGTTCTTGTGACCTGTCTTCCCAGCAGAAGCTAAGTTCCAGCTTGTATTTCTTTGGTTTGCTATTTTTCTGTCCAGCTTGCTATTTTTATTGTCTTGCTTGCTGGAAGCTCTGGGACGCAGAGGGAGCGCCTCCACACCGTGAGTCGGTGCGGAGGGTCTTTTTTCGCCCTCTGCGTGGTATTTTTGTAGGTTTTTGTGCTGACCGCAAAGTAACCTTTCCTATCTTCGGTCTGTTCAGTAAGTCGGGCCTCACTTTGCTAAATCTATTTCATCTCTGTGTTTGTATTTTCATCTTTACTCACAGTCATTATATGTGGGGGGCTGCCTTTTCCTTTGGGGAATTTCTCTGAGGCAAGGTAGGCTTTATTTCTATCTTCAGGGCTAGCTAGTTCCTTAGGCTGTGCCGAGTTGCATAGGGAGCGTTAGGCGCAAGCCACGGCTATTTCTAGTGTGTTTGATAGGATTAGGGATTGCGGTCAGCAGAGTTCCCACGTCCCAGAGCTCGTCCTTTATTATCAGTAACTGTCAGGTCATTCCGTGTGCTCTTAACCACCAGGTCGATTATTGTCCTGACCACCAGGTCATAGCAGTACAGGTGGCCCAAAGTACTAATGCATCTCAATAGAGGGATAAGAGAAGTTCTGAGACCATTTTTTTTTCTTCTTTGCAGTGTGTTTTGTCTCTCTTTTCCCCTTTACCTCTGGGTGGTTCAGGACACAGGTGTAAACATGGACATTCAAGGTCTGTCCTCTTGGATGGATAATCTCACTACAAGGGTACAAAACATTCAAGATTTTGTGGTTCAGAATCCGATGTCAGAGCCTAGGATTCCAATTCCTGATTTGTTTATTGGTGATAGATCTAAGTTCTTGAATTTCAAAAATAATTGTAAATTGTTTCTTGCCTTGAAACCTCGCTCCTCAGGTGACCCTGTTCAACAAGTAAAGATCATTATTTCTTTGTTACGTGGTGACCCTCAAGACTGGGCATTTTCCCTTGCGCCAGGAGATCCGGCATTGCGTGATGTTGATGCGTTTTTCCTGGCGCTTGGATTGCTTTATGACGAACCTAATTCAGTGGATCAGGCAGAGAAAATCTTGCTGGCTCTGTGTCAGGGTCAGGATGAAGCGGAGATATATTGTCAGAAGTTTAGAAAGTGGTCTGTGCTCACTCAGTGGAATGAATGTGCCCTGGCAGCAATCTTCAGAAAGGGTCTCTCTGAAGCCCTTAAGGATGTCATAGTGGGATTTCCCATGCCTGCTGGTCTGAATGAGTCTATGTCCTTGGCCATTCAGATCGATCGACGCTTGCGTGAGCGTAAAGCTGTGCACCATTTGGCGGTACTATCTGAGCATGGGCCTGAGCCTATGCAATGTGATAGGACTTTGACCAGAGCTGAACGGCAAGAACACAGACGTCGGAATGGGTTATGTTTTTACTGTGGTGATTCCACTCATGCTATCTCCGATTGTCCTAAGCGCACTAAGCGGTTCGCTAGGTCTGCCACCATTGGTACGGTACAGTCTAAATTTCTATTGTCCGTTACTCTGATTTGTTCTTTGTCATCCTATTCTGTTATGGCATTTGTGGATTCAGGCGCTGCCCTGAATTTGATGGACTTGGAGTATGCTAGGCGCTGTGGTTTTTTCTTGGAGCCCTTGCAGTATCCTATTCCATTGAGAGGAATTGATGCTACGCCTTTGGCCAAGAATAAGCCTCAGTACTGGACCCAATTGACCATGTGCATGGCTCCTGCACATCAGGAGGATATCCGCTTTCTGGTGTTGCATAATCTGCATGATGTGGTCGTTTTGAGGTTGCCATGGCTACAGGTTCATAATCCAGTATTGGACTGGAAATCTATGTCTGTGTCCAGCTGGGGTTGCCAGGGGGTACATGGCGATGTTCCATTTTTGTCTATTTCGTCTTCCACTCCTTCTGAAGTTCCAGAGTTTTTGTCGGATTATCGGGACGTATTTGATGAGCCCAAAGCCAGTGCCCTACCTCCTCATAGGGATTGCGATTGTGCAATTAATTTGATTCCTGGTAGTAAGTTTCCTAAGGGCCGATTGTTCAATTTATCTGTGCCAGAACACGCTGCTATGCGGAGTTATATAAAGGAATCCTTGGAGAAAGGCCATATTCGCCCGTCGTCATCACCGTTAGGAGCAGGGTTCTTTTTTGTGGCCAAGAAGGATGGTTCTTTGAGACCTTGTATTGATTACCGCCTTCTTAATAAAATTACAGTCAAATTTCAGTATCCTTTGCCGTTGCTGTCTGATTTGTTTGCTCGTATTAAAGGGGCTAGTTGGTTCACCAAGATAGATCTTCGAGGGGCGTATAATCTTGTGCGTATTAAACAAGGCGATGAATGGAAAACAGCATTTAATACGCCCGAGGGCCATTTTGAGTACCTGGTTATGCCATTCGGGCTTTACAATGCTCCATCAGTATTTCAGTCCTTTATGCATGACATCTTCCGAGAGTACCTAGATAAATTCCTGATTGTGTATTTGGATGATATTTTGGTCTTTTCGGATGATTGGGAGTCTCATGTGAAGCAGGTCAGAATGGTGTTCCAGGTCCTTCGTGCGAATTCCTTGTTTGTGAAGGGGTCAAAGTGTCTCTTTGGAGTTCAGAAGGTTTCATTTTTGGGGTTCATTTTTTCCCCTTCTACTATCGAGATGGACCCTGTTAAAGTCCAGGCCATTTACGATTGGACTCAGCCGACATCTGTGAAGAGCCTGCAAAACTTCCTGGGCTTTGCTAATTTTTATCGGCGCTTCATCGCTAATTTTTCTACTGTTGCTAAACCGTTGACTGATTTGACCAAGAAGGGTGCTGATGTGGTCAATTGGTCTTCTGCAGCTGTAGAGGCTTTTCAGGAGTTGAAGCGTCGTTTTTCTTCTGCCCCTGTGTTGTGCCAGCCAGATGTTTCGCTCCCGTTTCAGGTTGAGGTTGATGCTTCTGAGATTGGAGCAGGGGCTGTTTTGTCGCAAAGAAGTTCTGATGGCTCGGTGATGTAGCCATGTGCTTTTTTTTCTAGAAAGTTTTCGCCTGCTGAGCGTAATTATGATGTTGGTAATCGTGAGTTGTTTGCCATGTAGTGGGCATTCGAGGAGTGGCGTCATTGGCTTGAAGGAGCCAAGCATCGCATGATGGTCTTGACAGATCACAAGAATTTGACTTATCTTGAGTCTGCCAAACGGTTGAATCCGAGACAGGCTCGATGGTCGTTATTTTTCTCCCGTTTTGATTTTGTGGTTTCGTACCTTCCGGGCTCTAAGAATGTGAAGGCTGATGCCCTGTCAAGGAGTTTTGTGCCTGACTCTCCGGGTGTTCCTGAGCCGGCGGGTATTCTCAAAGAGGGGGTAATTTTGTCTGCCATCTCCCCTGATTTGCGGCGGGTGCTGCAAAAATTTCAGGCTGATAGAGCTGACCGTTGCCCAGCGGAGAAACTGTTTGTCCCTGATAGATGGACTAGTAGAGTTATCTCTGAGATTCATTGTTCAGTGTTGGCTGGGCATCCTGGAATCTTTGGTACCAGAGATTTGGTGGATAGATCCTTTTGGTGGCCGTCCTTGTCACGGGATGTGCGTTCTTTTGTGCAGTCCTGTGGGACTTGTGCTCGGGCTAAGCCCTGCTGTTCTCGTGCCAGTGGGTTGCTTTTGCCCTTGCCGGTCCCGAAGAGGCCCTGGATGCATATTTCTATGGATTTTATTTCGGATCTCCCCGTCTCTCAAAAGATGTTGGTCATTTGGGTGGTTTGTGATCGCTTTTCTAAGATGGTCCATTTGGTACCTTTGTCTAAATTGCCTTCCTCCTCTGATTTGGTGCCGTTATTTTTCCAGCATGTGGTTCGTTTACATGGTATCCCGGAGAACATCGTTTCTGACAGAGGTTCCCAGTTTGTTTCGAGGTTTTGGCGATCCTTTTGTGCAAGGATGGGCATTGATTTGTCTTTTTCCTCGGCTTTCCATCCTCAGACAAATGGCCAAACCGAACGAACTAATCAAACTTTGGAAACATATCTGAGATGCTTTGTTTCTGCTGATCAGGATGACTGGGTGTCCTTTTTGCCTTTGGCTGAGTTGGCCCTTAATAATCGGGCCAGCTCGGCTACTTTGGTTTCGCCGTTTTTCTGCAATTCTGGTTTCCATTCTCGTTTCTCTTCAGGGCAGGTTGAGTCTTCGGACTGTCCTGGTGTAGATACTGTGGTGGATAGGTTGCAGCAGATTTGGACTCATGTGGTGGACAATTTGACATTGTCCCAGGAGAAGGCTCAACGTTTCGCTAACCGCCGGCGCTGTGTGGGTCCCCGACTTCGTGTTGGGGATTTGGTTTGGTTGTCATCTTGTTATGTTCCTATGAAGGTTTCCTCTCCTAAGTTTAAGCCTTGTTTCATTGGTCCGTATAAGATTTCTGAGGTTATCAATCCTGTGTCATTTCGTTTGGCCCTTCCTGCTTCTTTTTCCATCCATAATGTGTTCCATAGGTCGTTATTGCGGAGATACGTGGCGCCTGTGGTTCCATCCGTTGATCCTCCTGCCCCGGTGTTGGTTGAGGGGGAGTTGGAGTATGTGGTGGAGAAGATTTTGGATTCTCGTGTTTCGAGACGGAAACTCCAGTACCTGGTCAAGTGGAAGGGTTATGGTCAGGAAGATAATTCCTGGGTTTTTGCCTCTGATGTTCATGCTGCCGATCTGGTTCGTGCCTTTCATTTGGCTCATCCTGGTCGGCCTGGGGGCTCTGGTGAGGGTTCGGTGACCCCTCCTCAAGGGGGGGGTACTGTTGTGAATTCTGTTGTCTGGCTCCCTCCTGTGGTCATGAATGGTACTTCGGCTGGTTCTGTCCATGGACTTCCTCTGGTGGGTGTTTCTGAGTTTCCTTCCACAGGTGACGAGGTTAATTCGTTAGCTGCTGCTCTATTTAACTCCACTTAGATCTTTACTCCATGCCACCTGTCAATGTTCCAGTATTGGTCTAGTTCACTCCTGGATCGTTCTTGTGACCTGTCTTCCCAGCAGAAGCTAAGTTCCAGCTTGTATTTCTTTGGTTTGCTATTTTTCTGTCCAGCTTGCTATTTTTATTGTTGTCTTGCTTGCTGGAAGCTCTGGGACGCAGAGGGAGCGCCTCCACACCGTGAGTCGGTGCGGAGGGTCTTTTTGCGCCCTCTGCGTGGTTTTTTTTGGGTTTTTTGCTGACCGCAAAGTAACCTTTCCTATCCTCGGTCTGTTCAGTAAGTCGGGCCTCACTTTGCTAAATCTATTTCATCTCTGTGTTTTGTATTTTCATCTTTACTCACAGTCATTATATGTGGGGGGCTGCCTTTTCCTTTGGGGAATTTCTCTGAGGCAAGGTAGGCTTTATTTCTATCTTCAGGGCTAGCTAGTTCCTTAGGCTGTGCCGAGTTGCATAGGGAGCGTTAGGCGCAATCCACGGCTATTTCTAGTGTGTTTGATAGGATTAGGGATTGCGGTCAGCAGAGTTCCCACGTCCCAGAGCTCGTCCTTTATTATCAGTAACTGTCAGGTCATTCCGTGTGCTCTTAACCACCAGGTCCATTATTGTCCTGACCACCAGGTCATAACACTTGCCGTGCTTCAGCAGCGTTTTCAGATTCCAGCTCACCGACTGTTGTGTGATGTCCCCATCTCCATGTGCTGGAACTCTACGCTGCATATGTTGGAAAGGATTTGTGAGCAGAAGAGGGCCGTTGTTGACTACCAACATCAACAAGGCCGTCTAATTTCAGGTCAGACTCCACACATAAGACCTCAGGAGTGGACATGGATGTCAGACATATGTTACATCCTCCAAAACTTTGAGGACTGCACTAAGATGGTGAGTAGCGATGATGCCATAATTAGCATTACTATCCCGCTTCTCAGCATTCTGAAAAACTCTCTGCTGACAATCAGAGGATGCTTTGCAGGCAGAGCACAAGGACATGGAGCAAGGACACATACAGGGGGATTACACTCAGCCCAGCCTCATGTCTTCTCAACGTGGATTGGTAGGCAATGAGGAGAAGGAGGAAGAACTGGAGCTACTTTCATGTGCTATAGATGGTACTACAAACACATCTGTGTCATGATCCCAATGGCAGGGGATCACAAAAAGACAAGCACAAAAACAAAACAAGCTCTACGGTGATGGAACCTGAGCTGACCGCGATCCTGAACCTAAACACACAACTAGCAGTAGCCGGGGAACGTGCCTACGATGATTCCTAGACGTCTCGCGCCAGCCGAAGGATTAACTTCCCCTATTAGAAGAAACACAGACCTCACTTGCCTCCAGAGAAACACCCCACAGAAATAGCAGCCCCCCACATGTAATAACGGTGAAATGAGAGGAAAGCACATACGTAGTTATGAAAATAGAATCAGCAAAAATGAGGCCCGCTAAAGCTAGATAGCAGAGGATACAAAAGTGAACTGCGCGGTCAGCGAAAAACCCTTCAAAAAACCATCCTGAAATTACTTGAACTCGTGCCAACTCATGGAACATGAGGAGTAATTTCAGCCCACTAGAGCAACCAGCAGCAAGGAATCACATATCTGCAAGCTGGACTAAGACAAAAATAAAGCAAAACGTGGAACAGGAAAATCAAAACTTAGCTTGTCCTGAAGATAACAGACGCAGGGAGCAGAGGTAAAAAGACACGCTGATTACATTGATAGCCGGCGAGGAAATGACAAAAAAGCCAGGTTAAATAGGAAACTCCCATAACCTGATGGAACAGGTGGACACCAGAGACCGCAGAGAACACAAGTCACCCAGTACCATCAGTAACCACCAGAGGGAGCCCAAAAACAGAACTCACAACAGTACCCCCCCCTTGAGGAGGGGTCACCGAACCCTCACGAGAACCACCAGGGCGACCAGGATGAGCCCTATGAAAAAGCACGGACCAAATCGGCAGCATGAACATCAGAGGCAATCACCCAAGAATTATCCTCCTGACCATAACCCTTCCACTTGACCAAATACTGGAGTTTCCGTCTGGAAACACGAGAATCCAAGATCTTCTCCACAACATACTCCAATTCACCCTCCACCAGCACCGGAGCAGGAGGCTCAAGCGAAGGAACAACAGGTACCTCATACTTCCGCAACAACGACCGATGGAACACATTATGAATAGCAAACGATGCCGGGAGATCCAAACGAAACGACACAGGGTTAAGAATTTCCAAGATCCTATAGGGACCGATGAACCGAGGCTTGAACTTAGGAGAAGAGACCTTCATAGGAACAAAACGAGAAGACAACCACACCAAGTCCCCAACAAGAAGTCGAGGACCCACGCGGCGACGGCGATTAGCAAACTGCTGAGCCTTCTCCTGGGACAACTTCAAATTGTCCACCACATGACTCCAAATCTGATGCAACCTATCCACCACCATGTCCACTCCAGGACAATCAGAAGGCTCCACCTGACCAGAGGAAAAACGAGGATGAAACCCCGAATTACAAAAGAAAGGAGAAACCAAGGTAGCAGAACTAGCCCGATTATTAAGGGCAAACTCGGCAAGCGGCAAAAAGGAAACCCAGTCATCTTGATCAGCAGAAACAAAACACCTTAAATAAGTTTCTAAAGTCTGATTAGTTCGTTCCGTCTCGCCATTCGTCTGGGGATGGAATGCAGACGAAAAGGACAAATCAATGCCCATCTTAGCACAGAACGTCCGCCAAAATCTAGACACAAACTGGGATCCCCTGTCAGAAACGATGTTCTCCGGAATGCCATGCAAACGGACCACGTTTTGAAAAAACAGAGGGACCAACTCAGAGGAGGAAGGTAACTTAGGCAAGGGTACCAGATGAACCATCTTAGAAAAGCGGTCACACACAACCCATATGACGGACATTTTTTGAGAGACAGGGAGATCCGAAATAAAGTCCATGGAAATGTGCGTCCAAGGCCTCTTCGGGATAGGCAAAGGTGACAACAATCCACTGGCCCGAGAACAGCAAGGCTTAGCCCGAGCGCAAACTCCACAAGACTGCACAAAAGAACGCACATCCCTCGACAAGGAAGGCCACCAAAAAGACCTGGCCACCAAGTCTCTAGTACCAAATATTCCAGGATGACCTGCCAACACAGAAGAATGGACCTCGGAGATGACTCTACTGGTCCAATTATCCGGAACAAACAGTCTTTCCGGCGGACAACGATCAGGTTTATCCGCCTGAAACTCCTGCAAAGCACGTCGCAAGTCTGGGGAGACAGCCGACAAAATCACCCCATCCCTAAGGATACCAGTGGGCTCAGAATTTCCAGGGGAGTCAGGCACAAAACTCCTAGAAAGAGCATCCGCCTTCACATTCTTTGAACCTGGCAGGTATGAAACCACAAAATTGAAACGGGAGAAAAACAGTGACCAACGAGCCTGTCTAGGATTCAGACGCTTGGCAGACTCAAGGTACATCAGATTTTTGTGATCAGTCAAGACCAGCACACGATGTCTAGCACCCTCAAGCCAATGACGCCACTCCTCAAATGCCCACTTCATGGCCAAAAGCTCCCGATTACCAACATCATAATTCTGTTCAGCGGGCGAAAATTTTCTAGAAAAGATCGCACATGGCTTCATCACTGAGCCATCGAAGCTTCTCTGTGACAAAACCGCCCCCGCTCCGATCTCGGAAGCATCAACCTCAACCTGAAAAGGAAGCGACGTATCTGGCTGACGCAACACAGGAGCAGAAGAAAAATGGTGCTTAAGTTCCTGAAAGGCCTCCACAGCCGCAGGAGACCAATCAGTAACATCAGCACCCTTCTTAGTCAAATCCGTCAAAGGCTTAACAACACTAGAAAAATTAGTTATGAAGCGACGATAAAAATTAGCAAAGCCCAAGAACTTCTGTAGACTCTTAAGAGATGTAGGCTGCGTCCAGTCACAAATAGCCTGAACCTTGACGGGATCCATCTCAATAGTAGAAGGGGAAAAAATATACCCCAAAAAAGAAATCTTCTGGACTCCAAAGAGACATTTAGAACCCTTTACAAACAAAGAATTGGCCCGCAGGACCTGAAACACCTTCCTGACCTGCTGAACATGAGACTCCCAGTCATCAGAAAAAACCAAAACATCATCCAAATACATGATAATAAATGTATCCAGATATTCACGGAAAATATCGTGCATAAAAGACTGGAAGACAGAAGGAGCATTAGAAAGCCCAAAAGACATCACCAAATACTCGAAATGGCCCTCAGGCGTATTAAATGCGGTTTTCCACTCATCACCCTGCCTTATCCGCACAAGATTATACGCACCCCGAAGATCAATCTTAGTGAACCATTTAGCCCCCTTAATGCGAGCGAACAAATCAGTCAACAATGGCAAAGGATACTGATATTTGACTGTAATCTTATTCAAAAGACGATAATCTATGCAAGGCCTCAAGGAACCATCTTTTTTGGCCACGAAAAAAAAACCTGCTCCCAAAGGGGACGAAGATGGACGGATATGTCCCTTTTCCAAGGACTCCTTAACATAATTCCGCATAGCAGTATGCTCTGGCACTGACAGATTGAACAAACGACCTTTAGGGAATTTACTGCCAGGAATCAAATCTATAGCACAATCGCAATCCCTGTGAGGAGGAAGCGAACTGAGCTTAGGCTCCTCAAAAACCTCCCGATAATCAGACAAAAACACCGGAACCTCAGAAGGAGTAGATGAAGCGATAGAAATCGGAGATGCATCATCATGAACCCCCTGACATCCCCAGCTTAACACAGACATTGTTTTCCAGTCCAGGACTGGGTTATGAGTTTGTAACCATGGCAGACCAAGCACTAAGACATCATGTAAATTATACAGTACCAGGAAGCGAATCACCTCCTGATGAACGGGAGTCATGCGCATGGTCACTTGTGTCCAGTACTGAGGTTTATTCATAGCCAAAGGTGTAGAGTCAATTCCTTTCAAAGGAATAGGAACTTCCAGAGGTTCCAGACTAAACCCACAGCGATTGGCAAATGACCAATCCATAAGACTCAGGGCAGCGCCTGAATCCACATAGGCATCGACGGAAATGGATGATAATGAACAAATCAGAGTCACAGACAGAATGAACTTAGACTGTAAAGTACCAATGGCAACAGACTTATCAACCTTTTTTGTGCGTTTAGAGCATGCTGATATAACATGAGCTGAATCACCACAATAAAAACACAATCCATTTTTCCGCCTATAATTTTGCCGTTCACTTCTGGACTGAATTCTATCACATTGCATTATCTCAGGTGCCTGTTCAGAAGACACCGCCAAATGGTGCACAGGTTTGCGCTCCCGTAAACGCCGATCAATCTGAATAGCCATAGTCATGGACTCATTCAGACCTGTAGGCGCCGGGAACCCCACCATAACATCTTTAATGGCCTCAGAAAGGCCATCTCTGAATTTTGCAGCCAGAGCGCACTCATTCCACTGAGTAAGCACCGACCATCTCCGAAATTTCTGACAATATATTTCTGCTTCATCTTGCCCCTGAGAGAGAGCCAATAAAGCTTTTTCAGCCTGAATCTCTAGGTTAGGTTCCTCATAGAGCAAACCCAATGCCAGAAAAAACGCATCCACATTGAGCAACGCAGGATCCCCTGGTGCCAATGCAAATGCCCAATTCTGAGGGTCACCCCACAGGAAAGATATAACAATCTTGACCTGCTGAGCAGGGTCTCCAGAGGAGCGAGATTTCAAGGAAAGAAACAACTTGCAATTGTTCCTAACATTCAGAAAACTAGATCTATCTCCAGAAAAAAACTCTGGGATAGGAATTCTAGGTTCAGACATAGGCGTATGTACAACAAAATCTTGTATATTTTGAACCTTAGCAGCAAGATTATTCAGGCTGGAAGCCAAACTCTGGACGTCCATGATAAACAGCTGAGGTCAGAGCCATTCAAGGATTAAGAGGAGGAAAGAAGCAGCCAAGCTGCAATTAAGGCTAGGCAGCAAACACTGAGGAGGAAAAAAAAAAAAAAAAAAAACTTCCTCAGACTACTTTTCCTCCTACTTCAGCCAAAACGATGACCAATTTTTTTCTGGCCGGCTATACTGTCATGATTCCAATGGCAGGGGATCACAAAAGGACAAGCACAAAAACAAAACAAGCTCTAGGGTGATGGAACCTGAGCTGACCGCGATCCTGAACCTAAACACACAACTAGCAGTAGCCGGGGAACGTGCCTACGATGATTCCTAGACGTCTCGCGCCAGCCGAAGGATTAACTTCCCCTATTAGAAGAAACACAGACCTCACTTGCCTCCAGAGAAACACCCCACAGAAATAGCAGCCCCCCACATGTAATAACGGTGAAATGAGAGGAAAGCACATACGTAGTTATGAAAATAGAATCAGCAAAAATGAGGCCCGCTAAAGCTAGATAGCAGAGGATACAAAAGTGAACTGCGCGGTCAGCGAAAAACCCTTCAAAAAACCATCCTGAAATTACTTGAACTCGTGCCAACTCATGGAACATGAGGAGTAATTTCAGCCCACTAGAGCAACCAGCAGCAAGGAATCACATATCTGCAAGCTGGACTAAGACAAAAATAAAGCAAAACGTGGAACAGGAAAATCAAAACTTAGCTTGTCCTGAAGATAACAGACGCAGGGAGCAGAGGTAAAAAGACACGCTGATTACATTGATAGCCGGCGAGGAAATGACAAAAAAGCCAGGTTAAATAGGAAACTCCCATAACCTGATGGAACAGGTGGACACCAGAGACCGCAGAGAACACAAGTCACCCAGTACCATCAGTAACCACCAGAGGGAGCCCAAAAACAGAACTCACAACACATCTGTATTAGCTTCTGTTCAGCGGGGATGACCTGAGGACAGGGAGGAGGATGAGGAGGACAGCATCGTCAGTCGTCCTGTTGGTGAGGACACGGAAGTCTTGCCTGTTAGCAGTCTTGCACGCATGGCTGACTTTATGTTGCACTGCTTTTCACGTGACCCTTGGATTATCAAAATTTTGGGTGACACTCATTACTGGTTGGTGACACTTCTAGACCCACACTACAAGGATAACTTTCAATCTCTTCTGCCTGAGGCAGAGAGGTGTACTAAAATTTTGCAGTACCACAGGGCCATTGTAGCTGAATTACTTAGAAAATTCCCATGTGAGAACGCTGGCAGCAGACGTCAGAGTTTGTTGTACAACCAAGGACTCCAAGCAAGAGAGAGACAGAAGTACAATCCAGCTCAGGCAGGGGAACAATGGCCAAGTTCTGGGACAGTTTTCTCAGAAACTCCCATCGTGGCAGCACAGAGGCAAAGGGTGCTGTCACAAGAAGTGCAATGTTTGGGAAGATGGTGAGGGAGTACCTTGCAGATCGTACAAACATCCTCCGTGATTCCTCTGTGCCTTTGAATTATTGGGTATCCAAGCTGGACACGTGGCATGAACTGGCTCTCAACACCTTGGAGGTCCTGGCCTGCCCTGCTGCTAGCGTTCTGTCAGAGAGGGTTTTTCAGTGCCGCTGGTGGAATTATAACAGATAAGCGCATCCGCCTGTCAACTGAAAAGGCTGACTGTTATAAAAATGAACAAGGCCTGGATTGGGAAAGACTTCTGTACACCACCAAGTGAAAACAGCGAAACATAACCTCAAATACATTCTCTCTTTTAGGGAGGCGTATTCTCATGCACCTCTTCAAAACCCCACATGGGTATACACTTCCAGATTTGGTCTGTTTGTTCCTATCTTCATCCTTATCCTCATCCTCCTCATCCAGAACCAATATATCACCAGGGTGAACGTGGTCTGTACGGTGCATTTTGGCCAAGGGTGCTGTGATGGCACTCATTTATTTTTTTAAAAGAGGACAGCACATTGGGGAACTGGGCATGACATTACATTGGACCTACTTCTTAACTCGGTCTCCTGCAAACTGTCCTGTACCTGCCAGTAGATCACCAGGGTGAACATGCTCTGTACTGTTATAGGCCAGTGAATTTTGGGCAAAGGGGCTGTGATGGCACTATTTTTTTAAGTCCAAAAAGGACAACACATTGGGGAATTGGGCATGACATTACATTGCAGGCGGCCGAGTTAAGAAGTAAGCCCAATGTAATGTCATGCCCAATTCCCCAATGTGGGATCATTTAAAAAAAAATAAAAGCGTGCCATCACAGCCCCCTTGGCCAAAATGCACCATACAGAGCACGTTCATCTTGGTGATCTACTGGCAGGTACAGGACAGATTGCAGGCGACCGAGTTAAGAAGTAGGCCCAATCTGTCCTGTACCTGCCAGTAGATCACCAGGATGAACGTGCTCTGTACGGTGCATTTTGGCCAAGGGAGCTGTGATGGCACGCTTTTATTTTTTTAAAAAAGGATCCCACATTGGGGAATTGGGCATGACATTCCATTGGGCCGACTTCTTAACTCGGTCTCCTGCAATCTAACATGTTCCTGCCACTAAATCACCAGGGTAAACGTGCTCAGTACTGTTATAGGCCGTTGATATTTGGGCTAGAGACATGCGATGGCACTAGTGTATTTTTAAAAAAGGTACCCCCATTTGGGAATTGTTTGGCAAATCATGCACTGCATTACAAGTCTCAGAGACCCACACCACTACATTGGCCCTAATTCTTAACTCTGTTTCCTGCAATGTCTCTTCCTTATCTACGACGACATGACCTGGGTGAACATGCTTTGTATTGTTATAGGCCCGTGAAGTTTGGGCAAGGGTGGCTGTGATGGCAATAGTATATTTTTTTTTAAAAAAGGTACCCCCCATTGGTGAAACCACATCCTTGATGGCAAACACTTCACATTTGTGTACCTTAAAGAGCTCACTGGAAAAGCTTCTTTTTGTGTTGCCTGGTTGCTCAAATTGGACACAATACACTTCATATAAATTTGATAATGCAATGATGTTAGTTTGGCTCAGTAGTTTATTACAAATATTTATTTGTCCACTATATTAGTTTCTCTCCTTGAGAGCCATAACTTTGGCTGCCTCAAATGTACAAATGGCAAATATACAAATGGCAATTTGTAAACAAGATTGAAATACTGTACACCGAATGCATTCAGACAATCACATAGCTGCATGTCTTGTAAAACATTTACAGATGTTACAGACAATGCTCCTAGTGACACAATCTTGATAAATGTTTGTTTTCTCAATTCAGAAACAGTTTGAAGCCTCTATATGTTTGCTGTTTGTCATTGTAAAACATTAAGGTTTACTGAACCTCTGCCTGTGGTGGTTTGATCTAAATTTTTGTGGCTTTTATTTTCTAGTGGTTTATGGCCCCTCGTCTGATGACTCCATGATATCTCAGTTTCATGCAACCTTGAAAGCTGGCCTGTGGTCAAATATGTGTATGTATATCTATATGTGTGTAGTGACATATGTCTAGGGTTATATGTGTGACTAGTGATTAATGTAACATCTGTCCTGAAGGCAAGTCACACCTAGGTGTTAATAAGTACTTCCTTGGGACTACTAGAAATTGTGTCTCCATATCTCACCAGGAGGTCTAGCTAGGGCCAAGAAGAAAGGTAACATTTGACACCTCCTAGGTCTTGGAGGGGAGATGTTAATTGCGGCCTGAGGTTATCTATTCCTGAGAACCTTTTCACAAGTGTCTCAAGAGAAAAATAATATATTCATTAGTAGCGCGGCCGTGGCCAATCAAAAAGCCAGTAATTATGATATTAACCTGAGGGGCCGGTCTAGAAACCTGACCTCCAGACCCCAGTTATAAATTTAGGCTGCAGACAGAGAGTTGTGTTCACATGATGGGGGCAGCCTAAGAAGCTGGTGTGATCCAATCTACATTCGTCCTACCCTCAGGGAGCAGAAGCAGCTACCAATTAGATAATTTCTGTAAGTTTCTCCTCTTTATTTTATACTGTTTTGCCTAAGTTGTATGTCTTTTTATTATCATATTTTTATACCTTTATCTTATTGTAAGCATTGAACCTTTTGTTATTAAAGTATAAAACTTTAACAAGTTGAACCTTGAATGTTCTAAAAGAATCCATAGCATAAGGTGTGTGAGCCTTATGAGTGATAGACATTATTAGTATTATTAGTTCCGGGACTCATCACCCGTGTATTCGATGAGTGATGGCAGCGTGTATGAACGCGCGTGTGGCCGGGGTCGGTGTGTGATTTACTCTCCCATTACAGCATAGGACAGAGGTTGAATGCTGGACTGAGAGTGGGGAGATAGATTAACCATTGCAGGCACAACCCCAAGTCACGTGTGAGAGCAGGCACGTGACGAATAAGTGACACCACGGAGTAGGGATCCGTGACATGGCCACTTGAAGGTCTGGGTGAAACTAGAGTTACTACATAGTGTAAATCACTATATAAGACCAGAGAAACATGACTAAGACAGATGCCAAAACTGGGGTACCTGTATATGTACAGTGTGCTGATACCTGCATAATTGGGGACGCCCATGCAGTGTAGATAATCTCCCAGGGGTTCTCTGTCTTGGTGTTGCTTCTCGGATATTCCAGACGGATGATATTTAAAAGCCTCTTGGTGATGATCTAAGTAGACTGTATGAAGTTACTCTTCATATATACATAATCAGTATATTTATGTAATCCTTATATGTAATTATTAACCTTTGTATGTTATTGTTAACATATACAAAAATGTACGCACTCACACTATTCAAGCTTAATATTCCTTGAAGTTTGTAGTTTGCAATGAAATTGCTTTGTATTGCAAGAATTAGACTTTTTTAAAGCCGTATCTGAACCTTAGTGTTAAAAACATGGCAAACACAATTGCCAAATTCTCCTGTAAATAATTCTGCAAAGAGGGAACCATCATGCCATAAAAAATATGAGTGGATTTTCATGGGCACATCCAGTATGTGGGTTCCAAGGCCTAATGGGGTGCATATGACTATGCAGCAGGGCTGTAGAAGATAGACTTGGCACACACTTAGTGGGATGCAGTGAAAATTTTTTAATATGGAGAGTACATACAGTAGTGACGTTTCGGTCAAGCATAGACCTTCATCAATGTACTATAACTGGAAAGAAAGTAATACATAAAATAAAATCAAAATAAGGTATTTACAATATGAGTCCATAGGTGGGTCAGAAATAGGTGGGTCTATTAATGTAAATAGCAGTATATGGTTATGCAGAGAAGCATTAAACTCGTACGAAAATAACCATTTACAGTCCAAGCATCATAGAAAATCCTAGCGTGAGAATAGGAAACGTAGTACAGGTCAGTAAACGTGATACTTCTATTAGTGGGACCGACGCACCATGTTAGAAAGAAATGGACAAGTACATACCCTCTCAAAAAATCACAGATTGTAATGGGTCACTATGGTAATAGTAAGCGGAAAACCTATAGTAGTACACAGAGGGAACAACAAAGGACCACCGTTGCATGAGACCGGTCAAATGGTGACCTATAGGTGAGTAGTGTCATATAGGGGTTACATACCCTGCTTGCTGCAGTGGGTAGACAAGGAGGCCTAGACCGGCACTGTGGGGTTAAAGCAGTAATAATGTTGTACATAGAGGCAGAGTGTACCGACGCGGTGGTGCTGCTGTGCGCACAAGTAACTTACCAGGTGACTGGGACTGTAATGGACGTGGTATCCGCCGCTAGTCCAGAGAGTGAGGGAAGCGCTCAGAGGCAGCCTTAAAAGGCGCGCTGAAAGGAGGACACGCTGCCGGAAACGCCTACCCGGAAGTGACGCAGGGAGTCTGTATGACATAGTGCGTTCCACCTGAAGAGAAGTGGGCGGAGTTGTGCGTTCCACTCAGGGCATGCGCAAAGAGTATGACGTGCTCATAGAATTGTGAGTCTGTTTAGTGGCGCTTTCCACTGGTTGTAAGTGAATGTGCCACTCTGAATAGGCGTGATGGTGATTCGCTGATTTCTATCCTTGTGACAGATGAATAAGTGAGAGAGGGGGGTGCTGATCCTGGCCACAAAAGATTAATACAGACGATTCTGTAAGAGAAATATAAAATTAGTTCAATGAATTATATGGAGGCGCAAGTTTAACATTAATAGCAAGATAAGAGAGACACTTGGAAAACAATGGTTATATTACATTAAGACATAAATGATACGATATCTGTTATGACCTGGTGGTTAGGAGCACCAGGAATGACCTGATGGTTAAACTCACAGGACAAGCTCTGGGAAGTGGGAACTTTGCTGACCGCAATCCCTAATCCTATCACACACACTAGAAATAGCCGTGGAGCGTACCTAACAGGCCTAGATGCCTCGGCACAGCCTAAGAATTGGCTAGCCCTGGAGATAGAAAATAAAGCCTACCTTGCCCAGTGGTGTAGGAAGGAGGGTGCGGGGGGGGGGGGGGGATGGGGGCGGGCCGCCCCGGGCGGCACACTGCGGGGGCGGGAAAAAAAAAAAAAAGATGTGTGCCCTTTAAATCTTCGGGCGCCCCCCCCCCCCCGTGCCAGCGCTAATACTCACCTCTCCTGGTTCCTGCAGCTGCGCGGTAGCTGCAGCGTCTTCAGCGCCCTCTGACTCTGCGATGTCTCAGGGCAGAGGGTGCGATGACGTCATCACTCCGCGCTCAGCCTCTGTCCTGAGCGTTACAGAGCCGGAGAGACGTTGAGTGCACCGGACCTGCGCTGGGAACGGGAGAGGTGAGGATTTTACTTTTTTTTTTTTCTTTGTCTGACTCTGTCTGTCTGGGGGCAATGCTGGAGACCCTGGGGCAGATTTCTGGACAGACTGGGGCAGATTTCTGAACAGACTGGGCCAGATTTCTGGACAGACTGGGGCAGATTTCTGTAAAGACTGGGGCAATGCTGGAGACCCTGGGGCAGATTTCTGGACACTGGGGCAATGCTGGACACTGGGGCAGATTGCTGGACACGCTGGGGCAATGCTGGACACACTGGGGGCAATGCTGGACACACTGGGGGCAATGCTGGACACACTGGGGCAATGCTGGAGACCCTGGGGCAGATTGCTGGGCACACTGGGGCAGATTGCTGGACACACTGGGGCAATGCTGGACACTGGGGCAGATTGCTGGACACACTGGGGGCAATGCTGTAGACCCTGGGGCAGATTGCTGGACACACTGGGGCAATGCTGGACACTGGGGCAGATTGCTGGACACACTGGGGGCAATGCTGGACACACTGGGGCAATGCTGGAGACCCTGTGGCAGATTTCTGAACACACTGGGGGCAATGCTGGACACACTGGGGGCAATGCTGGACACACTGGGGCAGATTGCTGGACATACTTGGGCAGATTGCTGGACACACTGGGGGTAATATGCTGGACACACTGGGGCAGATTGCTGGACAACCTGGGGGTAATATGCTGGACACACTGGGGGTAATATGCTGGACACACTGGGGCAGATTGCTGGACACACTGGGGGCAATGCTGGACACACTGGGGCAATGCTGGAGACCCTGTGGCAGATTTCTGAACACACTGGGGGCAATGCTGGACACACTGGGGGCAATGCTGGACACACTGGGGCAGATTGCTGGACATACTTGGGCAGATTGCTGGACACACTGGGGGTAATATGCTGGACACACTGGGGCAGATTGCTGGACAACCTGGGGGTAATATGCTGGACACACTGGGGGTAATATGCTGGACACACTGGGGCAGATTGCTGGACAACCTGGGGGGTAATATGCTGGACACACTGGGGGTAATATGCTGGACACACTGGGGCAGATTGCTGGATACACTGGGGCAGATTGCTGCACACACTGGGTGCAGGACTTGAGGCATGGGCAGAATGTAGATACGGGGCATGATTGGAGACATGGGGCAGGATTGGATCATGGGGCAGGTGTTGTGAGTTCTGTTTTTGGGCTCCCTCTGGTGGTTACTGATGGTACTGGGTGACTTGTCTTTCCTGGGTTTCTGGGTTCCACCTGTTCCATCAGCATATGGGAGTTTCCTATTTAACCTGGCTTTGCTGGCATTTCCTCGCCGGTTATCAATGTATCCAGTGTGTCTTGTTACCTCTGCTCCCTGCTCCTAGAACCTTCTGGTCAAGCTAAGTTTGGATTTTCCTGTTTTGGTGTTTTGCTTTATTTGGTTTTTAGTCCAGCCTGCAGATATGTGATTCTTGCTGCTGGTTGCTCTAGTGGGCTGAAATTGCTCCTCATGTACCATGAGTTGGCACATGAGTTCAAGTAATTTCAGGATGGTTTTTTTGAAGGGTTTTTCGCTGACCGCGCAGTTCACTTTTGTATCCTCTGCTATCTAGCTTTAGCGGGCCTCATTTTGCTGAAACTGTTTTCATACTGCGTATGTGCTTTCCTCTCATTTCACCGTCATTATATGTGGGGGGCTGCTATTTCTGTGGGGGATTTCTCTGGAGGCAAGAGAGGTCTGTGTTTCTTCTAATAGGGGAAGTTAGATCTTCGGCTGGAGCGAGACGTCTAGGATCATCGTAGGCACGTTCCCCGGCTACTTTTATTTGTGTGTTAGGTTCAGGGTCGCGGTCAGCTCAGGTTCCATCGCCCTAGAGCTTGTTTGTATCTGTGCTTGTCCTTTAGTGATCCCCTGCCATTGGGATCATGACAGTATAACCGGCCCACAAAGTGTTAATTGTATTGGCTGAAGTAGGAGGATAAGTAGTCTGAGGAAGTTTTTTTTTTTTTTTTTTTTTTTCTTTCTCTTTCCCTCAGAGTTTGCTGCCTAGCCTTATTGCAGACTGGCTACTTCCTCCTCCTCTTAATCTTTGAATGGCTCTGATCCCAGCTGTTTATCATGGACGTCCAGAGTTTGGCTTCCAGCCTGAATAATCTTGCCACTAAGGTTCAAAATATACAGGATTTTGTTGTACATGCTCCTATGTCTGAACCTAGAATTCCTGTCCCAGAGTTTTTTTCTGGAGATAGATCTCGTTTTCTGAATTTTAGGAACAATTGCAAGTTGTTTCTTTCTTTGAAATCTCGCTCCTCTGGAGACCCTGCTCAGCAAGTCAAGATAATTATATCTTTCCTGCGGGGTGACCCTCAGGATTGGGCATTTGCATTGGCACCAGGGGACCCTGCGTTGCTTAATGCAGATGCGTTTTTTCTGGCATTGGGTTTGCTCTATGAGGAACCTAACCAAGAGATTCAGGCTGAAAAAGCTTTGTTGGCCCTCTCTCAGGGGCAAGATGAAGCAGAAATTTATTGTCAAAAATTTCGGAAGTGGTCGGTACTTACTCAGTGGAATGAGTGCGCTCTGGCTGCAAAGTTTAGAGATGGCCTTTCTGAGGCCATTAAAGATGTTATGGTGGGGTTCCCTGCGCCTGCTGGTCTGAATGAGTCTATGACTATGGCTGTTCAGATTGATCGGCGTTTACGGGAGCGCAAACCTGTGCATCATTTGGCGGTGTCGTCTGAACCGTCACCTGAGATAATGCAATGTGATAGAATTCAGTCCAGAAGTGAACGGCAAAAGTATAGGCGGAAAAAAGGGTTGTGCTTTTATTGTGGTGATTCAGCTCATGTTATATCAGCATGCTCTAAACGCACAAAAAAGGTTGATAAGTCTGTTGTCATTAGTACTTTACAGTCTAAGTTCATTCTGTCTGTGACTCTGATTTGTTCATTATCATCCATTTCCGTCGATGCCTATGTGGATTCAGGCGCTGCCCTGAGTCTTATGGATTGGTCATTTGCCAATCGCTGTGGGTTTAGTCTGGAGCCTCTGGAAGTCCCTATTCCTTTGAAGGGAATTGACTCTACACCTTTGGCTATGAATAAACCTCAGTACTGGACACAAGTGACCATGCGTATGACTCCTGTTCATCAGGAGGTGATTCGCTTCCTGGTACTGTATAATTTGCATGATGTTCTAGTACTTGGTCTGCCATGGTTACAAACTCATAATCCAGTCCTTGACTGGAAATCAACGTCTGTGTTAAGCTGGGGTTGTCAGGGGGTTCATGATGATGCACCTCCGATTTCTATCGCTTCATCTACTCCTTCTGAGATTCCTGTGTTTTTGTCTGACTATCGGGATGTTTTTGAGGAGCCTAAGCTCAGTTCGCTTCCTCCTCACAGGGATTGCGATTGTGCTATAAATTTAATTCCAGGCAGTAAATTTCCTAAAGGTCGTTTGTTCAATCTGTCAGTGCCAGAGCATACTGCTATGCGGGATTATGTTAAGGAGTCCTTGGAAAAGGGACATATCCGTCCATCTTTGTCCCCTTTGGGAGCAGGTTTTTTTTTCGTGGCCAAAAAAGATGGTTCCTTGAGGCCTTGTATAGATTATCGTCTTTTGAATAAGATTACCGTAAAATATCAGTATCCTTTGCCATTGTTGACTGATTTGTTTGCTCGCATTAAGGGGGCTAAATGGTTCACTAAGATTGATCTTCGGGGTGCGTATAATCTTATACGAATAAAGCAAGGTGATGAGTGGAAAACCGCATTTAATACGCCTGAGGGCCATTTTGAGTATTTGGTAATGCCTTTTGGACTTTCTAATGCTCCTTCAGTCTTCCAGTCCTTTATGCACGATATTTTCCGTGAATATCTGGATAAATTTATGATTGTGTATTTGGATGATATTTTGGTTTTTTCTGATGACTGGGAGTCTCATGTTCAGCAGGTCAGGAAGGTGTTTCAGGTCCTGCGGGCCAATTCCTTGTTTGTAAAAGGCTCAAAGTGTCTCTTTGGAGTCCAGAAGATTTCTTTCTTGGGGTATATTTTTTCCCCTTCTACTATTGAGATGGATCCCGTCAAGGTTCAGGCTATTTGTGACTGGACGCAGCCTACATCTCTTAAGAGTCTACAGAAGTTCTTGGGCTTTGCTAATTTCTATCGTCGTTTTATAACTAATTTTTCTAGTGTTGTTAAGCCTTTGACGGATTTGACTAAGAAGGGTGCCGATGTTGCTAATTGGTCTCCTGCGGCTGTGGAGGCCTTTCAGGAACTTAAGTGCCGGTTTTCTTCTGCTCCTGTGTTGCGTCAGCCAGATGTTTCGCTCCCTTTTCAGGTTGAGGTTGATGCTTCCGAGATTAGAGCGGGGGCGGTTTTGTCACAGAGAAGCTCCGATGGCTCAGTGATGAAGCCATGCGCGTTTTTTTCTAGAAAGTTTTCGCCGGCTGAGCGGAATTATGATGTTGGTAATCGGGAACTTTTGGCCATGAAGTGGGCATTTGAGGAGTGGCGTCATTGGCTAGAGGGTGCTAGACATCGTGTGGTGGTCTTGACTGATCACAAAAATTTGATTTACCTTGAGTCTGCCAGGCGTCTGAATCCTAGACAGGCTCGTTGGTCACTGTTTTTCTCTCGTTTCAATTTTGTGGTTTCATACCTGCCAGGTTCAAAGAATGTGAAGGCGGATGCTCTTTCTAGGAGTTTTGTGCCTGACTCCCTTGGAAATTCTGAGCCCTCTGGTATCCTTAGGGATGGGGTGATTTTGTCTGCTGTCTCCCCAGACTTGCGACGTGCTTTGCAGGAGTTTCAGGCGGCTAAACCTGATCGTTGTCCGCCTGAGAGACTGTTTGTTCCGGATAATTGGACCAGTAGAGTCATCTCCGAGGTCCATTCTTCTGCGTTGGCAGGTCCTCCTGGAATATTTGGTACTAGAGACTTGGTGGCCAGGTCTTTTTGGTGGCCTTCCTTGTCGAGGGATGTGCGTTCTTTTGTGCAGTCTTGTGAGGTTTGTGCTCGGGCTAAGCCTTGCTGTTCTCGGGCCAGTGGATTGTTGTCACCTTTGCCTATCCCGAAGAGGCCTTGGACGCACATTTCCATGGACTTTATTTCGGATCTCCCTGTCTCTCAAAAAATGTCCGTCATCTGGGTTGTGTGTGATCGCTTTTCTAAAATGGTTCATCTGGTACCCTTGCCTAAGTTGCCTTCCTCCTCTGAGTTGGTCCCTCTGTTTTTTCAGAATGTGGTTCGTTTGCATGGGATTCCTGAGAACATCGTTTCTGACAGGGGATCCCAGTTTGTGTCTAGATTTTGGCGGACTTTCTGTGCTAAGATGGGCATTGATTTGTCCTTTTCGTCTGCATTCCATCCTCAGACGAATGGCCAGACTGAACGAACTAATCAGACCTTGGAAACTTATTTAAGGTGTTTTGTTTCTGCTGATCAGGATGACTGGGTTACCTTTTTGCCGCTGGCCGAGTTTGCCCTTAATAATCGGGCTAGTTCTGCTACCTTGGTTTCTCCTTTCTTTTGTAATTCGGGGTTTCATCCTCGTTTTTCCTCTGGTCAGGTGGAACCTTCTGATTGTCCTGGAGTGGACATGGTGGTGGATAGGTTGCATCGGATTTGGAGTCATGTGGTGGACAATTTGAAGTTGTCCCAGGAGAAGGCTCAGCAGTTTGCTAATCGCCGTCGCCGCGTGGGTCCTCGACTTCTTGTTGGTGACTTGGTGTGGTTGTCTTCTCGTTTTGTTCCTATGAAGGTCTCTTCTCCTAAGTTCAAGCCTCGGTTCATCGGTCCCTATAGGATCTTGGAAATTCTTAACCCTGTGTCGTTTCGTTTGGATCTCCCGGCATCGTTTGCTATTCATAATGTGTTTCATCGGTCGTTGTTGCGGAAGTATGAGGTACCTGTTGTTCCTTCTCTTGAGCCTCCTGCTCCAGTGCTGGTGGAGGGAGAATTGGAGTATGTTGTGGAGAAGATCTTGGATTCTCGTGTTTCCAGACGGAAACTCCAGTATTTGGTCAAGTGGAAGGGTTATGGTCAGGAGGATAATTCTTGGGTGGTTGCCTCGGATGTTCATGCTGATGATTTGGTTCGCGCTTTTCATAGGGCTCATCCTGGTCGCCCTGGTGGTTCTCGTGAGGGTTCGGTGACCCCTCCTCAAGGGGGGGGTACTGTTGTGAGTTCTGTTTTTGGGCTCCCTCTGGTGGTTACTGATGGTACTGGGTGACTTGTCTTTCCTGGGTTTCTGGGTTCCACCTGTTCCATCAGCATATGGGAGTTTCCTATTTAACCTGGCTTTGCTGGCATTTCCTCGCCGGTTATCAATGTATCCAGTGTGTCTTGTTACCTCTGCTCCCTGCTCCTAGAACCTTCTGGTCAAGCTAAGTTTGGATTTTCCTGTTTTGGTGTTTTGCTTTATTTGGTTTTTAGTCCAGCCTGCAGATATGTGATTCTTGCTGCTGGTTGCTCTAGTGGGCTGAAATTGCTCCTCATGTACCATGAGTTGGCACATGAGTTCAAGTAATTTCAGGATGGTTTTTTTGAAGGGTTTTTCGCTGACCGCGCAGTTCACTTTTGTATCCTCTGCTATCTAGCTTTAGCGGGCCTCATTTTGCTGAAACTGTTTTCATACTGCGTATGTGCTTTCCTCTCATTTCACCGTCATTATATGTGGGGGGCTGCTATTTCTGTGGGGGATTTCTCTGGAGGCAAGAGAGGTCTGTGTTTCTTCTAATAGGGGAAGTTAGATCTTCGGCTGGAGCGAGACGTCTAGGATCATCGTAGGCACGTTCCCCGGCTACTTTTATTTGTGTGTTAGGTTCAGGGTCGCGGTCAGCTCAGGTTCCATCGCACTAGAGCTTGTTTGTATCTGTGCTTGTCCTTTAGTGATCCCCTGCCATTGGGATCATGACAGGCAGGATGGATACGATGGAGACTGATGGGGCAGGATGGGGAGATCATATGGTGTAGAATGGATACTCATGAGGGCAGGATGCAAGAACATATGGCTGGAGCCAGGAATGAGATAAACGGGGCCAGGGTGGGGAATAGTATTACCATAGGGGCTAATTAAGGGATGTTATTACTGCAGTGATTCATTTTATTTTTTGAGTATACTGTTTTAAATGGGGGGGCGGTCCTGTTAGTGTGCAGAGTGACACTATATCACCTTTTTTTCTTCATGTGGTGTAATGTAGAAGTTGTTAAAAATTAAGTAATGTGTTCTGCAAGCGGAGCTCGAGATAACTGTGTTATTTCCTGCAGAAACGAGTGCTGGCTGGGAGAAATGATGGCGGTCTGTGCTGGATGAAAGATGAATGAAGGACTTCATCTAGAGACGTCACTGGTGAGTCAGTGTTACCTATACACTGACACTATACACTACATACTATATACAGCGGTCCTGTGTACAATGTCACCAGTGATCACTGTATTACCTATACATTATATACAGAGCTCCTGTGTATAATACCACCAGTGATCTTTGTATTACCTCTACACAGACACTGCATACTAAGTACAGATCTCCTGTGAATACTGGCACTTATGGTGATAGTATTGTGTTTTGTTTTTTTTTATTACTGATCAGTATTGTAGTATTCAGTCACTATGTGGTGGTAATATGTGGTCTGGAAATGGTGTTGTGGTATTTGTCCCTTGTATGTGCTATTTGGTCACCAAGTGGTGGTAATATGTGATCTGGTCATGGTGAGGCGGTATTTGTCCCTTGTATATAGTATTATTCGGTCACAATGTGGTCTGGTCATGGTGTGGTGGTGTTTCTTCCTGTATGTGATATTATTGGTCTTGGTATAGTGGATTCTGTTGTGTATGGCGGTCATTTGTTCTCTCTGATATTAATTAATTAAAAGTCACAGGTTTGGCATGTGTGGGTGACACCATTAGGCCCAGTTTAAGTTCTACAAAACAGAAAAACTATTTTGGTAAACTTTGTGTGTATTAAGCGGGTAGTGGCTCCAAACTCGGGAGCAGCCCCGGGCGGCAAAAGCTCTAGCTACGCCTCTGACCTTGCCTCAGAGAAATTTCCCCAAAGGAAAAGGCAGCCCCCCACAAATATTAACTGTGAGTTAATATGAAAGTCACAAACACAGAAATGAAACAGGTTTTAGCACAGGGAGGCCAGACTAACTAAATAGACAGAGGATAGGAAAGGTATCTTTGCGGTCAGCACAAAAAACTACAAAAGACCATGCAGAGTGTGCAAAAAGACCCCCGCACCGACTCACGGTGCGGAGGCACCACCCTGCATCCCAGAGCTTCCAGATAGCAAGACAAAATCATGAAAGCAAGCTGGACTAGAAAACCATGAACAGAAAATAACAAACGGGGACTTAGCTTCTTGCAGGAAGAGACAGGTCTCCAGAAAGATCCAAGAGCGAACTGAACCAGCACAGGAACATTGACAGCTGGCCTGGAGTAACGATCTGAGTGGAGTTAAATAGAGCAGCCAACCAAAGGATAAACCACGTCACCTGTGTAAGGAACCTCAGAAGAAGCAGCAGCTTCACTCACAGCCACCAGAGGGAGTCCATGGACAGAACTCGCTGAAGTACCATTCACGACCACAGGAGGGAGTTCAACAACAGAATTCACAACAGATATCATAATCTCTGTTTAAGCCCATGGGGATTAGAGTCTGTAGCTCATGTATCCTATAAGTTTCTCTCTTTTTGAGCAGGTTCACCCTATCGCCACCTCTACGTGGCGGTGTAACCTGCTCTAACACCTGGAACTTGAGCTGTGCGACCGTATGTCCTTGTGTTATGAAGTGGTGCGGAATGGGCAACAATGTATTTTTGCACCTGATAGTGGATTTATGCTTGGAGGTTCGATCTTTTATGGATTGTGTTGTTTCTCCTATATAGCATAACCCACACGGACATTTTATCAGATAAACCACAAATGATGTGTCGCAAGTGAAGTATCCTTTAATGTTGTATTGTTTCCCATTATGGGGGTGGTAAAAAGTGGAACCTCTCATGACATTGTTGCACTGCGTGCACTGTAAACATGGAAATGTGCCATATTTTGGGTTGGTGAGGAAGCGTTGTCTTTGCGTCTGGTGTGTTGTGCCTACATCAGCCCTTACTAATTTGTCACAAATGTTACGTGGTCTCCTGAAGCAGGGAAGGAAAGGTTCCTTAAATTCCTTAATCCTAGGGTGAGCTGTACCTAGGATATGCCAGTAGCGTCGTATGGATCTATGTAGGATATATGACAGGGGATGGTAGTCATGGACAAAGGGGATGCGATCTTTGGAACTGGCTCTGATAGTGAAGATGGTTTCTGATGTATTTAGAACTTGGGGCGGATAGCCTCTTTCTAAAAATTTGGAGCGCATCTCATCCAACCGTTGTGTCTGTCTAGTTTTATCCGAGACTCTCCTATGGACCCTTATAAACTGAGATTTGGGAATGGAATTTTTCATTCTAGTGGGATGGAAGCTGTGGTAGTGAAGAAGACTGTTTTGGTCTGTGGGTTTTGTGAAGAGGTCTGTAGAGAGTTCTCCCTGGTCATTTTTACAGACTAATGTGTCTAGAAAATTAACCTCTTTCAGATTGTACGACATTGTGAAATCAAGACCAGGCCATGATGATTTTAGAAAGAGAAAGAAGGTTTTCAGTGTTTCTTCAGGGCCATCCCAGATACAAAATATATCGTCGATATACCTTTTTCTCTTCGCCACAACAGCACCCACTTGAGAGAGGGGATCCGCCCCTAGGAACAGGAAACCCTATGGAGAGATAAAAGGGGCGGTCCCCCTCACTCCCACAGTTGGTTTCCTGTTCCTACGGGAGACACCTGGAGAGAAGAGGATGCCCAGCCTGGATGCCGCTTGCGGAGTTTACCTTTTAAGGGACGGCAAGGGCTTCAGAGCTGGAAGCAGCGTCGGGGGTCCTGTGGCAGCTTCCCCCCTCTGCTGGCAGGTACCGTGAGGCCAGGTCCGGGGAGTCGCCTGGCTCACGGATGTCCATCCAGCCGACCTGCAGGGACCAAATCGCTGCGGTGAGGGGATCCTGTGACGCCATCTTCGGTGGCGTGCAGGCAGCATGTGGCCCAGTATATCGTCCCCGGAAGCATTACCACAACTTCCGGGGTGATACAGGAGGAGGACGGCGCCTGCGCTAACGCTGGTGGGGGCGCAGGCGCACACAGCATGGCCGCGACCCGTATGCTGAGGTCACTTCCGGGTGCGGCAGGAAGAAGATGGCGGCCCCCATTACAAAAGGACGCCGGCGCCGTTACCTGGCGTCCATCATGGCATCTCCCCAGGACCCAGCGCTGGCTTCATCTGAAGTCACCGCTATTACGCCTGGTAGCCGGACAAGCAGCAGCCGCAGATCTTCTTCAAAGAGCACCAGGGAAAAGAGGTCGGACCGGTCGGCTCCTCCATCTGTGCCTCCGTCTCCTCCTCATCAGCCGGTACTGTGACAACAGCTTCACTGGGGTGAGTGTCTGTCTACCCTATTTAGGCTGATTATACTTCCGTCTTTGTCTAATTCCCTAGGCAAAAAGAACAGGGAAGTCCAAACACAAGCAATGTGCTTTATGTTCTCAGCCGCTCCCGGATAGTTATTTAAAGAAGCTGTGCCAGTCATGCATCGAATTCACCTTACGTGAGGAATCTTCAGTAAGGTCGGAGGATATAAGGAGTATGATTAGAGAAGAATTACGAGCCTTTTGAAGCTCGGACAAAACTCCTGAGGGTAGGAAAAAATATATTTCTCCTAGGTCTGAACAATCTTCTGATATTGAAGATAAAGATTCGGAGGGTTCCTTAGAAATTATTTCCTCAGAAGGCGAGCAGGATACATGCTTTCCCATAGACAGTATTGACAATTTAGTCAAATCAGTATGTAACACCATGGGCATTGAAGATACAAAAACCCTTAAAACGCCACAGGACATGATGTTTGCTGGCCTGTCTGAGAGAAAAAGATCTTCTTTTCCAGTAATTCCAGCAATAAAAAATCTAGTAAAAAAAGAATGGGAAAGCCAGGGACAAAGAGGGTTGCCGTCTTCGTCAAAAAGACGCTATCCCTTTAACGACGAAGATTTCTCCACATAGTCAAAAGCCCCGAAGGTAGATGCGGCAGTGGCATCCACTTCTAGGAGATCTTTACTGCCCGTAGAAGATTCGGGTTCTCTGCAAGACCCGCTTGACCGGAAAGCTGATTCCCTATTAAAAAGGGCATGGGAATCCTGTACAGGAGCTTTCAGACCGGCTATATCGGCTACATGCACTGCTAGGTCCATGCTAGTCTGGTTGAATGATTTAGAAGAAGGATTGAAAGGTGGCCTTTCCCGGGATAAACTTATTTCTTCCATACCATTGATTAGAGGAGCTACTGCCTTTTTGGCGGATTCTTCGGCTGATTCCATACGATTAGCAGCCAAATCGGCAGGTCTGACTAACGCGGCTCGCCGCGCTTTGTGGCTAAAGGGGTGGAAAGGAGATCCCCAAACGAAGTCTAAATTATGTGTTCTTCCATGCCAGGGTGAGTACCTATTTGGTACTAAGTTGGATGAAATACTTACCAAAGCGGGTGAGAGGAAGAAGGGGTTCCCCAATAATATTTATTTTCCATCCTATAGGAGAGCGTTCCGAAAGCCCATGTTTAATAGAAGAAGGGACTATAAAAACCAGGACCGCTGGGCTAATAAAGACTTTAAACAAAAAGGAGCTTTTTTCGGAAAACGCCCATTCAAACCTGAGGATAAACCCCGTTAGGACAGATCTACCCGTTGGTGGTAGGTTGTCTTTCTTCTCTACACAATGTCTGGCAATGACTTCCAATCCGTGGGCAACTAGCCTTATAACTACGGGTCTAAAATAAAAATTTGCCCGAGTCCCTCCGGACTCATTTTTATTGACTTCCTTAAGGTCTCAATCACAACAAGAGGCTTTAGAGCAGGAAATAATAAATCTCCTGTCCAAAGGAGTATTAGTGGAAGTCCCTTTTCATCAAAAAGGAAGGGGTTTTTATTCCCCTTTATTTTTTATTTCGAAACCAGACGGATCATTTAGAACAATAATTAACCTTAAGAGACTAAACGTCTTCTTAGAGAACCAAACTTTTAAAATAAAATCTATTCGGTCAACTATAAAACTTCTGTTTCCCCATTGCTTTATGGCAGTTCTTGACCTTAAAGATGCATATTACCATCTTCCAATCTTCATTGAACATCAACAATATCTACGGGTGGCAGTTATGATGAAAGGTCAAATACGGCATTATCAATATACAGCAATGCCCTTTGGACTATCAATAGCCCCTAGAGTCTTCACAAAATTAATGTCAGAGGTAATGTCATATTTAAGGTTAAAAGACACCCTCATAATACCATATTTAGATGACCTTCTGATAGTGGGGAACTCCCTTTCTCATTGCCATCAACGTTTATTTGATACAATTTCGTCCCTGCAGGAATTAGGGTGGTTAGTAAATTGGGAAAAATCCAGATTGTCCCCTACAACTCGATAAACATTTCTAGGACTTATTCTAGATTCTATAAATCAAAGGTGCTTTCTTCCCAAATCTAAACAAATAGCAATTATAAACAAGGTACAATCAGTGATTAATAACCCCCTAATTTCCCTAAGAGAAGGTATGTCCCTTCTTGGTTCTTTCACATCATGTATTCCAGCTGTTCCATGGGCCCAATTCCATGGTAGGAAATTACAGCATACAATACTACAAGAGGAAGAAAGATTACAGGGCCGATTAGATAGTCGGTTATCTCTACCAACAGACGTGTTACAATCTCTTACCTGGAGGTTAGATCTGAATCATTTTACCAGTGGGGTTCCCTGGGTGGTTAAACCTTCAAAAACTATCTTCACTGATGCCAGTCCTAGTGGTTGGGGAGCACACTTAGGAGATCAAATAGTGCAAGGTCTGTGGTCTCTTAGAGAATCGGATGATTCTTCTAATAAAAAAGAGCTGAAGGCTATCTATCATGCCTTATCTAAATTCCTTCCACAGCATCACGGAACGCATACAAGAATCTTTTCAGACAACATGACAGCGGTTGCATATATAAACCACCAAGGGGGAACAAGATCGGAAGCTCTCATGTCTATAGCCGGTGACATTCTAGCCATAGCAGAGGAGCACCTTCTATCCCTATTAGCACTGCATGTGAGAGGAATCGACAATTCGAGAGCAGATTTCCTCAGTCGCCACACTCTCCACCAAGGAGAATGGGTTCTAAGTCGTCGTATCTTTTTCATGATAGCCAGAAAATGGGGCACTCCCGAGATAGACCTTTTTGCAACAAGACACAACAGACAAGTCAAAAAGTTTGCTTCATTGTTCCGATCCGACAATCCAGATATCTTCGACGCCCTACAAGTTCCATGGGCATTCCGGAAAGCATATGCCTTTCCCCCGTTGATAATACTTCCAACAGTAATCAGGAAGATAAGGGAGGACAGAGCAAACGTGATCTTAATAGCTCCGTTTTGGCCCAAGAGGCCATGGTTTTCCTGGCTGAGAACCATGTCAATCTCAGACCCATGGATTCTCCCGGAGGATCAGGATCTTCTCTTCCAAGGCCCCTTCAACCACCCTCATGTGAAGGGTCTACGGTTGACAGCCTGGAATGTGAGAAGCAGCTGCTAAAGATGAGAGGCTTTTCAAACAAAGTAATTGACACTCTGCTACTAAGTAGAAAAAAATCCACTACTTCCATCTATGTAAGAGTGTGGAAAAAATTTCTAAACCTCTACCCGACGGCCCTGTCAAACAAAATTCATATTCCTATGATTTTAGAATTTCTTCAAAAAGGGCGCGATTTAGGTCTAGCAGTCAGTACCTTAAAAGTACACATTTCTGCGCTTGGTGCTTTATATGGTCACGATATTGCAGGTAACAAGTGGGTAGCCAGGTTTATTGCAGCATGCCAGAGGTCAGAGACAGTTCGAATTCCCCACGTACCACCTTGGGATGTTAATTTAGTCCTCGAAGCTCTAACAGACCACCCTTTTGAGCCACTACATTCAGCTCACATAAAACACGTCTCCCTCAAGACAGCTCTTCTTGTCCCCTTAGTATCAGCAAGAAGAGTAAGTGACATACAGGCATTATCGATAGATCCTCCTTTTATGTCAATATTTCCAGATAGAGTTGTCCTAAAGACGGACCCTTCCTACTTACCCAAAGTATGCACTAAATTTCACAGATCGCAAGAAATTTTCCTTCCTTCCTTCTATGATAACCCTACAAACCAGGAAGAACAAAAATACAACACATTAGATGTGAGGAGAGCCATAATAGCCTATTTAGATAGAACTAGCGCCTGGAGGAAGAGCAGGGCTCTCTTTGTTTCCTTCCAGGGTCATAGAAAAGGAGCTGGAATCACGAAGGGTACTTTATCTCGGTGGATTCGGGATGCAATATGTCTGGCCTATTCATCCAAAGGGGAGAGTCCGCCTGAGACCGTAAAAGCACATTCCACCCAGGCCATAGCATCATCCTGGGCTGAACGAGCGGAGGTTCCAATAGAACTGATATGTAAGGCCGCAACCTGGTCTTCTCCTACTACCTTCTATAATCACTATAGATTGGATTTGTCTACTTCATCTGACCTGTCTTTTGGTAGATCAGTTCTTAACACGGTGATCCCTCCCAAATGACTATCTCTGAAAGTCTCTCAAGTAGGTGCTGTCGTGGCGAAGAGAAAACACCGGATTACTTACCGGTAATGCTCTTTTATAGAGCCACGACAGCACCCCTTCACTTCCCACCCTAATAGGTTGTATTTTGTTTAGAAGCACGGTTAAGGGTGTTTGGTTCTTGTAGTTAGCCATACTTAAGTTAACTAATGATAAATGATGATGTCGAATTGCCTACTAAATCTGGTGGGCGGTTCCTCGCAATCTCTGTAACCCCACTGTGGGAGCGAGGGGGAACGCCCCTTTTATCTCTCCATAGGGTTTCCTGTTCCTAGGGGTGGATCCCCTCTCTCAAGTGGGTGTTGTCGTGGCTCTATAAAAGAGCATTACCGGTAAGTAATCCGGTGTTTCCACACTATAGCGTGTGTCTGGAATAGGTTATTGGCATAGATGGCACTCTTCTCATAGTCCGCCATGTAGCAGTTAGCATACGGAGATGCTGCGTTACTGCCCATGGCGGTCCCACGTGTTTGTAAGAAGAATTAGTCTTCAAAAAGAAAAAAAATTCTTAGTCAGAATGATGGAGAGTAGATCACAGCAGAGATTGATTTGTACTGGGTCCATATTAGAGGATGTGAGTAGTGTCCTAACCGATTTAATTCCCTCTAAATGCGGTATCGATGTATATAGGTTCTTGACATCAAATGTCACCAAGAACGCTTCTTTAGGAATGGTGGTGAGGTTCTGAATAAGTTGTAAGAATGTTCCCGTGTCTAATAGGAAGGAAGGGGTTTGTTGGATCAGAGGTGTGAGGATCTTTTCTAAGAATTTCGAAATAGGTGATAAGATGGATTCTGTCGAGGCGACAATCGGTCTACCTGGTGGATTATCCAAATTCTTATGGATCTTTGGCAAGATGTAAAAAACTGGAGTGATGGGATTCTGTTTTGTTAGGTATTCGCATGTCTTTTGATCTAGAATACCCTCCTCACAGTATTTTGTAAGGGTATTTTTGATCAGTTCCTTGATTGTGTTGGTGGGATCCCTATCCAGGGGGGTATAAATGGATGTGTCATGTAATTGGCGATACGCCTCTTGGATATACTTAACCTTATCCATAACCACTATCCCACCCCCTTTGTCCGCTGGTTTAATGATTATCCCCTTATCAGTTTGTAGGGAATTCAGGGCTTGTTGATCAAGGGTAGTAAGATTCGAAGGAACTTTTAGCCTTCCTCTATTAAAATCCTGTCTTAGTTTGTGAAATGAGTTGTTCACAAATGAGATGAATGTCTCTAGTGCATTAGATCCTAATGGGGGTCTATAATGGCTTTTGTTTTTGAGTCCAAGACTACTAGATGTCAGAAGTTTACCCGTGGGGACCATGGAGGGTCGGGGTGTGATATCAGACTCAGAAAAGTGTACCTTTAATCCGAGTAGGCGGTAAAACCTCTGTAGGTCCATCTCCAGGTTAAATGTGCTAAGCCTATAGCTAGGACAAAAGGACAGGCCCTTTTGTAATACCTGATACTCTGCTACACTAAGGGATTTCTAAGATATTTTTATTACAAGTGAATTAGTACCTGGGACCGGGTTATCCGCATGAAGTCCGTATTTCTCTGAGTGTCTCTTTCCCCGGCGGGTCTTCTTCTTTGGCTCCTCCCTTGTCCTAAAAAACTACCCCTGGGGAGTGGTCTGTCGTGTCTCTCCTGCACATTCCGCACCACTTCATAACACAAGGACATACGGTCGCACAGCTCAAGTTCCAGGTGTTAGAGCAGGTTACACCGCCACGTAGAGGTGGCGATAGGGTGAACCTGCTCAAAAAGAAAGAAGCTTATTGGATACATGAGCTACAGACTCTAACCCCCATGGGCTTAAACAGAGATTATAATATCGTATCATTTATGTCTTAATGTAATATAACCATTGTTTTCCAAGTGTCTCTCTTATCTTGCTATTAATGTTAAACTTGCGCCTCCATATAATTCATTGAACTAATTTTATATTTCTCTTACAGAATCGTCTGTATTAATCTTTTGTGGCCAGGATCAGCACCCCCCTCTCTCACTTATTCACCTGTCACAAGGATAGAAATCAGCGAATCACCATCACGCCTATTCAGAGTGGCACATTCACTTACAACCAGTGGAAAGCGCCACTAAACAGACTCACAATTCTATGAGCACGTCATACTCTTTGCGCATGCCCTGAGTGGAACGCACAACTCCGCCCACTTCTCTTCAGGTGGAACGCACTATGTCATACAGACTCCCTGCGTCACTTCCGGGTAGGCGTTTCCGGCAGCGTGTCCTCCTTTCAGCGCGCCTTTTAAGGCTGCCTCTAAGTGCTTCCCTCACTCTCTGGACTAGCGGCGGATACCACGTCCATTACAGTCCCAGTCACCTGGTAAGTTACTTGTGCGCACAGCAGCACCACCGCGTCGGTACACTCTGCCTCTATGTACAACATTATTACTGCTTTAACCCCACAGTGCCGGTCTAGGCCTCCTTGTCTACCCACTGCAGCAAGCAGGGTATGTAACCCCTATATGACACTACTCACCTATAGGTCACCATTTGACCGGTCTCATGCAACGGTGGTCCTTTGTTGTTCCCTCTGTGTACTACTATAGGTTTTCCGCTTACTATTACCATAGTGACCCATTACAATCTGTGATTTTTTGAGAGGGTATGTACTTGTCCATTTCTTTCTAACATGGTGCGTCGGTCCCACTAATAGAAGTATCACGTTCACTGACCTGTACTACGTTTCCTATTCTCATGCTAGGATCTTCTATGATGCTTGGACTGTAAATGGTTATTTTCGTACGAGTTTAATGCTTCTCTGCATAACCATATACTGCTATTTACATTAATAGACCCACCTATTTCTGACCCACCTATGGACTCATATTGTAAATACCTTATTTTGATTTTATTTTATGTATTGCTTTCTTTCCTGTTATAGTACATTGATGAAGGTCTATGCTTGACCGAAACGTCACTACTGTATGTACTCTCCATATTAAAAAAATTTCACTGCATCCCACTAAGTGTGTGCCAAGTCTATCTTCTACAGCCCTGCTGCATAGTCATATGCACCCCATTAGGCCTTGGAACCCACATACTGGATGTGCCCATGAAAATCCACTCATATTTTTTATGGTATGATGGTTCCCTCTTTGCAGAATTATTTACAGGAGAATTTGGCAATTGTGTTTGCCATGTTTTTAACACTAAGGTTCAGATACGGCTTTAAAAAAGTCTAATTCTTGCAATACAAAGCAATTTCATTGCAAACTACAAACTTCAAGGAATATTAAGCTTGAATAGTGTGAGTGCGTACATTTTTGTATATGTTAACAATAACATACAAAGGTTAATAATTGCATATAAGGATTACATAAATATACTGATTATGTATATATGAAGAGTAACTTCATACAGTCTACTTAGATCATCACCTGGAGGCTTTTAAATATCATCTGTCTGGAATATCCGAGAAGCAACACCAAGACAGAGAACCCCTGGGAGATTACCTACACTGCATGGGCGTCCCCAATTATGCAGGTATCAGCACACTGTACATATACAGGTCCCCAGTTTTGGCATCTGTCTTAGTCATGTTTCTCTGGTCTTATATAGTGATTTACACTATGTAGTAACTCTAGTTTCACCCAGACCTTCAAGTGGCCATGTCACGGGTCCCTACTCCGTGGTGTCACTTATTCGTCACGTGCCTGCTCTCACACGTGACTTGGGGTTGTGCCTGCAATGGTTCATCTATCTCCCCACTCTCAGTCCAGCATTCAACCTCTGTCCTATGCTGTAATGGGAGCGTAAATCACACACCGACCCCGGCCACACGCGCGTTCATACACGCTGCCATCACTCATCGAATACACGGGTGATGAGTCCCGGAACTAATAATACTAATAATGTCTATCACTCATAAGGCTCACACACCTTATGCTATGGATTCTTTTAGAACATTCAAGGTTCAACTTGTTAAAGTTTTATACTTTAATAACAAAAGGTTCAATGCTTACAATAAGATAAAGGTATAAAAATATGATAATAAAAAGACATACAACTTAGGCAAAACAGTATAAAATAAAGAGGAGAAACTTACAGAAATTATCTAATTGGTAGCTGCTTCTGCTCCCTGAGGGTAGGACGAATGTAGATTGGATCACACCAGCTTCTCAGGCTGCCCCCATCATGTGAACACAACTCTCTGTCTGCAGCCTAAATTTATAACTGGGGTCTGGAGGTCAGGTTTCTAGACCGGCCCCTCAGGTTAATATCATAATTACTGGCTTTTTGATTGGCCACGGCCGCGCTATTAATGAATATATTATTTTTCTGTGATTTTTGAGAGGGTATGTGCTTGTCCATTTCTTTCTAACATGGTGCGTCGGTCCCACTAATAGAAGTATCACGTTCACTGACCTGTACTACGTTTCCTATTCTCACGCTAGGATTTTCTATGATGCTTGGACTGTAAATGGTTATTTTCGTACGAGTTTAATGCTTCTCTGCATAGCCATATACTGCTATTTACATTAATAGACCCACCTATTTCTGACCCACCTATGGACTCATATTGTAAATACCTTATTTTGATTTTATTTTATGTATTGCTTTCTTTCCTGTTATAGTACATTAATGAAGGTCTATGCTTGACCGAAACGTCACTACTGTATGTACTCTCCATATTAAAAAAATTTCACTGCATCCCACTAAGTGTGTGCCAAGTCTATCTTCTACACTATATGGTTTGGGCGCCTTCTTGAGCACCACTGTCATAAGCTGTGCCTACAGCTATAATTTTATGCAGCAGGGCTGGCCTTGCCGCCAATGTGTAAAACAAAGGAGTACGGAGCACAAAATGCATATTGTGAAGTGGATTTTCATGGGCCCATCCAGTATGTGGGTTCTAAGGCTTATTGGGGTGCCTATGAATTGGTAGCAGGGCAGGCCTTGAATTCAATGCAACACTTTTTCAGGAGTCCCCCTGGACATCTTATGACAGGGGTATTGTGGTGCATCGTAATTCTTGGCAGCCCATCCACTCACAGCATAGGCTACAACAGCTTAGGAGACCCCTGTTTCATAATGGCCCTTTAAGATTAATGCTAAGAGTCCCTCCTTCGTAAATGAAACAATGAAAAACAAAAAAAAAAGAAAAACGTTTCAAAAACACTGCGTCTGAACTAAGCCTAAAGGTACCGTCATATTAAGCGACACTGCAGCGATCTAGACAACGATCCCGATCGCTGCAGCATCGATTTGGTCGCTGGAGAGCTGTCACACAGACAGCTCTCCAGCGACCAACGATGCCGAAGTCCCCGGGTAATTAGGGTAAACATCGGGTTACTAAGCGCAGGGCCGCGCTTAGTAACCCGATGTTTACCCTGGTTACCATTGTAAAAGTAAAAAAACAAACACTACATACTTACGTTCCGGTGTCTGGTCACGTCCCCCGCCTTCAGCTTCTCGCACTGACTGAGCGCCGGCCGTAAAGTACAGCGGTGACGTCACCGCTGTGCTTTGCTTTACGGCCAGCCGGCGCTCACAGTCAGTGCGGGAAGCTGAAGGCGGGAGACGTGACCAGACACCGGAATGTAAGTATGTAGTGTTTGTTTTTTTACTTTTACAATGGTAACCAGGGTAAACATCGGGTTACTAAGCGCGGCCCTGCGCTTAGTAACCCGATGTTTACCCTGGTTACCAGTGAAGACATCGCTGAATCGGCGTCACACACACCGATCCAGCGATGTCAGCGGGAGATCCAGCGACGAAATAAAGTTCTGGACTTTCCCCAGCGACCAACGATCTCCCAGCAGGGGCCTGATCGTTGGTCGCTGTCACACATAACGATTTTGTTAACGATATCGTTGCTACGTCACAAAAAGCAACGATATCGTTAACGATATTGTTATGTGTGATGGTACCTTAAGAGGGAGAGGAAATTTTCGGTCTGGGGCTAAATATTTATCCTTACAGGCAAGTCATTAACCTACAAAGGATGTACCTTGCCTACATATTTCCCAGCAAAACCCGTTTTGGTTTTTCTTTAATGTGTCTTTTGTGGCACTGGGAAAAATGAATCTTGTAAAAAAATGATTAAAGCTGTGAACTAGGAGTCAGGAATGCTTCCAGGGGCGATCCCCATGATGTTCCTGTGTCATTTGAGCAGTGTTTCCAACATTTTCAGATGTTTTTAGACCTTAAAAGGACCCCCGGGGGGGAATCGCTGTAAAAATACTCGGGTCTCCCATAGACTTACATTGGGCTCGTTGTTCTGGCCGAGTACCCGAGTATTTCAAGTTGCTCGACCCAAGCAACGAGCACAAGAGCATTTTAGTGCTCGCCCATCACTATTCAGAAATTAATATTTTGTGGAATAACCATGATTATTAATCTCAGCTTTCATGCATCTTGGCAGCTTTCCACCAGTCTTTCACGCTGCTTCTGGCGCAATAATGTCAGCAGTTCTTCTTTGTTTGATGGCTTGTGACTATCCATCATCCTCTTGATTACATTCCAGAGGTTTCCAATGGGGTTCAGGTCTGGAGAATGGGCTGCCCATGACAGGGTTTTGATGTGGTGGTTTCTTAATTTTTGCCAGAGCTGTATATATTACCCCAATTGCCACTGCACAAAAGCACTGAAGAGCCGAGTTGATGCTCAAGAATTAGCGCTTGAAATAGATGCTCCATTTCTCGTGTGGCTGAGGACTAGTCTTATTAGTGTTGGTAGGGGCCAATATTCATGGACCTTCACAGCTTTTTAATATCAGCCCTTAGCTGTCTGTTTTGCCTTAGCTGGTTATTAAAAATGGAGGGGGCCTCAATTAATTTTTTAATAACCAGCAAAGAAAAAGCAGACAGCTGTTCACTGATTAATAGGCTGAAAAGGTTAATGTTTATTGGGCCCTTCCCAGCATAATGAGACCAGCTCACAGCCAATGTGGTCTCGAACTTTCGTGCTGTAAAATGGGGAAGTAAGCGGTAAAGGTGAAAAATGAAACAAAAAGGGGGAGCGCAGGACAACAGCCCTGAAAACAAATGTGGATAGTAAGATCACTTAAAATAACAGAGAATAAAAAGTAATAATAATAATCTTGAAAAAAGAGGCATGGGTCCAAATGTAGGAGGATGAGCTTGAGGCGAATGTGGCGATGAAGGTGGAAGAGGCAGGGGATGAGGTATCCAACAGTTTTTTTTTGGAGGGGGTTTCTTATAAATTTTTTTTTTTTTTAGGCAAAGCACTTAAAAGAACATAGTATAAAATAAAAAAGAACAATGTAGATACAGTAGTCGGATGTGCTAGTGGAGGAGGAGGTGGTGTAGGTGGACTAGCAGGAGGTGGACATTGCAGTGTAGGTGGAAGAGGCTGGCCTGATGGTATCCAACATTATTTTTGTGGATTTTATTTCTCTTCCTTTTTGATAAGGCCCCAAAATAAAACAAATGGCAAATAAAATATAACACTGTCTGGGTGCAGATGGTACATTTGTCTGGTCAGCCAAAGGTACAGACAAGTCCTGTGGACTCCACTCCTGGTTTCTTTTAATGAATGCGAGAGTGCCCACGTTGGCTTTGGACAGGTGGATGCGCCTATGTGTGATTATATCCCCTGCTGTGATAAACACACGTTCCAACATTACACTTGCCACGGGGCATGCCAGCACTTCCAAGTCAAAAAGTACAAGCCTAGGCCATGTGTCCAGTTTGGAAACCAAGTTAAATGGGCAGACCCATCACTTAGTACATGCAGACGTGTGGACATGGACTCTTCCACCATGTTTTTATAACGCTGGCACCTGGTTGTATAGACCATATCAGATGGTGGTGCTGGATGCTGTGGCATGCTGATGAATTTTTTTTCACATTTTAGCCAACCTAACCTTCCCTTCCGAGGTGGTGCTCCAGCTGCATTGGTGACTTCCTCCTCCTCTGCCTTGTTTCTTCTGTCAGGTGGGAATGCTGTCAGTAGTGCCCCTACCAGCATGTGCTTGTATTCACACATTTTGCCATCCCACCACAGTGACAGAAGCAATAATTGTACTTTCCCTTTACTGGGCGGCCACCCTGCTGGATCCCTTCTGCAATCAGTAGGGGTATGATCTGAGCAACTCTGCAGTCGTTGCGCAGGCACAGCAGACTGTATTGGCTCATCCCGCCCTCTCTCTGTTGGAGTCCCTCAGGGCTGTCCTGGGGCCCCTACTTTTTTCCATCTATACCCTTGGCCTAGGACAACTCAAAGTCCCATGGCTTCCAGTATCACCTGTATGCTGATGACACTCGGATCTACCTCTCTCGCCCAGATGTCACCTCTCTGCTGTCCAGAATCCCAAAGTGTCTATCAGCCATAGCCTCTTTCTTCACCTCTCGCTTCCTAAAACTCAATGTAGACAATACCGAACTCATCATCTTTCCTCCATCTCACGTATCCCCCCTACCTGACCTATCTATTATGGTAAACGGCATCACGCTCTCTCCTGCACCTGAAGTCCGCTGCCTCGGGGTAACGCTCGACTCTGCCCTGTCCTTCAAACCGCACGTCCAAACTCTTGCCAACTCCTGTCGCCTCCAACTCAAACATAATGCCAGAATCGGTCCCTTCCTCTGCCCTCAATCTACTAAAACGTTTGTGCATGCCCTCATCATCAACCGCCTCAATTACTGCAACATCCTCCTCTGTGGCCTCCCCGCTAACTCTCTTGCACCACTCCAGTCTGTCCTCAACTCTGCTGCCCGGCTAATCCACCTCTCTCCTCCCCTCTGCAAATCCCTCCACTGGCTCCCAATTCCCCAACGAATCCAGTTCAAACTACACAGTGATCTACAAAGCCATCCACAACCTGTCCCCTCCCTATATCTGTGAACTATTCTCCCAATATCTTCCCTCACGTAATCATCTTCGATCCTCCCAAGACCTCCTACTCTCCACACTTATTCATTCCTCACACAACCGCCTTCAAGATTTCTCCCCAATATCCCCCATCCTCTGGAATTCCACGCCTCAACACGTCCGATTATCCACCACCCTCGGATCCGTTAGATGGTACCTGAAAACCCATCTCTTCAAGAAAGACTACAGCCTGCAATAACCATTCTGCCGCCTCACCACCACCAGAGCTGCCGCACCCCCGACCTTCTGTCTCTTCCTCATTATCCCATAGAATGTAAGACTGCAAGGACAGGATCCTCTCCCCTCTGTACCATAGTAACATAGTTAGTGAGGCCAAAAAAAGACATTTGTCCACCCAGTTCAGCCTATATTCCATCATAATAAATCCCCAGATCTACGTCCTTCTACAGAACCTAATAATTGTATGATACAATATTGTTCTGCTCCAGGAAGACATCCAGGCCTCTCTTGAACCCCTCGACTGAGTTCGCCATCACCACCTCCTCAGGCAAGCAATTCCAGATTCTCACTGCCCTAACAGTAAAGAATCTTCTTCTATGTTGGTGGAAAAACCTTCTCTCTACCAGACGCAAAGAATGCCCCCTTGTGCCCGTCACCTTCCTTGGTATAAACAGATCCTCAGCGAGATATTTGTATTGTCCCCTTATATACTTAAACACCAATAAGTGAACCTAATGGTATATACCAACGTAAGGCAAATCATAAATATCCACCAAAAAACAACTGCCCACAATGCTGGTTACAATACAACAAACTTTATTATTATCACATAAACGACTGATAAAACCACAAACATAAAGAAAGGGGTAAAGTACAGGAGAAAAAACCTGGTGGGTATGGCTACTAGGAAAACAATGGACTAAGCATAAAGTCACTCAATAATATGAATCTATAAAGACATATCTATATATATATATAAAGAAAAAGAGATAGAGATATATATGGGAAAAGCGGGCAGCGGCCATCAGGCAATATATAGACATAAATATAAAGTGCATTCATGTAGTGATTACATAAGTTAAATAATGCTAAGACATAAAATATCATACACCTGAGTGCGGCTGCCCGCCGTACCCAACAGAAGTAGCAAGCAGAGTCCGCATATAATGAATATTTAGCAAGTGCCTACCAAATACATACCAGGAGCCAGGGACCCACCACACCCAACGCACGTTTCGCTATAAACAAGCTTCGTCCAGGGGTGGTGGATAGCTGGAGTCCAGGCATTTTATATTAGTCATTGATCCAATGACTGAGAGGCTCATTGCCTCTCATATGTAAACATAGTTTATAATACTCAAATACGATCTCCCAGTGCCAGATCGGCAACTCTTACTGACAATAAACATCCTACCGATGAAAAATAAAAGAAAAAGAAAATAACCACCGCTGCTGAGACACGTAAAACCGGAAATACATCCGCAAAGGTCACATCAAGAATGTCCAGGTCGTCCCCTCAGACGCTGTGCGCAGATGCGGCCGTGTCCATGACGACAGTCAACAACAACTTGTCTCGCAGCCAGAAGAATATCCACAGGAGCATACAGCACATCCGGACTGAACGATCAGGAAGTAAGTCTTAATTCCAAAGCGTCCATAGCAACCACAATCGTCAGTGGCTGTAAGATTCAATTCCGCACGGCAGGATACTTAATGGTATCGGTAGTCATTCCAAATCATGCTATATTAAATATAGAAAACAACAACATATTCCAAGAATAATAATTTACATCGGACCAAACAGATAGCATATGGGCCAAAAACTGCAGAAAAAAAAAAAAAAGAAAAAGAAAAATACTGAAAAAGTTTTTTTCAATGAAAAAAATAGAAAATATATAAAAATAATAAAGGTGAAGAAGAAGGCATGCACCAAAAAAAACATTTATCTATATATGAAAAATATACATAACAATAGTAGAGAGCCTAAAAAAATATTATATATATATATATATAATAAATAAGTGACCACCTCCTTAGGCAAGCAATTCCAGATTCTCACTGCCCTAACAGTAAAGAATCCTCTTCTATGTTGGTGGAAAATCCTTCTCTCCTCCAGACGCAAAGAATGCCCCCTTGTGCCCGTCACCTTCCTTGGTATAAACAGATCCTCAGCGAGATATTTGTATTGTCCCCTTATATACTTATACATGGTTATTAGATCGCCCCTCAGTCGTCTTTTTTCTAGACTAAATAATCCTAATTTCGCTAATCTATCTGGGTATTGTAGTTCTCCCATCCCCTTTATTAATTTTGTTGCCCTCCTTTGTATTCTCTCTAGTTCCATTATATCCTTCCTGAGCACCAGTGACCAAAACTGGACACAGTACTCCATGTGCGGGCTAACTAGGGATTTGTACAGAGGCAGTATAATGCTCTCATCATGTGTATCCAGACCTCTTTTAATGCACCCCATGATCCTGTTTGCCTTGGCAGCTGCTGCCTGGCACTGGCTGCTCCAGGTAAGTTTATCATTAACTAGGATCCCCAAGTCCTTCTCCCTGTCAGATTTACCCAGTGGTTTCCCGTTCAGTGTGTAATGGTGATATTGATTCCTTCTTCCCATGTGTATAACCTTACATTTATCATTGTTAAACCTCATCTGCCACCTTTCAGCCCAAGCTTCCAACTTATCCAGATCCATCTGTAGCAGAATACTATCTTCTCTTGTATTAACTGCTTTACATTGTTTTGTATCATCTGCAAATATCGATATTTTACTGTGTAAACCTTCTACCAGATCATTGATGAATATGTTGAAGAGAACAGGTCCCAATACCGACCCCTGCGGTACCCCACTGGTCACAGCGACCCAGTTAGAGACTATACCATTTATAACCACCCTCTGCTTTCTATCACTAAGCCAGTTACTAACCCATTTACACACATTTTCCCCCAGACCAAGCATTCTCATTTTGTGTACCAACCTCTTGTGCGGCACGGTATCAAACGCTTTGATAAAATCGAGATATACCACATCCAATGACTCACCGTGGTCCAGCCTATAGCTTACCTCTTCATAAAAACTGATTAGATTGGTTTGACAGGACCGGTCTGTCATTGTAAATTTGTTCACTGTAAATGATATCTATAACCCGGTATGTAACCCCTTTCTCATGTACAGCACCATGGAATTAATGATGCTATATAAATAATTCATGCCAGGCTGCCCAGAGGCAAAGACAAACTGTCCTCTGTGGGAGGTGTATGGTCTATGTCCTCCCTGCCATGCTCCAGTGATGCCCGTCAGCTACTTTGAGGGCCATCCTGTTGTGTTCACGACATGGTGAAGTGTTGTTCCACAAAGCTACTCGCCCGTGCGTGCTGCAGCTGAAACTCCAGTATTGCTTCTGCTCGCACAGCCTCTACAGCATATTCAACTTTTGAGTTCCACCTTGTTGATATGTCGCATATGAGGCGCTGAGCGAGAAGGCAGAAGTGACGCTGCAGTGCAGACCGTCGAGCAGCTGCAGGGTGTGAACGCCATAATCGTGCACAGACGACCTCTCACATATGGGTAATTTTTAAGAAAGATTTGCACCACTAAACTTGACACGTGCCAGGCAAGGGATGTGGTCAAACCAGCTAGGCCTAGAGCTGCTACCAGATTTCGCCCGTTATCCCACACCACCAGGCCTGGATTTAGGTCCAGCGGTACCAACCACTCATCAGTCTTGTTTATTCCTTGTCCACAACTCTTGCGCAGTATGGAACTTGTCCCCCAAAATGATGAGTTTGAGAACAGCCTACTGTCTTTTCTCCCTGGCTGTGTTGAAGTTGCTGGTGCAAGTCTTACTGCTAGGTGATGGAGTAAGCGGAGTAGGCCACATGGGCAGAGCAATGTCCAACAATAGATGTAGGACATGCGCTAGAACGCCTTCCTCCTTTGTCCCAGCTGCCACATTTACCCAGTGTGCAGATAGGGAGCTGTACCGTCCCTGCCCATGCTTACTGGTCCACGTATTGGTAGTTATCTGGACCTTGCCACTGATGGCGTTGCACAGTGCACACCTGATTTTGGTTGCAACTAGAGTTGAGCGAACATGATCGGCTCCCTCCTTAGTCGGCAAGCTTATAGCGCTTGCCGACTAGTTGCATAGGGAACCCGGCTTCCTGGATCGTGCCGGCTGATCAGCTGTCTGCCGCCGCAGCTGCGTGACAGGAACATCACATGCATGGAGAGCCTATTTGTTGGGCTAGTGTCGCTGGATCATCACGTTGGATACCATAACCCCACAGGGATTAAATAAAAACATTAGCTTTTCATCATTCTTGTAATCGTGTGTGTCTGTTCTGGGGTTGCCCTGGCTGTATATGGTGTTTTTACTATAGCCATTGATCATCTGTCCTTAGAGTCTTTGTTTTTAATTTTATTTTAACTTTGTGTGTTTTTTCACTTATTTTATCAGTGTACGCTATACTGGATCCCAGATTCTTCAATTTTCAATCTTGCTATATCCCTATTGTGATTGGTACTCCTGTGGACAGTGAATGACTTGGAGACCTGTATCCTTCATCTGCATCATCATTGAAACCAGCAGTATACTGTGGACAATTGGATTAGTGCTATCATCTCTCTATATTAAATGGACCACAATATTGTATTATATTTATATGTTGTGGGATTCATGTCTCTATAGCTTATCATTATGTTTATATATCTATTTATTTGGCATTTATACTACTACTGCTACCCACATTAGAGATGGCCGCTTTTTCATTTCCGCCCTTTATGTGTCTCTCTTTGGGCGCCGTGCAGTATGGTATAGGCGTTGTCATGGGAACTCTTTTCCCTACACTCATTGCGGCCTGGTTACTTCCTGCCGTGGGTAGCGCATGCGTGCTGATGCCCCCTCTGCCTCTTCTCCACAAAGGCATCTATTACATGCGGTGAGTGTATACGTTGCCATGGGAACTTTGTCCCAACACTCACCGCTCCCTGACGCCGGACGGGATGATTGGCTAGGGTGGGCTCCGCCCCCATGCGCTCGTTAGATGTGGCTGGAGCTAACCTTACTCTATGCAGGTGATTGGTTCCTGCTTTCACATGGGGATATTTAAACCTTGAATCTTGCACATTTACACATTCTCCCCTGAAGAAGCAGCGGCGAATCGCGCGTTTGGGTATCTGTGCGGTGGGTGTCCGGTGTCCATGTGTAAGACATGCTCTGATATATATGCATTACTTGCACTTTATCTCTGGACTCATGGGAACATGGTAATTTTGCCACATGGCATATATTATAGTACATTGGTTCCTGTGATCTGTGGCGTTTGTTTTGCCCATTCATATTACGGTTATTTCTGGCTACTCTTTTTTGTATATGCACGTAAAATTGTGTTACCCAGCTTATAATACATGGTCGCTGGGTATATACCTTATATACTGGTGAGTGCCTCCCTTTATGTGGTTTGCCTACCCCTGCCAGTTTGCACTATCGTTCATTAGACCTATCCAGTAATTTTTATTGTATTGTATGCACCTCTTTTTGTGTCTAGCCTGTATTTTGTAGCATTAATAAAAGTATTTTTGATGGTTATTTGCTTGACATTAGTGATTATTTTCTTTACATATAAATATATTATTTTGTTATATTTTGGAATTTAAAAGCTCTTGGTTTCTTTATGTATATCTTATGATTATATTGAGTTTTTCCTTGGAAATATGGTCATTTTAGATCATCAGTTCTGGAATGTTATTATAATGTGTAAACTCAGACTGATACAGATCCAACTGCGTTACTCTCCACTAATGTCACCCCGCGCTTAAGAATTATAGAAATGAAAAGTCAACTCACAGCTGTCACACTATTCCAAATAGTTGGAAATCAAAGAAATATATGCATACATACAAATGAATAATAAAGCGTTTTAGAAATCAAAACAATTAAACATTAAAGACAGATTAATGACAAAAAAGCAAAACACATTTTGTACCAAAGTCCCCTGTGCTTTAGCTGCAAAAGTCTTAGTTACTCACCGGTTAACGATGTTTCTCAGAGTCCATGACAGCACTACGGAGAGAGGGGATCCGCCCTTCAGAAACAGGAAAACCTACAGATACATAAGGGCGGCACCTCTCCCACGCATCAGTTGGTTTACAGAGCACAAGAGGACCACCAAGGTAATAGTATACATAATAAACAATAATACAATATTAACTATTCACTACCCGTGAATTATATAAGCAAAGGAAGAGGTGTACACCCAGAACTTAAGATGACGGGAGGGTATGTACAGGTGCTGTCATGGACTCCGAGAAACACCGTTAACCGGTGAGTAAGACTTTATCGGTCGTCCATGATAGCACTACGGAGAGAATTTCAGAGAGTAACTAACTAGGGAGGGACTACAGCTTACAGCACCCTTACACCAAAAGAGAGGTCAGAAGAGGCACCCAGGTTCAATCTATAGTGGTTATAGAATGTGTTTGGAGAAGACCAAGTAGCAGCCTTACAAATTTGGTCGATCGACACCTCCAATCTTTCCGCCCACGAAGCCGCCATAGCTCTAGTGGAATGCGCTTTTAGACCTTCAGGCGCCGGCTTGCCCTTTGAGACGTATGCCAGCGAGAGAGCCTCCCTGATCCATCTAGCTAGAGTAGATTTCGATGCTCTATGCCCTTTCCTACTACCCTGATAGGACACAAATAGGGCATTATCTAACTTCCAGGGATCAGTTACCGCTAGATACTCCAGGATACATCTTCTTACATCTAAAGTGTGTAGCTTCCTTTCCTTATCGTTAGTAGGATTGGGGAGGAAAGATGGAATAACTATTTCCTGTGTTCTGTGGAAACTGGACACTACTTTAGGAAGATATGCTGGATCAGGGGACAGTATTACTCTATCATCCCTAAGCTGCATGTAAGGGGGAACCCTGGATAATGCTTGGATGTCGCCTATCCTACGTGCTGATGTTAGGGCTACCAGGAAGGCTACTTTAAGGGATAGATTTTTAATAGAGGCTGAAGTAATTGGCTCAAATGGGGCCTCTGTCATGGCTGAGAGAACTAGGTTCAGGTCCCATGGCATGACCCTATTCTTTACCATTGGCCTAGACCGTTTTGTCGCCCTGATTAATCTGCTGACCCAGTGATTCTCAGTAATATTACAGGCAAAGAGGGCCCCTAAGGCTGATACCTGCACTTTAAGAGTATTTGGGGATAACCCCATATCTAATCCCTTCTGTAAAAATTCCAAGATCTGGTCAATCGGTATTGACTGCCCTGCTATTACCCCCGAGTTCTGAAGAAATCTCTTCCAGATCCTGACATAGATTTTTGTGGTGATTGTTTTTCTGCTTTTCAGCAGAGTGTTAATGAGGGCCGGAGAGAACCCCCTATCCTTTAACAGTGCCCGCTCAAAATCCACGCCGTCAGATGAAGGCCAACCGCCTGAGGATGGTAGACTGGGCCCTGGGATAGGAGATCCGGGATGTCTGGCAAGACCCATGGGTCGGATATCGACATAGCTCTTAGGCATGGAAACCACGTCCTTCTGGGCCAGAAGGGGGCAATTACTATTACTGTGGCTCTGTCCTTCCTGATTTTCCTCACCACCAGAGGAATTAGAGACAGGGGAGGAATGGCGTAGGCTAGTCTGAAGTTCCAGTCTATGAGGAGGGCGTCTACTGACAGAGGATTTTCTCTGGGGTTCAGAGAGCAGAATTGTGTCACTTTTCTGTTTCCTTTTGTGGCAAACAGGTCTACCTCCAGTTGACCCCACCTTTGCACGATGAGGTCGAAGATGGAGCCGTTCAGAGACCACTCTCCCTGCCTCAATGTGTTGCGGCTTAAGAAATCCGCCATAGTGTTTTCTGCTCCCCTTATGTGAAGAGCCGTCAATGAGAGAAGATTTTGCTCTGCTAGCTGGAACAGACAATCTGCTACACACATTTGGGATTTGGAACGGGTCCCGCCTTGGTGGTTTATATATGCCACGGTGACCCGATTGTCCGAGAATACCCGCACGTGGTAGCCCTGTAGATAGACAAGGAGTGATTTAACTGCCTGTTCTACTGCCGTTAACTCCTTCAGGTTAGAGGACATATCTATCTGACACCGATCCCAAAGCCCCTGGACCAATGTATCCCCCATGTGAGCCCCCCACCCAGAAGGGCTGGCATCCGAGGTGACTATACGAGTTACATTATATTCCCAGGGGACCCCCGTGGACAGGTTCTCTCGGTTTAGCCACCATCCGAGGGATACAATAGCGTCTTGGGATAGGGTCAGCAGGCTCTCCAGACATCACCCCAACCTTTTTTGTTGTATCAGCACCTCGCCCTGAAGTATCCTCGTATGATACTGGGCCCATCGGACCGCTGGAATACAGGACGAGAGAGAGCCTAACAGAGACATGGCTCTTCTAAGAGACATGTTGGGGTTTTTAGAGGCATTCAGCACCTGAAGGTGCAAGCGATCAATTTTCTTTTGAGGCAAACGGCATTCCTGAACCTGGGAATCCAGGGTCAGGCCTAAAAATCGCTGCACCGTCATGGGCTGTAACCGTGATTTTTTAATATTTAGCATCCACCCCAGACGCTCCAGAGCAGACATCACTTTATGTAACTGTTCCAGTGATCCGCCGTATTACCTACGATAAGGAGATCGTCTAGGTAGGGGATTATTAGAATGTCGGACTCATGAAGGTGCGCCATAACTTCAGCCATTACTTTGGTAAACACCCGAGGGGCGACCGATATACCAAAGGGGAGGGCCCTATACTGGAAGTGTCTGACTACCCCCTCCAACCGTACCGCCACCCTCAGGTATCGTTGGTGACCTGCATAAATAGGGATATGGTAATAGGCGTCCTTTAAATCCAATACTAACATAAAGCAGTTTTTAAACAGTAGCTTTATTGCGGTGTTAATGGTTTCCATTTTAAATGATTGAACGGTCAGGAAATTATTAAGAGCCCTAAGGTTAATAATTGTCCTAAAGGAGCCGTCAGGTTTACTTATCAGGAATAGCGGAGAATAGAATCCACTACCCTGTTCTCCTTCTGGAACTTCAGATAGGACATTCTTATTGAGCAGGTCGTGAACTTCCGTTTCCAGGGCCGCCTGTTCTGCTGGAGAGGACCTGAGCGGGTTAATCCTGAAGAAATTCTGAGGGATAGAGGAGAACTCTAGCCGCAGACCCGTAGCTATTATCCCCAAAATCCAATCGCTACTGGAGATTTTGGACCAGGCCGGGTAGAAGGCAGATAGTCTACCTCCCACCGGGGCGACTAGCCATTGGGGTGGTTTTTTGACCTCACGGGATGGCTCCTGACGTCCCCCACCTCCAAACATAAATCCAGTACCTCTCCTTTTTTTATCGTCCCATCTGCTCTGGTTTGTAGCTGGTCTCCTTCGAAAGAATCTTTTCCCTGCGAAGGGATGTCTGTAAGAAGTAGTTGGTAGATTGGGAAACTTCTTCTCGTCTCCAGCTTTCTCCAGCAGTTCGTCTAGGACTGGACCGAACAGGTATTCCCCTTCGCACAGAATAGAGCAGAGACGGGATCTGGATTGAAGGTCACCCGGCCAACATTTCAGCCATAGGGCCCTGCGTGCTGCGTTTGATAGTCCTGCCGCTCTAGCCGCCATTCTTGCAGAATCCGCAGAATCATCCGCCAGAAAGGCAGTGGCATTCTGAATTGATGGGAGGAATTTCAACATAGAATCTCAGGAGACTCCCTTTTCCAATTTAGATCCTAGCTGATCCAGCCAGACCATCATTGATCTGGCTGCACATGTCGCAGCTACAGCAGGTCTCAGGGCACCCGCCGACATCTCCCATGTCCCTTTAAGGAACGAGTCAGCCTTCTTATCAAGAGGATCCTTTAGGGAAGCCATGTCATCAAAGGGGATAGATGATTTTTTAGACGCCTTAGCCACCGCTGCGTCCAATCCTGGTGCCTTATCCCATGTGTTCACCATGGGGTCTTCAAAGGGATATCTACGTTTAAAGGCCGGTGGAAACGAGCCTATTTTCTCTGGCTTCTTCCATTCCCTTTTGATGAGGTTCTGAACCTTGTTATTGAGCGGAAAAGACCTACGCTTTTTTGGGTCTAGACCGCCAAACATTAGGTCCAGCGCTGAAAGTTCTGGCCTTTCGTCAGCCACCCCCATGGTGGATCTAACTGATTTAATCAGTTCCAACGGAAAACAGAAACGGTTAGAGTCCTCTTCCGAAGAGGATGCTGAGGAGCCAGAGGCGTCTGAATCATTCACCCTACTAGGGCCAGCGGACGAATCCGAATCTGAGGCGCTAGGCTCCTTTCTTCTTTTGGAAGGCTCCCCCCGGGACAGGGATTTCAGGGACTCTTTCACCTCCTTCCTGATAATCTCCCTAAGGTTTGACGTAAAATCAGGAGATTCTTCCGCCCCCTATGGGAGCGGAGAAAAGGGCTATGTAATTTTACCCCGGTGCTACCGCTATACCGTGTTCCCATCAATTTATTTCCTACCGTCTCCGCACACACAACTGACAAAGTCTCTTAGGGTAGGCGTCTGGCAAAGGGCAAGCGCATAGCGCGCACTACTTGTTTTTAACTTTACCAGCGCATTTTTTCCCCTACGGAAATAAACATAGGAAAAAACTGCATCAGGGTACGTTCACGTAGATCTCTTACCCGGGCAGTAGCGGTAGGTACCGGATCACTGGGGGGGTCGGTCCAGATCCTTTTGTTTAGATCTGCGACTGGGCTGATTACTGCGTCCGCGGGTCTTCGGCTGGGGGATCGCATGGGACTTCTCCGAGGATCTGTCCTGCTCCTCCAGCAGACCGACAGTAGCTTCCGGCTCATCCATAGCTGCAGATGGGCTCACAAGCAGCCCTGCAGCGCTCTGTATGGCTATATATAGCCCTTCCCCCGGATCCGGAACATGTGCAGGTGCGTGGCCCAATCCACCCCCACACCTGCAGATCCATGCGCCACCCCCCCCGCCCTCAACCGCACCCCCACCCACACCCCCGCCACATGCAGGATAGCGGTGTTTTTTCAGTCTTTTCACTTCCGGTTTAGGCCCCGCCCCCTCCGCGCGTCACTTCTGGTATCGGGCAGAGAGCTCAGGGACGCGCCTGGAAGCCCGGGGACGGCACCGCCGGTCCCCCCAGCCGCCCGCCGCCCGCCGCCACACTATCGCCGCCCACGGCCGCAGCATAGCGGAAAAAGCCGGCGACCGACCCCCGGCTCCGAACCGGCCCCCCCCCCGCCCCGGAAGGAGTGCACAGGACGCTGCACCGCACCGACGGGGATCAGAGGTGGGGAAGACCGAGGCCTAGGGGGGGTGAATAGACCTCGGGAGAGGGGGGGGGGGGACATACTCATCTCGCTGCCACTGGGGATGGACCTCCACCGGACGCCGCTTCACGCTGCACCGCTCACTGTCGTGGAGTCCTACCCGGATCCACCGTGGCGCTTCCAGGGACCCGCACTGCCCGAGGTAGGAGATCCCCTCGCTACCTGGGTCGGACAGCCGGCCTGGGTGTTGATAGGTGATCGAAGTATCTGAAGGGAATCCTGTCCTCCAGGAACAGGATACCAACTGATGCGTGGGAGAGGTGCCGCCCTTATGTATCTGTAGGTTTTCCTGTTCCTGAAGGGCAAATCCCCTCTCTCCGTAGTGCTGTCATGGACGACCGATAAAATGGAATTGTGCTCAAAGGGAACCTGTCACCCCCAAAATCGAGGGTGAGCTTAACCCACCAGCATCAGGGGCTTATCTCCAGTATTCTGTAATGCATTCTGTAATGCTGTAGATAAGCCCCCGATGTATCCTAAACAAATGAGAAAGAGGTTATATTATACTCACCCAGGGACAGTCCCGGTCCTGTCCGATGGGCATCGCGGTCCGGTCCAGCGCCTCCCATCTTCATCAGATGACGTCCTCTTCTTGTCTTCATGCTGCGGCTCCAGCACAAAGTACTGCAGTGCACAGGCCCCAGGCCTCTCTGACCTTTCCCGGCGCCTGCGCACCGCAGCGTGAAGACAAGAAGAGGACGTCATCCTATCAAGATGGGAGACCCCGGACCGCGACGCCCATCAGATCGGACTGCCTGCGTGAGTATAATCTAACCTATTTTTCTCATTTGTTTAGGATACATCGGGGGCTTATCTACAGCATTACAGAATGCAATACAGAATGCTGTAGATAAGCCCCTGATGCTGGTGGGCTTAGCTCACCGTCGATTTTGGGGGTGACAGGTTCACTTTAACATAAAATTCCTCTCTCATTGAATACACTATAAGGGAAAGAAGGACAGGGCGGGGAGACAGGGGAGCGGACCGGACGGGGCGGGGCGGGGAGACAGGGGAGCGGACTGGATGGGGCGGGGAGACAGGGGAGCGGACCGGACAGGGAGACAGGGGAGCGGACCGGACAGGGAGACAGGGGAGACAGACCTTAGCAATACAATATAAATGGAGAGGAAGGGAGGATTTGTTTTTTTTTTTTTGTAGGAATTCTACTCATCTGACATTATCAGACGCCCACAGTGTCCTCTCTTTGGGTCCTCGCATGAATTGTGGGGGCTCCAGCTCCACTTGGTGAAGAGAAGTCCAGTGATGAGATGACATCTGCAGGGAGGTCTCTGCTCCGGGGACACAGGATGGGGAAAAGCCACAATACCGAGAATAAAAGAGAAAAAATCATGCAGAAAACTGGATACAAGTAATGGTTGACACCAGTGGCCACCGAGCTAAGGCGCCATTGCGTTAGGGCAATCCATTAAGCGCATAGCACTAGCGGATTGCACTATCGCAATGTTTATTTTGGGGCCGCGTTCGCCGTACGGTACGGACCTCAGACGCGCCTCGGATGCTGCAAGCAGCGTCCGAGGTCCATCACAAAAGAACGGAACATCGCTAGCACGTGCCGAAAATGGCACGCGCTAGTGATGCGCTACAGGCAAAAATAACATTGCTGTCAATGGGTGCGCTAACGGACCCGTTGCACAGCGTTAATTGTGACATTTTTGCCGTGCAACGCTGTCCGTTATCGCTGTCCCATTAACGCAATGTGAACCTAGCCTAATACTGAACAGCACAGCGTGCGAGGGGAGAACAAAGCCCGGGATCTGGAGACATTGTTGTCCCGCAGTGTCGCTCCCAGAGGTCATAGGTCAGTCATCAACCTGACGTCATGTGCGCCCAATAATATTAATGAGAAAACGTTTTATGTAAAAAAAAAAAAAAAAACAACAACAGGACGGACTCCTCACCATCAGGCAGAGATTCTCATGTTATGTAATATTAATCCCTCAGATCTCCATCATCATTCATCCCCTCCCCTGTTCGCCCCCTCACACGTAGCACTATACATCCCAGCGCCCCCCACCTCAAGTGACATCACACACTGACCTGCACAGTACGTGACAACAGCCCCCCACACCATGCAGACCCATGCGAGTAACATCAGCCCCACTCTGCAGGTAGACCCCCCTGCACACAGATCCCCCACGCATGCAACATGAGCCCCTTCCCAACAGAGACTCCAGCACACAGCCTCTCTTCCCCAGAGACCCCCAGCACGCAGCCCCCCTTTCCAACAGACACCCAGCCCCACTAGCAAGGAACATCACCCACTTCCAACAGAGACCCCCAGCATGCAGTCACCCTTCCCCAGGCAGGCCCCTCCAGCACGCAGTCCCAGGCAAGCAACGTCACCCCCTTCCCCAGGCAGCCCACCAGCACGCAGTCCCATGCAAACAACATCTGCCCAGGCAGACCCCCCTTCATTATAAACACATTTCCACATGGTGGGTACCAAGGAGAAAAAAAAGAAGTGAAAATGAAAGTACTATTAAAACTTAATAAATTGATTTAGAAAATCTTCTTAAAAAGTGTGTATAACACATACAATAAAATAGACATAAAGGGGGGAACGGAAACCTCCAAATACCTAGGAGGCACACCACAGCACAAAGGTATGAGCTAGGGATCCAAAGCAGCTAAATCAATCTCACATGTGTATCAGATAATAGAGAGCAAGCCTAAAGAGATCCCAGAGAAGGCTTGCTCTCTATTATCAGATACACATGTGAGATTGATTTAGCTGCTTTGGATCCCTAGCTCATACCTTTGTGCTGTGGTGTGCCTCCTAGGTATTTGGAGGTTTCCGTTCCCCCCTTTATGTCTATTTTATTGTATGTGTTATACACACTTTTTAAGAAGATTTTCTAAATAAATTTATTAAGTTTTAATAGTACTTTCATTTTCACTTTTTTTCTCCTTGGCACCCACCATGTGGAAATGTGTTTATATCGTATGTTGAAGTGACTCTAGCCGTTGCTATATACAGGACCATGGGAATAAGACCCCCCTTCATGCATGTACATGCAGCCCCATGCAAGCATCATTACCCCCTTCTCCCCAGGCAGACCCCCACTTACCTGCTCTGTGACTATGGAGAATGACCCAAAACCCTCCAAATCCGCCCTGACATCCACAGCTTCCTCCTGTCTGCTCTATGGAGGGAGAGGCTCCGCCCCCTCCGGTCACATGGGCGTGACCTCATCACAGGTCCTGTGCGCACAGAGCAGCCATATATGTGGAGTGCGGCTCTGCAGGTGGAGGTATGTGGAGATTCCCCATTACTGAGCGCGGGGACATTAACCCCTTCTGCACGGAGACTCTTTATAAGAATCATAACGTCGTTGTTCTGTTTCCTGTAATAGATACATACAAGCCAACTATGGAGGACAGGAAGTGAGGGAGCGGATTGTTCTCCTAGTACAGGGCCCCTTTCTTGGCCCCACACAGTGTAATGCCCCCATTATGCCCTGTAAGCAGGGTTCTGCCCCACACCCAGCTGCCTCGGGCACTTTACCATGAGCTGGTACCTCAGATTCTTCCCCGCACCCCTTTCCTTTGTTGGCGCCAAATCTGTTCTGCCTTTGGGGCTCTGGCCTTTATAATATCAGTAACTGCGTCATCAAGGTCTCCTGACCAGGTGCACCCTCTAGACTAGTGATGGGTAGTTCGTGAGTGAGTAGTTCAAAATGAACTAATCTTCAGAGTGAACTAGTTCATCTAGTTCACCATCCTGGCAGAGATTAGTTCATTATGAACTAAACAGCAAGTGGGAGGAGACAGAGAGTGATCCCTCACACAGCTCCTCACACTGAAGATCCCTGCTCTCACACTTGCTCTTTATAGCTCCTGATGCTGGAAAAGAAGGTAGTAAAACACTATACCACACATCAAATAGTAAATACAAATATAATAGTAACAATACAAACTGAAATTGTACAGTAGACGGACACAGCTCGTGTGTGTATGAGAGAGAGTGTTCTGTGGTGGTTCATGCCCCTCACCAGTCTTTGTGATAAGATCGGCCTCCTGTAGAGGATCAGCCTCAACAGAACATCTAGTTCAGCAGTTCATATAGTTCACAGGTCACATGACATGACGCATTCCCTCTCAGCTCCTCCCAGGATAGGGTGGAGAATTATCAGGCTGTCTAATAGGAAGATTTTCTTTGCCCCATAGCAACCAATCACAGGTCAGCTTTCTGATACTGCAGTAGTGCAGTGCTCTGCCAAGTGAAATCTGAGCTGTGATTGGTTGCTATGGGCAGCTTGGTAACTCTGTAGTTCTGTGTAGTTTCACCACATCTCTTCCTTTTGCCACCTACTGCAGTGGTGTGAAATGAATCCTGTCTGACTGCTCAGTGCTCAATACCAGAGACTGCAAGTGACCATAATGTGTGCAGATAATACACTGAAGAGAAGCCAGGTATGGAATCATTTCACACTTAGGCTACGTTCACATTTGCGTTGTGCACTGCTGCGTCGGCGACGCAACGCACATAAAAATGCACCAAAACGCACGCAAAAACGCTGCATTTTGCGACGCATGCGTCCTTTTTTGCCGAAATTTGGACGCAAGAAAAATGCAACTTGTTGCGTTTTCTGCGCCCGACGCTTGCGGAAAAAAAACCCGCATGCGTCGCACAACGCATGTCCATGCGTCCCCCATGTTAAATATAGGGGCGTATGACGCATGTGTCGCCGCTGCGTCGCCCGACGCAAACACGCAAAACACTAATGTGAACGTAGCCTTAGCGGAGATCAGAAGAAAGCAAAATGTTCCTACTGCTCAAATGTGATAAGTGTAGCTTGCGGTTCTGTGGGCAATCTGTCACGCCATTTAAATAATATTAATAATAAATATTTCACAAAGAAAAAAAAAATTGCTAACTTGAATAAATAACTTTTGAATTTTTTTTCTCCAGACTGAGTACCCCTTTAATAAGAGTTCGTTCTGTAATGATCAGATGTATTAACTATTTCTGATCATTTTAACAAAACTATAACTCATCCTAGGAGCCACAGCGTCTGTGTAACGAACTAGAACTGATCCATCTCTTCTCAGCAGAATCCAGAGAAATCCTGAACTAAATGAACTAATCTTTTGAACTAATCTTTTCAGTGAACTAATCACCAAAATGAACTAGATTTCCCATCACTACTCTAGACTCTTCCCTCCGGAAACCCTCCCTCTTCCCAGTGATGTCACATGGTCCCGTCTGGACGGCAGATAGCAGTCTGTACAAATGCAGCACAGCCCTGAGGAGTCTTTTTTATGACTCTCCTTTTTACACCCCTTATGTAATATATATGATGGCGCTCACACAGTATAATGTTTCCACAGTACTGACATCTCTCGTAAAAAAGGTATTTTCACACTACCGCCATACCCCCACACACACCGTATAATGTTCTCATAGTACCGCCATACCCCCACACAGTATAATGTTCTCATGGTACCGCCATACCCCCCACACAGTATAATGTTCTCATAGTACCACCATACCCCCACACACAGTATAATGTTCTCATAGTACCGCCATACCCCCACACACAGTATAATGTTACTACAGTACCTCCATCCCCCCACACACAGTATAATGTTCTCACAGTACCGCCATACCCCCACACACAGTATAATGTTACTACAGTACCTCCATCCCCCCACACACAGTATAATGTTCTCATAATACCGCCAGACCCCCACACACAGTATAATGTTCTCATAATACCGCCAGACCCCCACACACAGTATAATGTTCTCACAGTACCGCCATACCCCCACACACAGTATAATGTTACTACAGTACCTCCATCCCCCCACACACAGTATAATGTTCTCATAATACCGCCAGACCCCCACACACAGTATAATGTTCTCATAGTACCGCCATCCCCCCACACACAGTATAATGTTCTCACAGTACCGCCATACCCCCACACACAGTATAATGTTACTACAGTACCTCCATCCCCCCACACACAGTATAATGTTCTCATAATACCGCCAGACCCCCACACACAGTATAATGTTCTCATAATACCGCCAGACCCCCACACACAGTATAATGTTCTCACAGTACCGCCATACCCCCACACACAGTATAATGTTACTACAGTACCTCCATCCCCCCACACACAGTATAATGTTCTCATAATACCGCCAGACCCCCACACACAGTATAATGTTCTCATAGTACCGCCATACCCCCACACACAGTATAATGTTCTCACAGTACCGCCATACCCCCACACACAGTATAATGTTACTACAGTACCTCCATCCCCCCACACACAGTATAATGTTCTCATAATACCGCCAGACCCCCACACACAGTATAATGTTCTCATAATACCGCCAGACCCCCACACACAGTATAATGTTCTCATAATACCGCCATACCCCCACACACAGTATAATGTTACTACAGTACCTCCATCCCCCCACACACAGTATAATGTTCTCACAGTACCGCCATACCCCCACACACAGTATAATGTTACTACAGTACCTCCATCCCCCCACACACAGTATAATGTTCTCATAGTACCGCCAGACCCCCACACACAGTATAATGTTCTCATAGTACCGCCATACCCCCACACACAGTATAATGTTCTCACAGTACCGCCATACCCCCACACACAGTATAATGTTACTACAGTACCTCCATCCCCCCACACACAGTATAATGTTCTCATAATACCGCCAGACCCCCACACACAGTATAATGTTCTCATAGTACCGCCATACCCCCACACACAGTATAATGTTCTCACAGTACCGCCATACCCCCACACACAGTATAATGTTACTACAGTACCTCCATCCCCCCACACACAGTATAATGTTCTCATAATACCGCCAGACCCCCACACACAGTATAATGTTCTCAGTACCGCCATACCCCCACACACAGTATAATGTTCCCATAGTACCGCCATACCCCCACACACAGTATAATGTTCTCATAGTACCGTCATATCCCCACACACAGTATAATGTTCTCATAGTACCGCCATACCCCCACACACAGTATAATGTTCTCATAGTACTGCCATACCCCCACACACAGGATAATGTTCTCACAGTACCGCCATACCCCCACACACAGTATAATCTTCTCATAGTACCGCCATACCCCCACACAGTATAATGTTCTCATAGTACCACCATACCCCCACACACAGTATAATGTTCTCATAGTACCGCCATACCCCCACACACAGTATAATGTTCTCACAGTACCGCCATACCCCCACACACAGTATAATGTTACTACAGTACCTCCATCCCCCCACACACAGTATAATGTTCTCATAATACCGCCAGACCCCCACACACAGTATAATGTTCTCATAGTACCGCCATACCCCCACACACAGTATAATGTTCCCATAGTACCGCCATACCCCCACACACAGTATAATGTTCTCATAGTACCGCCATATCCCCACACACAGTATAATGTTCTCATAGTACCGCCATACCCCCACACACAGTATAATGTTCTCATAGTACTCCCATACCCCCACACACAGTATAATGTTCTCACAGTACCGCCATACCCCCACACACAGTATAATGTTACTACAGTACCTCCATCCCCCCACACACAGTATAATGTTCTCATACTACCGCCATACCCCCACACACAGTATAATGTTCTCATAGTACCACTATACCCCCACACACAGTATAATGTTCTCATAGTACCGCCATACCACCACATACAGTATAATGTTCCTACAGTACCGTCATACCCCACACAGTGTAATGTTCTCATAGTACCGCCACACCCCCACACAGTATAATGTTCTCATAGTACTGCCATACCCCCACACACAGTATAATGTTACTACAGTACCTCCATCCCCCCACACACAGTATAATGTTCCTACAGTACCGTCATGCCCCCACACACAGTGTAATGTTCTCATAGTACCGCCACACCCCCACACAGTATAATGTTCTCACAGTACCGCCATACCCCACACACAGTATAATGTTACTACAGTACCTCCATCCCACCACACACAGTATAATTTCATAGTACCGCCATACCCCCACACATAGTATAATGTTCTCATAGTACCGCTATACCCCCACACACACAATATAATGTTCTCACAGTACCGCCATATCCCCACACACAGTATAATGTTCCTACAGTACAGCCATACCCCCACACACAGCATAATGTTCTCACAGTACCGCCATACCCCCACCCACAGTATAATGTTCTCACAGTACCGCCATACCCCCACACACAGTATAATGTTCTCACAGTACCGCCATACCCCCACACACAGTATAATGTTCTCATAGTGCCGCCATACCCCTACACACAGTATAATGATCCTACAGTACCTCCATCCCACCACACACAGCATAATGTTCTCATAGTACCGCCATACCCCCACACAGTGTAAGGTTCCTACAGTACCATCATCCCACCACACACAGTATAATCTTCTCACAGTACCTCCATCCCACCACACACAGTACAATCATCTCATAATACTGCCATACCCCCACAAACAGTATAATGTTCTCACAGTACCGCTATACCTCCACACACAGTATAATGTTCCTACAGTACCGCCATACCCCCACACAGTATAATGTTCCTACAGTACCTCCATTCCACCACATACAGTATAATGTTCTCACAGTACCGCTATACCACCACACACAGTATAAATTTCCCCCAGTACCATCATCCCACCACACCCAGTATAATGTCCCCACAGTACTGCCATCCCCCCACTTTTTAATGTTCCCACAGTACTTTCCCCTACATGCACAATATGGTACCATCCACCTCACTGACTACCTCCGACCACCGACAATTAATAATCACTTAGCCTCATTCTTGGTGCAGTTACTAATAAACCCAGAATCTATAAGATATTTACCATTTGATAGTTGGATAGGCAGCATTGTATCCAAGACAATAGCCCACTCGGTTGCTATGATGCCTATGAATTGACAGGGCTTGGTGGGGTGTGGTACTGTTACCCTCTCCTTCCCATCATCACAATTTCAGCGATATCCCCTAAAGGGCAAGTGGGAAGAGAGATGCTAAGTGCCTGAATTGGTTATTCTTAGATATGTGCCTTTTCCGGGTGACTGAGAGCTGATATTTTTAGCCTGGGGTTGCAGTATCCATGGCCCCTTCCTAGGCTATTACCTGCATCTCAAAAACATTTCTAGAATTCGCCCTTTTCTTAATTTCGACTCTGCAAAAACTCTGACTGTTTCACTTATTCATTCTCGTCTGGACTATTGTAACTCTCTACTAATCGGTCTCCCTCTTGCAAAACTCTCCCCGCTCCAATCTGTCCTGAATGCTGCAGCCAGGATCATATTCCTCACCAACCGTTACACCAATGCCTCTACCCTGTGCCAGTCATTACACTGGCTACCCATCCACTCCAGAATCCAGTACAAAACTACTACCCTCATCCACAAAGCACTCCATGGCTCAGCACCACCCTACATCTCCTCCCTGGTATCAGTCTACCACCCTACCCGTGCCCTCCGCTCCGCTAATGACCTCAGGTTAGCATCCTCAATAATCAGAACCTCCCACTCCCGTCTCCAAGACTTTACACGTGCTGCGCCGATTCTTTGGAATGCACTACCTAGGTTAATACGATTAATCCCCAATCCCCACAGTTTTAAGCGTGCCCTAAAAACTCATTTGTTCAGACTGGCCTACCGCCTCAATGCATTAACCTAACGATCCCTGTGTGGCCTATTTATAATAAAAAAAAAAATAAAAAAAAAGGTTCCTCGCATCATGTTCTCATACACTTTATGCAGTATTAGCCCTCTGTGTCTGTACTGCTACATACTTAGGCAGGTAACTGGTTCATGCAGCTTTACATGAACACCTGAGCCTTACACTATAGCTGGTCCGAATAACTAAAGCAATTGTTACCATCCACCTCTCGTGTCTCCCCTTTTCCCCATAGTTTGTAAGCTTGCGAGCAGGGCCCTCACTCCTCCTGGTATCTGTTTTGAACTGTATTTCTGTTATGATGTAATGTTTATTGTCTGTACAAGTCCCCTCTATAATTTGTAAAGCGCTGCGGAATATGTTGGCGCTATATAAATAAAATTATTATTATTATTATTATTATTATCAACCCGCAACTGTCTGCATAGCCTTTGCTGGTTATTAAATATAGGGGGACCCAACATCACTTTTTGGGTGGGTCCCCCATTTTAATAGCCACTAAAGGTTAAGTATACAGTTGTCAGCTGATATTACTAGCCTGGGAAGCTCCATGGGTATTACCCCCTTGCTAGGCTATAAACAAACTTCTGTGTGTGAATCAGACCTGAGATCTAACGTGATAGAAGATTACAGTGCGGGGAAGACGGGAAACCTTCATATAGAGGCCGGTGGTGATGGAGTCAGTGACCGACTCTGGCCAAATCTGTCTCTAGAGCCGTAGTAGAAGACGAAGATGTCGTCCTCATCATGAAGTAGATATTTCTCATGTCGCGTGTAATGAATATCTCCTGCAGTTTTGCTAATGCCGATTCCAGGGTCGGTAAATGAGATGAGAATTAGCGTTATGGAAGATGAGTCTATGAGAAACGTATTCAGCTGCCGACTCCGAGGAGGAAACTGCTTGTTGTCTGTGGCCTAAATATATAGGATTTATTAGTAGATGGAAAGAAGGAAACTAAATACTGTAAAATAATAAATCTCCTCATATGTTTCCCTTATTATCTCCAGTAATTGTATTATTACACAGGATTTTTGTGATGTTACATCGGCTCATCTTCTCATTCAGGTCTCTACAATATCGGATCCTCTCAGTGAAGATCTTCTACAAAAGAACATTTTCCTGATTTACCCATCAAAGATGGATATGGACAGAGACAAGATGGCGGAGAGGATATTACACCTCACTCTAGAGATCCTCTTCCGGCTTACTGGAGAGGTGAGAGAATCTGATGACGTCACATTACATCATTCTTATCTGTGGGAATAACAGATGGACAGAACTGGAGAGGTGAGGACTCTGGAAATGTCTGTAGTGAGATTTATTAATGTGTCTCTCCATTACCAGGATTACACAGTGGTGAAGAAGACCTCTAGTGATCGCTGTCAGGACCCTGTGTCTGAGGGATGGGGAAGACCCCTGAGCCCAATCACGTGGCCTCCACCTCACCCCCTGATCCATGAGGACATCAATGACCAGAAGATCCTAGAACTCATCTACAAGATGAATGAGCTGCTGACTGGAGAGGTGACACTGCTGGGAATGCTGGGACATTATACAGTAACACTATGAAGGGATCAGGGGGATGATGGTATCATTGTATGTGTCAGGTTCCTATAAGGTGTCAGGATGTCGCTGTCTATTTCTCCATGGAGGAGTGGGAGTATTTAGAAGGACACAGAGATCTGTACAAGAACGTCATAATGGAGGTTCCCCAGCCCCTCACATCTCCAGGTAATAGACCGGACTGAATACACATGGCCTATAATTATCTGTATGTAAAGAATGAATTCACTCCCTGTATGTGTTTCCTCCAGATCTATCCAGTAACAGGACAACACCAGAGAGATGTCCCCGTCCTCTTCTTCCACAGGACTGCAAGCAAGAAGATCCCAATGCTCCTCAGGATCACCAGGTAGATGGAGAGAATGTGTCAGGAGATCTCCCCTATGATGTGCAGACGCCGGTGAAGGTCTTGTGCTCAGTCTTGTTTTATCCACCACTATTATATGATTTATACTTGTGTAATGAGAACGGTGGAGATGGCAGGATTAGAGCTGATCATAGATGTGACTTCTCCATCTGTCGGTGACTTTTACATTATTTGTTTCAGGGTGAAGATCTGACCCATATTAATACTACGGAGACATATGTGAGGGGGGATGAGCGGTGTAAAGAGGAGATTCCCACATATGGCTACCCAGGTGAGTAGTGACCACTAAATGCAGAGAAGTCACAGATTCTTCTCATCACCGGCTGTGGCTGCTTTATCGGTGGTGTAGTCCGGCCGTATTACCATGATCACCATTTTCCCTCTAAACAACAACATTCTCCTCCACCCAAAACTGTTCTAATGACTTTGGTCATTGAAAGCCCTTTTCTATAGAGCTTACAACCTGGTAGATCCACCTACCCCCTGGGTTTAGGAGACGCTGTTACCTGCCCAGATCTGTGAACTATAAAGCCAAGTGACAGCGTACGTAGAATGTGCTGACAAGATAGAAAATCACGTGAAGAAAAATATTCTGATGGTCCTGTAACAGAAAGCGGAGGGTAATGATGCTGTTGGCTTCCTAGAACCCTGAGATCTTATCGGATGAATCTCCCTTCTCTCCCTTCTGTGCTGCTGAATGTGATCATATGGTCCCTACAAGACCAGGTCCAGTCTTTCTGGCCAAACTTCACTTTTATGATCGACAACATTAAATGTGGAGTGAGGCCAAGTGTGAATTTCTGCACAATAACAGAGTTTCCCTTTATCCGGACTATTCAATTTGTATTAAAACCGACTAACTTGCAGGAGGATTGTGATAATCTACATAAACCCATCACACCGGTGCCATGATATATCTCTGAGCTGTGCGTGGTGATGGCTGTAATATACATTTATTCCCGCCTGCAGGAGATGTGTTGGCTCCAGCCCTGGTTTCATGGATTCACTCCACCTCATAAATTACATTGTTTTTGATCCTAAGAAATTCAGATTACTGCACAATCTCTTCTGAAATGGGGAGCAATATTATTTCCTCTAATCTTCTGGTCGGGACTCATAGTAGCTCCAATAGTCCACCATAAATGAATGCAACTCTGGTTTACTGCTGTGTAATCTGTATTTGTAGTTTTCAGTTAATGAGATTCTCGTGCTCTGGGGCGGGGCTGTGGGCGGGGCTTTATGTGGTGCTCTGGGCGGGGCTTTATGTGGTGCTCTGGGGCGGGGCTTCATGTGGTGCTCGTGGGCAGGGCTTTATGTGGTGTTCTGATTACATATTCATCTGTATTGGCCTATGACAGGTCGCTGATCCCTCACTGACCATTTTTACATAATTCATATAATAGTGTTGATATTATTTTTGATAATGCCTATAATATTGTGGCTATTGGGAGGATTAGAAAAATTACATCCAGCAAAATGTCACCAGCGGCGCCTGTCCAGTAATATCTATCTCTTACTTATAGATGCTACTGCGCAGGCGCCGCCATTACCGGTGACATTTTGATGGATGTAATTTTTTTTTTATGCCTCCTGTGGTGAAATATGTGTGTGTGTATATATATATATATATATATGTGTGTGTGTAGTGACGTATGTCTAGGGTTATATGTGTGACTAGTCATAATGTAACATCTGTCCTGAAGGCAAGTCGCACCTAGGTGTTAATATGTACTTCCTTGAAACTAGTAGAAATTGTTTCCATATCTCACCAGGAGGTCTAGCTAGGGCCAAGAAGAAAGGTAGCACTTGAAACCTCCTAGCGCTTGGAGGGGAGATGTTAATTGCGGCCTGAGGTTATCTATTCCTGAGGACCTTTTCACAAGTGTCTCAAGAGAAAAATAATATATTCATTAGTAGCGCAGCCGTGGCCAATCAAAAAGCCAGCAATTATGATATTAACCTGAGGGGCCGGTCTAGAAACCTGACCTCCAGACCAAAGTTATAAATTTAGGCTGCAGACAGAGAATTGTGTTCACATGATGGGGCAGCCTGAGATGCTGGTGTGATCCAATCTACATTCGTCCTACCCTCAGGGAGCAGAAGCAACTACCAGTTAGATAATTTCTATAAGTTTCTCCTCTTTATTTTATATTGTTTTGCATAAGTTGTATGTCTTTTTATTATCATATTTTTATACCTTTTTCTTATTGTAAGCATTGAACCTTTTTTTATTAAAGTATAAAACTTTAACAATTTGAACCTTGAATGTTCTAAAAGAATCCATAGCCTAAGGTGTGTGAGCTTTATGAGTGATAAACATTATTAGTATTATTAGTTCCGGGACTCATCACCCGTGTATTCGATGAGTAGTGGCAGCGTGTATGAGCGGGTGTGTGGCCTGGGTCGGTGTGTGATTTATGCTCCCATTACAGCATAGGACACAGGTTGAATGCTGGACTGAGAGTGGGGAGATAGATTAACCCTTGCAGGCACAACCCCAAGTCACGTGTGAGAGCAGGCACGTGACGACAAATGACACCACGGAGAAGGGATCCGTGACAATTGGTGGCACAGCGGTGGGATAGAATTATTTCTATTAGAGCATTAGTGCATGGTTTAAGCAATTATTCCCTGTACTAAAGAATTGGTATCCTTGCGAGGAGTGCACCAGTTCTTCAAGGTTCAACTCAGTGCTTAGACATACTTGCAAACCGTTTCCCCTCCCCGTTTTTCTTTTCTATCTTTTATTTGGCAAAGGCTGTTCATCGATATGGCAGCCCAGTACAAGAAGCAGAGCAAAGAGGCTCTGACCGGCCTCTGTGAGCAGAGAGGAATAGAGACAGCCGACAGATCCAGGGAGCTGATGATACGCGCCCAGGTCGAGCAGGACATAGAGCAAAGTGCTGGAACATCTGGGCAAGGAGAGAGTCCACCTCAGAGAGAGCCAGCAATGCCAGCTCTTGCACCGGAGATACCTGATGGAAATGTCAGCAATGCCAGTGCTGAGGAGCCTATGGACTGTACTTTGCAAACTTACAACGGCTGGGAACAAGTGATCCCAATCTGCGCATGCAGCTTATCCTACAGCACCGACAGGCTGAAAGAGAGTCTGCAGAACACCGGGACCGGGCTGAGAGAGAGGCTGCAGAACGCTGGGACCGAGCTGAGAGAGAGGCTGCAGAACGCCGCGAGGACAGCTTTCCAGCTTCAGATGGCTCAAATAGAGTGGGGTATCAGTCCTCCGATAACCCCCTCCCAGAACATAAATCCAAGGCGACCACGTCTGGAAAACTTCCCTGTGATGGAGAAGGATACGGACTTGGATACTTTCCTTCGGGGGTTTGAAAAAACCTGCAGGCAATACCATCTACCCCGTGAGCAGTGGGCGCAGTATCTAACCCCAGGGTTGAGAGGCAAAGCCCTGGAAGTTTTTCCTGGCTTCCCACCAGAGCTAGATGGGAACTATGAGACCATAAAAGAGGCCCTGATCAGGAAATACAACCTGACACCAGAAGTGTATCGTAGAAAGTTCCGGAACCTACAACGTGTATCAACTGACAGCTATGCAGATGTTGTGAGCACCTTGAGGACCACGTTCCACCAATGGATTAGGAGACTTTCTGTTAACAGTTTTGAGGCCTTAACGGATCTTATGGTCAAGGATCAATTTCTTCACATGTGCCCCACGGATGTACGACAATTTGTGTGTGATCGGGAGCCACAAACTGCGGATCAGGCTGCAAAGATTGCAGACTGCTATGTGGCTAACAGGATGCCTGAGGTGCGGAAGCCATCGGGAGTCAGCTGGAGGGGAGGTAAGCCAAACGGGGACCCTTCTCCCTCTGCCGGCCGATCACCAGTGCTGTCCAAGCCCACCTTCTATGGGGCCCCGGGGAATAGACATTCTCTAGGTCAGGGGTCCCCAACTCCAGTCCTCAAGGCCCACCAACATGTCATGTTTTCAGGATTTCCTTAGTCTTGCCCAGGTAATAATTGCATCACCTGTGCAATGCAAAGGAAATCCTGAAACATGACCTGTTGGTGGGCCTTGAGGACTGGAGTTGGGGACCTCTGCTCTAGGTGATGCTCGCCGGTGCTCCTCCTGCAACAAAGTGGGACATGTTAGCGCTGTCTGCCCTGATAGGGAGAAACGCCCAACTACAAAGCCGTCTGTGTCCCCACCGTCTGTCCTCTTTGTAGCCAGCTCTGATGCGAGGGCTAATGAGAACTGTCAATCTGTCACTGTTGGCAATAAAGTCACCATTGGCCTCAGAGACACTGGGGCAGAGGTGACCCTGGTGCGTCCAGCCATGATAACCCCTGCCGATATCATACCAGGAAAGACTATGTCTATAACCGGGATTGAAGGGGTGAGCCCTGCCATGCGCATGGCCCGTGTGTACCTGGACTGGGGAGCAGGGAAGGGACTGAGGGAAGTAGGAGTATCAGATGGCTATTCCCACCAATGTGTTGCTAGGCACGGACCTGGGGAGGATGGTGTCCCACTATGTTCCTCCCTTGCAAGTAAATGATGCAGAGAAGGTGGAAGAAAGAGACCCACCTGAGATCCCGTGCGAGGAGGGAAAATGTCTCAATGCACAGGACTGTAATTATGTGGCAGCTGTGACCCGGAGTCAGGCTGCGGCTCAGACTCAGGCCCAGAGATTAGAGGATGAGTCATAGACAGAACTGCCAGGACTGGAGGCCCATACTGTTGTCCCGGAGCCTCCTCACATGGTAGACCCACCGAGGTCCCTGATAACAGACACTGAAGACTCAGCTTCAGACCAGGGCCTGGCAGTCACACTAGGCCAGGGCCTGCAGGCTGACAGTCAGAGCTTCCAGGAGGCCCTGCAGACAGATGTCAGTCTGGAGGAGCTCAGATGTCTTGCAGACCGACCCCCTGCTGCTTCTGACAAAGAGAGGGTATACTGGGACCAGGGCAGACTGTATACAGAGACTGTCCCCATGGATACTACAGAATCTTGGGACTATGAACGGCGGCTGATTGTCCCTTATCCATTTAGAGAACAATTATTGAGAATTGCCCATGAAATTCCTTTGGCCGTACACCTTGGAATACAAAAGACTAAAGCTCGCCTGACACATAACTTCTATTGGCCCAAGATGGGGACAGATATTGCCAATTACTGCCGATCATGTGTAGTTTGTCAGAGAGTTGGAAAGTCCGGGAATATACAAAAAACTCCATTGATACCACTGCCTGTGATCGATGAACCTTTCCAGCAAGTGGCTGTGGATATCATAGGGCCACTTGCAATCCCTAGCATCTCTGGCAAAAAGTACATCCTCACAGTGGTGGACTATGCTACACGATACCCGGAAGCTGTGGCACTGTCCTCCATCCGAGCAGACAAAGTGGCGGATACTTTACTGACTGTGTTCTCTCGTGTGGGTTTCCCCAGGGAAATGTTGACCGATCAGGGAACCCAGTTCATGTCTGACCTGATGGAAAGCCTCTGTGAAAGAATACAAGTACAGCATTTTGTGGCCAGCGCCTATCATCTCCAAACCAACGGACTATGCAAGCGTTTTAATGGAACGTTAAAGCAAATGCTCAAAATGCTGGTGGAGACTGAAGGGAGAGACTGGAAGCGGTACCTCCCCATCTGCTGTTTGCCTACAGAGAGGTACCCCAGGCGTCTACTGGATTCTCCCCCTTTGAACTGGTTTATGGGAGGAGGGTCAGGGGGCCACTTGATTTGAATAAGGACTTTTGGGAGGACGACCCCAGAACTACTGGAGTTTCACGGATCAAATATGTACTGCGGCTCAGAGAGAGAATGCAAAAACTGAGCAACCTGACCCATGAGAACGTGACCCAGGCCCAAATCAACCAGAAGGTCTGGTACGACCGTAATGCCAGACTGCGGGCCTACGAGGAAGGGCAGAAGGTTTGGGTGTTGGTCCCTATGTTACAGAATAAATTGCAGGCCGCATGGGGGGACCATACACTGTACATAAGTGGCTAAATGATGTTAATTATGTGGTGACACTAGATGAGCATGCAAAGCGTCAGAAAGTGTTTCATGTAAATATGTTGAAAGCTCATCATGCCAGGGAGGCCTGTGTCTTACCTGTCTGTAGCCTGCCTGAAGAGGGGGAGGCTGATCTGTTACTGGATGTGGGGACTGGGACTCAGTACATGGAGTCAGCAGAGTTTAACCCTGAGCTATCCCACAGTCACAGGTCTGAGCTGATGGGGCGCTCAGCGAGTTCACCTAAGTCTTCACAGGGGAGCCTGGGAGGACACACTTAGCAGTTCACCATGTGGACACTGGTACTAATCCCCCAGTACGGCAGTCTGCATACCGTGTGTCAGCAGAGGTGAAGGCACACATGAGGGAACAGGTAGAGGAAATGCTGAAACTCAAGGTGATACAAAAATCCCAGAGTGCCCGGGCCTCGCCTTTGGTTCTTGCCCCAAAAAAGGACCGTACTACCCGGTTCTGTGTAGACTAAAGAAAATTAAATGTACTGACTACATGTGAGGTCTACCCCCTGCCGAGGATAGATGAGCTGTTAGAGCAGCTAGCTAAAGCATCGTACCTTACCATCATTGACCTAAGTAGAGGTCTGTACCTAAGCAGGAAACTCCTGCCCAGAGAAGTGGCTTATGCCACCATGGAAAAGGAATGTTAGGCAATTGTGTGGGCTCTGCAGAAGCTGCAGCCATACCTCTATGGGTGCAACTTCACCGTGATCACAGATCATAACCCATTGAGTTGGCTCAACAAAGTAGTTGGGGACAATGGTAAATTGCTTAGATGGAGTTTGATACTTCAGAAATATGATTTCACAATTTAGCATAAGAAGGGAGTTGATCATGTCAATGCTGATGGCCTTTCTCGCCAAGATGGGGCAGAACCAGATATGTGCTCGGGAGCTGACCTGTAAGTCAACCCCCATGCACGTTCATAAGGAGGGAGGTGTGGTGAAATATGTGTGTGTGTATCTCTCTCTCTCTCTATATATATGTGTGTGTGTGTGGGGGGGGCATATGTCTAGGGTTATATGTGTGACTAGTGATAATGTAACATCTGTCCTGAAGGCAAGTCGCACCTAGGTGTTAATATGTGCTTCCTTGGGACTAGTAGAAATTGTCTCCATATCTCACCAGGAGGTCTAGCTAGGGCCAAGAAGAAAGGTAGCACTTGAAACCTCCTAGCGCTTGGAGGGGAGATGTTAATTGCGGCCTGAGGTTATCTATTCCTGAGAACCTTTTCACAAGTGTCTCAAGAGAAAAATAATATATTCATTAGTAGCGCGGCCGTGGCCAATCAAAAAGCCAGCAATTATGATATTAACCTGAGGGGCCGGTCTAGAAACCTGACCTCCAGACCAAAGTTATAAATTTAGGCTGCAGACAGAGAATTGTGTTCACATGATAGGGCAGCCTGAGATGCTGGTATGATCCAATCTACATTCGTCCTACCCTCAGGGAGCAGAAGCAACTACCAGTTAGATAATTTCTGTAAGTTTATCCTCTTTATTTTATATTGTTTTGCATAAGTTGTATGTCTTTTTATTATCATATTTTTATACCTTTTTCTTATTGTAAGCATTGAACCTTTTGTTATTAAAGTATAAAACTTTAACAATTTGAACCTTGAATGTTCTAAAAGAATCCATAGCCTAAGGTGTGTGAGCCTTATGAGTGATAAACATTATTAGTATTATTAGTTCCGGGACTCATCGCCCGTGTATTCGATGAGTGGTGGCAGCGTGTATGAGCGGGTGTGTGGCCTGGGTCGGTGTGTGATTTATGCTCCCATTACAGCATAGGACAGACTATTATATACATTATGTAAAAATGGGGGCAGGACAGTGAGGGATCAGCGACCTGTCATAAGCCAATACAGATGAATATGTAATCAGAGCCGCACAAAGCCCCGCCCCAGAGCACCACAAAGCCCCGCCCACAGCCCTGCCCCAGAGCACGAGAATCTCATTAACTGAAAACTACAAATACAGATTAAACAACAACCACAAGACGGATTTCATCACCAGGTATCGGTGTAATCAGTATAACGGCACCGACCTGATGGTGTCTGTAGTCACTGAGCACAATCCTGCTGACAGGTTCCGTTTAAGAGATCTCCGCTCTGCACTATTATACACAGTTCTCTATAAATGTGTAATATTTCTTCTTGAAACTCATCTGACAGAAAATATTGGAGCTTCCGATAGTTTAGATTGTGAAGTCACCGAGCCCCGTGCCCTAATTACCCCAGAGAGGTTTCACCACTAGCTGCTCATTTATAAGGCTACGTTCACACTAGCGTTTCCCGTTTTGCGCCGTGTTTGCGTCGGGCGACGCAGCGGCGACGCATGCGTCATGCGCCCCTATATTTAATATGGGGGACGCATGCGGGGTTTTTTTGTTGCGTTGTGCGACACATGCGTCTTTTTTGCCACTAGCGTCGGACCAAGAAAACGCAACAAGTTGCATTTTTCTTGCGTCCAAATTTCGGCAAAAACCAACGCATGCGTCGCAAAACGCAGCGTTTTTGCGTGCATTTTGCCGCGTTTTTGCGTGCGTTGTGCATTGCGTCGCCGACGCAGTGGCGCACAACGCTAGTGTGAACGTAGCCTTACTGATGGAGACTGTTCAGTTTGAGCATTTCAGTAGATGTTATTGTCTATAGTCAGTTTGTGATTACAGTAGTGTCCAGAATCCTCTGATTTATCCTCTTCCCGCAGCCAGTTTTGTGTTCTTAATCAGGCCCCATTTTTACAATCTGACGTCTGTCACTTTATGTGGTGATAACTTTGGAATTATTCACAAAGGATAATAGAAAACAAATGGATCGTACAAATTATTCTCCAACTTCTCACAATACCCTACATACGATTGTACACTACTCTCTGGGCACACGGCAGTGTTCAGAAGGGAAGAAGCGCCATTTAGCTGTTTGAATGCAGATCTAGTTGGATCTTATTTGCACTATGCATTTTTTTGCTGTTGCATTGAAGTTTATTGAGGTGGAGATTTATGACCTCTGTTTGCCCAGCCTGCTTTTTCTCAGTGCCACTGTTTTTGTGTCCTTCACACAGAAGCTCTCTATGTGCCTTGTCATTGATATGCTGTTTTTATCATGATTTTTTTGTGATTTTCTTGTAATATCATGTTTTCAATAAACTTTCTTATTTTTATGAAATAATTCTTTTTGGACATTTACTCCATGTGTTTGTGCAGGAATTATCTATTTTGGAGTGTCCTTGATCATATTGATCTAGTCCCTTGAAAATGTATGTAATCGGACCTGTTTAATTAGTATGTTTCAGTGGTTTTTGTTCAGATACTCACTGTGCTGTTTGGTGACATTGTGTGTATCACACTCAACATAGACCAGAGGAAGCGAAGGAAAGAGTTGTCTCAGGAGATTAGAAAGAAAATTATAGACAAACATGTTAAAGGTAAAAGTTAAAAAATGTTTGGTGGCGCTTTCTCTGATCTGTGGCTTGCACGCTTTCATCCAACAAGTTCCACTAATTGAGCCTGGATGTCAGAAGCTAAGCATTGGACTTGGTAAGACGAAGGTCTCTGATTAGATTTTTGACGTCTTTCTGGTTAGGAAAGTATGGCCTTCTCTTCTCAACTCCATCTGTAAAAACGTAATCTTGATCTCCAATATCTTCCACGCTGTCCGACTTGCTGCTTTTTCCTGAAGATGGCTGATCCCTTTTCGGGGGAGTTAGAACAGGCATCTCGGGGCAGTGTGGTACTGGGGCAATGGAAGAAGGATTGTCTGGCTAAATGATTTGAGGCGCATTCTTGCCTGTGCGACGTTTGGCAGGATCCACCATGGATAAGTAGCAGTTGCTTGAGTGGTCGGTCGGTTGCTGCCAAATTCGCGGGATAGCAAACTTCATGGCTCTCTTTTCTCCCCTGTACCAACCTGTAGCATAGCAGATATAATTATATAAATTTGAAAACATGAAATTTTACACATTACTTAATACATATTTTACTACAGTGAATTGACATGTGAAAATTTTGTCAATTGCAACTCCTTAAAGCAGTGGTCCCCAACTCCAGGCCTCGAGGGCCGCCAACAGTGCAGGTTTTCAGGATTTCTTTAGTATTGCATCGGTGGTAATGTGATCATCTGCACAGGTGATGATTCCAACCCCTGTGCAATACTAAGGAAATCCTGAAAACCTGCACTGTTGGCGGCCCTCGAGGCCTGGAGTTGGGGACCACTGCCTTAAACTTTACTAGATCTAATCATTGAAATGCTACAAAATAAAGCACTGCCATCTAAATGAGCAGCAATTGTTCACTTCAAGAGTTTTCTTGCAATATTCGCATGTGAAATGAGGTGCGCAGGACTTGTCTTGATCCCCGACAGGCATGCCGAAATATGTCTTGTAGGCCTCGCACATCTTACGACATGCTTTCATGGAATACTTTCTCGCTGTTGTCTTTATAAATTGTCCACACACGTAGCAAAATGCATCTGCTGGGCGCAAATAACCTCTTGATGCCTTCTAAAAAAATAATTGCTCTTTAACTACGATTCGTTATTCTCTTACTCAGCAATAACAAACTGAAATGTTGGTTCGAGTCACCTGTGCTTTTATACTTGTATGACTACTATTGAACAGTCCTAGAATGTTCTTGAAAGTTCTAAAACTTTTTAGAAACTTCTAAATAATTCTGGAAAATTTTAGAAACCTCTGCACAAGTCTAGCAGTTCAAGAATATTCTAGAATACTATTCAGTATTGAATAAGAATAGAGATTTTTACCGAAAACAGAAAAATTTCAAAATTTCATTGTCTTGATCACAGAAGCAAAGTTTTGGTGGAACAACAACTATTTTCTATTTGTTTTAGGCTATGTGCACACTTTGTAGATTCCACAATCCGCAGTGAAAACCCGTCGCGGTTTTTGCTGCGGATTTATCGCGGGTTTTACTGCGGTTTCTTCTGCGGATTTTCATCTGCAGTTTCCTATTGGAGCAGGTGAAAATCCGCAGAAAAGAAGTGACATGCTGCGGAATGTAAACCGCAGCGTTTCCGCGCGGTTTTTTCCGCAGCATGTGCACTGTGTTTTTTGTTTCCCATAGGTTTACATTGTACTGTAAACTCATGGGAAACTGCTGCAGATCCACAGCGGTCAAATCCGCTGCGGATCCGCAGCAAAATCCGCAAAGTGTGAATATAGCCTTAGGGTTAGGAAAACACACTGTCTACCCAGAAAAAAAAAGTAATTGTTAAATAGTGTAATTAAAGTTTTTTTTTTTACATAGCTTGCCATTTTTATGGACCGTTTAAGTAGAAATGTTTAAAAATATAAAACTCAAGGATATTTTATTAAAAAAATAATAATTGTTTTTTATCTTAGCAGATGACTGTACCAGGAGATCAGAGGGACAGCTGACATCTTCAATTTTCAAATCTAATGATCTTGAGATCCTACAAGATACAACTAAAGTGAATGCTATTACTCCAGATATATCATCATCCATTCACAGCAAAGATCTGTCATCTGATCCTATGAAACAGGTCCCATCTTCTGATTCATTACTGACTACTAAGGAAAATCAAAGTCACAAAAGAGGCATTAAAAAACAAACTGCTCCTAAAGCAAAGAAGTCATTTTCATGTTCAGAATGTGGTAAATGTTTTAGCAAGAAATCACATTTTATTACTCACCAGAGAACTCACACAGGGGAGAAGCCTTTTTCCTGTTCAGAATGTGGAAAATGTTTTAACCAGAAAGCAGATTTGCTTACTCACCATAGAATTCACACACGTGGGAAGCATTTTTCCTGTTCAGAATGTGGGAAATATTTTACCCTCAAAGTGAGTCTTGTTAGACACCAAAGAATCCACACAGGGGAGAAGCCTTTTTCCTGTTCAGAATGTGGAAAATGTTTTATCCAGAAATCAGAATGGGTTAATCACCATAGAACTCACACGGGGGAGAAGCCTTTTTCCTGTTCAGAATGTGGAAAATGTTTTAATTTGAAATCAGGTTTGGTTAAACACCATAGAAATCACACGGGGGAGAAGCCTTTTTCCTGTTCAGAATGTGGAAAATGTTTTAATTTGAAATCGGTTTTGGTTAATCACCATAGAACTCACACAAGAGAGAAGCCTTTTTCCTGTTCAGAATGTGGGAAATGTTTTAGCCGTAAAGGTAATCTTGTTGCACACCAAATAACTCACACAGGGGAGAAGCCTTTTTCCTGTTCAGAATGTGGGAAATGTTTTAGCCATAAAAGTTATCTTGTTGCACACCAAATAACTCACACAGGGGAGAAGCCTTTTTCCTGTTCAGAATGTGGGAAATGTTTTAGCCATAAAAGTAATCTTGTTGCACACCAAATAACTCACACAGGGAAGAAGCCTTTTTCCTGTTCAGAATGTGGAAAATGTTTTAATTTGAAATCGGGTTTGGTTAGTCACCATAGAACTCACACGGGGGAGAAGCCTTTTTCCTGTTCAGAATGTGGAAAATGTTTTAAATGGAAACAGCTTCTTGTTACACACCAAAGTACTCACACAGGAGAGAAGCCTTTTACCTGTTCAGAATGTGGGAAATGTTTTAGCCGTAAAGGTAATCTTGTTGCACACCAAATAACTCACACAGGGGAGAAGCCTTTTTCCTGTTCAGAATGTGGGAAATGTTTTAGCCATAAAAGTAATCTTGTTGCACACCAAATAACTCACACAGGGGAGAAGCCTTTTTCCTGTTCAGAATGTGGGAAATGTTTTAACCAGAATTCAGATTTGGCTGATCACCATAGAACCCACACAGGAGAGAAGCCTTTTACCTGTTCAGAATGTGGGAAATGTTTTAGCTGTAAAAGTAATCTTGTTGCACACCAAATAACTCACACAGGGGAGAAGCCTTTTTCCTGTTCAGAATGTGGGAAATGTTTTACTCTCAAAACGAATCTTGTTATACACCAAAGAATTCACACAGGGGAGAAGCCTTTTTCCTGTTCAGAATGTGGGAAATGTTTTACCCTCAAAGGGAGTCTTGTTAGACACCAAAGAACCCACACAGGGGAGAAGCCTTTTTCCTGTTCAGAATGTGGGAAATGTTTTAAACAGAAAGGGAGTCTAGATGAACACCAAAGAACCCACACAGGGAAGAAGCGTTTTTCCTGTTCGGAATGTGAGAAATATTTTAACCGGAAAGTTCTACTTGTTAGACACCAGAGAACTCACACAGAGGAGAAGCCTTTTTCATTTTCTTAATGTGAGAAATATTTTACTTGGAAATCAACTGTTAATAAACATCAGAGGCTTCACATAGGGGAGAAACTTTTTGTATGTTCATAATGTTGGAATAGTTTTAACCAAAATTGAATTTTCTTAAAGGAGTTGTCTCCTGTCATTCCTCATGTTTGCTGACAAAAGGATAAAACTAAACTTTATTAATTCCAAATGTAAAACTATACCCATAATTCACCCCCTGAAGGTTAGTCAGTAGGTGACTAATAGAAAAACCATGTACCCCACAGTTCAGTATATAGGATGAGGTGACATATACACACTCACTCTCCAAGCCTCTCATTTCTATGGGTTTCATCGTCCTCACCAAAGGCGACTCATCAGGAGACTATTTAATATTGACCTATATTGAAGTGACACTAGGCAAAAAAGACTAAAATCATGTATCATGTTATCCGAAACAGTCAGAAAACCAGCCACATATTGGCAGATCCCAGACCTCAAACTATATACATTGTAAGTTTATACGCCACTCCAGTGTCAGGAATAGATAGTATGTGACAATACAGTATAATTCTTGTGTTTTTCTCCTATAGGGACTGCCCTAGTTTGGTATTGTAACAGCTGTTAATTAGTAGTGCAGACACATTGTCCTAGACTAAAATCCGTTTTCAGACGGCCCAATATGTACCACTCAGGGAAAACTTTAAGATCAATAGCAGCTTCTAACTAATGGCCAAGCTGCGGTCTGTCAAGGAATGAGTGCAATATCGTTATAAAGACTAGGGATGTGTGCAAACATAATGTCTGGAAGATCTGTGCCATTATTTAGTATGAATATGGAAATTATCTCTGAAAGTTAAGTGTTCCCTGAGCGGTATATACTGTATTTTCACATACTATCTATTCCTGACACTGGAGTGGTTTATAAACTTACGAAGTATATAGTTTGAGGTCTGGGGTCTGCCAATATGTGGCTTCTTCTGACTGTTTCGAATAACATGATACATGATTTTAGTTTTTCTTTGTCTAGTCTCGCTTGAATATACGTCAATATTACCCCTTTACCACCAAGTGTGGTTTGCACGTTAATGACCAGGCCAATTTTTACAATTCTGACCACTGTCCCTTTATGAGGTTATAACTCTGGAACGCTTCAACGGACGCCAGTGATTCTGACATTGTTTTGTCGTGACATATTGTGCTTCATGATAGTGGTAAAATTTCTTTGATATTACCTGCGTTTATTTGTGAAAAAAACGGAAATTTGGCAAATTTTGAAAATTTCACAATTTTCCAACTTTGAATTTTTATGCAATTAAATCACAGAGATATGTCACACAAAATACTTAATAAGTAACATTTCCCACATGTCTACTTTACATCAGCGCAATTTTGGAACCAAAAATTTTTTTTTTTTAGGGAGTTATAAGGGTTAAAAGTTGACCAGCAATTTCTCATTTTTACAACACCATTTATTTTTTAGGGACCACATCTCATTTGAAGTCATTTTGAGGGGTCTATATGATAGAAAATACCCAAGTGTGACACCATTCTAAAAACTGCACCCCTCAAGGTGCTCAAAACCACATTCAAGAAGTTTATTAACCCTTCAAGTGTTTCACAGGAAATTTTGGAATGTTTAAATAAAAATGGACATTTAACTTTTTTTCACAAAAAATTTACTTCAGCTCCAATTTGTTTTATTTTACCAAGGGTAACAGGAGAAAATGGACCGCAAAAGTTGTTGTACAATTTGTCCTGAGTACACCGATACCCCATATGTGGGGGTAAACCACTGTTTGGGCGCATGACAGAGCTCGGAAGCGAAGGAGCGCCATTTGACTTTTCAATGCAAAATTGACTGGAATTGAGATGGGACGCCATGTTGCGTTTGGAGAGCCCCTGATGTGCCTAAATAGTGGAAAACCCCACAAGTGACACCATTTTGTAAAGTAGACCCCCTAAGGAACTTATCTAGAGGTGTGGTGAGCACTTTGACCCACCAAGTGCTTCACAGAAGTTTATAATGCAGAACCGTAAAAATAAAAAATCATTTTTTCACAAAAATTATCTTTCGTCCCCAATTTTTTATTTTCCCAAGGGTAAGAGAAGAAATTGGACCCCAAAAGTTGTTATACAATTTGTCCTGAGTACGCTGATACCCCATATGTGGGGGTAAACCACTGTTTGGGCGCATGACAGAGCTCGGAAGCGAAGGAGCGCCATTTGACTTTTCAATGCAAAATTGACAGGAATTGAGATGGGACGCCATGTTATGTTTGGAGAGCCACTGATGTGCTTAAACATTGAAACCCCCCACAAGTGACACCATTTTGTAAAGTAGACCCCCCTAAGGAACTTATCTAGAGGTTTGGTGAGCACTTTGACCCACCAAGTGCTTCACAGAAGTTTATAATGCAGAACCGTAAAAATAAAAAATCATATTTTTCCACAAAAATTATTATTTAGCCCCCAGTTTTGTATTTTTCCAAGGGTAACAGGAGAAATTGGACCCTAAATATTGTTGTCCAATTTGTCCTGAGTACACTGATACCCCATATGTGGGGGGGAACCACAGTTTGGGCGCATGGGAGAGCTCGGAAGGGAAGGAGCGCCATTTGGAAAGCAGACTTAGATGGAATGAATGATCTGCAGGCGTCACATTGCGTTTGCAGAGCCCCTAATGTACCTAAACAGTAGAAACCCCCCACAAGTGACCCCATATTGGAAACTAGACCCCCCAAGGAACTTATCTAGATGTGTTGTGAGAACATTGAACCCCCAAGTGTTTCACTACAGTTTATAACGCAGAGCCGTGAAAATAAAAAATCTTTTTTTTTTCCACAAAAATTATTTTTTAGCCCCCAGTTTTGAAATTTCCCAAGGGTAACAGGAGAAATTGGACCCCAAAAGTTGTTGTCCAATGTGTCCTGAATACGCTGATACCCCATATGTTGGGGTAAACCCCTGTTTGGGCACACGGGAGAGCTCCGAAGGGAAGGAGCACTGTTTTACTTTTTCAATGCAGAATTAGCTGGAATTGAGATCGGATGCCGTGTTGCGTTTGGAGAGCCCCTGATGTGCCTAAACAGTGGAAACCCCCCAATTATAACTGAAACCCTAATCCAAACACACCCCTAACCCTAATCTTAACAGTAACCCTAAACACACCCCTAACCCTGACACACCCCTAACCCTAATCCCAACCGTATTCCCAACCGTAAATGTAATCCTAACCCTAACTTTAGCCCCAACCCTAACTTTAGCCCTAACCCTAGCCCTAACCCTAATGGGAAAATGAAAATACATTTTTTAAAATTTTTTAATTTTTCCCTAAGGAGGTGATGAAGGGGGGTTTGATTTACTTTTATAGTGCGTTTTTTAGCGGATTTTTTATGATTGGCAGCTGTCACACACTGAAAGACGCGATACCTCATTTATATCATTTTTTTAATGTTTTGGCGCTTTTATACGATAAAAACTATTTTATAGAAAAAATAATTATTTTGGCATCGCTTTATTCTGAGGACTATAACTTTTTTATTTTTTTTGCTGATGATGCTGTATGGCGGCTCGTTTTTTGCGGGACAAGATGACGTTTTCAGCGGTACCATGGTTATTTATATCTGTCTTTTTGATCGCGTGTTATTCCACTTTTTGTTTGGCGGTATGATAATAAAGCGTTGTTTTTTGCCTCGTTTTTTTTTGTCGTTTTTTTTACCGCGTTCACTGAAGGGGTTAACTAGCGCGACAGTTTTATTGGTGGGGTCGTTACGGACGTGGCAATACTAAATATGTGTACTTTTATTATTTTTTTTTTAATTTAAAGAAATGTATTTATAGGAACAATATTTTTTTTGGGGGGCGAGAATTTTGGGGGGAATTTTTAAAATTTTTTTTTTTACACATGTGAAAATTTTTTTTTTTACACTATAACATTTCCCCAGGGGGGATCATGTTATAGTGTAAGATCGCTGATCTGACACTTTGCTGTGCACTGTGTCAGATCAGCGATCTGACGTGCACTTCTCCAGGCTTCACAGTGCCTGCTCTGAGCAGGCGCTGTGAAGCCACCTCCCTCCCTGCAGGACTCGGTTGCCACGGCCATTTTGGATCCGGGGCCTGCAGCGAGGAAGGAGATAAGAGACCTTCGGGGGGCTCCGGGGGTCTCAGGGAAGCACGCAGGGAGCCCTCTCCCCTTCATGTTTGATCGCGGTGTGCCGGGGGTTAATGTGCCGGGAGCGGTCCGTGACCGCTCCTGGCACATAGCGCCAGATGTCAGCTGCTATAGGCAGCTGACACCCGGCTGCGATCGGCCGCGCTCCCCCCGTGAGCGCAGCCGATCGCTATGACGTACTATCCCGTCGGTGGTCATATGGGCCCACCCCACCTCGATGGGATAGTACGTCAGATGTCAGAAAGGGGTTAAAAAAAAATAACATTTAACTTTTTTTTCCCAGAAATTTACTTCATATCCAACTTGTTTTATTTTACCAAGGGTAACAGGAGAAATTGGACTCCAAAAGTTGTTGTGCAATTTGTCCTGAGTACGCAGATACCCCATATGTGGGGGGAACCACTGTTTGGGCGCATGGCAGAGCTCGGAAGGGAAGGAGCGCCATTTGACTTTTCAATGCAAAATTAGCTGGAATTGAGCCCCTGGTGTGCCTAAACAGTGGAAACCCCCCCAAAGTGACACAATTTTGGAAAGTAGACCCCCTAAAGAACTTATCTAGATGTGTGATGAGCACTTTAAACCCCCAAGTGCTTCACAGAAGATTATAATGTAGAGCCGTAAAACTAAAAAAAATCTTATTTTTTCCACAAAAATGATTTTTCGTTCCCAACTTTTTATTTTCACAAAGGTAACAGGAGAAATTGGACCCCAAAAGTTGTCCAATTTGTCCTGAGTACGTGGATACCCCACATGTGGGGTAAACGACTGTTTGGGCACATGGGAGAGCTTGGAAGGGAAGGAGCACTGTTTTACTTTTTCAATGCAGAATTGTATGGATTGAGATCGGACGTCATGTTGCGTTTGGAGAGCCCCTGATGTGCCTAAACAGTGGAAACCTCCAAATTCTAACTCCAACCGTAACCCCAACACACCCCTAAGCCTAATCACAACCGTAACCACACCCCTAACCACCATAAACGTAATCGAAACCCTAGCCCCAACCCGAGCACACCCCTAATCCCAACCCCAACACACCCCAAACCCTAATCCCAACCCTAACCATACCCCTAACCCTGACACACCCCTAACACAACCGTAAACGTAATCCTAACCCCAACTCTAGCCCCAACCCTAACTTTAGCCTCAACCCTAACCCTAATGGGAAAATAGAAATACTTTTTTTTATTTTATTATTTTTCGCTAACTAAGGCGGTGAAAATGGGGGGTTTGATTTACTATTTATAGCCGGTTTTCTAGCGGATTTTTGATTGGCAGCTGTCACACTAAAAGACGCTCATTATTGCAAAAAATTGTTTTTGCGTTACCATATTTTGAGAGCTATAATTTTTCCATATTTTGGTCCACAGAGTCATGTGAGGACGAGTTGACTTTTTCATTGGTAACATTTTCGGGCACGTGACATTTTTTGATCGCTTTTTATTCCGATTTTTGTGAGGCAGAATGACCAAAAACCAGCTATTCATGAACTTCTTTTGGGGGAGGCGTCTATACCGTCCCGCGTTTGGTAAAATTGATGAAGCAGTTTTATTCTTCGGGTCAGTACGTTTACAGCGATACCTCATTTATATCTTTTTTTATGTGTTGGCGCTTTTATACGATAAAAACTATTTTATAGAAAAAATAATTATTTTGGCATCTCTTTATTCTCAGGACTATAACTTTTTTATTTTTTCGCTGATGATGCTGTATGGCGGCTCATTTTTTGCAGGACAAGATGACGTTTTCAGCGGTACCATGGTCATTTATATCCGACTTTCTGATTGCGTGTTATTCCACTTTTTGTTCGGCGGTATGATGATAAAGCATTGTCTTTTGCCTAGTTTTTTTTATTATTATTTTTTACAGTGTTCACTGAAGGGGTTAACTAGCGGGACAGTTTTATAGGTCGGGTCGATACAGATGCGGTGGTACTAAATATGTGTGCTTTTATTGTTTGGGTTTTTTTTATTTACATTAAAAATTGTTCCAATAATTACATTTATTTTTTTATTTTATTTAGGATTTTTTTTTTGACATATGTAAATATATTTTTTTACTTTGTCCCAGGGGGGACATCACATTATAGGGTCAGATCGCTGATCTGACATTTTGCAATGCACTGTGTCAAATCAGCGATCTGACAGGCAGTGCTGCAGGCTTGCCGGGGCCCGCTCTCAGCAGGCGCTTGCAAGCCACCTCCGTGCAGGACCCGGTAGGCCTCCCGGGGCCTACAGGGAGGAGGAAGGAGGAGACGCTTGGAGCAACACGATCACATCCAGGGTCTTAGGGAAGCCTGAAGGGAGCCCCCTCCCTGCACGATGCTTCCCTATGCCGCCGGAACACTGCGATCATGTTTGATTGCAGTGTTTTGGGGGTAATGTGCCGGGAGCGGTCCGTGATTGCTCCTGGCATATAGTGCCGGATGTTAGCTGTGATAGTCAGCTGACACACAGCCGCGCTCCCCCCGTGAGCGTGGCTGATTGCGTTAGACGTACTATCCTGTTGGTGGTCATACGGGCCCATATCACCTCGACAGGATAGTACGTCTAATGTCAGAAAGGGGTTAAATAGTCTCCTGATGAATGAATCCAATGAATATTCATTTCTCAAGTAGCGGCACACGTGACCGCCGGCAGCAGCAGGAAGCCGGTGGCTGACACTGCGCACTACTGAAGAGCAATGAATACTCACCGCTCTCTGTGCGCACAATCCCGGCGAGTACTCCGGCAGCTGTGCTCTGCTTGTGACGTCCCTGCCATGTGCTGCTTACAAACAAAGCAGCTGCTGGCATCGAAGCAGGACACTGGTAGGGAGCGCCGGGTAGGTAAGTGTAATGTTCTCTGATGGGGCCATACATATCAGGATGGGGGTGGGGGCCAATTATAAGGATTGGGACAGTCATACCATGACCAGGATGGGGGTCAATCATACCAGGATAGGGATGGGCCCTGCATACTAGGACGAGATAGGGACCCTGCACATCAGTATAGGGATGAGGGGGCCATATATACCAGGATAGGGTTGAGGAGGCCATGTATACCAGGCTAGGGATGAGGGGGCCATGTATACTAGGATAGGGATGAGGAGGCCATGTATACCAGGATAGGGATGAGGAGGCTATGTATACCAGGATAGGGATGAGGGGGCCATGTTTACCAGGATAGGGATGAGGAGGCCATGTATACCAGGATGGGAATGAGGAGGCCATGTATACCAGGATGGGGATAAGGAGCCATGTATACCAGGATGGGGATGAGGAGCCATGTATACCAGGATGGGGATGAGGAGGCCATGTATACCAGGATAGGGATGAGGGCCATGCATACCAGGATAGGGATGAGGGAGCCATATATACCAGGCTGGGGATGAGGGGGCCATATATACCAGGATGGGGATGAGGGGGCCATATATACCAGGATGGAGATGAGGGCCATGCATACCAGGATGGGGATGAGGGGGCCATTTATACCAGGATAGGGATGAGGGGGCCATATATACCAGGACTAGATTGTGGCCCGATTCTAACGCATCGGGTATCCTAGAATATGCATGTCCCCGTAGTACAGTGTTCCCCAACTCCGGTCCTCAAGAGCCACCAACAGGTCATGTTTTCAGGATTTCCTTAGTATTGCACAGGTGATAATTGCATCACCTGCACAGGCAATAATTCCATCACCTGTGCAATACTAAGGAAATCTTGAAAACACGACCTGTTGGTGGCTCTTGAGGACCAGAGTTGGGGAACACTGCCGTAGTATATGGACAATGATGATTCCAGAATTCGCGGCAGACTATGCCTTTATGACATCATTGTCGCCATGGCAACCATTATGACATCATCGTCGCTGTGCCCGTTGCTGATTGGTCGAGGCCTGGCGGTCTCGACCAATCAGAGACGCGGGATGTCTACGTCCTTTATGACATCATCGTCGCTGTGCCCGTTGCTGATTGGTCGTGGCCCGATTCTAACGCATCGGGTATTCTAGAATATGCATGTCCCTGTAATATATGGACAATGATGATTCCAGAATTCGCGGCAGACTGTGCCCGTCGCTGATTGGTCGAGGCAACCTTTATGACATCATCGTCACCATGGCAACCATTGTGACATCATCGTCGCTGTGCCCGTTGCTGATTGGTCGAGGCCTGGCGGTCTCGACCAGAGACGCGGGATGTCTACGTCCTTTATGACATCATCGTCGCTGTGCCCGTTGCTGATTGGTCGTGGCCCGATTCTAACGCATCGGGTATTCTAGAATATACATGTCCCCGTAGTATATGGCCAATGATGATTTGTGCATATTTGTGTATGGTTGTCTGTTGTGCGACCTTTATGACATCATCGTCGCCATGGCAACCATTATGACATCATCGTCGTTGTGCGCGTCTGATTGGTCGAGGCCGCCAATCAGAGACGCGGGATTTCCTGGACAGACGGATAGACAGACATACGGAAAAACCCTTAGACAATTATATATATAGATCAGGAGGACTGATCAATATAGAAGTGTCAGGAGGACTGAGCAATACAGAAGTGTCAGGAGGACTGATCAATATAGAGGTATCAGGAGGACTGATCAATACAGAAGTGTCAGGAGGACTGATCAATATAAAAGAGTCAGGAGGACTGATCAATATAGAGGTATCAGGAGGACTGATCAATATAGAGGTATCAGGAGGACTGATCAATATAGATGTATCAGGAGGACTGATCAATATAGAAGAGTCAGGAGGACTGATCAATATAGAGGTATCAGGAGGACTGATCAATATAGAAGTGTCAGGAGGACTGATCAATATAGAAGTGTCAGGAGGACTGATCAATATAGAAGTGTCAGGAGGACTGATCAATATAGAAGTGTCAGGAGGACTGATCAATATAGAAGTGTCAGGAGGACTGATCAATGTAGAGGTATCAGGAGGACTGATCAATATAGAGGTATCAGGAGGACTGATCAATATAGAGGTATCAGGAGGACTGATCAATATAGAGGTATCAGGAGGACTGATCAATATAGAAGTGTCAGGAGGACTGATCAATGCAGAAGTGTCAGGAGGACTGATCAATATAGAAGTGTCAGGAGGACTGATCAATATAGAGGTATCAGGAGGACTGATCAATATAGAAGTGTCAGGAGGACTGATCAATATAGAAGTGTCAGGAGGACTGATCAATGTAGAGGTATCAGGAGGACTGATCAATATAGAAGCGTCAGGAGGACTGATCAATATAGAAGCGTCAGGAGGACTGATCAATATAGAAGCGTCAGGAGGACTGATCAATGCAGAAAAGTCAGGAGGACTGATCAATATAGAGGTATCAGGAGGACTGATCAATATAGAAGTGTCAGGAGGAATGATCAATACAGAAGTGTCAGGAGGACTGATCAATATAGAAGTGTCAGGAGGACTGATCAATATAGAAGTGTCAGGAGGACTGATCAATATAGAAGTGTCAGGAGGACTGATCAATATAGAAGTGTCAGGAGGACTGATCAATATAGAATGTCAGGAGGACTGATCAATACAGAAGTGTCAGGAGGACTGATCAATATAGAAGTGTCAGGAGGACTGATCAATATAGAAGTGTCAGGAGGACTGATCAATATAGAAGTGTCAGGAGGACTGATCAATATAGAGGTGTCAGGAGGACTGATCAATATAGAGGTATCAGGAGGACTGATCAATATAGAGGTATCAGGAGGACTGATCAATATAGAAGTGTCAGGAGGAATGATCAATACAGAAGTGTCAGGAGGAATGATCAATATAGAAGTGGAGGACTGATCAATATAGAAGTGTCAGGAGGACTGATTAATATAGAAGTGTCAGGAGGACTGATCAATATAGAGGTGTCAGGAGGACTGATCAATATAGAAGTGTCAGGAGGACTGATCAATATAGAGATATCAGGAGGACTGATCAACATAGAAGTGTCAGGAGGACTGATCAATATAGAGGTGTCAGGAGGACTGATCAACATAGAAGTGTCAGGAGGACTGATCAATATAGAGGTGTCAGGAGGACTGATCAATATAGAAGTGTCAGGAGGACTGATCAATATAGAAGTGTCAGGAGGACTGATCAATATAGAAGTGTCAGGAGGACTGATCAATACAGAAGTGTCAGGAGGACTGATCAATATAGAAGTGTCAGGAGGACTGATCAATATAGAGGTATCAGGAGGACTGATCAATATAGAAGTGTCAGGAGGACTGATCAATATAGAGGTATCAGGAGGACTGATCAATATAGAAGTGTCAGGAGGAATGATCAATACAGAAGTGTCAGGAGGACTGATCAATATAGAAGTGTCAGGAGGACTGATCAATATAGAGGTGTCAGGAGGACTGATCAATATAGAAGTGTCAGGAGGAATGATCAATACAGAAGTGTCAGGAGGACTGATCAATACAGAAGTGTCAGGAGGACTGATCAATATAGAAGTGTCAGGAGGACTGATCAATATAGAGGTATCAGGAGGACTGATCAATATAGAATGTCAGGAGGACTGATCAATATAGAAGTGTCAGGAGGACTGATCAATATAGAAGTGTCAGGAGGACTGATCAATATAGAAGTGTCAGGAGGACTGATCAATATAGAAGTGTCAGGAGGACTGATCAATATAGAAGAGTCAGGAGGACTGATCAATATAGAGGTATCAGGAGGACTGATCAATATAGAAGTGTCAGGAGGACTGATCAATATAGAAGTGTCAGGAGGACTGATCAATACAGAAGTGTCAGGAGGAATGATCAATATAGAAGTGTCAGGAGGACTGATCAATATAGAATGTCAGGAGGACTGATCAATATAGAAGTGTCAGGAGGACTGATCAATATAGAGGTATCAGGAGGACTGATCAATATAGAGGTATCAGGAGGACTGATCAATATAGAAGTGTCAGGAGGAATGATCAATACAGAAGTGTCAGGAGGAATGATCAATATAGAGGTGTCAGGAGGACTGATCAATATAGAGGTGTCAGGAGGACTGATCAATATAGAAGTGTCAGGAGGACTGATCAATATAGAGGTGTCAGGAGGACTGATCAATATAGAAGTGTCAGGAGGACTGATCAATATAGAGGTATCAGGAGGACTGATCAATACAGAAGTGTCAGGAGGACTGATCAATATAGAAGTGTCAGGAGGACTGATCAATATAGAGTATCAGGAGGACTGATCAATATAGAGGTATCAGGAGGACTGATCAATACAGAAGTGTCAGGAGGACTGATCAATATAGAGGTATCAGGAGGACTGATCAATATAGAGGTATCAGGAGGACTGATCAATATAGAAGTGTCAGGAGGACTGATCAATATAGAAGTGTCAGGAGGACTGATCAATATAGAAGTGTCAATCAGAGACACGGGATGTCTACGTCCTTTATGACATCATCGTCGCTGTGTCCGTTGCTGATTGGTCGAGGCCAATCAGAGACGCGGGATTTCTATGTCGATGCTGTGCCGGTCTCTGATTGGTCGAGGCCGCCAGGCCTCGACCAATCAGAGAGCCGGGATTTCCAGGACAGACAGACAGACAGACAGACAGACGGAAAAACCCTTAGGCAATTATATATATAGATAAGGCGGCCATATATACCAGGCTAGGGATGAGGGGGCCATATATACCAGGTTGGGGATGAGGGGGCCATATATACCAGGATGGGGATGAGGGGGCCATATATACTAGGATAGAGATGAGGGGGCCATATATACCAGGATGGGGATGAAGGGTCCATATATACCAGGATGGGGATGAGGAGGCCATGTATACCAGGCTAGGGATGAGGGGGCCATATATACCAGGATAGGGATGAGTAAGCCATGTATACAGGGGCGTAACAACTGCGGTCGCAGCTGCGACTGGGCCCGGAGTGTTTTCGGGGCCCGCCCAGTCCAGCAAACAAGTAGCAGTAGCAGGGGAAACAAAGGAGACAAGTCACATACGCACCCTGCTGGCCACGCCGACAACGAGCAGCTTCCCCAGACTTCCAGCAGTGAGCGGTGAGTGGGCGTGTCCGTGAAGGACATGTGACCTAGCAGAAGGGCTGGTCGTGACTGTCACTGAAGCAAGCTTGACAGAGATGGAAGGCAGCAGCTGGTGAGTGAAGTGCAGTCGCGGCTGTAAAGTTCTGATGTGCTGCTGACACACACACACCTGTTCTGTGCGCACAGGACCTGTGATGAGGTCACAGGAGGGGAGGAGTCAGGGGTCACATGATCAGTGGCCTCAGTGTATGCACTATGCAGGACTCTGCTGTGCTTGATTGTCATGGTAATAATAGGGAAGAAAACACATACAACTATGGGGCATCATGTTAGTAAAAATTGTCATGCATAAAAATGTGACCCATAGTATGTTGCAGGACGTACATGGACACACTGAAGTCCACAAAGAGAGCACCACAAATACAAATCAGTGTACAAATGTCCAACGACTGACACAAAATCAATGCAAAAAGTTTATTAATAATACACAAAGACCTACAGACAGAACACATAGTAAAAGGGCAACAAATCCTCCCGCAGAAAACACGGCGGTGAGGGAGCATGGGGACCGGCCCAGAGAGACAACAAATGATCATAGAAACTGGTAAACCATACTCATATTGCACAGTGGCCGTGTCTATAGTAACATACCTAGTAGTATGGCAGGTACACACACGCACTCCCGCCCTCCCCGACGCGCGTTTCGGAAGTGAGAACTTCCTCAGGGGGCATGGGACCGGGCACCAAGCCGCCACCAGATAAATCCACGGGCCGGAAATGAGTGCCGGCCGGCATAAGAGGCGCCGCCCACCCTCGGGCGCAGCACTACGTCGCCGACGGCGGTTCCCTGAGCCGACTATCCCAACCTTGTATCTCCTTCCAAAGATACATAAGAACATCTCTCCACCTGGCAGGCCAATCATCTCTGGTAGGGGGAACTTCCTGGAACATGTTAATAAATGGATTGATTTCCACCTTCAACCACTTGTTTCGGGCCTCCCGTCTTTTCTTAAAGATACTGGTGATTTGTTGCGCAGGGTCGACGGGTTGTGTCTGGGGGGTGATACTCTTCTAGTTTCAGCAGACGTGGAGTCCTTCTACACTAATATTAAACACCATGACGGCATTGCAGCCGTACGTTTCTTTTTGGGGACATCTTCCCTATCCATGGATATGAGGGACCTTCTGCTGGAACTATTGGAGTTCACCCTCACGCACAATTTCTTTGTTTTTAAGGGGTCCTTCTACCTACAGCTCCGGGGGACCGCCATGGGGGCGGCCTTCGCGCTGGCCTATGCTGGTCTTTTCCTGGGGCTGTGGGAGAGGGACCTCTTCCTGTCGGATGAACAGGGGTTGATGGACCGCGTCCCTTTTTGGACGCGGTACATCGACGACATCTTCATCTGGCAGGGCACACCCATCGACCTTGAGCAACTTATCCATACTTTGAACAACAATGACCTGAACATACATTTGACGTTTTGTCAGAGTGATGTCTCGTTGGATTTCCTGGATGTCACTATTAGGCGGGACCAATTTGGGGTACTGCAAACTGACATCTACAGAAAAGAGACATCAACTAACACCTTGTTGTTCGCTCCTTCTGGACATCCCAGGCACATGATCCGTTCCGTGCCGGTGGGTCAGTTCCTCCGGTTACGGCGGATCTGTTCCTCTGATGCGGACTTTGAGGCTAGGGCAGATGAATTGAGACAGCGTTTTTTGGCACGTGGTTATAGCCGTAGGGTAATTAAAACCGCCTACCATCGAGCTAAACATGCCTCGAGAAACGATCTGCTCTACAAACCAAACTTTAGTAGGAATTTTAAGACGGATGACCAGATAAGATTTGTTACTACATTCAGCTCGCAGTCCAGTAGGGTTCGTGCTATTCTGGAACGGGCCTGGCCAATTCTTAGGGTGGACCCTATTTTGAAAAAAATTATACCATCTAGACCCTCCATGTCATTTAGGCGGGCCAAAAATCTGAGGGACCACCTTGTCTCCAGCCATTACCCAGAGCGCCCATTGCCTACCTTTTTAGATAGATTTAAAATGAGTGGTGGATGTGTTCCGTGTGGTGGGTGCGTCGCCTGCCCCAACATTGACCGGTGCAGTGGATTCTCTAACTCTGATGGCACAAGGTCCTAGGAGATTCGTCAGCGTATCACGTGTACCACGAGGTACGTGATCTACTATGCTACGTGCCCGTGCAGCCTTATTTATGTTGGATTAACAACGCGCCAACTTAAGGTCCGCACGAGGGAGCACGTGTTGGGGATTCAGGCGGCGGCCCGCCAGGCGGACGCATCCACCCTCAAGACGATACCACGGCATTTTAAAAATCAACATAATTGTGACAGCACCCTATTAAGGGTACGTGGTATCGATGCCCTGAAAATCAATATCAGGGGTGGCGGCTTATCTGGGCGCCTGGCGATTTTGTGTCAGTCGTTGGACATTTGTACACTGATTTGTATTTGTGGTGCTCTCTTTGATTGTCATGGTGCTGAATGAGGGGATGTTTATGTAACAGAGCCGCCGTGTGTGTACAAGGTGTACAGAGCGGAGCCGTGTATGTGTGTAGTGGAGCGTGGTGTACAGAGCGGAGTCAGGTGTGTACGAGGTGTACAAAGATGAGCCGAGGGTGAAAGAGGTGAGCGGAGTTGTGTATGTATGGGGTGTATGGAGTGGTGCTGCGTGTAAGAGGTGTAAGGTGCAGAGCCGCGTGTGTACAAGGTGTAAGGAGCAGAGCTGTGTGTGTACGGGGTTCTCGGAGCGAAGCCGTGTGTGCAAGGTGTACGGAGCAGAGCCGCGTATGTACAAGGTGTACGGAGCAGAGCCTTGTGTGTTTGGGTTCTCGGAGCGAAGCAGTGTGTACGGGCTGTAAATTTCCGAGTCAGGAAGAATGGTACATGGCTGTGGGCAGAGCCCAGCATGTGCACTGTAGGGGAGTATTGGGTGTACTCGCCAGCGTCAGAATGTGCAGTGCGCATGCTCCGGAGCCGACCAGTACACCCAATTCACTCCCACACTGCACAGGTCCAGAAATGACGCACTGCAGCGTCATACCAGGAAGAAACAGCACACAGATTTCAAACGCCGGGAGTGCGCTTGGAATTAGAGCAAGGGAGGACATATTACTATAGGGACATGTTAGTTATAAAATCATTTTTCTCAGCGATTACAGGGCAGTATTAGGTCAGACTATACAACATTGCAACAAAACTATAGTGTGCGAAATGAATAGGATAAATGTGAATTTCGGTGGGAAATATTTTGGTGCAGGGGGGCCCCATTTGAAAGTTCGCATCAGGGCCCCTCACTTTGTAGTTTGTAGTTACATAGTTACATAGTTATTAAGGTTGAAGGAAGACTATAAGTCCATCTAGTCCAACCCACAGCCTAACCTAACATGCCCTAACATGTTGATCCAGAGGAAGGCAAAAAAAAACCCATGTGGCAAAGAGTAAGCTCCACATTGGGGGAAAACATTCCTTCCCGACTCCACATACGGCAATCAGACTAGTTCCCTGGATCAACGCCCTATCAAGGAATCTAGTATATATACCCTGTAACATTATACTTTACAAGAAATGTATCCAGTCCCCTCTTAAATTTAAGTAATGAATCACTCATTACAACATCATACGGCAGAGAGTTCCATAGTCTCACTGCTCTTACAGTAAAGAATCCGTGTCTGTTATTATGCTTAAACCTTTCCTCCAGACGTAGAGGATGCCCCCTTGTCCCTGTCTCAGGTCTATGATTAAAAAGATCATCAGAAAGGTTTTTATACTGTCCCCTCATATATTTATACATTAACATAAGATCACCCCTTAGTCTTCGTTTTTCCAAACTAAATAGCCCCAAGTGTAATAACCTATCTTGGTATTGCAGACCCCCCAGTCCTCTAATAACCTTGGTCGCTCTTCTCTGCACCCGCTCTAGTTCAGCTATGTCTTTCTTATACACCGGAGACCAGAACTGTGCACAGTATTCTAAGTGTGGTCGAACTAGTGACTTGTATAGAGGTAAAATTATGTTCTCCTCATAAGCATCTATGCCTCTTTTAATGCATCCCATTATTATTTTTTGCCTTTGTAGCAGCTGACGGTTTTGCCCAGAGTTTTAGAATTAAGCACATAATTATACATCTTATTACTTCTACCCAAGTGCATGACCTTACATTTATCCCCATTAATGCTCTGTCACGATATGGTATGAAATATCATATAAGTTTAGTTGCTCGTCAGCTCATGAGGTGGGCTAAACCCCCCCTTCACTAGCTGACTCTACTTGTTTCTCTCTGGGCTACAGACTGTATGCTAGAATGGGGTTTTATTGCCCTGGGGTCGTAAATTCCAGGCTCAGAGGAAAGTCCCTCACCCCTCCCACCTTCACTAGTTCAAACTGGAAAAGTGGCTCCAAGATTCAGGAAAGATTCTTTGTTTGGTTTTGGTACGATATTATGCACCATGTTTACGGTAAGAACACGAAAATATATATTCGTATTCCCACTCGGTGTAGGTACCCATCCCTTGAAACTCGGGCTTCTAACTCCGTCTGGTAAAGAAGTAGGGTTTTCTCTGTAAATATGTATCCCAGATAGGACATATTTGATCTCATTAGAATGCTCACGTTAACCCGAGATGATTGATGGGTTTGTTAGAACTATGACGTGTTTTGTAGTGAAGTTATAGAAATTAGAGAGAATAGTTTAAAGTTTAGGCAGAATGTAGAGAGAGGAGGGTCTGGATAAGCCAGCCTTTCTGTGATGTCACTGCCTTAAGGGTTTAAGTGTCTGGCAGGCTCTGAGGAGGCACCCTTCTGCTGGATTTCTTCTTCTGGACTCCTTGTCCTATTCTGGAAGAGCTGAGTACATCCCATGGACTGGGATGTATGGAAACTGCACTAGCCTGGGGTGCCCGCCATGCTTTTAACATGTGAGTGTTATGTTTTCTCTTTTATTCCCTTTATGTTATAATTACCCATGTACATATTTGCAATTGTCTCATTTGTAACATCTTTATAAAATATGCAATAATTAGTATATACCTGCGCTAAAAAATGCATAGAAGTAGATAACCATTTACCTAAAGCGGAGGATGGTGCTGGGGATAATGTTGATATATGCATAAAGCAATAATATTCAGACTAAGGAAAGGAAAAGAAAAAATGGATCTATATATAATCCTCAGGAAAAACAAAACATGTGCAGTGTTATATGTTCAACACATAACTTAGTAAATAAATATAGATGGTAAAAAATATATATATATATGTGCGATATAAAAGAGCAACCAATAATATGAAGGCTTACACCGTAAAAGCTTCCTTCAAAAAGCACACAATGGTAATTCAGGAACGATTATACGTACTGTCCATTGTAGCGACACATAGGTCCGAAGGATATCAACAGGAGCAGCAAACGTGGAGCGGAAGATAAAGACTTGATATTCACTTCCCTTAGATATTTGTAGTGGAGTTCAGAGGTAGTAGTCCCTCGGCGCGCTGTCCCGGCCGGTGACAGCCGCCCTTACAGCAGGAAGTAGGTAGGCTGAGCGCTCTAGTTCGTTGCAGCTGACAGGACCTGTAGAGACTTCGGGTCACGTGTCCTGTATGTCACGTGGTGCCCCTGTTGAAAGTACGGAGCACCGTAGGAGCCAAGAATAACCGACGCGTTTCGGAATACCACAGATTCCTTCTTCAGGGCCAACCTTTCTATGCATTTTTTAGCGCAGGTATATACTAATTATTGCAATTCATTGAGTTTTACCTCTGCCCTGTGTGGTTAAGGGCTATACTTGCTGCTTCTTTATGCCTTTTTTTCACTAGCGCCGCTGCATCTTTTATTTTTTATTTATCTCTTTATAAAATATTTTTGATAAAGCACTGCCTAATTTTTTTAATGGGATATACTATTATATGTTAGTTCTTCTCCATGCTCTAAAAGCCGTACCCTAAGTCTCTTGAAGAGAATTACGCTACTGTGTTGGGTTAGCTTCGGACCCGTTTAATCGAAGCTGGTGGCAGCGAGAAGTGTGCAGACTTTTGGGTTATGTTGTAGTGGCTGCGGCGTTAATAATTATTGTTCCTGCCTGAGTGGGAGTAGTTATCGCGTCGCTGCAGCGTGCCCAATAGCTAGTACATAGCAGGCAGCCTTTCTGGTGACTAATTACCCAGGGTGCAGTACCTAATCTGACCTGAGAGTAAAGGGGGTGCCAGAGAGCTGCAAGTGTTAAGTGGAACTGTAAGCGGGATATACATAAATCCCTGCAGTTCGTGGTATATAGAAAAGCAGTGGGATACCTAGAATAAGCCCCTGCTGTAAACTAAGAGGTCAATAGCCTTGTGTGTGTTTTTTCATCACATCGTGGAGTGGAGGGATAACTAAGATAAGCCCCCTGCACATGTGATAGCCGTCTGTTGGCCTAAAGTCACCTCAATCCGTGACGTAGGGGTGACGGTCACGGTGGGAATCCTGACCAATTGGGGACAGCGGTCAGGGGAATCGTGACAATTGGTGGCAAGGCGGTGGGATATCTTAGAGCATTAGTGATTTGGTTTGAGCAATCATTCCTCTCACTAAAAACTTGCAGAAAGTTCTTGCGAGGACTCTGCGCAAATAAGTTTGGAGAACGAACTCAGTGCTTTTTAGTTGTGAGACAATTGCGTACTGGTAATTATCCCCTCCCTTTCTCTTCGTTTTTCTATCCTATCTTTTATTTGGCAACCATGGCTGCGAAAGGGGAAGCCTGGTACAACCAGCAGAAGAAGTACTTTCTTGCTGGGATATGCACGTGCCATGGCCTGAACCCCCAGGACAAGTCCAAGGCTCAAATGGTCGCTGACCTGGTGCAATGGGAAGCCGACCAAGCCAGGCCACAGAGCCCAGAGGCCACAGAGGCCAGCACAAGCGAACATGGTGCTGCAGCAGAGGTCCAACCACTGAATACGGGCCCTACTGGCAACCAGGGGGGCGCAGACCTCCTCCTGCAGCTGGCTCTGCAACAATGCTCCGCAGATGACCTAGAGAGACGTCTGCAGCTGATCCAGCAATACCAGGAGCGAACCGAGCGAGAGGCCCAGGCCCAGCGAGCCGAGCGAGAGGCCCAAGCGGAGCGGGAGTACCAGCTGCAGATGGCCCAACTGCAAATGCAGGGGTTGTCCCAGACCAACCGTGAGCCTAGCAGCGCTCAGACACCGAAGCCCCGGCCTGATCACTTTCCTGTTATGGAGAAGGACGGAGACTTGGACACTTTTCTGCGGGCCTTTGAGAAAGCCTGCAGACAGTACTGGCTGCCTACAGATGAATGGGCCTGATACCTGACACCAGGGCTGAGAGGTAAAGCTCTGGAGGCGTTTGCTGCCCTCCCTCAAGAACAAGATGGTGACTATGAGGCCATCAAGCAGGCCCTGATAGCCAAGTACCAGCTTACACCCGAGGTGTACTGTAGAAAGTTCCGGACCCTCCAGCATGGCCCACACGACAGTTACAGTGATGTGGTGCATGGACTGGGGACCCACTTTGACAAGTGGACCCAAGGACTGTCGGTGACCACCTTTGCACAGCTGCGAGACCTGATGATCAAAGACCAGTTCTTTCATGTTTGCCCAGCTGAGATGCGACAGTTCGTGATGGACAGAGAACCCAAAGACGTGACGAAAGCAGCGCAGATTGCCGATGCCTATGAGGCCAACCGTAGATCGGAAGCGCGGAAGCCAGTCACCACCAGCTGGAGAGGGGGTAAGCCTGCAACCAACGCCAGTACCCCTGCCAGCCAGCACACCAGAGGTCCTGTCCCCGTAGCCAACAGCACCAGACCTACCACCGAACCTTGCAAGTGTTACCACTGCAATCAGACTGGTCATATCAGTACCTACTGCCCAGCCAAGCAGAAGAACACCCAAGCCAAGGCCCCAGGGCCTAATGCAGCAGTTCTTTTGGTGGGTGGTGTGGTTGGGAGGGTGTGTGACAACGTACAGCCCGTCACTTTGGGAGGCCATGTTGCTACAGGCCTCAAAGACACCGGGGCTGAACGAACCCTCATCCGACCCGAACTGGCGGCCCCTGAAGAAATCATTCCGGGGAAAACCCTAACTGTCACTGGGATTGGGGGCATCAGCTGTCCCTTACCGATGGCCCGGGTTTTTATTGATTGGGGTGCTGGGAGCGGGGTGAAGGAAGTGGGGCTGTCTGATAATTTGCCCACTGATGTTTTGTTGGGGACTGATTTGGGGAGGATGTTTGCATACTACGTTCCTGACACCCCTCCCCAATCTACTAATGCGGGTAAAGTTAACCCTGATGATGATGATGATGATGATGGGAAATCGCATGTGTTACCTGACCATGCTTTATCTTGTAATGATGCATCTAATAACCATTTTTTCCCTAGGATTGATGGTGAAAATGTTGTACCTGTGCCAGCTGAACCTGATAATGATTCTTCTGTGAAGGTTAATGTGTCCATAGGTACAGGCGTGCCCAGCCACGTCGCTCTGCAGAGTGAGACGGCTGAGGAACCCCTAACAGGGGCAAGTGTCGGTGCTACAGGAAATGGGGAGATGCATGGGAACCGTGAGGAAGGTGATGCCATGAAAGTGACCAGTGCCACCGAGGAAGGTAACTGGCCCATAAGTAGCACTGCCCCTGGAGTGTTGGGGGTGGATGGGGAGGTAGAGCCCATAGCAGCGCCGGCTGATGGGTCTTTAGAAATCCCCGGGGAGACAGCCTACGTAGCTGCTGTCACCCGCAGTCAGAGTGCCCGGAACGCAGATAACTGTCGGCCTTCCGGACCCTCCTCAGTCATTACTGTGACTGAACCAGAGGTGGACCCAGAGCAGGTCCAAGAGGGTTCCCGTGGGGAAGGGACCCTGACGTCGCTTCTGGCTTCCCCTAGCCAGGAGTTTCAGGCCGCTCTGCACACAGATGCGAGCCTAGAGAGTTTGAGACAACTTGCCGGGACGCACTTCTCCAAGGCTGATAAGGAGAAGGTGTTCTGGGAACGAGGAAGGTTGTACCGGGAGACAGTACCCGGAGAATCACAAAAGGAGTGGTTGAGGGAAAGACAGCTGGTCGTCCCGCAGCAATTCCGGGGTGAGTTGTTGCGGATTGCCCATGAGATCCCGCTAGTTGGACACTTGGGGATCAGCAAAACTAAGGCCCGGCTGTCTCAACACTTCTATTGGCCTAAGATGGGGACAGATGTGTCAAACTAATGCCGCTCCTGTATCACTTGTCAAAGAGTGGGGAAGGCGGGGCCTGCTATTAAGGCTCCCCTGATCCCTTTGCCAGTGATAGAGGAGCCTTTCCAGAGGATCGCGGTGGACATTGTGGGCCCGCTGGCCGTCCCCAGCAGCTCTGGAAAGCAATACATCCTTACTGTGGTAGACTATGCTACCCGGTACCCAGAGGCAGTAGCTCTGTCATCAACTAGGGCAGATAAGGTGGCGGATGCCCTGTTGGCCATCTTTTCACGTGTAGGATTTCCCAGGGAAATGCTTACTGATCAAGGGACCCAATTTATGTCTCGCATAATGGAGGCTCTCTGTAAGAGAATGCAGGTGAAGCACCTGGTATCGAGTGCGTATCACCCACAGACCAATGGCTTGTGTGAACGCTTCAATGGTACCCTCAAACAGATGCTACGCATGCTGGTTGAGACTCAAGGGCGCGACTGGGAGCGGTACCTCCCACACCTGCTGTTCGCTTACCGAGAGGTTCCGCAGGCCTCGACGGGGTTCTCCCCCTTCGAGCTCCTGTACGGCAGGCGAGTCCGGGGACCCCTTGGGTTGGTAAGAGAATCCTGGGAAGAGGAGCCGAACCCTTCTGAAGTGTCCATAGTGGAGTATGTCATGCGCTTCCGTGACAAGATGCAGACCTTGACGCAGTTGGTGCATGACAACATGACGCAGGCTCAGGCTGACCAGAAGCACTGGTACGACCAGAACGCCCGGGAGCGGACCTACCACGTGGGTCAAAAGGTGTGGGTGCTGGTCCCCGTACCAACGGATAAGCTTCAGGCAGCCTGGGAGGGCCCGTACGTCGTCCACCAACAGCTCAACCCAGTCACGTACGTGGTCACGCTTGACCACGCTCGGGGTAGGCAAAAGGCCTTTCACGTCAACATGATGAAGGCTCATCACGAACGTGAACCTTTCGTCCTACCGGTCTGCAGCTTACCCGAAGACGGGGAGGAAGACACCCTCCTGGACTTGCTGGCCCAAGCCAAGGCCAATGGGTCCATCGAGGATGTGGAGGTAAGCGCCTCGTTAACTGAACCCCAGCGGGTGCAGTTGCAAACCACACTGGAACCCTTCCGGGTCGTATTCTCCAACCGACCTGGGAGGACTGAGTTAGCAGTCCACAAGGTGGACACCGGGAATCACGCCCCACTACGGCGAACACCCTATCGAATCTCTGACCAGGTGCAGCAGACTATGCGCCAAGAGATCGATGAGATGTTACAGCTGGGGGTGATTCGACGGTCAAAGAGCGCGTGGGCATCACCTGTAGTTCTCGTGCCAAAGAAGGACCGGACCACCCGGTTCTGCGTGGACTACAGGGGGCTCAACGCCATCACAGCCTCGGATGCGCACCCAATGCCGCACATGGAGGAGCTGCTTGAGAAGTTAGCTGGTGCAGATTACCTAACAATAATGGATCTGAGTCGAGGATACTGGCAGATTCCCCTGAGCCCCGAGGCGCAGGAAAAGTCCGCCTTTATCACACCCTTTGGACTGTACGAGTCCACGGTCATGCCCTTCGGCATGAAGAATGCCCCTGCCACTTTCCAGCGGATGGTCAACCTCCTGCTTCAGGGACTGGAAACGCACGCCGTGGCGTACTTGGATGACATTGCCATCTTCAGTCCCTCCTGGAAGGAACACCTGCAGCATCTCGAGGAGGTGCTCAGGCGAATTCACCAAGCAGGACTGACTATCAAGCCGGGAAAGTGTCAGATGGGCATGAGGGAGGTTCACTACCTGGGGCACCGGGTAGACGGGAACACCCTGAAGCCAGAGCCTGACAAAGTGGGAGTGATCGTGAACTGTCCCACTCCCTTGACCAAGAAACAGGTGATGTCCTTCTTGGGCACTGCAGGGTACTATAGGCGCTTCGTAAAGCACTATAGTAGCCTGGCAAAACCTTTGACGGACCTCACCAGGAAGAAGCTACCTCACATTGTCAACTGGACAGATGGCTGTGAGGGGGCCTTCCAGGCGTTGAAAACCGCACTGTGCAACGCCCCTGTGTTGAAAGCAGTCGACAGCAGTCGACCGTTCTTGATGCAGACCGACGCCAGCGAGTTTGGCCTTGGTGCTGTACTCAGCCAGGTTGACTCGGAGGACCAAGAGCACCCCGTGTTATACCTGAGCTGGAAACTTTTGCCGAGGGAAGTGGCCTTCTCCACCATCGAGAAGGAGTGCCTGGCCATAGTCTGGGCCCTGCAGCGCTTGCAGCCCTACTTGTACGGTCACACCTTCACTGTGGTGACCGACCACAACCCTCTGCGCTGGCTAAATGCCATGTGTGGAACCAACGGCAGGTTGCTACGCTGGAGCCTTGCCCTTCAGCAGTTTGACTTCACCATTGAACATAAAACGGGCAAAGAGCATGGGAATGCAGATGGACTCTCCCGCCAGGGTGAACCTACTGAGGTGCCCATGGAGGCATACCGTGGGGTACTGCCTCCCTAGCGCACACTAAAAGGGGGAGGTGTCATATGGTATGAAATATCATATAAGTTTAGTTGCTCGTCAGCTCATGAGGTGGGCTAAACCCCCCCTTCACTAGCTGACTCTACTTGTTTCTCTCTGGGCTACATACTGTATGCTAGAAGGGGGTTTTATTGCCCTGGGGTCGTAAATTTCAGGCTCAGAGGAAAGTCCCTCACCCCTCCCACCTTCACTAGTTCAAACTGGAAAAGTGGCTCCAAGATTCAGGAAAGATTCTTTGTTTGGTTTTGGTACGATATTATGCACCATGTTTACGGTAAGAACACGAAAATATATATTCGTATTCCCACTTGGTGTAGGTACCCATCCCTTGAAACTCGGGCTTCTAACTCCGTCTGGTAAAGAAGTAGGGTTTTCTCTGTAAATATGTATCCCAGATAGGACATATTTGATCTCATTAGAATGCTCACGTTAACCCGAGATGATTGATGGGTTTGTTAGAACTATGACGTGTTTTGTAGTGAAGTTATAGAAATTAGAGAGAATAGTTTAAAGTTTAGGCAGAATGTAGAGAGAGGAGGGTCTGGATAAGCCAGCCTTTCTGTGATGTCACAGCCTTAAGGGTTTACGTGTCTGGCAGGCTCTGAGGAGGCACCCTTCTGCTGGATTTCTTCTTCTGGACTCCTTTGTCCTATTGTTCTGGAAGAGCTGAGTACATCCCATGGACTGGGATGTATGGAAACTGCACTAGCCTGGGGTGCCCGCCATGCTTTTAACATGTGAGTGTTATGTTTTCTCTTTTATTCCCTTTATGTTATAATTACCCATGTACATATTTGCAATTGTCTCATTTGTAACATCTTTATAAAATATTTTTGATAAAGCACTGCCTAATTTTTTTTAATGGGATATACTATTATATGTTAGTTCTTCTCCATGCTCTAAAAGCTGTACCCTAAGTCTCTTGAAGAGAATTACGCTACTGTGTTGGGTTAGCTTCGGACCCGTTTAATCGAAGCTGGTGGCAGCGAGAAGTGTGCAGACTTTTGGATTATGTTGTAGTGGCTGCGGCGTTAATAATTATTGTTCCTGCCTGAGTGGGAGTAGTTATCGCGTCGCTGCAGCGTGCCCAATAGCCAGTACATAGCAGGCAGCCTTTCTGGCGACTAATTACCCAGGGTGCAGTACCTAATCTGACCTGAGAGTAAAGGGGGCGCCAGAGAGCTGCAAGTGTTAAGTGGAACTGTAAGCGGGATATACATAAATCCCTGCAGTTCGTGGTATATAGAAAAGCAGTGGGATACCTAGAATAAGCCCCTACTGTAAACTAAGAGGTCAATAGCCTTGTGTGTGTTTTTTCATCACATTGTGGAGTGGAGGGATAACTAAGATAAGCCCCCTGCACATGTGATAGCCGTCTGTTGGCCTAAAGTCACCTCAATCCGTGACGTAGGGGTGACGGTCACGGTAGGAATCCTGACCAATTGGAGACAGCGGTCAGGGGAATCGTGACATGCTCATTTGCCATTTATCAGCCCAAGCTTCTAGTTTACATAAATCATCCTGTAATATAAAATTGTCCTCCTCTGTATTGATTACCCTGCAGAGTTTAGTGCCATCTGCAAATATTGAAATTCTGCTCTGAATGCCCCCTACAAGGTCATTAATAAATATGTTAAAAAGAAGAGGGCCCAATACTGACCCCTGTGGTACCCCACTGCTAACCGCGACCCAGTCCGAGTGTGTTCCATTAATAACCACCCTTTGTTTCCTATCCCTGAGCCAGCTCTCAACCCACTTGCACATATTTTCCCCTATCCCCATTATTCTCATTTTATGTATCAACCTTTTGTGTGGCACCGTATCAAAAGCTTTTGAAAAGTTCATATACACTACGTCCACTGGGTTCCCTTGGTCCAATCCGGAACTTCCTCTTCATAGAAACTGATCAGATTAGTCTGACATGAACGGTCCCTAGTAAACCCATGTTGATATTGGGTCATGAGTAGGGTTGAGCGACTTTTAGTTTTTTAGGGTCGAGCCGGGTTTCACAAAACCCGACTATCTCAACAGTCGAGTCGAGTGGAATCGGCCGATTATCGCGAAAAGTCGGGGATCGACCGAAACACGAAACCCAATGCAAGTCAATGGGGGAGCATAGTCGGCAGTGAGTGGAGGCCCGGAAAACATGTACAGTGCCCATTTTAATGGCAAAAACATACATTCTTGTTACTGAAGCTTGTCAATCTTAATTTACCTTATAATAATAGTAAGGCATTGGAAATTGGGGGTCATTTGGCTAAAGTTGTGGGGGGTAGGGCTGGTTCAAGTATTTAGTGGGCCCAGGAAATCTCGACCACGTCACGGCAGTGGAGCAGGGAGAGGTAAGTATTTCAACTTTGCAAGTGCTGTGATCCTGAGCAAGCAGGGGGGCCCACTCGTTGGCACTGGCACAGGGCCCCTCAAAGTACGGCGGTGTGTTTGCACGGCGGGGGCGCCTCCCACCAGCAGCGACACTTTTGCGTACTATGAGGGGCCCTGTGCCAGTGATGTCACCAACGAGTATTCCTCCCCCCACCTAATGAAGGAACCTGCACTTTCATCTGCACCTTCCTCTTTGTCCCCATGTAAGGTGGTATGGTATGCGGGAAGGGGAACCTGACTTTCAGCAGGGTCACAATCTTGCTGTGTAGCGTGCACGGGGAATGTTGCGTTATGGGTCAATGTACCAGCAGACTCATCTATCACTGGCTGGGCAATGGGCAGGATGAGGAGGAAACACAGATATAGGCCCAAAGAATAAAGTGGGCTAAATGCAGTTCAAAATTGGTAACAGGACTAACCAGGGGGCATTTCTTTGTTCAGTGGAGTACAACTGTAATGAGAGGCTGACAGTGAGTAGGCCCAAATCAGTAAGTAGGCTAAATGCAGTTCAAAATTGGTAATAGAAGTAAACAGGCGGCACTGGTTTGTTCAGTGGAGGAGAACATCAAGGAGCGGCAGACACCGATAGTAGGCCCCAACCCAACTAGTAGGCCAAATGCAGTCTAACATTAACAACTACTTAACGAGAGCCTGAAAATGGAATTTCAGGACAGGAAACCAGGATAACAGCAAGGAGCGGCAGACACAGTTAGTAGGCCCCAACCCAACTAGTAGGCCAAATGCAGTTGTTCCATTTAACAACTATTTAACAAGAGCCTGAAGATAGAAGCTCAGGAAAGGCAACCAGGAGAACACCTTGGAGCGGCAGACACTGTTTGTAGGCCCCAAGCAAACTAGTAGCCCCACTGCAGTTTTAAAATTCCGATAGGCTGAAAACCTGATAATTGGAGGTCATTTTTTAAAGAGGACAGCTGTATTGAGTGGCGCAGCCAGACACTGCAAGTAGGCCTTACACCACAAAGTTGGCTCGACGCAGGTTTAAAAAAGGTTACATGGGTACACGGTCTTCATTGGTGTGCTCAGTGGAGGACAATTGGAAGGAGGGACCGCAGAAAGACTTAGTAGGCCTAAAATAACAAAATAGGCTCTATGCAGCTTCGAATATGTGGCAACCTGAAGAACACCTTGGAGCAGGAGACACCGTCTCTACAACCCAGACCCAACTTGTAGGCCTAATGCAGTGTTGTTTCAACAACTACTTAACAAGAGCATGAAGATTGAAGCTATGGAGAGGCAACCTGGAGAACACCTTGAAGCGGGAGACACCATCTCTACAAGCCAGACCCAACTTGTAGGCCTAATGCAGTGTTGTTTCAACAACTACTTAAGGAGAGCTAGAAGATAGAAGCTATGGAGAGGCAACCTGGAGACCACCATGGAGAGGCAACCTGGAGAACACCTTGGAGCGGCAGACACCGTCTCTACAACCCAGACCCAACTTGTAGGCCTAATGCAGTGTTGTTTCAACAACTACTTAACAAGAGCATGAAGATTGAAGCTATGGAGAGGCAACCTGGAGAACAACTTACAGCGGGAGACACCATCTCTACAAGCCAGACCCAACTTGTAGGCCTAATGCAGTGTTGTTTCAACAACTACTTAAGGAGAGCTAGAAGACAGAAGCTATGGAGAGGCAACCTGGGGACCACCATGGAGAGGCAACCTGGAGAACACCTTGGAGCGGCAGACACCGTCTCTACAACCCAGACCCAACTTGTAGGCCTAATGCAGTGTTGTTTCAACAACTACTTAACAAGAGCATGAAGATTGAAGCTATGGAGAGGCAACCTGGAGAACACCTTGCAGCGGGAGACACCATCTCTACAACCCAGACCCAACTTGTAGGCCTAATGCAGTGTTGTTTCAACAACTACTTAACAAGAGCATGAAGATTAAAGGTATGGAGAGGCAACCTGGAGAACACCATGGAGAGGCAACCTGGAGAACACCTTGGAGCGGCAGACACCGTCTCTACAACCCAGACCCAACTTGTAGGCCTAATGCAGTGTTGTTTCAACAACTCCTTAACAAGAGCATGAAGATTGAAGCTATGGAGAGGCAACCTGGAGAACACCTTGCAGCGGGAGACACCGTCTCTACAACCCAGACCCAACTTGTAGGCCTAATGCAGTGTTGTTTCAACAACTACTTAACAAGAGCATGAAGATTGAAGCTATGGAGATGCAACCTGGAGAACACCTTGGAGCGGCAGACATCGTCTCTACAACCCAGACCCAACTTGTAGGCCTAATGCAGTGTTGTTTCAACAACTACTTAAGAGCTTCAAGATAGAAGCGAAGGAGAGGCAACAGAGAGAACACCTTGGAGAGGAAGACTCAGTATGTAGACCACAACGAAACTTGTGTCCCCAATGCAGTTTTATAATTCTGACAAGCTGAAAATCCGCCATTTTTTTTTTAGAGGAGGACAGCTGTATTAAGTAGCGCAGACAGACACTGCTAGTAGGCCTTACACCACAAAGTAGGCTCACTGCAGGATGACAAAAAGTTACATGGGTACACGGTCGGCATTGGTGTGCTCAGCGGAGGACAAATGGAAGGAGGGACCGCAGACAGACTTAGTAGGCCTAAAATAAAAAAAATTTGCCTCAAAGCAGTTTCAATTATCTTGCAGGGGTACACAAGCAGCATTGGTGTGTTCAGCGGAGGACGATTGGAAGGAGTGTCTGACACAGTTAGTACTCCCAAAAAATAAATAGATGTTAATGTCTCGCAAAACAACAAAAACAAAAAACAAAAGGGTGGCATACTTAGGTACAGGGGTGGGCTCCTCTGCTGAGTTTCAAACATAGTAATTTGGTGCTAAGTATTTACTGGTGCCAATATAGGACACTGACCCTGACTATTTTAACTAGCATCGTACATGTCAACAAATTGGTATTGTCAGTGCCAGGCATTGAAGGATGTCAGCGCATAGGCTAAACATTGGTGGAGCTGTGAGAGATAATTTTGCAAGTGGTAGAGCACTGTTTGAGCTGGGGGGGGAACTCTCTTGTGGCCGGCGGTACAGGCCCAGGGCCCCTCATGTTACAACGGTGTGTCTGACGTTGGGTGCGCACCACCACCGCCAGAGACAGTTTATTGTACTATGAGGGACCCAGTTGCAGTGCCGTCGACCAAAAGCGGGCACACCCACCTCTTCAGACAAACGGCACTCTCACGGGTGCTTGCGCCAAGTGGCGCGACCACGGCCCCGTGGGGGGAGTTAGCCCATTTAGGGAGGTGTAAACATGTTGTAAGCTGGACAAACAGCTGCTGCAAATTAAGAGATTGGAACAGTCAGTAAGACAAGTCCACAAGCAAGACCTTTTTATAGGAAAGCTAGGTGTCAGCCGGGAAAGGTGGGGCAAAATAATTTGAAATGCATGAGTGGTTCATTTTAATCAAGGTTAGATCATCAACATTTTGGGTAGCCAGATGAGTCCTTTTTTCGGTCAATATTGAACCAGCAGCACTGAATACTCTTTCTGATAGCACACTAGCTGCTGGGCAAGCAAGCTCCTGCAATGCATATTCTGCCAATTCAGACCAGGTGTCTATTTTGGATGCCCAGTAATCAAATGGGAATGACGGTTGAGGGAGAACATCGATAAGGGATGAAAAATAGTTAGTAACCATACTGGACAAATGTTGTCTCCTGTCACTTTGAATTGTTGCTGTAGTACCTGTCCTGTCTGCGGTCATTGCGAAATCACTCCACAACCTGGTCAGAAAACCCCTCTGTCCAACGCCACTTCTGATTTGTGCAACTCTAACACCTCTGCCCTGTTGCCCCCTGCAGCTCGTGTGAGAACCATCACCGGCGCTGTGTGCTGGGAATGCCTGAATCAAACGGTCTACAAGAGTTGCTTGTTTGGTTGCTAATATTTGTTCGAGGTTCTCATGTGGCATGATATTTTGCAATTTGCCTTTACAGCGAGGATCAAGGAGGCAGACCAACCAGTAATCGTCATCGGTCATCATTTTAATAATGCGTGGGTCCCTTTTGAGGATACGTAAGGCATAATCCGCCATGTGGGCCAAAGTTCCAGTTGTCAAATCTGCGGTTGTGCTGGGTTGAGGGGCAGTTTCAGGCAAATCTACGTCACTTGTCTCCCTAAAAAACCCTGAACCCGGCCTTGCAATGCCACCAGTTGCTATTGGCCCTGGAGAAGCTTCCTCAAACAAAAAATACTCATCCCTATCATCCCCCTCATCCTCCTCCTCTTCGCCCGCTACCTCGTCCTGTAGACTGCCCTGACCAGACAATGGCTGACTGTCATCAAGGCTTCCCTCTTCCTCGGCTGCAGACGCCTGCTCTTTTATGTGCGTCAAACTTTGCATCAGCAGACGCATTAGGGGGATGCTCATGTTTATTATGGCGTTGTCTGCACTAACCAGCCGTGTGCATTCCTCAAAACACTGAAGGACTTGACACATGTCTTGTACCTTCGACCACTGCACACCTGACAACTCCATGTCTGCCATCCAACTGCCTGCCCGTGTATGTGTATCCTCCCACAAATACATAACAGCACGCCTCTGTTCGCACAGTCTCTGAAGCATGTGCAGTGTGGAGTTCCACCTTGTTGCAACGTCGATGATTAGGCGATGCTGGGGAAGGTTCAAAGACCGCTGATGGTTTTGCATACGGCTGGAGTACACGGGCGAACGGCGGATATGCGAGCAAAGTCTGCGCACTTGGAGGAGCAGGTCGGGTAACCCCGGATAACTTTTCAGGAAGCACTGCACCACCAGGTTTAAGGTGTGAGCCAGGCAAGGAATGTGTTTCAGTTGTGAAAGGGCTATGGCAGCCATAAAATTCCTTCCGTTATCACTCACTACCTTGCCTGCCTCAAGATGTACAGTGCCCAGCCATGACTGAGTTTCTTTCTGCAAGAACTCGGACAGAACTTCCGCGGTGTGTCTGTTGTCGCCCAAACACTTCATTGCCAATACAGCCTGCTGACGCTTGCCACTAGCTGTCCCATAATGGGACACTGTTGTGAATTCTGTGGCAGAGCTCCCTCCTGTGGTCACAAGTGGTACTTCGGCTGATTCTCTCTGTGAGCTTCCATTGGTGGAGGAGAGTGGTACTGCGGCTTCTGAGTTTCCTTCCTCAGGTGATGTGGTGAAGTCGTTAGGTGCTGCTCTATTTAACTCCACCTAGTGCTTTGATCCTGGCCTCCAGTCAATGTTCTAGTATTGGACCTGTTTCCTCCTGGATCGTTCCTGTGGCCTGCTGCTCTGCATATCTAAGTTCTGCTTTTGCTATTTGTTTGCTGTTTTTTTTTCTGTCCAGCTTGCTTATTTGTTTTTCTTGCTTGCTGGAAGCTCTGGGACGCAGAGGGTGTACCTCCGTGCCGTTAGTTCGGTACGGAGGGTCTTTTTGCCCCCTTTGCGTGGTTGTTTGTAGGGTTTTGTGTTGACCGCAAAGTTACCTTTCCTATCCTCGCTCTGTTCAGAAAGTCGGGCCTCACTTTGCTAAATCTATTTCATCTCTACGTTTGTCTTTTCATCTTAACTCACAGTCATTATATGTGGGGGCTGCCTTTTCCTTTGGGGTATTTCTCTGAGGCAAGGTAGGCTTATTTTCTATCTTCAGGCTAGCTAGTTTCTCAGGCTGTGCCGAGTTGCATAGGGAGCGTTAGGCGAAATCCACGGCTGCCTCTAGTGTGGTTGGAGAGGATTAGGGATTGCGGTCAGCAGAGTTCCCACGTCTCAGAGCTCGTTCTATGTTTTTGGGTTATTGTCAGGTCACTGTATGTGCTCTGACTTCTATGTCCATTGTGGTACTGAATTACCAGATCATAACAGGACACCTCGTGTGCAACAGTGGCAGCTGCGGATGGAGTGGTTGTGCGACTGCGGTCTGTGGACGAGCTCTTGCTTCTGCAGGAGGACTAGGAGGAGGAGGAGGGGGGGGCGAACGGCTACAGCCAACTTTCCTAGACCGTGGGCTTGGCAGAACTGTCCCAATATTGCTGTCCCCTGTGGACCCTGCATCCACCACATTAACCCAGTGTGCCGTGATGGACACAAAACATCCCTGGCCATGCCTACTGGTCCATGCATCTGTTGTCAGGTGCACCTTTGTACTCACAGATTGCCTGAGTGCATGGACGATGCGCTCTTTAACATGCTGGTGGAGGGCTGGGATGGCTTTTCTCGAAAAGAAGTGTCGACTGGGTAGCTCGTAGCGTGGTTCAGCGTAGTCCATCAGGGCTTTGAAAGCTTCGCTTTCAACTAACCGGTAGGGCATCATCTCTAATGAGATTAGTCTAGCAATGTGGGCGTTCAAACCCTGTGTACGCGGATGCGAGGATGAGCACTTCCTTTTCCTAACGAGAGTCTCATGTAGGGTGAGTTGGACTGGAGAACTGCAGATGGTGGAACTAGCGGGGGTGCCGGTGGACATGGCAGACTGAGAGAGGGTTGGAGATGGTATTCTTGCTGGTGCCCTACATGCAGTGTTTCCTACTACGAAACTGGTGATTCCCTGACTGCTTTGGCCTGGCGACGAAATCTGCACATTTACTGCAGGTGGTGCGGGAAATGGTGGGCTTACAGTGAGGGAAGGGATGTAGCGTTGCTGACTAGCTTCATTGGCCGTGGGTGCTACAACCTTAAGGGACGTTTGGTAGTGAGTCCAGGCTTGCAAATGCATGGTGGTTAAATGTCTATGCATGCAACTTGTATTTAGACTTTTAAGATTCTGACCTCTGCTTAAGGTAGTTGAACATTTTTGACAGATGACTTTGCGCTTATCATTTGGATGTTGTTTAAAAAAATGCCAGACTGCCCTCTTTTTACTATCGGATACCTTTTCAGGCATTGCAGACTGAGCTTCTTTAACTGGATGGCCACGCTGTCCTACAACTGGTTTTGGCTTTGCCACACGTTTTTGGCCAGATACGAACCCGGCAGATGGAACCTGTTGCAATGTTGATGCCTGCTGCGGCCCCTCCTCATCCGCTTCAGAACTACTGCCGCCTGCACCCTGTTCCCCCAATGGCTGCCAATCGTGGTCAACAACTGGGTCATCTATGACCTCCTCTTCTATCTCGTGTGCAACTTCGTCTGTGTCACCGTGTAAGCCAGCGGTATAGCGTTTGTGACGGGGCACCATAGTCTCATCAGGGTCTGATTCTGGATCAGTACACTGCGAGGGCAATGTTCTGGTCTGAGTCAAAGGAACAGCATAGTAATCTGGCTGTGGCTGTGCGTCTGTGCACTCCATGTCCGATTCAACTTGTAATGGGCATGGCCTGTTAACTGTTTCACTTTCTAACCCAGGAACGGTATGTGTAAAGAGCTCCATGGAGTAACCCGTTGTGTCGCCTGACGCATCCTTCTCTGTTGTTCTTGGTGAAGAAGACAAGGAAGCGACTTGTCCCTGACCGTGAACATCCACTAAAGACGCGCTGCTTTTACATTTAGCAGTTTCAGAAGAGGAGGCGAAAGAGCTAGAGGCTGAGTCAGCAAGGAAAGCCAAAACTTGTTCTTGCTGCTCCGGCTTTAAAAGCGGTTTTCCTACTCCCAGAAAAGGGAGCGTTCGAGGCCTTGTGTAGCCAGACGACGAACCTGGCTCAACAACTCGAGACTTAGGTGCTATATTGCTTTTCCCATGACCACCTGATGCTCCACCACCACTTCCATCATTACCAGCTGGCAATGACCGCCCACGGCCACGACCTCTTCCACCAGACTTCCTCATTGTTTGAAAAACATAACCAAACTAACGGTATTTGTTACTGTAAAACCAGTTACAAGGTGAACTCAAACTTCTGTTGGATTTTTATATCCCTTTATAGGTGGGTGAGACTGCAGGGAAAATCAGGCCCAATGTATAACAGTACACAGCTTCAGTGGCAGACAGATATGCCACTAACAGGACTGACGCTGATGCAGACACTAACAATTAAAATCTCCCCCTTTTTATTTTTTTCTGGGACAATATTGAAGAAATGTGGCCCACTCTTATACAGTATATGTTCTGTGGCACAAAATTAGAGACAGATGCCACACACAGCACTGGCACTGAGGCAGAATTGCCAATCTTAATCTCCCACTATTTGTTTTTTTTTTCCAGGGAGAATTTAAAAGAAATCTGGCCCAGTGTTACACACTAGGTTTCTTGTGGCACAAAATTAGAGACAGGTGGCACACACAGGACTGGCACCGAAGCAGGAATGCCAATCTTAGTCTCCCACTATTTTTATTTTTTCAGGGAGAATTGAAAAGAAATCTGGCCCAGTATTACACACTAGGTTTAATGTGGCGCAAAATTTGAGACAGGTGGCACACACAGGACTGGCACCGAAGCAGAAATGCCAATCTTAATCTCCCACTACTTTTTTTTTTTTCAGGGAGAATTTAAAAGAAATCTGGCCCAGTATTACACACTAGGTTTAATGTGGCACACAATTTGAGACAGGTGGCACACACAGGAGTGGCACTGAAGCAGAAATGCCAATCTTAATCTCCCACTATTTTTATTTTTTCAGGGGGAATTTAAAAGAAATCTGGCCCAGTATTACACACTAGGTTTAATGTGGCACAAAATTAGAGACAGATGCCACACACAGCACTGGCACTGAGGCAAAATTGCCAATCTTAATCTCCCACTATTTTTATTTATTTATGGGAGAATTGGCAAGAAATCAGGCCCACTGTTAGGCCGGCGTCACACTAGCGAGTTTTACGGACGTATGAGTGCAGAAAATACGTCCGTAAAACTCACAAAACAAACGTCCCAATTATTCTCTATGCCCCTGCTCCTATCTGCCGTATTTTACTGATCAGTATTATACGGCTTTCTACGGCCGTAGAAAATCGCAGCATGCTGCGTTTGTCACCGTATTGAGCAAATAAAACGCCAATGAAAGTCTATGGAAGCCCCAAAAATATGGATTACACACGGACCAGCAGTGTGACTTGCGAGAAATACGCAGCGCTGTTAGAGAGAAAAGCCGGCAATTCAGCACGGTGTACAGTAAAATCACACTGACAGCTTACAATAGAATAGGTATATATATATATAATGTCAGTGAGACATATATATATATATATATATTTTAATATTTCATCCAGCGCGATATAGCAGAAAGTCGGCAATTCAATTACCGGCTTTTGCTATCTCCTTCCTAAACCCGACATGATATGAGACATGGTTTACATACAGTAAACCATCTCATATCCCCATTTTTTTTGCATATTCCACACTACTATTGTTAGTAGTGTGTATGTGCAAAATTTGGCCGTTCTAGCTATTAAATTAAAGGGTTAAATGGCGGAAATAATTGGCATGTGCTCCCGCGCAATTTTCTCCGCCAGAGTAGTAAAGCCAGTGACTGAGGGCAGATATTAATAGCCTGGAGAGGGTCCACGGTTATTTGCCCCCCCTGGCTATAAACATCTGCCCCCAGCCACCCCAGAAAAGGCACATCTGGAAGATGCGCCTATTCTGGCACTTGGCCACTCTCTTCCCATTCCCGTGTAGCGGTGGGATATGGGGTAATGAAGGGTTAATGCCACCTTGCTATTGTAAGGTGACATTAAGCCAAATTAATAATGGAGAGGCGTCAATTATGACACCTATCCATAATTAATCCAATACTAGTAAAGGGTTAAAAAAAAACACATTTAAAAATTATTTTACTGAAAAAATCACAAAGGTTGTTGTAATAATTTATTCTACGCTCAATCCACTCACTGAAGACCCTCGATCTGTAACAAAGTCAAAATAATAAACCAACAATATACATACCTTCCGAAGATCTGTAAAGTCCCACGATGTAAATCCATCTGAAGGGGTTAAAAAATTTTGCAGCCAGGAGTTCTGCTAATGCAGCGATGCTCCTTGCTGCAAAACCCCGGAGAATGAAGGTAAAGTAGGTCAATGACCTATATTTACCTGCATTTGCGGTGAGGCGCCCTCTGCTGGTTGTCCCTAGATCGTGGAAACTTTCCTAGAAAGCTCCCAGGCTCAAGATCATAAGAGGGCGCCCTCTGCTGGCTGTTCCTAGATCGTGGGAACTTTCCTAGAAAGCTCCCAGGCTCGAGTTCATAAGAGGGCGCCCTCTGCTGGTTGTCCTCATATGAACTCGAGCCTGGGAGCTTTCTAGGAAAGTTCCCACGCTCCAGGAACAGCCAGCAGAGGGCACCTCACCGCAAATGCAGGTAAATACAGGTCATTGACCTACTTTACCTTCATTCCCCGGGGTTTTGCAGCAAGGAGCAGCGCTGCATTAGCAGAACTCCTGGCTGCAAAATTTTTTAACCCCTTCAGATGGATTTACATCGTGGGACTTTACAGATCTTCGGAAGGTATGTATATTGTTGGTTTATTATTTTGACTTTGTTACAGATCGAGGGTCTTCAGTGTGTGGATTGGGCGTAGAATAAATTATTACAACAACCTTTGTGATTTTTTCATTAAAATAATTTTTAATAATGTGTGTGTGTTTTTTTAACCCTTTACTAGTATTGGATTAATTATGGATAGGTGTCATAATTGACGCCTCTCCATTATTAATTTGGCTTAATGTCACCCTACAATAGCAAGGTGGCATTAACCCTTCATTACCCCATATCCCACCGCTACACAGGAATGGGAAGAGAGTGGCCAAGTGCCAGAATAGGCGCATCTTCCAGATGTGCCTTTTCTGGGGTGGCTGGGGGCAGATGTTTTTAGCCTGGGGGGGGGGGGGGGGCAATAACCATGGACCCTCTCCAGGCTATTAATATCTGCCCTCAGTCACTGGCTTTACTACTCTGATGGAGAAAATTGCGCGGGAGCCCACGCCAATTTTTTCCGCCATTTAACCCTTGAATTTAATAGCTAGAATGGCCAAATTTTGCATATACACACTACTATCATTAGTAGTGTGGAATATGCAAAAAAAAGGTGATATGACATGATTTACTGTATGTAAACCATGTCTCATATCATGTCGGGTTTAGGAAGGAGATAGCAAAAGCCGGCAATTGAATTACCGACTTTAAAGCTATCTAGCGCTGTGTGAAATATTAATATATATACAGTGGGGCAAAAAAGTATTTAGTCAGTCCGCAATAGTGCAAGTTCCACCACTTAAAAAGATGAGAGGCGTCTGTAATTTACATCATAGGTAGACCTCAACTATGGGAGACAAACTGAGAAAAAAAATCCAGAAAATCACATTGTCTGTTTTTTTAACAATTTATTTGCATATTATGGTGGAAAATAAGTATTTGGTCAGAAACAAACAATCAAGATTTCTGGCTCTCACAGACCTGTAACTTCTTCTTTAAGAGTCTCCTCTTTCCTCCACTCATTACCTGTAGTAATGGCACCTGTTTAAACTTGTTATCAGTGTAAAAAGACACCTGTGCACACCCTCAAACAGTCTGACTCCAAACTCCACTATGGTGAAGACCAAAGAGCTGTCAAAGGACACCAGAAACAAAATTGTAGCCCTGCACCAGGCTGGGAAGACTGAATCTGCAATAGCCAACCAGCTTGGAGTGAAGAAATCAACAGTGGGAGCAATAATTAGAATATGGAAGACATACAAGACCACTGATAATCTCCCTCGATCTGGGGCTCCACGAAAAATCCCACCCCGTGGGGTCAGAATGATCACAAGAACGGTGAGCAAAAATCCCAGAACCACGCGGGGGGACCTAGTGAATGAACTGCAGAGAGCTGGGACCAATGTAACAAGGCCTACCATAAGTAACACACTACGCCACCATGGACTCAGATCCTGCAGTGCCAGACGTGTCCCACTGCTTAAGCCAGTACATGTCCGGGTCCGTCTGAAGTTTGCTAGAGAGCATTTGGATGATCCAGAGGAGTTTTGGGAGAATGTCCTATGGTCTGATGAAACCAAACTGGAACAGTTTGGTAGAAACACAACTTGTCGTGTTTGGAGGAAAAAGAATACTGAGTTGCATCCATCAAACACCATACCTACTGTAAAGCATGGTGGTGGAAACATCATGCTTTGGGGCTGTTTCTATGCAAAGGGGCCAGGATGACTGATCCGGGTACATGAAAGAATGAATGGGGCTATGTATCGTGAGATTTTGAGTGCAAACCTCCTTCCATCAGCAAGGGCATTGAAGATGAAACGTGGCTGGGTCTTTCAACATGACAATAATCCAAAGCACACCGCCAGGGCAACGAAGGAGTGGCTTCGTAAGAAGCATTTCAAGGTCCTGGAGTGGCCTAGCCAGTCTCCAGATCTCAACCCTATAGAAAACCTTTGGAGGGAGTTGAAAGTCCGTGTTGCCAAGCGAAAAGCCAAAAACATCACTGCTCTAGAGGAGATCTGCATGGAGGAATGGGCCAACATACCAACAACAGTGTGTGGCAACCTTGTGAAGACTTACAGAAAACGTTTGACCTCTGTCATTGCCAACAAAGGATATATTACAAAGTATTGAGATGAAATTTTGTTTCTGACCAAATACTTATTTTCCACCATAATATGCAAATAAATTGTTAAAAAAACAGACAATGTGATTTTCTGGATTTTTTTTTCTCAGTTTGTCTCCCATAGTTGAGGTCTACCTATGATGTAAATTACAGACGCCTCTCATCTTTTTAAGTGGTGGAACTTGCACTATTGCTGACTGACTAAATACTTTTTTGCCCCACTGTATATATATATATATATATGTCTACTGACTGATATATATATATATATATATCGACAGTATATATGTTTTTTTTTTTTTTACACATGGATCCCTATGGAGCCGTATGTTGGTTTTGCAAGCCTGCGAGAAAAACACACAGTACGGATGCCATACGGATTACATACGGAGGATGCCATGCGCAAAAAACGCTGACACACCCTGCCTACGGAGGAGCTACGGACCACTATTTTGGGGACTTTTCAGCGTATTATGGCCGTAATATACGGACCGTATTATCTTACGCTGAGTGTGAGGCCGGCCTTAGACTGTATGTTTTCTGTGCCAGAAAATGAGACACAGATGCCACACACAGGACTGCCACTGATGCAGATTTGCCAATTTGAATCTGCACCCTTTTTTTCTTCAGGGAGACTAGTGAATAAATCTGGGCCACTGTATTAGATTATATTTTCTGTGGCAGAAAGTGGCTTGAAGAGATATAACGAAACAAAAAAAAACAAAAAAAGGGACTGTACTACAATTACTATCTCCCTGCAGTAATCTCAGCAAAGTATGGCAGGCAGCAATAACAAGGAGTGGACTGCTGCACAAAAAAAGTCAAAAGTGTGGACAAACAAACAAGAAAGCTGTGCAGAAAGGAAGGAGCAACAGGATTTGTGCTTTGAAAAAAGCAGTTGGTTTGCACAGCGGTGTACAAACAGCAATGCAGCTATCAGGGAGCCTTCTAGGGGAGCCCAATGAGCTACAGCGCTGAGGAAAAAAAAATGTCGCTCCCACTGTCCCTGCAAATAAAAGGTGGTGTTGGACAGTGGAAATCGCTACAGCACAAGCGGTTTGGGGGTTAATGGACCCTGCCTAACGCTATCCCTGCTTCTGACGAAGCGGCAGCAACCTCTCCCTATGCTCAGATCAGCAGCAGTAAGATGGCGGTCGGCGGAAACGCCCCTTTATAGCCCCTGTGACGCCGCAGACAGCAAGCCAATCACTGCAATGCCCTTCTCTAAGATGGTGGGGACCAGCACCTATGTCATCACGCTGCCCACACTCTGCGTCCACCTTCATTGGCTGAGAAATGGCGCTTTTCGCGTTATTGAAACGCGACTTTGGGGCAAAAGTCGCGTACCGCATTGCCGACCCCACACAGGGATCGGGTCGGGTTTCATGAAACCCGACTGTGGCAAAAGTCGGCGACTTATGAAAATGAACGACCCGTTTCGCTCAACCCTAGTCATGAGGTTATTCCTCTTCAGATACTCCAGTATAGCATCCCTTAGAATGCCCTTCAGGATTTTACCCACAGTAGAGGTTAAGCTTACTGGCCGATATTTTCCGAGTTCAGTTTTTGTCCCCTTTTTGAATATTGGCACCACATTTGCTATACACCAGTCCTGTGGTACAGACCCTGTTATTATGGAGTCTTTAAAGATTAAAAATAATGGTCTATCAATGACTGTACTTAATTCCTGCAGTACTCGAGGGTGTATCCCATCTGGGCCCGGAGATTTGTCAATTTTAGTGATTTTTAGACGCCGCCGCACTTCCTGCTGGGTTAAGCAGGTGACATTTAATTGGGAATTTTTATCACTAGTCATTATGTCTGCCATGGGATTTTCTTGTGTAAATACTGATGAAAAAAAGTCATTTAGCATATTGGCTTTTTCCTCATCCTCATCCACCATTTCACCCAGACTATTTTTAAGGGGCCAACACCATCATTTTTTAGTTTCTTACTATTTATGTAGTTAAAGAATATTTTAGGATTATTTTTACTCTCTCTGGCAATGAGTCTCTCTGTCTCAATCTTTGCTGCCTTGATTTGCTTTTCACAGAATTTATATAATTTTCTGTAATTATTTAATGCCTCCTCACTACCTACTTCCTTTAAGTCTCTAAATGCTTTCTTTTTGTCCCTTATTGCGCCCCTTACAGCTCTATTTAGCCATATTGGTTTCCTCCTATTTCTGGTATGTTTATTCCCATACGGTATATACTGTGCACAGGTCCTATCCAGGATGCTAATAAACGTCTCCCATTTTCTTTGTGTATTTTTATGTCTCAGGATATCGTCCCAGTTAATTGCACCAAGACCATCTCTCATCCGTTGGAAATTTGCAACTGCATGTATACCAGGATAGGGATGAGGGGGCCATGCATACCAGGATAGGGATGAGAGGTCCATGTATACCAGGATAGGGATGAGGAGGCCATATATACCAGGATAGGGATGAGGGGGCCATGCATACCAGGCTAGGGATGAGGGGGCCATATATACCAGGCTAGGTATGAGGAGGCCATGTATACCAGGATAGGGATGAGGGGGCCATATATACCAGGCTAGGGATGAGGGGGCCATGTATACCAGGCTAGGGATGAGGAGGCAATGTATACCAGGCTAGGGATGAGGGGGCCATATATACCAGGCTAGGGATGAGGGGGCCATGTATACCAGGCTAGGGATGAGGAGGCCACGTATACCAGGATAGGGATGAGGAGGCCATGTATACCAGGCTAGGGATGAGGAGGCCATATATACCAGGCTAGGGATGAGGGGGCCATGCATACCAGGATAGGGATGAGGGGGCCATATATAGCAGGATAGGGATGAGGGGGCCATGTATACCAGGATAGGGATGAGGAGGCCATGTATACCAGGATAGGGATGAGAAGGCCATGTATACCAGGATAGGGATGAGGGGGGCATGTATACCAGGATAGGAATGAGGGGGCCATGTATACCAGGATAGGAATGAGGGGGTCATGTATACCAGGCTAGGGATGAGGGGGCCATGTATACCAGGCTAGGGATGAGGGGGCCATGTATACCAGGATAGGGATGAGGGGGCCATATATGCCAGGATAGGGATGAGGGCCATGCATACCAGGATAGGGATGAGGGAGCCATATATACCAGGATGGGGATGAGGGGGCCATGCATACCAGGATAGGGATGAGGGGTCCATATATACCAGGATACGGATGAGGGGTCCATGCATACCAGGATAGGGATGAGGCCATGTATACCAGGATAGGGATGAGGGGGCCATGCATACCAGGATAGGGATGAGGAGGCCATGTATACCAGGATAGGGATGAGGGGGCCATGTATACCAGGATAGGGATGAGGGGTCCATATATACCAGGATACGGATGAGGGGGCCATGCATACCAGGATAGGGATGAGGAGGCCATGTATACCAGGATAGGGATGAGGGGGCCATGTATACCAGGATAGGGATGAGGAGGCCATGTATACCAGGATAGGGATGAGGGGGCCATGCATACCAGGATAGGGATGAGGAGGCCATATATACCAGGACAGGGATGAGGGGTCCATATATACCAGGATACGGATGATGGGGCCATGTATACCAGGATAGGCATGAGGGGGCCATGTATACCAGGATAGGGATGAGGAGGCCATGTATACCAGGATAGGGATGAGGAGGCCATGTATACCAGGATAGGGATGAGGAGACCATGTATACCCGGATAGGGATGAGGGAGCCATGTATACCCGGATAGGGATGAGGAGACCATGTATACCAGGATAGGGATGAGGGGTCCATATATACCAGGATAGGGATGAGGTGGCCATGCATACCAGGATAGGGATGAGGGGTCCTTATATACCAGGATACGGATGAGGGGGCCATGCATACCAGGGTAGGGATGAGGAGACCATGTATACCAGGATAGGGATGAGGAGGCCATGTATACCAGGATAAGGATGAGGAGACCATGTATACCCGGATAGGGATGAAGGAGCCATGTATACCCGGATAGGGATGACGAGACCATGTATACCAGGATAGGGATGAGGGGCCCATATATACCAGGATAGGGATGAGGTGGCCATGCATACCAGGATAGGGATGAGGGGGCCATGCATACCAGGATAGGGATGAGAGGGCCATGTATACCAGGATAGGGATGAGGTGGCCATGCATACCAGGATAGGGATGAGGGGTCCATATATACCAGGATACGGATGAGGGGGCGATGCATACCAGGATAGGGATGAGGAGGCAATGTATACCAGGATAGGGATGAGGGGTCCATGTATACCAGGATACGGATGAGGGGGCCATGTATACCAGGATAGGGATGAGGAGGCCATGTATACCAGGATAGGGATGAGGAGACCATGTATACCAGGATAGGGATGAGGGGGCCATGCATACAAGGATAGGGATGAGGAGGCCATGTATACCAGGATAGGGATGAGGGGTCCATATATACCAGGATACGGATGAGGGGGCCATGCATACCAGGGTAGGGATGAGGAGACCATGTATACCAGGATAGCGATGAGGAGGCCATGTATACCAGGATTGGGATGAGGAGACCATGTATACCCGGATAGGGATGAGGGGGCCATGTATACCAGGATAGTGATGAGGGGTCCATATATACCAGGATAGGGATGAGGTTGCCATGCATACCAGGATAGGGATGAGGGGTCCATATATACCAGGATACGGATGAGGGGGCCATGCATACCAGGGTAGGGATGAGGAGACCATGCATACCAGGCTAGGGATGAGGAGGCCATGTATACCAGGATAGGGATGAGGAGACCATGTATACCAGAATAGGGATGAGGGGGCCATGTATAACAGGATAGGAATGAGGAGGCCATGCATACCAGGATAGGGATGAGGGGGCCATGTATACCAGGATAGGGATGAGGGGGCCATGTATACCAGGATAGGGATGAGGGGGCCATGCATACCAGGATAGGGATGAGGAGGCCATGTATACCAGGATAGGGATGAGGGGGCCATGCACACCAGGATAGGGATGGGGAGGCCATGTATACCAGGATAGGGATGAGGGGGCCATGCACACCAGGATGGGGATGAGGGGGCCATGTATACCAGGATGGGGATGAGGGGGCCATGCACACCAGGATAGTGATGAGGGGGCCATGCATACCAGGATAGGGATGAGAGGGCCATGTATACCAGGATAGGGATGAGGTGGCCATGCATACCAGGATAGGGATGAGGGGTTCATATATACCAGGATAGGGATGAGGGGCCATGCATACCAGGATAGGGATGAGGCCATGTATACCAGAATAGGGATGAGGGGGCCATGCATACCAGGATAGGGATGAGGTGGCCATGCATACCAGGATAGGGATGAGGGGTCCATATATACCAGGATAGGGATGAGGGGCCATGCATACCAGGATAGGGATGAGGTGGCCATGCATACCAGAATAGGGATGAGGAGGCCATGTATACCAGGATAGGGATGAGGGGGCCATGCATACCAGGATAGGGATGAGGGGGCCATGTATACCAGGATAGGGATGAGGGGGCCATGTATACCAGGATAGGGATGAGGGGGCCATATATACCAGGATAGGGATGAGGAGGCCATGTGTACCAGGATAGGGATGAGGGGGCCATATATACCAGGATAGGGGACATTAAGTACAGAATTGACTATAATTTTTGCTTCAATTTTTTTCCTAATTTCCTCCCCTAAAACCTAGGTGCATCTTATAGTCCAAAAAATACGGTAAATATATATATACTAGATGGTGGCCCGATTCTAACGCATCGGGTATTCTAGAATATGCATGTCCACGTAGTATATTGCCCAGCCACGTAGAATATTACCCATCGACGTAGTATATTGCCCAGCCACGTAGTATATGTCACAGAGTTACCGCGACAGAGCAATACCAGAAGACCACGGCGTCTGACGGCTTTTGCTTCATCGCTGAGAAGAAGCACTTCTGTGTATTACATGTGTTTTGTTTTCTTTCAGCAGGACATGGGTTAATATGCCATGTGGAAATCCCTGCATTCAGCTGTACTCGGTTTGCCACTCCTTTCTCCTATAAAAGCTAGGCTTTCTGGTCAGATCCTTGTCTGAGATAGCACTTGCTTGATAGACCTGGAGTAGTGAGGAGCTGGTGTTTGGAGAGCTGGAGGAATTCATTGTGCGACAGTTGTATGGTTTGTAGGCTTGGAATATTCCTCATCCTTACCTGCTTTATTTACCCTCCCCGTCCTTCACACCCTGGGGGATACCTCTGTTATTTTTGAGAGCATATTTTGTGTGAGTGGAGTTTTCTTTTACCCTTGTCTTTGTTCCCTGTTTGTCGGGTTGGTGTACTGTTGTACACTGTAGCGCCTCTCTTCCCCAGGTGGGGGAGGGGGACAGACGCAGGGTGGCAGTCAGGAGACAGGGCGAGGGCGGAGGCCCCGGCATCTGAGGTATCCCGGGGAACAGGGCGAGTTAGGGCGCCCCCTAGAGCTAGGGCCAGGAAAGGTGCCCCTGGTCCCAGTTTACTCGCCAGTCCAATCGTGACTGTATATTGCCCAGTTACGTAGTATATTGCCCAGTTACGTAGTATATTGCCCAGCCATGTAGTATATTGCCCAGCCACGTAGTATATTGCCCAGTTACGTAGTATATTGCCCAGTTACGTAGTATATTGCCCAGCCACGTAGTATATTGCCCAGCCACGTAGTATATTGCCCAGCGACGTAGTATATTGTCCAGCGACGTAGTATATTGGCCAGCCTTGTAGTATACAGCACAGAGCCACGTAGGATATTGCTCAGTGACGTACTATATTACCGAGCCACGTATGTCACAGGTTAAAAAAATAAAAAATAAACATACTCACCTAACGATCCGAGGGCCCCTTGTAGTTTAACCCCTTCATGACCTTGGGATTTTTCGTTTTTCTGTGTTCGTTTTTCACTCCCCTCCTTCCCAGAGCCATAACTTTTTTATTTTTCTGTCAATTTGGCCATGTGAGGGCTTATTTTTTGCGGGACGAGTTGTACTTTTGAACGACATCATTGATTTTACCATGTCGTGTACTAGAAAACGGGAAAAAAATTCCAAGTGCGGTGAAATTGCAAAAAAAGTGCAATCCCACACTTGTTTTTTGTTTGGCTTTTTTGCTAGGTTCACTAAATGCTAAAACTGACCTGACATTACGATTCTCCAGGTCAGTACGAGTTCATAGACACCTAACATGACTAGGATATTTTTTACCTAAGTGGTGAAAAAAAATTCCAAACTTTGCTAAAAAAAAAAACCAAAAAACAATTGCGCCAATTTCCGATACCCGCAGCGTCTCCATTTTTCATGATCTGGGGTCGGTTGAGGGCTTATTTTTTGCATGCCGAGATGACGTTTTTAATGATAGCATATTGGTGCAGATTTGTTCTTTTGATCGCCCGTTATTGCATTTTAATGCAATGTCGCGGCGACCAAAAAAAACATAATTCTGGCGTTTCGAATTTTTTTCTCGCTACGCTGTTTAGCGATCAGGTTAATGCTTTTTTTAATTGATAGATCGGGCGATTCTGAGCGCGGCGATACCAAATATGTGTAGATTTGATATTTTTTTATTGATTTGTTTTGATTGGGGCGAAAGGGGGGTGATTTAAACTTTTATATATTTTTTTCACATTTTTTTTAACTTTTTTTTTTTTTTACTTTTGCCATGCTTCAATACTTCAATAGCCTCCATGGGAGGCTAGAAGCAGGCACAATGCGATCGGCTTTGCTACATAGCAGCGATCTGCTGATCGCTGCTATGTAGCTGAAAATCAGGTGTGCTGTGAGCGCCGACCACAGGGTGGCGCTCACAGCTGCCGGGGATCAGTAACCATAGAGGTCTCAAGGACCTCTATGGTTACAATGGCGGAGCATCGCCGACCTCCGATCATGTGACGGGGGTCGGCGATGCCGTCATTTCCGGCCGGATGCGGTAGTTAAATGCCGCTGTCTGCGTTTGACAGCGGCATTTAACTAGTTAATAGGCGTGGGCAGATCGATATTCTGCTCGCGCCTATTACGGGCACATGTCAGCTGTTCAAAACAGCTGACATGTCCCGGCTTTGATGCGGGCTCACCGCCGGAGCCCGCATCAAAGCAGGGGATCTGACCTCGGACGTACTATCCCGTCCGAGGTCAGAAAGGGGTTAACATACTCACCATTCTGGTCGCTGCTCCTCAGCGTCCCGTCTCTCCGCTTCCTGGGATCCAATGGTGCTGTGCAAATGGGCGCGCGGCTGCCGCCATCTTGCGTTCCCAGGATGCTTTGCGAAATTACCCATATGACTTAGTGGTCTCGCGAGACCGCTAGATCTTATGGGTAATTTCGCAAAGCATCGCTGGGAAAGGAAGATGGCGGCCGGCGCGAGCGGTTCAGCGGACAACGGAGGGTGAGTATAGCAGTTTTTCTGTACTATTTTTAACATTACTTTCTTTTACTATTGATGCCGCATAGGCAGCATCAATAGTAAAAGGTTGGGGACACACAGGGTTAATAGCGGCGGTAATGGAATGCGTTACCGCCGGCATTAACCCTGTGTTAGCGGTGACCGGAGGGGAGTATGGAGCGTGCGTCGGGGACACTGACTGCGGGGAGCGGATCGCCGGGGACACTGACTGCGGGGAGCGGAGCGCTGGGGACACTGACTGCGGGGAGCGAAGCACCGGGGACACGGACTGCGGGGAGTATGGAGCGGGCACCGGGGACACTGACTGCGGGGAGTATGGAGCGGGCACCAGGGACACGGACTGCGGGGAGCGGAGCGCCGGGGACACTGACTGCGGGGAGCGAAGCACCGGGGACACGGACTGCGGGGAGTATGGAGCGGGCACCGGGGACACTGACTGCGGGGAGTATGGAGCGGGCACCAGGGACACGGACTGCGGGGAGCGGAGCGCCGGGGACACTGACTGCGGGGAGCGGAGTGCCGGGGACACTGACTGCGGGGAGCGGAGCGCCGGGGACACTGACTGCCGGGTGCGGAGCGCCGGGGACACTGACTGCCGGGAGCAGAGCGCCGGGGACACTGACTGCCGGGAGCGGAGCGCCGGGGACACTGACTGCCGGGAGCGGAGCGCCGGGGACACTGACTGCCGGGAGCGGAGCGCCGGGGACACTGACTGCCGGGAGCGGAGCACCGGGGACACTGACTGCCGGGAGCGGAGCGCCGGGGACACTGACTGCCGGGAGCGGAGCGCCGGGGACACAGACTGTGGGGAGCGGAGCGCCGGGGACACTGACTGCGTGGAGTGGAGCGCCGGGGACACTGATTGCGGGGAGCGGAGCGCCGTGGACACTGGCTACGGGGAGCGGAGCGCCGGGGACACTGACTGCGGGGAGTATGGAGCGGGCACCGGGGACACTGACAGCAGGGAGCGGAGCGCTGGGGACACTGACGGCCGGGAGCGGAGCGCCGGGGACACTGACTGCGGGGAGCGGAGCGCTGGGGACACTGACTGCGGGGAGCGGAGCGCCGGGGACACTGACTGCGGGGAGAATGGAGCGGGCACCGGGGACACTGACTGCGGGGAGCGGAGCACCGGGGACACTGACTGCGGGGAGCGGAGCGCCGTGAACACTGGGTACGGGGAGCGGAGCGCTGGGGACACTGACTGCGGGGAGCGGAGCGCCGGGGACACTGACTGCGGGGAGCGGAGCGCCGGGGACACTGACTGCGGGGAGCGGAGCGCCGGGGAGTATGGAGGGGCCATTTTCTTCCAGACTGTGCCTGTCGCTGATTGGTCGTGGCTGTTTTGCGGTGACCAATCAGCGACTTGGATTTCCATGATAGACAGAGGCCACGACCAATGAATATCCGTGACAGAAGGACAGACGGAAGTACCCCTTAGACAATTATGTATATAGATATATATATATATTTTTTTTCAGTGAACTCATTCCTCATGTTTGGTCTCATTAACCCCTTCAAGACCTGCCCTTTCTTTGTTTTGCTTTTTCGTTTTTGCTCCCCTCCTTCCCAGAGCCATAATTTTTTATTTTTCCATCAATTTGGCCATGTGAGGGCTTAGTTTTTGCGGGACAAGTTGTACTTTTGAACAACACCATTGGTTTTACCATGTCTTGTACTAGAAACCGGGAAAAAAATTCCAAGTGCGGTGAAATTGCAAATAAAGTGCAATCCCACACTTGTTTTTTGTTTGGCTTTTTTGCTAGGTTCACTAAATGCTAAAACTGACCTGACATTATGATTCTCCAGGTCATTACGAGTTCATAAACACCAAACATGTCTGGGTTATGTTTTATCTAAGTGATGAAAAAAAATTAAAAACTTTGCTAAAAAAAAAAATAAATTGTGCCATTTTCCGATACCCATAGCGTCTCCATTTTTCGTGATCTGAGGTCGGGTGAGGGCTTGTTTTTTTGCGTGCCGAGCTGGCGTTTTTAATAATAACACCTTTGTGGAGATACGTTCTTTTGATCACCCGTTATTACATTTTAATGCAATGTCATGGTGACCAAAAAAAGTAATTCTGGCGTTTTGAATTTTTTTTCTTGCTATGCCGTTTAGCGATCAGGTTAATCCTTTTTTTTTATTGATCGGACGATTCTGAACGCGGCGATACCACATATGTGTGTTTGATTTTTTTATTGTTTTATTTTAAATGGGGCGAAAGGGAGGTGATTTGAACTTTTATATTTTTTTTTTCATATTTTTAAAACATTTTTTTTTTACTTTTGCCATGCTTCAATAGCCTCTATGGGAAACTAGAAGCTGGCACAACTCGATCGGCTCTGCTACATTGGAGCAATGCTCCGATCGTAGATATATATATATTGTTATGAGCGCCGACCACAGGGTGGCACTCACAGCAATCCAGCATCAACAACCATAGAGGTCTCAAGGAGACCTCTGGTTGTTATGCCGACGCATCGCTGACCCCGTTCATGTGACGGGGTCGGCGATGCGCTCATTTCCGGCCCGATGGCCGGAATCAGTAGTTAAATGCCGCTGTCAGTGGCATTTAACTAGTTAACAGCTGCGGGTGAATCGCGATTCCACCTGCCGCTATTGCGTTCACATGTCAGCTGTACAAAACAGCTGACATGTCCCAGCTTTGATGCACGCTCACCGCCGGAGCCCGCATCAAAGGGGGAGACACGACATGCGCCGTACTAGTACGGCGGAGGTCGTGAAGAGGTTAAAATAAAAACACTCATACTCTGCTGGGATCCGGCTCCACTTCAGCAGTGTCGAGACTCCCTGTCCCGGGGCTTATGTGAGGTTGTTACATCACACGAGCCCTGCACCCGATCAGCGGCAGCTTCACTTTTCCTTCCTTTGGACGTATTGAACATGAACAGGAAGCCAGGTCCGCGGCTGCTCTCTGACTGCCGCATGATGCTTGATTTGTCCGAAGGTGGGGACAGTGACGTCAGCGCTGATTTGGCACAGGGATCATATGACGTAAAAACCTCAGAAGAGCCCCAAGAACACAAGCGCCAACACCAGTGAAACGGCGCCACCATGGGAGGTTTGTATGAGGATTTTTACTTTAACAGGACCAAACATGTGGAATGAGAAGGGCTTGTCCAACTAGTTGTCAACCTTTTTAAACATCAAAACTCTCACACAGGGAAAAGTCATTATTATACCTAGAGGGTGAGAAATGAATTACAGGAAAATCGTATTTTGTTGACCTTCAAAAATAACAGACGGGGAGAACCTCTATATATTATTGACAAATTGTACAAAACATGATGTGCGTTCAAGGTGAGAATATTATATGGGAGTTTTATAGGATAAACCAAATACCAACAGAAAATAAATGACCCAAAACAAACATCAGTAAAAATAACTCCTCTTTATTAGGTAAAGTATAAAAGAATTGCGCCATTTTCCGATTCCTGTGGCATTTCCATTTTTCATGATCTTGGGTCGGGTGAAGGCTTACTTTTTGTGTGCCCAGCAGTCGTTTTTAGTGATACCATTTTGGTGCAGATACGATCTTTTGATCACCCGTTATTGCATTTTAATACAATGTTGTGGCAACTGTTATGAAAGGTAATTCAGTACCACAATGGACATAGAGGTCAGCGCACATACAGTGACCTGGCAATAACCCAAAAAACAAGAACGAGCTCTGAGACGTGGGAACTCTGTTGACCGCAATCCCTAATCCTCTCCAACCACACTAAAGGCAGCCGTGGATTGCGCCTAACGCTCCCTATGCAACTCGGCACGGCCTGAGAAACTAGCTAGCCTGAAGATAGAAAATAAGCCTACCTTGCCTCAGAGAAATACCCCAAAGGAAAAGGCAGCCCCCACATATAATGACTGTGAGTTAAGATGAAAAGACAAACGTAGAGATGAAATAGATTTAGCAAAGTGAGGCCCAACTTTCTGAACAGAGCGAGGATAGGAAAGGTAACTTTGCGGTCAACACAAAACCCTACAAAAACCACGCAAAGGGGGCAAAAAGGCCCTCCGTACCGAACTAACGGCACGGAGGTACACCCTCTGCGTCCCAGAGCTTCCAGCAAGCAGTAAAAAACAAATTGACAAGCTGGACAGAAAAAAACAGCAAACAAATAGCAAAGAGGAACTTAGCTATGCAGAGCAGCAGGCCACAGGAACGATCCAGGAGGAAACAGGTCCAATACTAGAACATTGACTGGAGGCCAGGATCAAAGCACTAGGTGGAGTTAAATAGAGCAGCACCTAACGACTTCACCACATCACCTGAGGAAGGAAACTCAGAAGCCGCAGTACCACTTTCCTCCACCAACGGAAGCTCACAGAGAGAACCAGCCGAAGTACCACTTGTGACCATAGGAGGGAGCTCTGCCACAGAATTCACAACAGTACCCCCCCCCCTTGAGGAGGGGTCACTGAACCCTCACCAGAGCTCCCAGGACGACCAGGATGAGCCATATGAAAGGCACGAACAAGATCGGGAGCATGGACATCAGAGGCAAAGACCCAGGAATTATCTTCCTGAGCATAACCCTTCCACTTAACCAGATACTGGAGTTTCCGTCTTGAAACACGAGAATCCAAAATCTTCTCCACAATATACTCCAACTCCCCCTCCACCAAAACCAGGGCAGGAGGATCAACAGATGGAACCATAGGTGCCACGTATCTCCGCAACAATGACCTATGGAATACGTTATGTATGGAAAAAGAATCTGGAAGGGTCAGACGAAAAGACACAGGATTAAGAACCTCAGAAATCCTATACGCACCAATAAAACGAGGTTTAAACTTAGGAGTGGAAACCTTCATAGGAATATGACGAGAAGATAACCAAACCAAGTCCCCAACCCGAAGTCGGGGACCCACACAGCGTCTGCGATTAGCGAAACGTTGAGCCTTCTCCTGGGACAAAGTCAAATTGTCCACTACATGAGTCCAAATCTGCTGCAACCTGTCCACCACAGTATCCACACCAGGACAGTCCGAAGACTCAACCTGCCCTGAAGAGAAACGAGGATGGAACCCAGAGTTGCAGAAAGACGGTGAAACCAAGGTAGCCGAGCTGGCCCGATTATTAAGGGCAAACTCAGCCAAAGGCAAAAAGGACACCCAGTCATCCTGATCAGCAGAAACAAAGCATCTCAGATATGTTTCCAAGGTCTGATTGGTTCGTTCGGTCTGGCCATTAGTCTGAGGATGGAAAGCCGAGGAAAAAGACAAGTCAATGCCCATCCTACCACAAAAGGCTCGCCAAAACCTCGAAAGAAACTTGGAACCTCTGTCAGAAACGATATTCTCTGGAATGCCATGTAAACGAACCACATGCTGGAAAAACAATGGCACCAAATCAGAGGAGGAAGGCAATTTAGACAAGGGTACCAAATGGACCATCTTAGAGAAGCGATCACAGACCACCCAAATGACTGACATCTTTTGAGAGACGGGAAGATCTGAAATAAAATCCATAGAGATATGTGTCCAAGGCCTCTTCGGGACCGGCAGGGGCAAAAGCAACCCACTGGCACGAGAACAGCAGGGCTTAGCCCGAGCACAAATCCCACAGGACTGCACAAAAGTACGCACATCCCGCGACAGAGATGGCCACCAAAAGGATCTAGCCACTAACTCTCTGGTACCAAAGATTCCAAGATGACCAGCCAACACTGAACAATGAACCTCAGAGATAACTTCATTCGTACACCTATCAGGGACAAACAGTTTCTCCGCTGGGCAACGATCAGGTGTATTAGCCTGAAATTTTTGCAGCACCCGCCGCAAATCAGGGGAGATGGCAGACACAATTACTCCCTCTTTGAGGATACCCGCCGGCTCAGATACACCCAGAGAGTCGGGCACAAAACTCCTAGACAGAGCATCCGCCTTCACATTTTTAGAGCCCGGAAGGTATGAAATCAGAAAGTCAAAACAGGCAAAAAACAACGACCAACGAGCTTGTCTAGGATTCAACCGCTTGGTGGACTCGAGATAAGTCAAGTTCTTATGATCAGTCAAGACCACCACGCGATGCTTAGCTCCTTCAAGCCAATGACGCCACTCCTCGAATGCCCACTTCATGGCCAGCAACTCTCGATTGCCCACATCATAATTTTGCTCAGCAGGCGAAAACTTCCTGGAAAAGAAGGCGCATGGTTTCATCACCGAGCAATCAGAACTTCTCTGCGACAAAACAGCCCCTGCTCCAATCTCAGAAGCATCAACCTCGACCTGGAACGGAAGCGAAACATCTGGTTGACACAACACAGGGGCAGAAGAAAAACGACGCTTCAACTCTTGAAAAGCTTCCACCGCAGCAGAAGACCAATTGACGAAATCAGCACCTTTCTTGGTCAAATCGGTCAATGGTTTAGCAATACTAAAAAAATTGCAGATGAAGCGACGATAAAAATTAGCAAAGCAGACTTTTGCAGACTTTTCAGAGATATCGGCTGAGTCCAGTTATGGATGGCTTGGACCTTAACAGGGTCCATCTCGATAGTAGAAGGGGAAAAGATGAACCCCAAAAATGAAACCTTCTGAACACCAAAGAGACACTTTGATCCCTTCACAAACAAAGAATTAGCACGCAGGACCTGAAACACCGTTCTGACCTGCTTCACATGAGACTCCCAATCATCCGAGAAGATCAAAATGTCATCTAAGTACACAATCAGGAATTTATCCAGGTACTCTCGGAAGATGTCATGCATAAAGGACTGAAACACTGATGGAGCATTGGCAAGTCCGAATGGCATTACTAGATACTCAAAATGGCCCTCGGGCGTATTAAATGCAGTTTTCCACTCATCGCCTCGCTTAATACGCACAAGATTATACGCACCACGAAGATCTATCTTGGTGAACCAACTAGCCCCCTTAATCCGAGCAAACAAATCAGATAACAGCGGCAAGGGGTACTGAAATTTAACCGTGATCTTATTTAGAAGGCGGTAATCTATACAAGGTCTCAGTGAACCATCCTTCTTGGCTACAAAAAAGAACCCTGCTCCTAATGGCGACGATGACGGGCGAATATGCCCCTTCTCCAAAGACTCCTTCACATAACTCCGCATAGCAGCGTGCTCAGGCACAGACAAATTAAACAGTCAACCTTTTGGGAATTTACTACCAGGAATCAAATCGATAGCACAATCACAATCCCTATGCGGAGGTAGGGTATCGGACTTGGGCTCATCAAATAAATCCCGGTAATCAGACAAGAACTCAGGAACCTCAGAAGGGGTGGATGACGAAATAGTCAGAAATGGGACATCACCATGTACCCCCTGACAACCCTAGCTGGACACAGACATGGATTTCCAATCTAATACTGGATTATGGACTTGTAGCCATGGCAACCCCAACACGACCACATCATGCAGATTATGCAACACCAGAAAGCGAATAACCTCCTGATGTGCAGGAGCCATGCACATGGTCAGCTGGGTCCAGTACTGAGGCTTATTCTTGGCCAAAGGCGTAGCATCAATTCCTCTCAATGGAATAGGACACTGCAAGGGCTCCAAGAAAAACCCACAACACCTAGCATACTCCAAGTCCATCAAATTCAGAGCAGCGCCTGAGTCCACAAATGCCATGACAGAATACGATGACAAAGAGCAGATCAAGGTAACAGACAGAAGAAATTTTGACTGTACCATACCAATGGTGGCAGACCTAGCGAACCGCTTAGTGCGCGTAGGACAATCAGAGATAGCATGAGTGGAATCACCACAGTAGAAACACAGCCCATTCAGACGTCTGTGTTCTTGCCGTTCAACTCTGGTCAAAGTCCTATCGCACTGCATAGGCTCAGGTTTAAGCTCAGGTAATACCGCCAAATGGTGCACAGATTTACGCTCGCGCAAGCGTCGACCGATCTGAATGGCCAAAGACATAGACTCATTCAGACCAGCAGGCATAGGAAATCCCACCATGACATCCTTAAGGGCTTCAGAGAGACCTTTTCTGAAAATAGCTGCGAGCGCACCTTCATTCCATTGAGTGAGTACGGACCACTTTCTAAATTTCTGACAATATACCTCTATTTCATCCTGACCCAGACACAGAGCCAGCAAATTCTTCTCTGCCTGATCCACAGAATTAGGCTCATCGTACAGCAATCCGAGCGCCAGGAAAAATGCATCGATATTACTTAATGCAGGATCTCCTGACGCAAGAGAAAATGCCCAGTCCTGAGGGTCGCCACGCAAAAAAGAAATAACGATCCTATCTTGTTGAACTGGGTCACCAGAGGAGTGAGGTTTCAAAGCCAGAAATAGTTTACAATTATTTTTGAAACTCAGAAATTTAGTTCTATCTCCAAAGAACAAATCAGGAATAGGAATTCTCGGTTCTAACATAGAATTCTGAGCCACAAAGTCTTGAATACTTTGTACTCTTGCCGTGAGCTGATCCACACATGAAGACAGACCTTTAATGTCCATTGCTACACCTGTGTCCTGAACCACCCAAATGTCTAGGGGAAAAAAAAGGCAAAACACTGTGCAGAGAAAAAAAAAATGGTCTCAGAACTTCTTTTTTCCCTCTATTGAGAATCATTAGTACTCCAGGCCTCCAGTACTGTTATGAAAGGTAATTCAGTACCACAATGGACATAGAGGTCAGCGCACATACAGTGACCTGGCAATAACCCAAAAAACAAGAACGAGCTCTGAGACGTGGGAACTCTGTTGACCGCAATCCCTAATCCTCTCCAACCACACTAAAGGCAGCTGTGGATTGCGCCTAACGCTCCCTATGCAACTCGGCACGGCCTGAGAAACTAGCTAGCCTGAAGATAGAAAATAAGCCTACCTTGCCTCAGAGAAATACCCCAAAGGAAAAGGCAGCCCCCACATATAATGACTGTGAGTTAAGATGAAAAGACAAACGTAGAGATGAAATAGATTTAGCAAAGTGAGGCCCAACTTTCTGAACAGAGCGAGGATAGGAAAGGTAACTTTGCGGTCAACACAAAACCCTACAAAAACCACGCAAAGGGGGCAAAAAGGCCCTCCGTACCGAACTAACGGCACGGAGGTACACCCTCTGCGTCCCAGAGCTTCCAGCAAGCAGTAAAAAACAAATTGACTAGCTGGACAGAAAAAAACAGCAAACAAATAGCAAAGAGGAACTTAGCTATGCAGAGCAGCAGGCCACAGGAACGATCCAGGAGGAAACAGGTCCAATACTAGAACATTGACTGGAGGCCAGGATCAAAGCACTAGGTGGAGTTAAATAGAGCAGCACCTAACGACTTCACCACATCACCTGAGGAAGGAAACTCAGAAGCCGCAGTACCACTTTCCTCCACCAACGGAAGCTCACAGAGAGAACCAGCCGAAGTACCACTTGTGACCACAGGAGGGAGCTCTGCCACAGAATTCACAACAGGCAACCAAAAAACGTAATTGTGGCATTTAGATTTTCCTAGTTACACTGTTTAGCGATTAGGTTAATTCTTTTTTTTATATTGATAGATCAAGCTATTCTGCATGCGGCAATACCAAATATGTGTATGCTTGATTTTTTTTTTTTTTATTATTGTTTTATTTTGAATGGAGCGAAAGGGGGTGATTTGAAGTTTTATATTTTTTTTTTTTTAGAATATTTAAAAACCTTTTTTTACTTTTGGCATTGTGAAGACATACAGCATTGTATCTTAATTAACCAGATGACTATTTTTAGCAAACTAAGAATAATAGAATGTTATCTGTATGTTCGCTTTCAAATTTAAGTGTTGATTTCTGGTTGGACAAGAAAACAGACTTTTGTTTGTGTAGGCCTGGAATATTGACTTTTATCGTGGCTTATCCTTGATTACTAGTGATGTTTGCTGATATGCTAATTATGTATTGTGTTATTGATCCAGCTTGTTGACTTCTAAAGCAGAGAGGGAAAAACTATGCAGATAGTTTAAATAATGAAGTAATGCTACTTGATCTCGTCCCCATTCTTACCCTTTATGCAAATACTGAATGAGGGGCACTTGTTAAGTCTAAAAGTAGGTTAAATGACTCTGTATAAAGAGACTGACAGAGAGAAACAGCCAGAGAGATTCTGCCAAGACATCCATACATCCAAAGGAAACAGAGACAGGACAGCAGCCATTTTATATCATGGCTCCATTACGAGGGACACGGATCTATCATTCTATAGTAAACAACCTAGGGTGTTATGACCTGGTGGTTAAGAGGCCACACTGATATGACCTGGTGGCTAAAATGCAACATGGAGCGAGCTCTGAGAAGGTGGTATCTCTACTGACCGCAGTCCCTAATCCTAATAACAACACTAGAAATAGCCGTGGGATGTTCCTGACTCTCCCTAGACACCTCTTCACAGCCTAAGAAATAACTACCCCTAAAGAAGGAAATAGAAAGCTATCTTGCCTCAGAGAAAACCCCCAAAAGGAAAGATAGCCCCCCACAAATATTGACTGTGAATGGAGAGGGAAATGACGTACACAGAAATGAAATCAGAATTCAGCAAAGGAGGCCAATACTAAACTAGATAGACAGAGAGAAAAGGATACTGTGCGGTCAGTATAAAAAACTACAAAATCCACGCAGAGTTTACAAAAATGGACTCCACATCGACTCACGGTGTGGAGGGGCAAATCTGCTTTCCCAGAGCTTCCAGCTAGCCTGAATAAGACATAGTGACAAGCTGGACAAAAAGAGACATATTTGCAAAGCAATAGAGTCCAAACAAATGGACAAACAAAAACTAGCAAAAACTTATCTTTTGCAGACAAGGACTGGCCATATGAGAATTCCAAGGAGAGAACCAAATCCAACCAAGAACATTGACAGCAGGCATGGACTAAAGCCCAGAGCAGGTTTAAATAACAAACCCAGGCAAGGCGATTAGTGAAGGCAGCTGCTACAGCTACCTAAAGGAGCAGCAGTTCCACTCGAAACCACCAGAGGGAGCCCAAGGGCAGAACTCTGTTGTGAATTCTGTGGCAGAGCTCCCTCCTGTGGTCACAAGTGGTACTTCGGCTGGTTCTCTCTGTGAGCTTCCGTTGGTGGAGGAAAGTGGTACTGCGGCTTCTGAGTTTCCTTCCTCAGGTGATGTGGTGAAGTCGTTAGGTGCTTCTCTATTTAACTCCACCTAGTGCTTTGATCCTGGCCGCCAGTCAATGTTCTAGTATTGGACCTGTTTCCTCCTGGATCGTTCCTGTGGCCTGCTGCTCTGCATAGCTAAGTTCCTCTTTGCTATTTGTTTGCTGTTTTTTTTCTGTCCAGCTTGTCAATTTGTTTTTTTTCTGCTTGCTGGAAGCTCTGGGACGCAGAGGGTGTACCTCTGTGCCGTTAGTTCGGTACGGAGGGTCTTTTTGCCCCCTTTGCGTGGTTTTTGTAGGGTTTTGTGTTGACCGCAAAGTTACCTTTCCTATCCTCGCTCTGTTCAGAAAGTTGGGCCTCACTTTGCTAAATCTATTTCATCTCTACGTTTGTCTTTTCATCTTAACTCACAGTCATTATATGTGGGGGCTGCCTTTTCCTTTGGGGTATTTCTCTGAGGCAAGGTAGGCTTATTTTCTATCTTCACGCTAGCTAGTTTCTCAGGCCGTGCCGAGTTGCATAGGCAGCGTTAGGTGCAATACACGGCTGCCTTTAGTGTGGTTGGAGAGGATTAGGGATTGCGGTCAACAGAGTTCCCACGTCTCAGAGCTCGTTCTTGTTTTTAGGGTTATTGCCAGGTCACTGTATATGCGCTGACCTCTATGTCCATTGTGGTACTGAATTACCTTTCATAACAGTACTGGCGGCCCAAAGTACTAATGATTCTCAATAAAGGGAAAAAAGAAGTTCTGAGACCATTTTTTTTTCTTTGCACTGTGTTTTGCCTTTTTTTTCCCCTAGACATTTGGGTGGTTCAGGACACAGGTGTAGCAATGGACATTAAAGGTCTGTCTTCATGTGTGGATCAGCTCACGGCAAGAGTACAAAGTATTCAAGACTTTGTGGTTCAGAATTCTATGTTAGAACCGAGAATCCCTATTCCTGATTTGTTTTTTGGAGATAGAACTAAATTTCTGAGTTTCAAAAATAATTGTAAACTATTTCTGGCTTTGAAACCTTGCTCCTCTGGTGACCCAGTTCAACAAGTTAGGATCGTTATTTCTTTTTTGCGTGGCGATCCTCAGGACTGGGCATTTTCCCTTGCGCCAGGGGATCCTGCATTAAGTAATATCGATGCATTTTTCCTGACGCTCGGATTGCTGTACGATGAGCCTAATTCTGTGGATCAGGCAGAGAAGAATTTGCTGGCTCTGTGTCAGGGTCAGGATGAAATAGAGGTATATTGTCAGAAATTTAGAAAGTGGTCTGTACTCACTCAGTGGAATGAAGGTGCGCTCGCAGCTATTTTCAGAAAAGGTCTCTCTGAAGCCCTTAAGGATGTCATGGTGGAATTTCCTATGCCTGCTGGTCTGAATGAGTCTATGTCTTTGGCCATTCAGATCGGTCGACGCTTGCGCGAGCGTAAATCTGTGCACCATTTGGCGGTATTACCTGAGCTTAAACCTGAGCCTATGCAGTGCGATAGGACTTTGACCAGAGTTGAACGGCAAGAACACAGACGTCTGAATGGGCTGTGTTTCTACTGTGGTGATTCCACTCATGCTATCTCTGATTGTCCTAAGCGCACTAAGCGGTTCGCTAGGTCTGCCACCATTGGTACGGTACAGTCAAAATTTCTTCTGTCTGTTACCTTGATCTGCTCTTTGTCATCGTATTCTGTCATGGCATTTGTGGACTCAGGCGCTGCTCTGAATTTGATGGACTTGGAGTATGCTAGGCGTTGTGGGTTTTTCTTGGAGCCCTTGCAGTGTCCTATTCCATTGAGAGGAATTGATGCTACGCCTTTGGCCAAGAATAAGCCTCAGTACTGGACCCAGCTGACCATGTGCATGGCTCCTGCACATCAGGAGGTTATTCGCTTTCTGGTGTTGCATAATCTGCATGATGTGGTCGTGTTGGGGTTGCCATGGCTACAAGTCCATAATCCAGTATTAGATTGGAAATCCATGTCTGTGTCCAGCTGGGGTTGTCAGGGGGTACATGGTGAAGTCCTATTTCTGACTATTTCGTCATCCACCCCTTCTGAGGTTCCTGAGTTCTTGTCTGATTACCGGGATGTATTTGATGAGCCCAAGTCCGATACCCTACCTCCGCATAGGGATTGTGATTGTGCTATCGATTTGATTCCTGGTAGTAAATTCCCAAAAGGTCGACTGTTTAATTTATCTGTGCTTGAGCACGCCGCTATGCGGAGTTATGTGAAGGAGTCTTTGGAGAAGGGGCATATTCGCCCGTCATCGTCGCCATTGGGAGCGGGGTTCTTTTTTGTAGCCAAGAAGGATGGTTTGCTGAGACCTTGTATAGATTACCGCCTTCTAAATAGGATCACGGTTAAATTTCAGTACCCCTTGCCGCTGTTATCTGATTTGTTTGCTCGGATTAAGGGGGCTAGTTGGTTCACCAAGATAGATCTTCGTGGTACGTATAATCTTGTGCGTATTAAGCGAGGCGATGAGTGGAAAACTGCATTTAATACGCCCGAGGGCCATTTTGAGTATCTAGTAATGCCATTCGGACTTGCCAATGCTCCATCAGTGTTTCAGTCCTTTATGCATGACATCTTCCGAGAGTACCTGGATAAATTCCTGATTGTGTACTTGGATGACATTTTGATCTTCTCAGATGACTGGGAGTCTCATGTGAAGCAGGTCAGAACGGTGTTTCAGGTCCTGCGTGCTAATTCTTTGTTTGTGAAGGGATCAAAGTGTCTCTTTGGTGTTCAGAAGGTTTCATTTTTGGGGTTCATCTTTTCCCCTTCTACTATCGAGATGGACCCTGTTAAGGTCCAAGCCATCCATAATTGGACTCAGCCGACATCTCTGAAAAGTCTGCAAAAGTTCCTGAGCTTTGCTAATTTTTATCGTCGCTTCATCTGCAATTTTTCTAGTATTGCTAAACCATTGACCTATTTGACCAAGAAAGGTGCTGATTTCATCAATTGGTCTTCTGCTGCGGTGGAAGCTTTTCAAGAGTTGAAGCGTCGTTTTTCTTCTGCCCCTGTGTTGTGTCAACCAGATGTTTCGCTTCCGTTCCAGGTCGAGGTTGATGCTTCTGAGATTGGAGCAGGGGCTGTTTTGTCGCAGAGAAGTTCTGATTGCTCGGTGATGAAACCATGCGCCTTCTTTTCCAGGAAGTTTTCGCCTGCTGAGCGTAATTATGATGTGGGCAATCGAGAGTTGCTGGCCATGAAGTGGGCATTCGAGGAGTGGCGTCATTGGCTTGAAGGAGCTAAGCATCGCGTGGTGGTCTTGACTGATCATAAGAACTTGACTTATCTCGAGTCCGCCAAGCGGTTGAATCCTAGACAAGCTCGTTGGTCGTTGTCTTTTGCCCGTTTTGACTTTGTGATTTCATACCTTCCGGGCTCTAAAAATGTGAAGGCGGATGCTCTGTCTAGGAGTTTTGTGCCGGACTCTCGGGTGTATCTGAGCCGGCGGGTATCCTCAAAGAGGGAGTAATTGTGTCTGCCATCTCCCCTGATTTGCGGCGGGTGCTGCAAAAATTTCAGGCTAATAAACCTGATTGTTGCCCAGCGGAGAAACTGTTTGTCCCTGATAGGTGGACGAATAAAGTTATCTCTGAGGTTCATTGTTCGGTGTTGGCTGGTCATCCTGGAATCTTTGGTACCAGAGAGTTAGTGGCTAGATCCTTTTGGTGGCCATCTCTGTCGCGGGATGTGCGTACTTTTGTGCAGTCCTGTGGGATTTGTGCTCGGGCTAAGCCCTGCTGTTCTCGTGCCAGTGGGTTGCTTTTGCCCTTGCCGGTCCCGAAGAGGCCTTGGACACATATCTCTATGGATTTTATTTCAGATCTTCCCGTCTCTCAAAAGATGTCAGTCATTTGGGTGGTCTGTGATCACTTCTCTAAGATGGTCCATTTGGTACCCTTGTCTAAATTGCCTTCCTCCTCTGATTTGGTGCCATTGTTTTTCCAGCATGTGGTTCGTTTACATGGCATTCCAGAGAATATCGTTTCTGACTGAGTTTCCCAGTTTGTTTCGAGGTTTTGGCGAGCCTTTTGTGGTAGGATGGGCATTGACTTGTCTTTTTCCTCGGCTTTCCATCCTCGGACTAATGGCCAGACCGAACGAACCAATCAGACCTTGGAAACATATCTGAGATGCTTTGTTTCTGCTGATCAGGATGACTGGGTGTCCTTTTTGCCTTTGGCTGAGTTCGCCCTTAATAATCGGGCCAGCTCGGCTACCTTGGTTTCACCGTTTTTCTGCAACTCTTGGTTCCATCCTCGTTTCTCTTCAGGGCAGGTTGAGTCTTCGGACTGTCCTGGTGTGGATACTGTGGTGGACAGGTTGCAGCAGATTTGGACTCATGTAGTGGACAATTTGACTTTGTCCCAGGAGAAGGCTCAACGTTTCGCTAATCGCAGACGCTGTGTGGGCCCCCGACTTCGGGTTGGGGACTTGGTTTGGTTATCTTCTCGTCATATTCCTATGAAGGTTTCCTCTCCTAAGTTTAAACCTCATTTCATTGGTCCGTATAGGATTTCTGAGGTTCTTAATCCTGTGTCTTTTCGTCTGACCCTTCCAGATTCATTTTCCATACATAACGTATTCCATAGGTCATTGTTGCGGAGATACGTGGCACCTATGGTTCCATCTGTTGATCCTCCTGCCCCGGTTTTGGTGGAGGGGGAGTTGGAGTATATTGTGGAGAAGATTTTGGATTCTCGTGTTTCGCGACGGAAACTCCAGTATCTGGTTAAGTGGAAGGGTTATGCTCAGGAAGATAATTCCTGGGTCTTTGCCTCTGATGTCCATGCTCCTGATCTTGTTTGTGCCTTTCATATGGCTCATCCTGGTCGTCCTGGGAGCTCTGGTGAGGGTTCGGTGACCCCTCCTCAAGGGGGGGGGGGGTACTGTTGTGAATTCTGTGGCAGAGCTCCCTCCTGTGGTCACAAGTGGTACTTCGGCTGGTTCCCTCTGAGCTTCCGTTGGTGGAGGAAAGTGGTACTGCGTCTTCTGAGTTTCCTTCCTCAGGTGATGTGGTGAAGTCATTAGGTGCTTCTCTATTTAACTCCACCTAGTGCTTTGATCCTGGCCGCCAGTCAATGTTCTAGTATTGGACCTGTTTCCTCCTACATCGTTCCTGTGGCCTGCTGCTCTGCATAGCTAAGTTCCTCTTTGCTATTTTTTTGCTGTTTTTTTTCTGTCCAGCTTGTCAATTTGTTTTTTTTCTGCTTGCTGGAAGCTCTGGGACGCAGAGGGTGTACCTCCGTGCCGTTAGTTCGGTACGGAGGGTCTTTTTGCCCCCTTTGCATGGTTTTTGTAGGGTTTTGTGTTGACCGCAAAGTTACCTTTCCTATCCTCGCTCTGTTCAGAAAGTTGGGCCTCACTTTGCTAAATCTATTTCATCTCTACGTTTGTCTTTTCATCTTAACTCACAGTCATTATATGTGGGGGCTGCCTTTTCCTTTGGGGTATTTCTCTGAGGCAAGGTAGGCTTATTTTCTATCTTCAGGCTAGCTAGTTTCTCAGGCCGTGCCGAGTTGCATAGGCAGCGTTAGGCGCAATCCACGGCTGCCTTTAGTGTGGTTGGAGAGGATTAGGGATTGCGGTCAACAGAGTTCCCACGTCTCAGAGCTCGTTCTTGTTTTTTGGGTTATTGCCAGGTCACTGTATGTGCGCTGACCTCTATGTCCATTGTGGTACTGAATTACCTTTCATAACAGAACTCACAAAAATACCATTAGCAACCACAGGAGGGAGCTCCAGAACGGAATTCACAACAGTACCCCCCCCCTTGAGGAGGGGTCACCGAACCCTCACCAGAGCTCCCAGGCCGATCAGGACGAGCCAAATGGAAAGCACGAACCAAATCGGCAGCTTGAACATCGGAGGCAACAACCCAAGAATTATCCTCCTGGCCATAACCCTTCCACTTGACCAGATACTGAAGCTTCCGCCTCGAAAAATGAGAATCCAAAATCTTCTCCACCACATATTCCAATTCCCCCTCAACCAACACCGGAGGATCAACGGAGGGAACCATAGGTACCACATATCTCCGCAACAAGGATCTATGGAACACATTATGAATGGAAAAGGAAGCTGGAAGGGCCAAACGAAAAGACACTGGATTGATAATTTCAGAAATCTTATAAGGCCCAATAAAGCGAGGTTTGAACTTAGGGGAAGAAACCTTCATAGGAACATGACGAGAAGACAACCAGACCAAATCACCAACACGAAGCCGGGGACCAACACACCGACGACGGTTAGCAAAACGCTGAGCCTTTTCCTGAGACAACGTCAAATTGTCCACCACATGAGTCCAAATTTGCTGCAACCTGTCCACCACGGAATCCACACCAGGACAGTCAGAAGGCTCAAGCTGCCCTGAAGAAAAACGAGGATGAAAACCAAAGTTACAAAAGAAAGGCGAAACCTAGGTAGCAGAACTAGCCCGATTATTAAGGGCAAACTCGGCTAATGGCAAAAAGGTCACCCAATCATCCTGATCAGCAGACACGAAGCATCTCAAATAGGTTTCCAAGGTCTGATTGGTTTGCTCCGTTTGGCCATTTGTCTGAGGATGGAATGCTGAAGAAAAAGACAAATCAATGCCCATTCTAGCACAAAAGGACCGCCAAAACCTAGAAACGAACTGGGAACCTCTGTCAGACACAATATTCTCCGGAATACCATGCAAACGAACCACATGCTGAAAAATAATGGAACCAAATCAGAAGAGGAAGGCAACTTAGGCAACGGCACCAAATGGACCATCTTAGAAAACCGGTCACAAACCACCCAGATGACAGGCATCTTCTGAGAGACAGGAAAATCAGAAATAAAATCCATGGAAATATGCGTCCAGGGCCTCTCAGGAATAGGCAAAGGCAAAAGCAACCCGCTGGCACGGGAACAGCAAGGCTTAGCCCGAGCACAGGTCCCACAGGACTGCACAAACGAACGCACATCTCGCGACAAGGAAGGCTACCAAAAGGACCTAGCCACCAAATCTCTGGTACCGAAAATGCCAGGGTGACCAGCCAACACCGAACAATGAACCTCAGAAATTACCCTACTAGTCCATCTATCAGGAACAAACAATTTCTCCACAGGACAGCAGTCAGGTTTATCAGCCTGAAACTCCTGAAGTACCCGCCGCAAATCAGGGGAGATGGCAGAAAGAATCACCCCCTCCTTGAGGATCCCAGGCGGCTCAAGAACTCCCGGAAAATCAGGCAAAAAACTCCTAGAAAGGGCATCAGCCTTCACATTCTTAGAACCCGGAATATACGAGACCACAAAATCAAAACGTGAGAAAAACAGAGACCACCGAGCCTGTCTAGGATTCAACCGCTTAGCAGACTCGAGGTAAATCAGATTCTTGTGATCAGTCAAGACCACCACGCGATGCTTGGCTCCCTCAAGCCAATGTCGCCACTCCTCAAATGCCCACTTCATAGCCAACAACTCCCGATTGCCGACATCATAATTACGCTCAGCAGGCGAAAACTTTCTGGAGAAGAAAGCACACGGTTTCATCAAAGAGCCATCAGAATTTCTCTGAGACAAAACGGCCCCTGCCCCAATCTCAGAAGCATCAACCTCAACCTGAAAAGGGAGAGAAACATCTGGCTGACGCAACACAGGGGCAGAAGTAAAACGACGTTTAAGCTCCTGAAAGGCCTCACCAGCCTCAGAGGACCAATTCACCACATCAGCGCCCTTCCTCATAAAATCGGTCAGAGGCTTCACCACACTAGAAAAATTAGCAATAAAGCGGCGATAAAAATTGGCAAAGCCCAAAAATTTCTGAAGGCTCTTTACAGATGTAGGTTGAGTCCAATCATGAATGGCCTGGACTTTAACAGGGTCCATTTCAATAGCCGAGGGGGAAAAAATGAAACCCAAAAAAGAAACCTTCTGAACTCCAAAGAGGCACTTAGACCCCTTCACAAACAACGCATTAGCACGAAGGACCTGAAATACCATCCTAACCTGCTTTACATGAGACTCCCAATCATCGGAGAAAACCAAAATATCATCCAAATACACAATCATGAATTTATCCAGATAATTCCGGAAGATATCATGCATAAAGGACTGAAATACCGATGGAGCATTAGAGAGCCCGAATGGCATCACAAGATATTCAAAATGGCCTTCGGGCGTATTAAATGCTGTTTTCCATTCATCACCTTGTTTAATACGCACGAGATTATACGCCCCTCGAAGGTCGATTTTAGTAAACCAACTGGCACCCTTAATCCGAGCAAACAAATCAGGAAGTAAAGGTAAAGGGTAATGGAATTTGACAGTGATCTCATTGAGAAGGCGATAATCTATACAGGGTCTCAAGGAGCCATCCTTCTTGGCAACAACAAAAAAATCCCGCTCCCAACGGTGACGAAGACGGGCGAATATGCCCCTTCTCCAAGGACTCCTTTACATAACTCCGCATAGCGGCATGCTCTGGCACAGACAGATTGAAAAGTCGGCCCTTAAGGAACTTACAGCCAGCAATCAAATTAATGGCACAATCGCAGTCCCTATGAGGAGGCAGAGAACTGGACTTGGGCTCATCAAATACATCCTGGAAATCCGACAAAAACTCAGGAACTTCAGAAGAAGGGGACGAGGAAATGGACATCAAAGGAATATCACTATGTATCCCCTGACAACCCCAACCAGTTACAGACATAGATCTCCAATCCAGCACTGGGTTATGTACCTGTAACCATGGAAAACCCAGCACAACAACATCATGCAAATTATGCAACACCAAAAAGCGAATATTTTCCTGATGTGCTGGAGCCATGTACATGGTTAACTGAGTCCAATGCTGAGGTTTATTCTTGGCCAATGGCGTAGCATCAATCCCCCTTAAGGGAATAGGACTCTGCAAAGGTTCCAAGGAAAAACCACAGCGCTTGGCAAATTCTAAGTCCATTAAGTTCAGGGCAGCGCCAGAATCCACAAATGCCATAACAGAGAAGGACGACAATGAGCAAATCAGGGTAACAGACAAGAGAAATTTAGGCTGCACAGTACTAATGGTAACAGACCCAGGAACCCTCCTAGTACGCTTAGGGCAATCAGAAATAGCATGAGCAGAATCACCACAGTAAAAACACAGGCCATTCTGACGTCTGAATTTCTGTCTTTCTGCTCTAGTGAAAATCCTATCACATTGCATAGAGTCAGGACTTTGCTCAGAGGACACTGCCATATGGTGCACCACCTTGCGCTCACGCAAGCGCCGATCAATCTGAATGGCTAGAGACATAGATTCGCTCAAACCAGTAGGCGTAGGAAAGCCCACTATAACATCTTTAAGGGTTTCAGAAAGACCTTTTCTGAAAATAGCAGCCAGAGCCTCTTCATTCCACTTAGTGAGCACAGACCATTTTCTAAATTTCTGGCAGTATAACTCTGCCGCTTCTTGACCCTGACACAGGGTCAACAGTGTTTTCTCAGCATGCTCTACTGAGCTAGGTTCGTCAGATCAACTGGCCTTGTATGGACTGTCATCTTCCTACACTTGTCGTTACCTCCTCTCTGTGTGCGTGCCACAGGTGAGGCAGCGACCCTGGAAGATCTGTAGTCACAGGTGCTATGATCCCGGCGAGTCAGTGGAAGGGTGAGACTCTGTAATGTACACCATCTTGGGTACTGTGCTGGGAATGTTCTGTGTGTTATCTGCCTGTTTTGTGGTACAATAAAGCTTTGACACACTGTTATACCCTCACCCTGTGTTGCCTGAGTAACGTTTTGCCCATGTTAAAAGGAGAGTGGGAGTTTGAGACGATCCCTGGTCCATGCATTTTCGGCTAGCGGGCGGCGCTCATAGCAATCCGGCAGTGACCACCATAGACTTCTGCTGGAGACCTCTGGTTGTCATGCCAACCCATTGGGGACCCGCTATCATGTGACGGATCACTGATGGGGTGGGATTTCCGGCGCCCTTGCTGGCAGGTGCCAGAAAAGATGTGGCTCAGTGCTCGAGCTCACATCAAAGGGAGGGAGTCCGACATTGGTGTAAATTTACACCTGATGTCGGAAAGGTGTTAAAGGGGATTTTTTTTTACAGAGACAGAAGTGGTAATCAATCATGTATACATACATATATGTGTGTATGAAGCCACACCCACTCCACATAGCCCCGCCCACTCCACACACAAAGCCTCGTAGAATAAATATCTAATATATCTATTTCATAGGCACATCTTCTTGACCACAACAGCTTACACTGCCTGTGTTGCCCATAGCAACCAATCACTAAGTATCTTTCATTTCACAAGAGCTGTTTAAAAGATGAAAGCTGAGCTGTGATTGGTTGCTATGAGCAAGTTTTCCTTGTGGATCGTTATGGTAACTGAGGCCTAATATTCTTGTCATTTCTATGGTGTTAGCGTCCTTTTGTAAAGCTGGAAATAACACAATTTATTACTGTGCCGACACAGACCCCACTCTGCCACAGACTGCAGGGGGCCCAGAGTCAGGAACTTCTTTGTCTGGCATGAAGCATCTCATTAACTTAACACTTCAAGCACAGTGTCATGCTGCTGCATTGCAGTATAATACAACGTCCACCAGGGGGAGCTTGAGAGGGAAGTGACTGTGTACACAGAGCAGCAGCACAGGCGCCTCCAAGTGGCGAGAGAGTGGTGAGACAAGCCGAGTTGAAAAACAATGAGAGGCAGAAGTACAAAAGGGATAAGCAGTATACGTGGTCAGGAAAAAGCAAGGAGGCTCAGCAACGGTCAGAAGCGGATCCAAATACAAGCCGAGTCAGAAACCAGAGAATCAAAACCAAAAACGGGGAAACGCTGGGAAAAGAGCAGACAGAGGGAGTCAACACACACGGGGCAAGTCAGGGATCACAGCAGAACAAATATCAAGAGCTACCAGAGTCAGGTTCACACACCAAAGGCAGCACTATAGCTGACTCCGCCTGCAGGATGCATGGGAGCTAAATAGCAAACCTGAACCCAGAATGAGGCAGAGCAAAGTTAACCCTTGACATGATCCACCTGGAAAAAGGGCAGACAGAATTAAACCCAAGAACGGATAATGACACACAGATTAAAAAAAGAAACACAAGATGGATTTCTCCAACCCAGGAACTATTTTACTCAGTGTAACAGCGTCACCCTGACAATGCCGGGTTCACTGTATACCTATTTATACAGCTACAACTAATGCCGCTCTACATGAGGCCTTCTATACAATGTCTAACTAATGGGATTACTGAAATGCTCTGTGCTGCGGGGACAATGCCTCCACCGTATACAGATGGGAGGGACCTGGAGATGACACACAGGTATATACTGTATACAGGGGAGAGGACACACAGGTATATACTATATACAGGGGAGAGGACACAGGTATATACTATATACAGGAGGAGATGACACACAGGTACAGTGGGGCAAAAAAGTATTTAGTCAGTCAGCAATAGTGCAAGTTCCACCACTTAAAAAGATGACAGGCGTCTGTAATTTACATCATAGGTAGACCTCAACTATGGGAGACAAACTGAGAAAAAAAAAATCCAGAAAATCACATTGTCTGTTTATTTAACATTTTATTTGCATATTATGGTGGAAAATAAGTATTTGGTCAGAAACAAAATTTCATCTCAATACTTTGTAATATATCCTTTTTTGGCAATGACAGAGGTCAAATGTTTTCTGTAAGTCTTCACAAGGTTGCTACACACTGTTGTTGGTATGTTGGCCCATTCCTCCATGCAGATCTCCTCTAGAGCAGTGATGTTTTTGGCTTTTCGCTTGGCAACACGGACTTTCAACTCCCTCCAAAGGTTTTCTATAGGGTTGAAATCTGGAGACTGGCTAGGCCACTCCAGGACCTTGAAATGCTTCTTACGAAGCCACTCCTTCGTTGCCCTGGCGGTGTGCTTTGGATCATTGTCATGTTGAAAGACCCAGCCACGTTTCATCTTCAATGCCCTTGCTGATGGAAGGAGGTTTGCACTCAAAATCTCACGATGCATGGCCCCATTCATTATTTCATGTACCCGGATTAGTCGTCCTGGCCCCTTTGCAGAGAAACAGCCCCAAAGCATGATGTTTCCACCACCATGCTTTACAGTAGGTATGGTGTTTGATGGATGCAACTCAGTATTCTTTTTCCTCCAAACACGACAAGTTGTGTTTCTACCAAACAGTTCCAGTTTGGTTTCATCAGACCATAGGACATTCTCCCAAAACTCCTCTGGATCATCCAAATGCTCTCTAGCAAACTTCAGACGGGCCTGGACATGTACTGGCTTAAGCAGTGGGACACGTCTGGCACTGCAGGATCTGAGTCCATGGTGGCGTAGTGTGTTACTTATGGTAGGCCTTGTTACATTGGTCCCAGCTCTCTGCAGTTCATTCACTAGGTCCCCCCACGTGGTTCTGGGATTTTTGCTCACCGTTCTTGTGATCATTCTGACCCCACGGGGTGGGATTTTGCGTGGAGCCCCAGATCGAGGGAAATTATCAGTGGTCTTGTATGTCTTCCATTTTCTAATTATTGCTCCCACTGTTGATTTCTTCACTCCAAGCTGGTTGGCTATTGCAAATTCAGTCTTCCCAGCCTGGTGCAGGGCTACAATTTTGTTTCTGGTGTCCTTTGACAGCTCTTTGGTCTTCACCATAGCGGAGTTTGGAGTCAGACTGTTTGAGGGTGTGCACAGGTGTCTTTTTATACTGATAACAAGTTTAAACAGGTGCCATTACTACAGGTAATGAGTGGAGGAAAGAGGAGACTCTTAAAGAAGAAGTTACAGGTCTGTGAGAGCCAGAAATCTTGATTGTTTGTTTCTGACCAAATACTTATTTTCCACCATAATATGCAAATAAAATGTTAAAAAAAACAGACAATGTGATTTTCTGGATTTTTTTTCTCAGTTTGTCTCCCATAGTTGAGGTCTACCTATGATGTAAATTACAGACGCCTCTCATCTTTTTAAGTGGTGGAACTTGCACTATTGCTGACTGACTAAATACTTTTTTGCCCCACTGTATATACTATCTACAGGGGAGATGACATACAGGTATATACTATATACAGGGGAGAGGACACACAGGTATATACCATATACAGGGGAGATGACATACAGGTATATACACTGTGTGCAGAATTACTAGGCAAGTTGTATTTTAGTGGATTATTTTTATTATTGATCAACAACTATGTTCTCAATAAACCCAAAAGACTTATAAATATCAAAGCTTAATATTTTTGGAAGTTGGAGTGGGTTTTTTAGATGTGGCTATCTTAGGAGGATATCTGTTTGTGCAGGTAACTATTACTGTGCAGAATTATTAGGCAACTTACTAAAAACCAAATATATCCCCATCTCACTTGTTTATTTTCAGCAGGTAAACCAACATAACTGCACAAAATGTAGAAATAAACATTTCTGACATGCAAGAAAACCCCAAACAATAAGTGCCCAATATAGCCCCTTTTCTTTCTGATGACACTCAGCAGCCTCCATCCATAGATTCTGTCAGTTCCTTAATCTGTTTACGATCAACATTACGTGCAGCAGCCACCACAGCCTCCAGACACTGCTCCGAGAGGTGGACTGTTTTCCCTCCCTGTAGATCTCACATTTTAACAGGGACCACAGGTTCTCTATGGGGTGCAGATCAGGTGAACAAGGGGGCCATGTCATTATTTTTTCTTCTTTGAGACCTTTACTGGCCAGCTACGCTGTGGAGTAGTTGGAGGCATGTGATGGAGCATTGTCCTGCATGAAAATCATGTTTTTATTGAACGATACCGACTTCTTCCTCTACCACTGCTTGAAGAAGTCTTCCAGAAACTGGCAGTAAGTCTGGGAGTTGAGCTTCACTCCATCCTCAACCCGAAAAGGTCCCACAAGTTCATCTTTGATGATCCCAGCCCATACCAGTCCCCACCTCCACCTTGCTGGCGTCTGAGTCGGAGTGGAGCTCTCTGCCCTTTACTGATCCAGCCTCTGGCCCATCCATCTGGCCCATCAAGAGTCACTCTTATTTCATCAGTCCATAAAACCTTTGAAAGGTCAGTCTTAAGATACTTCTTGGCCCAGTCTTGACGTTTTATCTTATGTTGCTTGTACAAAGGTGGTCGTTTTTCAGCCTTCCTTACCTTGGCCATGTCCCTGAGTATCGCACACCTTGTGCTTTTTGTGACTCCAGTAATGTTGCAGCTCTGAAATATGGCAAAACTGGTGGCAAATGGCATCTTGGCAGCTTCACGCTTGATTTTCCTCAATTCATGGGCAGTTCTTTTGCGCCTTTTTTACCCAACACGCTTCTTGCGACCCTGTTGGCTACTTGCTATGAAATACTTGATTGTTCGGTGATCACGCTTCAAAAGTTTGGCAATTTCAAGACTGCTGCATCCCTCTGCAGGACATCTCACAATTTTGGACTTTTCAGAGCCGTCAAATCTCTCTTCTGACCCATTTTGCCAAAGAAAAGGAAGTTGCCTAATAATTAAGCACAACTCATATAGGGTTTTGATGACATTAGACAACACTCCTCATTACAGAGATTCACATCACCGGATTTACTGAATTGGTAGTTGGCTCTCAAACCTGAACAGCTTGGAGTAGGACAACATGTATAAGAAGTATCATGTGATCAAAATACAACTTGCCTCATAATTCTGCACATAGTGTACACCAACCCACAAGCACACCACCACACAAATGCCACAACACACCACACAAACACCAGACCACTCTAGACACACACCACACAAACACCTCCCCATAAATACCACAACACCTCCCCATAAATACCACACCACCACCCCATAAATACCACATGCACACCACACACGCACACAAGGACCACACACACATGCAAACACACTCGGATGCATCCTACGCACATGGACAAACATTACTGAGCAGCAATATCGGTCAAGCGAAAAATGCCTCATAGTAAGATTGTCATTATTGCTTACTATACAGGGAGCTTTCATCAGTGAAGCTGCTGAGATAAAGTGAAAGCTGAGCTATGATTGGTTGCTATGGGCAACTAGACAAGTCTGCCTGTGAGGCTGTTTTCATTAGGCTGGTTTCACATTTGCGGTTGTGTCCGCAGCATTTCGGCTGCATACATCCGCATGCGTCGTGTTTTCCTATCTTTAATGTTGTGGACGCAGGTACATGCGTTCCTATACTTTCGGCCGCGTTTGACTATGCATGCGTTGTTTTTGCTTGTGCGGCTGGGCGCGGCTAGCGCAACATGTTGCAATTTTGGAGGCAGCATTTTGCTGCCGCCAAACCGCATGTGGACGCTTGTGGAAGGAATGCGTCGAAACAATGCATTACAGTCTATGGGAATGCAGGTGTACGCAAGCGCGTTCTCTAGCGTTTTCGTACGCATGTGTTTTTCTAGAGTAAACCTGTCTAGACACTGATTAGCCACCCCACACACAAACATAGATAAAAAGGTGTGGGCACTGGCAGTCCACTAATCTACAGACTTGGAACCAGACTGGAACCTCCTCATCTGTGAAGAATCACAACTTTGGCTAATGTGAGTATAAAAGCGAATATCTGTCTGTTCTTTTCTCTATCTTTAGTATGTACTAATTTCTGTCTCTTTTTTTCTTGCAGCATTAATAATGTCTTCTTCCTTGTCTTTTGAGGAGCTCCCTGGCCCTGAAAGTGCTGGACAGGAAAGTGAAGTGAGTACATTCCCTACTGATTGGTAAGTATTCTCTGTCGCATATACACATGTGGCCAATTTTTTTTTTTTTTTTATCAGAACAGTTCTTCCACTGCAGCGGAGGCAGAGAAGGAGCAGCCAGCACAAGTTCGGGTGGCAAGACGGCGTGTAAGTATACTTGACTGATAGTATTTTTTTTTCATGACTATACTATTCTTGCCTGTTTTTATTTCACTTTGCTTCTATCTTCCCTTTTTTTGTCTTGACTACTATTTTTTTCTTGACTTAAATTATTTTTTCCTGTTTTCTGTATCTCTTGTTTTCTTTCTTTTTCTTATCTTTACAACATTAATGTCTTTCTTTCTTTTCTAGGTTCCAGAACGGGATGAAGACCTCCTCAATAATGACCTTCTCATTTCCCTGGTCGAGAAGTGAGTCCCGTTGTGGGACACCCGGGTTCAGCAGCACTCAATGTGGTGATCCGGCGGCTGTGGAATGAGGTGGCCCGAGCGATGATGGATGGCTGGGACAACGCCACGCCACAGGTCCACAAGGAATTTGGTAAGTATTTAAATGTTGTGTGATGCGGAATTGACCTTGACTGGGATCACACTGCTGTGTGTGATGCAATAAACTCCTCTGAGTTTCTCGCATCACACACAGTTGTGATCCCGGTGGAAAGTGCATTGTCTAACATTTTTTTCTTTTTTTCCACAGTGAACAAAATCAGAACCCATTGGTGTTTGATGAAGGATCGCTTCAACAAGGTCCTTCGTCAGGAGAACCAGGTTCACAGTGGTGCTGCAGCAAGGAGCAGAAAGTATAAATATCATCGCATGCTGGCGTTTTTGAGACCGGTCCTTGCCCAGAGAACGCAAGTATTTTTGTGGTGCATTCCATTGTGTTGTATTCCCTAATCTGTATTTTTCTAGTCCACAGGAGATGGTGCTTTTACTATTGTTAATTTTTGGTACTGTTTTTTTTTCTTTTCACAGAACCTGGAGCAGCACCCTCGAACTTGGATCTGGAGCGGTCCATCCTCGAACAGCCACAGACCCGTCCCAGCCATCCTGCAGCGCAGCAGCAAGTGGGCCGGCAACACAGACTGGAGACCGGGAAGCTGGTCCATCAGGTGTTCCCCTGTCCCAGGCCTCTGCCACTGGTTTTTCGGGGTATTTCCGCCAGCAGGCCTCTGACAGGTCACTAATGCCCGAGTTCATTCACTTGAGCTCGATCTTCCAGAATGACCTCAAGGCGCTGAGAGACAGACTGGAAAGTGGTTTCAACCATATTACTACACTTTTCCAGGATGTCAACCAACACCTTGATCATCTGACAGCCGACCTCCAGAGACCAGCACATAATTTCTTTAATCAAATTGAACCGGGCATGTTGGAACACATTACTCCTGATCTCCTGCTCAGTGTCCTGCAGGCCTGCAATGCTGTTTACATGCAGGCTATGCAGCAGACTCGGTACTTGCAGCAGTTAGTGGGGGCATTTCCACCTGTGCCAACACTGATAAACATGACCTCAATACCGAGTTCTGCTGCATACCACTGCACGGCCACCACCATTCCAAGTACTGCTGGACACTACAGCGCCCCCACCATGCCGATTGCTGCTGTACAGTCCACTGCCACCACCATGCCGAGTGCTGCTCCTGCTTGGACCTCCTCCACCACTACCACCACCGATATGCCACAGCAACCGAACCCTGGCAGGCCGTTCACCAGCACCAGGCCACGGCAGCAGCAGCACTAGGATCGATCCTGCCAGGCCTTCCACCCGCACCATACCGCCAGAAGACACCATGATAATGCTCCCCAGAAGACAGACACTAAAGTCCCTGACCATCCCACTACTTTTGTCATCCCTTCCTCTGCAACCCCTTCGTCGTCTTTACCTATTCAAATGTCGTCTCAGCACCACATCCCAGTTCCGTCACATTTCCCCAAGTCGCCGTAGTTAATGTAATTTTTTTTTAATAAATGTGATTTTTTTTTTTGCCCCTACTACTGTTTGGTTCTTTGTATTCCGCCGCTGGCAACACACCATGTGCCGACTAACACACTGCGGTGTACACTTTGTGTTTTTGCCACCTCATATCTCCAGGACTGACACAGCTTGAACACTGCACTGCAGCTTTGTTTCTTGTGTCTGTCATGGAGCTATGAGTTGTCAAAAACAAATCTGACTTTCATTTTCTCCAGCATCTCTTCAGTTGGCGTAATCTATTGGACGCAGAATGAAGAGACGATGGAGGTAATACAAGGCATATCTATACTCACCTGGCCAGGTGTCAGAAATAGTGAATAAAGGATGCAAAAAACCCAGCATCAATACCCAGCAGCCAGAATTGACTACTTCTGGATGCTGGGTTTTGATGCTGGGTTTTATGCATCCTGAATTCACTATTTCTGACACCTGGCCTGGTGAGTATAGATATGCCTTGTATTACCTCCATCGTCTCTTCATTCTGTGTCCGATAGATACTGCAGATATAAGATATGCTGGATCGAATCAGAAGTCACCTACCATAGCACTGACATCATAAGTGGATTTGAGTGGATTAAAGACAGAGGGCACTCGGTACAGGCTTTAAAACAGGTTTTTTAGTTACACCAAACATTACAGGTACATACACACAGCAGAACATTTTATTAAACCATTCCATCTTGCCATGCCACACGTCCGATATCAGAAACCAAGTAGGCAGCAAAGTGGTCCCTTATTTGGGCAACTTCTACTGTTGACCTCAGAGGGTGATGATGGTAATCTGGCAAGGGGTTTGAAACTGGTTCATCAAGTTCAATGTTGGCTCGCTCTTTAGCCATTATACAGTGGGGCAAAAAAGTATTTAGTCAGTCAGCAATAGTGCAAGTTCCACCACTTAAAAAGATGAGAGGCGTCTGTAATTTACATCATAGGTAGACCTCAACTATGGGAGACAAACTGAGAAAAAAAATCCAGAAAATCACATTGTCTGTTTTTTTAACAATTTATTTGCATATTATGGTGGAAAATAAGTATTTGGTCAGAAACAAACAATCAAGATTTCTGGCTCTCACAGACCTGTAACTTCTTCTTTAAGAATCTCCTCTTTCCTCCACTCATTACCTGTAGTAATGGCACCTGTTTAAACTTGTTATCAGTATAAAAAGACACCTGTGCACACCCTCAAACAGTCTGACTCCAAACTCCACTATGGTGAAGACCAAAGAGCTGTCAAAGGACACCAGAAACAAAATTGTAGCCCTGCACCAGGCTGGGAAGACTGAATCTGCAATAGCCAACCAGCTTGGAGTGAAGAAATCAACAGTGGGAGCAATAATTAGAAAATGGAAGACATACAAGACCACTGATAATCTCCCTCGATCTGGGGCTCCACGCAAAATCCCACCCCATGGGGTCAGAATGATCACAAGAACGGTGAGCAAAAATCCCAGAACCACGCGGGGGGACCTAGTGAATGAACTGCAGAGAGCTGGGACCAATGTAACAAGGCCTACCATAAGTAACACACTACGCCACCATGGACTCAGATCCTGCAGTGCCAGACGTGTCCCACTGCTTAAGCCAGTACATGTCCGGGCCCATCTGAAGTTTGCTAGAGAGCATTTGGATGATCCAGAGGAGTTTTGGGAGAATGTCCTATGGTCTGATGAAACCAAACTGGAACTGTTTGGTAGATACACAACTTGTCGTGTTTGGAGGAAAAAGAATACTGAGTTGCATCCATCAAACACCATACCTACTGTAAAGCATGGTGGTGGAAACATCATGCTTTGGGGCTGTTTCTCTGCAAAGGGGCCAGGACGACTGATCCGGGTACATGAAAGAATGAATGGGGCCATGTATCATGAGATTTTGAGTGCAAACCTCCTTCCATCAGCAAGGGCATTGAAGATGAAACGTGGCTGGGTCTTTCAACATGACAATGATCCAAAGCACACCGCCAGGGCAACGAAGGAGTGGCTTCGTAAGAAGCATTTCAAGGTCCTGGAGTGGCCTAGCCAGTCTCCAGATCTCAACCCTATAGAAAACCTTTGGAGGGAGTTGAAAGTCCGTGTTGCCAAGCGAAAAGCCAAAAACATCACTGCTCTAGAGGAGATCTGCATGGAGGAATGGGCCAACATACCAACAACAGTGTGTGGCAACCTTGTGAAGACTTACAGAAAACGTTTGACCTCTGTCATTGCCAACAAAGGATATATTACAAAGTATTGAGATGAAATTTTGTTTCTGACCAAATACTTATTTTCCACCATAATATGCAAATAAAATGTTAAAAAAACAGACAATGTGATTTTCTGGATTTTTTTTTCTCAGTTTGTCTCCCATAGTTGAGGTCTACCTATGATGTAAATTACAGACGCCTCTCATCTTTTTAAGTGGTGGAACTTGCACTATTGCTGACTGACTAAATACTTTTTTGCCCCAGTGTATAGTTATGCAGAACCACACAGGCTTTGACAACCTTATCAATTTTCTCTATTTTTAGACTAATGGCAGTTCCAAGAATGCGCCATTTGGAGACAAGAATCCCAAAGGTACACTCAATAGTTCTTCGTGCCCTGCTCAGTCTGTAGTTAAAAATTTTTTGGTGTGTTTCAATTCCCGACTGGAGTATGGTTTCAGTAGGTTTTAACACATCTGAAAGGCCTCATCCCCAACCATAACAAATAATATTGGCTGGCCTTCAGTGTTGGGAAGAGGTCGTGGCAGGGGGAAATTAAAATGTTTTGCATACAAGCGTTGGCCTATGTCAGAGTTTGGCCACGGCCAAAAGCTCCAATGTCCACGGCGACAAAGTGACAGTCAGCATCGGCAATCGCCATGAGCACTACAGAAAAAAAATATTTTTTGTAGTTGAAGTACTCCGATGCAGCTTTGGCGGGTTTGGTAATCCGAATGTGTTTTCCATCCACTGCTCCCAAACAGTTGGGGAAATTACACACTAGCCAGAATTTTTCAGAAATTCCAAGCCACATTTGCACGGTGGGTAGGGGGATAAATTCATCCCGGAGAATGTTCCACAAAGCACAGCAGGTGTCCGCAACTATTCCAGACAAAGTGGATATTCCTAGCCGGTACTGCAAATGGAGCGATGATAAGCTCTCTGCGGTAGCCAGGAATCTGCCAAACAGAGAAAGAAAAAAATAACAAACAATAATAATTATGATGGGGTTTTGCAAAACAGATAAAGGAAAAAACAACTAATACATGGCAGAATGATAATACAGGTCAGTAACATAGTAACATAGTAACATAGTTAGTAAGGCCGAAAAAAGACATTTGTCCATCCAGTTCAGCCTATATTCCATCATAATAAATCCCCAGATCTACGTCCTTCTACAGAACCTAATTGTATGATACAATATTGTTCTGCTCCAGGAAGACATCCAGGCCTTTCTTGAACCCCTCGACTGAGTTCGCCATCACCACCTCTTCAGGCAAGCAATTCCAGGTTTTTGTTTAGAATTATTACGTACCTTAATGTGACCAGGAGACGTTCCTCAGCAGGAATCGCTCTAAGGAGCTGGGTGTCCTGTCTCTTGATGGCTCCTAGGACACGACCAAGCAAATCCCGGAAGGTCTCTTGAGACATCCTGGTATAGTCCACAAATTTCTCCGTGTTGGCATGGAGCTCGCTGTATAGGGTGTGGTAGGCTCCACGGCTCTCCTGGACTTCGATAATGGGGTGTCTCCAAAAATGCCGACGCCGTGTTCTCCGTCTTTCTCTGTATGTTTGTTGCTCACAAGCAAATTCAAAGGCAAGAAACAGCTTTAGATCCAAATCCAGGTTGAAATAAAAGCTCTTCATGCAAAGACCCATCGTGACGCAGGATACAGGAGCAAAATCTGAGTATTTCAGCTCTACAAAGGGTCAATATGAAGAATTCCCATAACACGCCCATTGGTGGTGTGTTTATCTAGATTTTTCTCCTGGTACATTTTTCACCATAACAACTCATGCGCATAAAAAGCGCAAACGCATGCTAATGTGGCGTTTTTTACCTCATGCAGAAGCTGATGCGGATAAAAACTGCTGCGTTTGCATGCGGTTCTTCGTTTGATTGTGGAAGATATGCTGCAGACAAAACCGCAAATGTGAAACCAGCCTAACCACTGAGCCCCCGTGCCACCCCAGTTGCATGGTTTCCTATGTGGTGGATTCCTGGGAAAATGGCTGCCGGGGGCGGCGCATGCGCAGATGGAGATCTCTGCATCAAGATCTCAGGAGATGAGATCTCAGCGTTGAAATCTCATCTCCCAAGATCTTGGTGCCAAGATCTCCGTCTGCTCATGCCTCACCAGGGGCGGGCTGGGCCAGGTGGCAAGAATGCATATGCCCCCCGGGCCGGTGCCTAAGCAGCTGCACAGGGCCGCTGGAGGACTAGCAGTGATTGTAATACATAGCGCCATCTGTAGTGCATGGTGGTGTCATCCTGCTAACAGCCTCGATATGTAGGCTGCAGGGGTATGTGATAAGGAGGCTCCTGTGTGGCGCTGCCACTCTGAGGGAGAGAGCCAGCAGTAATCAAGATGAAAGGTCAGCGACTCAGCATACCTCCTGTGTGTGCACGGAGCTCGGCTTCTCCTGCTCTTATCTGGTATCCCGGCAGAGAAGGAGAGACGGGGGAGGTGTCGGGACAGTGCAGAGCTGTGAGCAGGAGAAACTGAAGAGCTGCACATGGACATCAGCCGCCCCTGCACCACAGAGGAGATTGTGTGATGTGTCTGTGTGTGATGCTGCATGTGTGTCATGTGTGTATGAGGTATCTAGTGTGTGTGTGATGGCTGCGTGTGTGTGATGACTGCATGTGTGTGTGATGGATGTGTGTGTGTGTGTGATGCATTTGTGTCAGAGTTGCGTGTGTGTGATGCTGTGTGTATGATGGCTGCGTGTGTGTGATGCATTTGTGTCATAGCTGCCTGTGTTTGTGATGCTGCGTGTGTATGTGTAATGCTGAGTGTGTATGTGTGATACTGCGTGTGTATGTGTGATGCTGCATGTGTGTGAGCTGCGTGCGTGCGTGTGTGTGAACTGCGTGCCTGTGTGTGAGCTGCGTGCGTGTATGTCATTATACAGTGGGGTTGTGCGTGTGTGTGTCATTATGGGCTGTATGTGTGTGTCATTTTACAGTGGCGCTGTGCGTGTCATACAGTAGGGCTGTGCGTATGTGTCATTATACAGTGGGGCTGTGCGTATGTGTCATTATACAGTGGGGCTGTATGTGTGCCTGTCATTATACAGTGTGGCTGTACATGTGCCTGTCATTATACAGTGTGCCTGTCATTATACAGTGTGGCTGTACATGTGCCTGTCATTATACAGTGTGGCTGTGTGTGTATTATACAGTGGGGCTGTGCTTATGCCTGTCATTATACAGAGTGGCTGTGTGTGTATTATACAGTGGGGCTGTGCGTGTGTGAATGTTATTATACAGCGAGACTGTGCGTGTGTGTCATTATGCCGCCGGGCGGTGCGTGTGTGTCATTATGCAGTGGGGCGGTGCCTGTGTGTCATTATACAGTGGGGCTGTGCATGTGTGTCATTGTACAGTGGGGCTGTGCTTGTGTGCCTGTCATTATACAGTGGGGCTGTGCGTGTGTGCCTGTCATTATACAGTGGGGCTATGCGTGTGTGCCTGTCATTATACAGTGGGGTTGTGCGTGTGTGCCTGTCATTATACAGTGGGGCTATGCGTGTGTGCCTGTCATTATACAGTGGGGTTGTGCGTGTGTGCCTGTCATTATACAGTGGGGCTGTGCGTGTATGCCTGTCATTATACAGTGGGGCTGTGCGTGTGTGCCTGTCATTATACAGTGGGGCTGTGCGTGTATGCCTGTCATACAGTGGGGCTGTGTGTGTATGCCTGTCATTATACAGTGGGGTTGTGCATGTGTGCCTGTCATTATACAGTGGGGCTGTGCATGTATGCCTGTCATTACACAGTGGGGTTGTGCGTGTGTCTGTCATTATACAGTGGGGTTGTGCGTGTGTCTGTCATTATACAGTGTGGTTGTTCGTGCGTGCGTGTGTCTGTCATTATACAGTGGGGCTGTGCGTGTGTGCCTGTCATTATACAGTGGGGCTGTGCGTGTATGCCTGTCATTATACAGTTGGGTTGTGCGTGTGTGCCTGTCATTATACAGTGGGGTTGTGCGTGTGTGCCTGTTATTATACAGTGGGGCTGTGCGTGTATGCCTGTCATTATACAGTGGGGTTGTGCGTGTGTCTGTCATTATACAGTGGGGCTGTGCGTGTGTGTCTGTCATTATACAGTGGGGTTGTGCGTGTGTGGCATTATACAGTGGGGTTGTGCATGTGTGCCTGTCATTATACAGTGGGGCTGTGCGTGTATGCCTGTCATTATACAGTGAGGTTGTGCGTGTGTCTGTCATTATACAGTGGGGCTGTGCGTGTGTGTCATTATACAGTGCGGCTGTGCGTGTGTGCCTGTAATTATACAGTGGGGCTGTGCATATATATCATTATACAGTGGGGTTGTGCGTGTGTGCCTGTCATACAGTGGGGCTGTGCTTCTGTGCCTGTCATTATACAGTGGGGCTGTGCGTGTGTGCCTGTCATTATACAGTGGGGTTGTGCGTGTATGCCTGTCATTATACAGTGGGGTTGTGCGTGTGTGCCTGTCATTATACAGTGGGGCTGTGCGTGTGTCTGTCATTATACAGTGGGGCTGTGCGTGTGTGTCTGTCATTATACAGTGCGGCTGTGCGTGCCTGTAATTATACAGTGGGGCTGTGCGTATATATCATTATACAGTGGGGTTGTGCGTGTGTGCCCGTGATTATACAGTGGGGCTGTGCGTGTGTGCCTGTCATTATACAGTGGGGCTGTGCGTGTGTGTCTGTCATTATACAGTGCGGCTGTGCGTGTGTGTGCCTGTAATTATACAGTGGGGCTGTGCGTATATATCATTATACAGTGGGGTTGTGCGTGTGTGCCTGTCATACAGTGGGGCTGTGCGTGTGTGCCTGTCATTATACAGTAGGGCTGTGCATGTGTGCCTGTCATACAGTGGGGTTGTGCGTGTGTGCCTGTCATTATACAGTGGGGTTGTGCGTGTGTGCCTGTCAGTATACAGTGGGGCTGTGCGTTTGTGCCTGTCATTATACAGTGGGGTTGTGTGTGTGTCTGTCATTATACAGTGGGGCTGTGCATGTGTGTCATTATACAGTGGGGTTGTGCGTGTGTCTGTCATTATACAGTGGGGTTGTGTGTGCGTGCGTGTGTCTCTCATTATACAGTGGGGCTGTGCGTGTATGCCTGTCATTATACAGTGGGGTAGTGCGTGTGTGTCATTATACAGTGCGGCTGTGCGTGTGTGCCTGTAATTATACAGTGGGGCTGTGCATATATATCATTATACAGTGGGGTTGTGCGTGTGTGCCTGTCATTATACAGTGGGGCTGTGCGTGTGTGCCTGTCATACAGTGGGGTTGTGCGTGTATGCCTGTCATTATACAGTGGGGTTGTGCGTGTGTGCCTGTCATTATACAGTGGGGCTGTGCGTGTGTCTGTCATTATACAGTGCGGCTGTGCGTGCCTGTAATTATACAGTGGGGCTGTGCGTATATATCATTATACAGTGGGGTTGTGCGTGTGTGCCTGTGATTATACAGTGGGGCTGTGCGTGTGTGCCTGTCATTATACAGTGGGGCTGTGCGTGTGTGCCTGTCATTATACAGTGGGGCTGTGCGTGTGTGTCTGTCATTATACAGTGCGGCTGTGCGTGTGTGTGCCTGTAATTATACAGTGGGGCTGTGCGTATATATCATTATACAGTGGGGTTGTGCGTGTGTGCCTGTCATACAGTGGGGCTGTGCGTGTGTGCCTGTCATTATACAGTAGGGCTGTGCATGTGTGCCTGTCATACAGTGGGGATGTGCGTGTGTGCCTGTCATTATACAGTGGGGTTGTGCGTGTGTGCCTGTCAGTATACAGTGGGGCTGTGCGTTTGTGCCTGTCATTATACAGTGGGGTTGTGTGTGTGTCTGTCATTATACAGTGGGGCTGTGCATGTGTGTCATTATACAGTGGGGTTGTGCGTGTGTCTGTCATTATACAGTGGGGTTGTGTGTGCGTGCGTGTGTCTCTCATTATACAGTGGGGCTGTGCGTGTATGCCTGTCATTATACAGTGGGGTAGTGCGTGTGTCTGTCATTATACAGTGGGGTAGTGCGTGTGTCTGTCATTATACAGTGGGGCTGTGCGTGTGTGCCTGTCATTATACAGTGGGGCTGTGCGTGTATGCCTGTCATTATACAGTGGGGTTGTGCGTGTGTGCCTGTCATTATACAGTGGGGCTGTGCGTGTATGCCTGTCTTTATACAGTGGGGTTGTGCGTGTGTCTGTCATTATACAGTGGGGCTGTGCATGTGTGCCTGTCATTATACAGTAGGGCTGTGCGTGTATGCCTGTCATTATACAGTGGGGTTGTGTGTGTGTCTGTCATTATACAGTGGGGCTGTGCGTGTGTGTGTCATTATACAGTGCGGCTGTGCGTATATATCATTATACAGTGGGGCTGTGCGTGTGTGTGTCATTATACAGTGCGGCTGTGCGTGTGTGTGCCTGTAATTATACAGTGGGGCTGTGCGTATATATCATTATACAGTGGGGTTGTGCGTGTGTGCCTGTCATTATACAGTGGGGCTGTGCGTGTGTGCCTGTCATACAGTGGGGTTGTGCGTGTATGCCTGTCATTATACAGTGGGGTTGTGCGTGTATGCCTGTCATTATACAGTGGGGCTGTGCGTGTGTCTGTCATTATACAGTGCGGCTGTGCGTGTGTGTGCCTGTAATTATACAGTGGGGCTGTGCGTATATATCATTATACAGTGGGGTTGTGCGTGTGTGCCTGTCATTATACAGTGGGGCTGTGCGTGTGTGCGTCATTATACAGTGGGGCTGTGCGTGTGTGTCTGTCATTATACAGTGGGGCTGTGCGTATATATCATTATACAGTGGGGTTTTGCGTGTGTGCCTGTCATTATACAGTGGGGTTGGGCGTGTATGCCTATCATTATACAGTGGGGTTGTGCGTGTGTGTCTGTCATTATACAGTGGGGCTGTGCGTATGTGTCTGTCATTATACAGTGGAGCTGTGCGTATATATCATTATACAGTGGGGTTTTGCGTGTGTGCCTCTCATTATACAGTGGGGCTGTGCGTGTATGCCTGTCATTATACAGTGGGGTTGTGCGGGTGTCTGTCATTATACAGTGGGGCTGTGCGTGTGTGTCTGTCATTATACAGTGTGGCTGTGCGTGTGTTTGCTTGTAATTATACAGTGGGGCTGTGCGTATATATCATTATACAGTGGGGGTTGTGCGTGTGTGCCTGTCATTATACAGTGGGGTTGTGCGTGTGTGCCTGTCATTATACAGTGGGGCTGTGCGTGTGTGAATGTTATTATATAGCGAGGCTATGCGTGTTATTATGCCGCGGGGCGGTGCGTGTGTCATTATGCAGCGGGGCGGTGCGTGTGTGTCATTATACAGTGAGGCTGTGCGTGTGTGTCATTATACAGTGGGGCTGTGCGTGTGTGCCTCTCATTGTACAGTGGGGCTGTTCGTGTGTGCCTGTCATTATACAGTGGGGCTGTGCGTGTGTGCCTGTCATTATACAGTGCGGCTGTGCGTGTGTGCCTCTCATTGTACAGTGGGGCTGTTCGTGTGTGCCTGTCATTATACAGTGGGGCTGTGCGTGTGTGCCTGTCATTATACAGTGGGGCTGTGCGTGTGTGCCTGTCATTATACAGTGGGGCTGTGCGTGTGTGCCTGTCATTATACAGTGGGGTTGTGCGTGTTTGCCTGTCATTATACAGTGGGGCTGTGCATGTATGCCTGTCATTATACAGTGGGGTTGTGCGTGTCTGTCATTATACAGTGGGGCTGTGCGTGTGTGCCTGTCATTATACAGTGGGGCTGTGCGTGTATGCCTGTCATTATACAGTGGGGTTGTGCGTGTGTGCCTGTCATTATACAGTGGGGCTGTGCGTGTATGCCTGTCTTTATACAGTGGGGTTGTGCGTGTGTCTGTCATTATACAGTGGGGCTGTGCATGTGTGCCTGTCATTATACAGTAGGGCTGTGTGTGTATGCCTGTCATTATACAGTGGGGTTGTGTGTGTGTCTGTCATTATACAGTGGGGCTGTGCGTGTGTGTGCCATTATACAGTGCGGCTGTGCGTGTATGCCTGTAATTATACAGTGGGGCTGTGCGTATATATCATTATACAGTGGGGCTGTGCGTGTGTGTGTCATTATACAGTGCGGCTGTGCGTGTGTGTGCCTGTAATTATACAGTGGGGCTGTGCGTATATATCATTATACAGTGGGGCTGTGCGTGTGTGCCTGTCATTATACAGTGGGGTTGTGCGTGTTTGCCTGTCATTATACAGTGGGGCTGTGCATGTATGCCTGTCATTATACAGTGGGGTTGTGCGTGTCTGTCATTATACAGTGGGGCTGTGCGTGTATGCCTGTCATTATACAGTGGGGCTGTGCGTGTGTCTGTCATTATACAGTGGGGTTGTGCGTGTGTGCCTGTCATTATACAGTGGGGCTGTGCGTGTGTGCCTGTCATTATACAGTGGGGCTCTGCGTGTGTGCCTGTCATTATACAGTGCGGCTGTGCGTGTGTGTGCCTGTCATTATACAGTGGGGCTGTGCGTGTGTGTCTGTCATTATACAGTGGGGCTGTGCGTGTATGCCTGTCATTATACAGTGGGGTTGTGCATGTGTGCCTGTCATTATACAGTGGGGCTGTGCGTGTATGCCTGTCATTATACAGTGGGGTTGTGCGTGTGTCTGTCATTATACAGTGGGGTTGTGCGTGTGTCTGTCATTATACAGTGTGGCTGTGCGTGTGTGTGCCTGTAATTATACAGTGGGGCTGTGCGTGTGTGTGCCTGTAATTATACAGTGGGGCTGTGCGTACATATCATTATACAGTGGGGTTGTGCGTGTGTGCCTGTCATTATACAATGGGGCTGTGCGTGTGTGCCTGTCATTATACAGTGGGGCTGTGCATGTGTGCCTGTCATTATACAGTGGGGCTGTGCATGTGTGTCTGTCATTATACAGTGCGGCTGTGCGTGTGTTTGCCTGTAATTATACAGTGGGGCTGTGCGTATATATCATTATACAGTGGGGGTTGTGCGTGTGTGCCTGTCATTATACAGTGGGGTTGTGCGTGTGTGCCTGTCATTATACAGTGGGGTTTTGCATGTGTGCCTGTCATTATACAGTGGGGCTGTGCATGTGTGCCTGTCATTATACAGTGGGGCTGTGCGTGTGTCTGTCATTATACAGTGAGGTTGTGCGTGTATGCCTGTCATTATACAGTGGGGCTGTGCGTGTATGCCTGTCATTATACAGTGGGGTTGTGCGTGTGTGCCTGTAATTATACATTGGGGTTGTGCGTGTGTGCCTGTCATTATACAGTGGGGCTGTGCGTGTGTGCCTGTCATACAGTGGGGTTGTGCGTGTGTGCCTGTCATACAGTGGGGTTGTGCGTGTGTGCCTGTCATTATACAGTGGGGCTGTGCGTGTATGCCTGTCATTATACAGTGGGGCTGTGCGTGTGTCTGTCATTATACAGTGGGGCTGTGCGTGTGTGTCTGTCATTATACAGTGGAGCTGTGCGTATATATCATTATACAGTGGGGTTGTGCGTGTGTGCCTGTCATTATACAGTGGGGCTGTGCGTGTGTGTGTCTGTCATTATACAGTGGGGCTGTGCATGTGTGTGTCTGTCATTATACAGTGGGGCTGTGCGTGTGTTCCTGTCATTATACAGTGGGGCTGTGCGTGTGTGTGCCTGTCATTATACAGTGGGGCTGTGCGTGTGTACCTGTAATTATACATTGGGGTTGTGCGTGTGTGCTTGTCATTATACAGTGGGGCTGTGCATGTGTGTGCCTGTCATTATACAGTGGGGCTGTGCATGTGTGTGTCTGTCATTATACAGTGGGGCTGTGCATGTGTGTGTCTGTCATTATACAGTGGGGCTGTGCGTGTGTGCCGTTATACAGTGGGGCTGTGCGTGTGTGTGTCATTGGTGCATTCACTCTGTGTCATTCTATGTGACTGCAGACTTGTGCTTCTCACATTGCTCGCAGAGCTGTGGTTATTTGGCGGGTGTGTGGCTGCAAGTTTGTGATTTGCATGCATGCGGTCACATGCTGACTAGACTTGCATGGCGAATGCAACTGTATTGAAAAATGCCCAAAACAGTCTAGTCGAAATGTGGCTGGGAATATATATTGCATGCTTGCAGTCACAAGACCACCTGTTGCCGGCACCAGAGAATCTTCACAGCGCACGATATGAGGATTCACACATAGTGACTGTAGACATTTAGCATAAGATCCGTCAACCCCTTTAAGGATGAGCCCCTACTCATGGGCCACTGCTGTGTGCTTGCCTCCCAGGCAAAAATTTACCAGTCAGCCCCTGTGCGCCGCCCCCGGCAGCTATTTTCTCAGGGTCCACCCCATAGGAGACCATGCAACTGCGGGGGCTCTGGCCTTTCACAAAATGTCGGCAGAGCCCCCGCAGCACCGAACACCCGCAGCCGCGCACTGCACATGCGATCTCCCCTTCATCCCAGCCTGCAGAGACCCTGCTCCACCGCGGCTGGTAACGTATATCTGCATTATAAGACGCACCCCAATTTCCCCCAAAAATTTTTTGGGAAAAAAGTGCATCTTATAATGTGAAAAATCCGGTATGTCTGATGCCAGTGTCTTATATTAGGGCCTGTCCACACTTTACTGCTCCCGATGCGTTCTGCCAGACATGGACAGCGGCCGGAAGACACTTTTCTTTTTATAAATCTGTTGCTGTCGTCTTTCAGCGTTTTTCCCTATTGAAATGAACGAGACACAAAACTGCAAGTGAAAAGGCTGCGAAACCGCCGAATATTTCCTGCCAACACTGTAGGTCCGCAGTAAAAATGGTGAACAGACACTGAGGGGGTTTACTGAGAATGTAAAAAGAATTAGCATGAAATGATAAATCCCCGCGGCTCCAGCACTGATGCTCCGGGGGTCTCTGCCAGTCTCAGCTCTGGGCTACAGGGGTCTTGTGGCTCCGGGGGTCTCTGCCAGTCTCAGCTCTGGGCTACAGGGGTCTTGTGGCTCCGGGGGTCTCTGCCAGTCTCAGCTCTGGGCTACAGGGGTCTTGTGCCTCCGGGGGTCTCTACCAGTCTCAGCACTGGGCTGCAGGGGTCTTGTGGCTCCGGGGGTCTCTGCCAGTCTCAGCTCTGGGCTACAGGGGTCTTGTGCCTCCGGGGGTCTCTACCAGTCTCAGCACTGGGCTGCAGGGGTCTTGTGGCTCCGGGGGTCTCTGCCAGTCTCAGCTCTGGGCTACAGGGGTCTTGTGCCTCCGGGGGTCTCTACCAGTCTCAGCACTGGGCTGCAGGGGTCTTGTGGCTCCGGGGGTCTCTGCCAGTCTCAGCTCTGGGCTACAGGGGTCTTGTGCCTCCGGGGGTCTCTACCAGTCTCAGCACAGGGCTGCAGGGGTCTTGTGGCTCTGGGGGTCTCTGCCAGTCTCAGCTCTGGGCTACAGGGATCTTGTGACTCCGGGGATCTCCGCCAGTCTCAGCACTGGGCTGTAGGGGTCTTGTGGCTCTGGGGGTCTCCGCCAGTCTCAGCACTGGGCTGCAGGGATCATGTGGCTCCGGGGGTCTCTGCCAGTCTCAGCACTGGGCTGTAGGGGTCTTGTGGCTCTGGGGGTCTCCGCCAGTCTCAGCACTGGGCTGTAGGGGTCTTGTGGCTCTGGGGGTCTCCGCCAGTCTCAGCACTGGGCTGCAGGGATCATGTGGCTCCGGGGGTCTCTGCCAGTCTCAGCACTGGGCTGTAGGGGTCTTGTGGCTTCGGGGATCTCCGCCAGTCTCAGCATTGGGCTGCAGGGGTCTTGTGGCTCCGGGGTCTCTGCCAGTCTGAGCATTGGGCTGCAGGGGTCTTATGGCTTTGGGGGTCTCCGCCAGTCTCAGCACTGGGCTGCAGGGGTCTTGTGGCTCTGGGGGTCTCTGCCAGTCTCAGTACTGGGCTGCAGTGATCTTGTGGCTCCAGGGGTCTCTGCCAGTCTCAGCACTGGATTGCAGGGGTCTTATGGCTCCGGGGGTCTCTGCCAGTATCAGCACTGGGCTGCAGGGATCTTGTGGCTCCGGGGGTCTCTGCCAGTCTCAGCACTGGGCTGCAGGGATCTTGTGGCTCGGGGGTCTCTGCCAGTCTCAGCACTGGGCTGCAGGGGTCTTGTGGCTTCGGGGATCTCCGCCAGTCTCAGCAATGGGCTGCAGGGGTCTTGTGGCTCCGGGGTCTCTGCCAGTCTCCGCACTGGACTGCAGGTGTCTTGTGGCTCCGAGGGTCTCTGCCAGTCTCAGCACTGGGCTGCAGAGGTCTTGTGGCTTCGGGGATCTCCGCCAGTCTCAGCATTGGGCTGCAGGGGTCTTGTGGCTCCTGGGTCTCTGCCAGTCTGAGCATTGGGCTGCAGGGGTCTTATGGCTTTGGGGGTCTCCGCCAGTCTCAGCACTGGGCTGCAGGGGTCTTGTGGCTCTGGGGGTCTCTGCCAGTCTCAGTACTGGGCTGCAGTGATCTTGTGGCTCCAGGGGTCTCTGCCAGTCTCAGCATTGGGCAGCAGGGGTCTTGTGGCTCCGGGGGTCTCTGCCAGTTTCAGCATTGGGCTGCAGGGGTCTTGTGGCTTCGGGGGTCTCCGCCAGTCTCAGCACTGGGCTGCAGGGGTCTTCTGGCTTCGGGGATCTCCGCCAGTCTCAGCATTGGGCTGCAGGGGTCTTGTGGCTCCGGGGGTCTCCACCAGTCTCAGCATTGGGCTGCAGGGGTCTTGTGGCTCTGGGGTCTCTGCCAGTCTCAGCATTGGGCTGCAGGGGTCTTGTGCCTCCGGGGGTCTCTGCCAGTCTCAGCACTGGGTTGCAGGGATCTTGTGGCTCCGGGGGTCTCTGCCAGTCTCAGCATTGGGCTGCAGGGGTCTTGTGGCTCCGGGTGTCTCCACCAGTCTCAGCACTGGGCTGCAGGGATCTTGTGGCTTCGGGGGTATCCGCTAGTCTCAGCATTGGGCTGCAGGGGTCTTGTGCCTCCGGGGGTCTCTGCCAGTCTCAGCACTGGGTTGCAGGGATCTTGTGGCTTCGGGGGTATCCGCTAGTCTCAGGCTTCACCTTATATTATAGCTGCAAAGTGAATAATAACCATCAGCACTGGAGCCAGAGGGGATTTAGCGGAGTAGGTTGGGGGACATGTAGGATTTTTTTATCGCTTTTTATTCTGCTGTTAGTGAGGTCGGATGCAGACGGCAATTCTGCTGTTTTCTATCATGTGACTGTACGGCCCCTTCACACGACCCATCATGATTTCCACAGATGCCACGTGTGCCCTATTTGACCTGCGGTGCTGCCCTCATGTCTGTGTTTTCCAGCAGCACAGATGACAAGGGCCAATAAAAGTCTGAGTCCGTGAAAACATGCTGTAACTGTGCCGTCCGTGTGATGTCCATGTGATATCCGTGTGCCCAGGGGCGGATTATCAGAGGGTCAATATGTGCGGTAGCCCAGGGCCCAGTGGTCTGGGGGGGCCCTGGGCTACCGCACAGATTGACCCTCTGATAATCATCTGTGAATGCCGGCGGCCGCCGCCGGCATTTATGTGCCCCCCCGCCGTACCCGGTGGGCAGAGAGAGGGGGCCCGCATCGGGTCCCTTCTCATCTGCTCACCGGGCCCCTTCCGGCGCTGCGGCGGTTTCCTATTGACGTGCGGGCACGCGCCCGCACGTCAATAGTTAACAACAGCCGCCAGTCAATTGGAGGCTGGCGGCTGATGTCGGCCGCAGGCGCACACGTCGCCGGCGTCTGACGTCATTATCAGTCGCCGGCGAGTGTGCTCTGCTGCAGGGAGCTCGCCGCCTGGAGCGCGGACAGGTGAGGAGACTGCTTGTTTTTTTTTTTTTTTTTTTTTTTTTTATAACGGTGGACACACTGAGGGCAATGCTGGAGGACACTGGGGCAGATTGCTGGAGGACACTGGGGCAGATTGCTGGAGGACACTGGGGCAGATGGCTGGAAGACACAGGGGCAATGCTGGAGGACACTGGGGCAGATTGCTGGAGGACACTGGGGCAGATTGCTGGAGGACACTGGGGCAGATTGCTGGAGGACACTGGGGCAGATTGCTGGAGGACACTGGGGCAATGCTGGAGGACACTGGGGCAATGCTGGAGGACACTGGGGCAGATGGCTGGAGGACACTGGGGCAGATGGCTGGAGGACACTGGGGCAGATGGCTGGAGGACACTGGGGCAGATGGCTGGAGGACACTGGGGCAGATGGCTGGAGGACACTGGGGCAGATGGCTGGAGGACACTGGGGCAGATGGCTGGAGGACACTGGGGCAGATGGCTGGAGGACACTGGGGCAGATGGCTGGAGGACACTGGGGCAGATGGCTGGAGGACACTGGGGCAGATGGCTGGAGGACACTGGGGCAGATGGCTGGAGGACACTGGGGCAGATGGCTGGAGGACACTGGGGGAAATGCTGGACATACTGGGGCAGATTGCTGGACACACGGTTGGTAATATTCTGGACACACTGTCTGGGGGCAATGCTGGACGCACTGGGGCAGATTGCTGGACACACTGTCTGGAGGCAATATGCTGGACATACTAAAATATAAAATAATAATAATAATAATTTTATTTATATAGCGCCAACATATTCCGCAGCGCTTTACAAATTATAGAGGGGACTTGTACAGACAATAAACATTACAGCATAACAGAAATACAGTTCAAAACAGATACCAGGAGGAGTGAGGGCCCTGCTCGCAAGCTTACAAACTATGGGGAAAAGGGGAGACACGAGAGGTGGATGGTAACAATTGCTTTAGTTATTCGGGCCAGCTATAGTGTAAGGCTCAGGTGTTCATGTAAAGCTGCATGAACCAGTTACCTGCCTAAGTATGTAGCAGTACAGACACAGAGGGCTAATACTGCATAAAGTGTATGAGAACATGATGCGAGGAACCTTTTTTTTTTTTTTTTTTTTTTATTATAAATAGGCCACACAGGGATCGTTAGGTTAATGCATTGAGGCGGTAGGCCAGTCTGAACAAATGAGTTTTTAGGGCACGCTTAAAACTGTGGGGATTGGGGATTAATCGTATTAACCTAGGTAGTGCATTCCAAAGAATCGGCGCAGCACGTGTAAAGTCTTGGAGACGGGAGTGGGAGGTTCTGATTATTGAGGATGCTAACCTGAGGTCATTAGCGGAGCGGAGGGCACGGGTAGGGTGGTAGACTGATACCAGGGAGGAGATGTAGGGTGGTGCTGAGCCATGGAGTGCTTTGTGGATGAGGGTAGTAGTTTTGTACTGGATTCTGGAGTGGATGGGTAGCCAGTGTAATGACTGGCACAGGGTAGAGGCATCGGTGTAACGGTTGGTGAGGAATATGATACTGGGGCAGATTGCTGGACACACTGGGGTAATATGCTGGACACACTGGGGCAGATTGCTGGACACACTGTCTGGGGGCAATGCTGGACACACTGGGGGCAATATGCTGGAGACACTGGGGCAGATTGCTGGACACTGGGGCAATATGCTGGACATACTGGGGCAGATTGCTGGACACACTGGGGGCAGGACTGGAGGCATGGGCAGAATGTAGACACGGGGCATGATTGGAGACACGGGGCAGAATGAAAGACATGGGGCAGGATTGGATCATGGGGCAGGATGGATACGATGGAGACATATGGGGCAGGATGTGGAGATCATATGGGGTAGAATGGATACTCATGAGGGCAGGATGCGAGAACATATGGCTGGAGCCAGGAATGAGACACACGGGGCCAGGATGTGGAATATTATTACCATAGGGGCTAATTAAGGGATATTATTACTGCAGTGATGTATTTATTTTATTTTTTGAGGATACGGTTTTAAATGGGGGTCGGTCCTGTTACTGTGCCGAGTGACACTATATCGCCTTTTTTTCTTCATGTGGTGTAATGTAGAAGTTGTGAAAAATTAAGTAATGTGTTCTGCAAGCGGAGCTTGAGATAACTGTGTTATTTCCTGCAGAAACGAGTCCTGGCTGGAAGAAATGATGGCGGTCTGTGCTGGATGAAAGATGAAGGACTTCACCTAGAGACGTCACTGGTGAGTCAGTGTTACCTATACACTGACACTATACACTGTATACTATATAGAGGTCCTGTGTATAATGTCACCAGTGATCTCTGTATAACCTCTACACAGACACTGCATACTAAGTACAGATCTCCTGTGAATACTGGCACTTATGGTGATAGTATTGTGTTGTTGTTTTTTACTGATCAGTATTGTAGTATTCAGTCACTATGTGGTGGTAATATGTGGTCTGGAAATGGTGTTGTGGTATTTGTCCCTTGTATGTGACATTTGGTCACCAAGTGGTGGTAATATGTGGTCTTGACATGGTGCGGTGGTATTTGTTCCTTGTATGTGATATTATTGGTCAAAATATACCTAAATTGTATTGCAGATTCTACCAAATATTTAATAGGTTACAGTAGAGTAGGGCCCGGCCATTTTTCTGGAATATTCTGGTTCGGGTATCACATGACCCCCGTCACATGACCCGGGGGGGGGGCCCACAGTGTCTGAACAGCCCGGGGCCCTGGCTACCCTTAATCCACCCCTGCGTGTGCCGTCCGTGTGATGCCAGCGTGCTGTGAGTCCTCAGTGTCTCCTCCTGCACTGGATGTAATCAGTGTGATGACGTCACCACAGCTCAGGCTCTCACAGTCCAGCACAGTGTGAGCGGCCAGGATGAGGCCGGATTACTGGGAACAGCTCCGCCCCTCCTCTCATTCCCTGAGGCCCCTGATCACGTGACCCCTGACTCCTCCCCCCTGTGACCTCATCACAGGTCCTGTGCGCACAGAGCAGCCATATATGTGGAGTGCGGCTCTGCAGGTGGAGGTATGTGGAGATTCCCCATTACTGAGCGCGGGGACATTAACCCCTTCTGCACGGAGACTCTTTTGGGGTTGCCACTTTATAAGAATCATAACGTCGTTGTTCTGTTTCCTGTAATAGATACATACGAGCCAACTATGGAGGACAGGAAGTGAGGGAGCGGATTGTTCTCCTAGTACAGGGCCCCTTTCTTGGCCCCACACAGTGTAATGCCCCCATTATGCCCTGTAAGCAGGTTCTGCCCCACACCCAGCTGCCTCGGGCACTTTACCATGAGCTGGTACCTCAGATTCTTCCCCGCACCCCTTTCCTTTGTTGGCGCCAAATCTGTTCTGCCTTTGGGGCTCCGGCCTTTATAATATCAGTAACTGCGTCATCAAGGTCTCCTGACCAGGTGCACCCTCTAGACTCTTCCCTCCGGAAACCCTCCCTCTTCCCATTGGTGTCACATGGTCCCGTCTGGACGGCAGATAGCAGTCTTTTTGTACAAATGCAGCACAGCCCTGAGGAGTCTTTTTTTATGACTCTCCTTTTTACACCCCTTATGTAATATATATGATGCCGCTCACACAGTATAATGTTTCCACAGTACTGGCATCTCTCGTAAAAAAGTATTTTCACACTACCGCCATACCCCCACACACCGTATAATGTTCTCATAGTACCGCCATACCCCCACACAGTATAATGTTCTCATAATACCGCCAGACCCCCACACATAGTATAATGTTCTCATAGTACCGCCATACACCCACACAGTATAATGTTCTCATAGTACCGCCATACCCCCACTCACAGTATAATGTTCTCATAGTACCGCCATACCCCCACACAGTATAATGTTCTCATAGTACCGCCATACCCCCATACACAGTATAATGTTCTCATAGTACCGCCATACCCCCACACAGTATAATGTTCTCATAGTACCGCCAGACCCCCATACACAGTATAATGTTCTCATAGTACCGCCAGACCCCCACACACAGTATAATGTTCCTATAGTACCGCCATACCCCCACATAGTAAAATGTTCTCATAGTACCGCCATACCCCCACACAGTATAATGTTCCTACAGTACCGCCATACCCCCACACACAGTATAATGTTCTCATAGTACCGCCATACCACCACACACAGTATAATGTTCTCACAGTACCGCCATACACAGTATAATGTCCTCACAGTACCGCCATACCCCCTCACACACACTATAATGTTCTCACAGTACTGCCATACCCCCACACACAGTAAAATGTTTATACAGTACCTCCATCCCACCACACACACTATAATGTTCCCACAGTACCTCCATACCCCCACACACAGTATAATATTCTCATAGTACCGCCATACCCCCACACACAGTATAATGTTCTCATAGTACCGCCATACCCCCACACACAGTATAATGTTCTCATAGTACCGCCATACCCCCACACACAGTATAATGTTCTCATAGTACCGCCATACCCCCACACACAGTATAATGTTCTCATAGTACCGCCATATCCCCATACACAGTATAATGTTCCTATAGTACTGCCATACCCCCACACATAGTATAATATTCTCATAGTACCGCCATACCCCCACACACAGTATAATGTTCTCATAGTACCTCCATACCCCCACACACAGTATAATGTTCTCATAGTACCTCCATACCCCCACACACAGTATAATGTTCTCATAGTACCGCCATACCCCCACACACAGTATAATGTTCCTACAGTACCGCCATACCCCCACACACAGTATAATGTTCTCAGATGGATGGATCTGTATAAGTTGGAAACTTGGGCTGAAAGGTGGCAGATGAGGTTCAACAATGATAAATGTAAGGTTATACACATGGGAAGAAGGAATCAATATCACCATTACACACTGAACGGGAAACCACTGGGTAAATCTGACAGGGAGAAGGACTTGAGGATCCTAGTTAATGATAAACTTACCTGGAGCAGCCAGTGCCAGGCAGCAGCTGCCAAGGCAAACAGGATCATGGGGTGCATTAAAAGAGGTCTGGATACACATGATGAGAGCATTATACTGCCTCTGTACAAATGCCTAGTTAGACCGCACATGGAGTACTGTGTCCAGTTTCTGGCACCGGTGCTCAGGAAGGATATAATGGAACTAGAGAGAGTACAAAGGAGGGCAACAAAATTAATAAAGGGGATGGGAGAACTACAATACCCAGATAGATTAGCGAAATTAGGATTATTTAGTCTATAAAAAAGATGACTGAGGGGCGATCTAATAACCATGTATAAGTATATAAGGGGACAATACAAATATCTCGCTGAGGATCTGTTTATACCAAGGAAGGTGACGGGCACAAGGGGGCATTCTTTGCGTCTGGAGGATAGAAGGTTTTTCCACCAACATAGAAGAGGATTCTTTACTGTTAGGGCAGTGAGAATCTGGAATCGCTTGCCTGAGGAGGTGGTGATGGCGAACTCAGTCGAGGGGTTCAAGAGAGGCCTGGATGTCTTCCTGGAGCAGAACAATATTGTATCATACAATTATTAGGTTCTGTAGAAGGACGTAGATCTGGGGATTTATTATGATGGAATATAGGCTGAACTGGATGGACAAATGTCTTTTTTCGGCCTTACTAACTATGTTACTATGTTACTATAGTACCACCATACCCCCACACACAGTATAATGTTCTCATAGTACCGCCATACCCCCACACACAGTACAATGTTCTCATAGTACCGCCATACCCCCACACACAGTATAATGTTCTCATAGTATCGCTTACCCCCCACACACACAGTATAATGTTCTCACAGTACCTCCATACCCCCACACACAGTAAAATGTTTATACAGTACCTCCATCCCACCACACACATTATAATGTTCCTACAGTACCTCCATACCCCCCCACACACAGTATAATGTTCTCATAGTACCGCCATACCCCCACACAGTATAATGTTCTCATAGTACCGCCACACCCCCCTACACACGGTATAATGTTCTCATAGTACCGCCATATCCCCACACACAGTATAATGTTCTCATAGTACCGCCATACCCCCACACACAGTATAATGTTCCTACAGTACTGCCATACCCCCACACACAGTATAATGTTCCTACAGTACCACCATACCCCCACACACAGTATAATGTTCCTACAGTACCGCCATACCCCCACACACAGTATAATGTTCTCATAGTACCGCCATACCCCCACACACAGTATAATGTTCTCATAGTACCGCCATACCCCCCCACACACACACAGTATAATGTTCTCATAGTACCGCTATCCCACCACACACAGTATAATGTTCTCATAGTACTGGCATCTCTCGTAAAAAAGGTATTTTCATACTACCGCCATACCCCCCACACAGTATAATGTTCTCATAGTACCGCCATACCCCCACACACAGTACAATGTTCCTACAGTACCTCCATACCCCCACACACAGTATAATGTTCCTACAGTACTGCCATACCCCCACACACACAGTATAATGTTCCTACACTACCGCCATACCCTCACACACAATATAATGTTCTCATAGTACCGCCATACCCCCAAACACAGTATAATGTTCCTACAGTACCTCCATACCTCCGCACACAGTATAATGATCTCATAGTACCGCCATACCCCCACACACAGTATAATGTTCTCATAGTACCACCATACCCCCACACAGTAATGTTCCTACAGTACTGCTATACCCCCACACACAGTATAATGTTCTCACAGTACCGCCATACCCCCACACACAGTATAATGTTCCTACAGTACCGCCATATCCCCACACAGTAAAATGCTCCTACAGTACCGCCACCCCTCCACACACAGTATAATGTTCTCATAGTACCGCCATACCCCCACACAGTATAATGTTCCTACAGTACCGCTATAGCCCCACACACAGTATAATGTTCTCATAGTACCGCCATACCCCCTGTAGGGGTTCCACTCACTCAGCTGCGACGGCTGACACTCAGGAGGCAGGTTCCTTTAAAGTTCACTGGGTTTATTGCTCCATAAACCATATGACAAAACAACAGAAAGCAAATAGCCTTTGGGTCAGGCAAAGAAAAACAAGGGTCCAGTTCATCCGGCTCAGTCCTGAAGCCGTAACACACTCCGGAGGGTTTCACCTCCACACATATCTCCCTGTGTTAAGCATTAGGCTTTCTTTTATATGTCTAACCACACCCAGAACCCATCACATGACCAGACATGTGGTTGTGACATCACCACAGGTCCTGAAACACATATAGGTAGCTATGGTTACATCACAGTAGCAAGCCATCTATAAGGGACATATCTCCCATCGATTAGACACCCTTTAGCCACGCTACATACCTCCCCCCTCTGCCTAAAGCCGTGGGGCTTGGCACTTTCTCCCACTAGACAAGGGATTCTTGACAGGGCATCAGCATTACCGTGCAGCTTTCCGGCCCTATGTTCCACATGGAAACAGAAATCCCGGCCAATAATTATAGGGTGCAACAAGTCCTGAACTACGCCGACTATGTGGGACTCAGTGCCACATGCCGTTTCAACGTCCACCCTGGCCATAGGGTAGTCCTTTGCATCACCATGTATGCACCGCACTCCGACCTTCTTTCCTGGGAGCAGGTGGAGAGGAAAAGTGGCCCTCACCAGGGTCACTAGGCTCCCCGAGTCTAACAGTGCCGTTACTGCTCGACCGTTCACCTTTACGGGACACGCTTGAGGTCCCTCGTTAGATGGAGAGTTCACACTACAGGCTGGATACGCATAGTATGAACAACGGCGTCCCGTGCTGCAGTCCATCTGCTCAGTGGTCTGGGAACAACGGGCAGCTATATGTCCTGGCTTGTGGCACCTCCAACAAATAATATCACCCGTGGGGACCTTGGGCACCACCTCCCCCGCCCTTTGTGACCTTGGACGCACCACCCCTTTTTGGGACTCAGCTGCCTTCTGGGACCCCCAGTACGGCATGGGCTGCCTCCCGAAGGAGCCTTCCAACCCTTGGTATCTCTCAACCAGTCCGATCAGCTCGTCGGCATTCTGGGGATCACCCTGGGCAACCCAAGACTGTATAGGCCTCGGGAGGGAATGCACAAACCGATCCATCATCACCCGTTCTACCATCTGTGCAGGCGCAGAGGACTCTGGCTGCAGCCATTTCTGGACCAGGTGCAACAGATCAAACATTTGGGAACGAGGTGGTTTGTCCCGGTGATAGCCCCAGGAGTGAACTCGCTGTGCCCTGACAGTCAGTGTCACCCCCAAACGTGCGAGAATCTCGGCTTTCAATTTGTGATACTCTTTGGCATCCTGCAAGGTCAAATCATAGTACGCCTTCTGGGGTTCTCCTGTCAGGTATGGCGCAAGTACCTCTGCCCACTGCTCTGGCGGAAGTTTTTCCCTCTCAGCGACCCTCTCAAACACCGTCAGGAAGGCCTCAACATCATCCCCGGGAGTCATTTTCTGCAATGCGCGTCTTACCGTCTTTCGGACGTGGGTGTCATCAGCCAAACCTGGGGTTGGGGCGCTCGCCTTGCCCTGGATGGCGGTTGCCAGAAGCTGCATCTGCTGCTGGCTCTGTTGTACCTGCTGCATCAACAGCCTGTTGGTCTCTTGCTGCCTTTGCTCCTGCTGGACCAAGTGTTTCAGCAAGTCCTCCATTTTCTCCGGCAATGCTTGCTGGCTTGCAACAGCCTTGACCCAGGACATTCAAAAAATAAACTCACTTCTCCGCTGGGAACGCTGCTCGCATGTCTACCACCAATTGTAGGGGTTCCACTCACTCAGCTGCGACGGCTGACACTCAGGAGGCAGGTTCCTTTAAAGTTCACTGGGTTTATTGCTCCATAAACCATATGACAAAACAACAGAAAGCAAATAGCCTTTGGGTCAGGCAAAGAAAAACAAGGGTCCAGTTCATCCGGCTCAGTCCTGAAGCCGTAACACACTCCGGAGGGTTTCACCTCCACACATATCTCCCTGTGTTAAGCATTAGGCTTTCTTTTATATGTCTAACCACACCCAGAACCCATCACATGACCAGACATGTGGTTGTGACATCACCACAGGTCCTGAAACACATATAGGTAGCTATGGTTACATCACAGTAGCAAGCCATCTATAAGGGACATATCTCCCATCGATTAGACACCCTTTAGCCACGCTACACCCCACACACAGTATAATGTTCTCATAGTACCGCCATACCCCCCCCACACAGTATAATGTTCTCATAGTACTGCCGTACCCCCCACACACACAGTATAATGTTCTCATAGTACCGCCATACCCCCACACACACAGTATAATGTTCTCGTAGTACCACCATACCCCCACACACAGTATAATGTTCTTACAGTACCGCCATATCACCACACAGTATAATGCTCCTACAGTACCTCCACCCCCCCACACACAGTATAATGTTCTCATAATACCGCCATACCCCCACACAGTATAATGTTCCTACAGTACCGCTATACCCCCACACACAGTATTTTGTTCCCACAGTACTGACATCCCCCCACTTTCTAATGCTCCCATAGTACTGCCCCTACATGCACAATATGGTACCATCCACCTCACTGACTACCTCCGACAATTAATAAATACTCACTTAGCCTCTTTCTTGGTGCAAATACTAATGAACCCAGGATCTATGAGATATTTCCCATACAATAGTTGGATAGGCAGGAGTGTATCATCCATAAAGGTAGCCCACTCGGTTGCTATGATGCCTATGAATTGACAGGGCTCGGTGGGGTGTAGTATTGGTCACCCTCTCCTTCCCATCATCACAATGTCAGCGATATCCACATTCCCATGACGGTGATACCGCTGAATAGATTAGTGAATCAGGGAGTGGAAAGCTCCTGATCCACCATTCAGCCTTCACTTCTGAGACTCCGTGCACTGCAGGCACAATGACGTCACTACATCACACCTGTAGTATGGAGCCTCAGTACTCACACCGCACAGACCAGAGCAGCGCTCCTCAGGAACCAGGTTGGCTGAGTAGTGTGTGATTTTATATCAGGAATTGTGGGGGCATCATATTAAAGGGAACCTGTCACCCCGTTTTTTCAGATTGAGATAAAAATACTGTTAAATAGGGCCTGCGCTGTGCGTTACAATAGTGTATGTAGTGTACCCTGATTCCCCACCTATGCTGCGAAATACATTACCAAAGTCGCCGTTTTCGCCTGTCAATCAGGCTGGTCAGGTCAGGTGGGCGTGGTGATATCGCTCTTTTCTTCCCCAGCTTTCCGTTGGTGGCGTAGTGGTGTGCGCATGTCCAAGTTACGAATCCACTGCGCGCACGTGAAGAAACAGCGCGCGATCTGCGCTATTACCCCTGTCATCGGTGGGAGCGGCCATCTTCCTGGGGCCGCGCGTGCGCAGATGGAGTGCTCTGCTGCACTGGGCTTCAGGAAAATGGCCGTGGGATGCCGCGCGTGCGCAGATGGAGATCGCGGCGGCCATTTTCCCAAAGCCGAGTTTGCAAAGACAGGAAAACTGATACAATGCTTCCATTTTTTCGACGGATGTGTCGGCGATTCGCTAGACAGTTCCGTTGAAAAACTGGATCCATTGTATCCGTTTTTTTCGTCCGTTTCATCCGTTTTTATGACGGATGCGTTTTCCACACCTACAGGTGGGATTGTCCTTGTAGGTGATTGGCTACTGGAGAATATGGGAAAGTATATATAGACAGTTTGTACAGCCCATCTTTGAAAGGGTTTAGAGAAAGTGGCAGAGATGGAAGGAGTGCTTGGGAGGATTGGGAGCGTGGTTACCGATGTGATTTTTGAGACCAATCGCCTGGATATCATGGTTCGGCAGCAGAAAGACAGTGGATGTGTCACCGTCGACGTCGCAGACTATGGATTCATCCCATTAACGCACTGCGGATGACCCGTGGCGTCTATTCTACCCTGTACATGGAGTTACGGCAGAACCCGGAGAAATTCTATAATTATCTTCGGATGAGGCAGGACCACTTTGATGTGTTGCTTGAAAAAGTCGGGGATGACATCCAAAGGCAGGACACACGCATGAGGTCTGCCATTACACCGGCAAAGCAGCTGATGGTGACCCTGCGGTAAGTACATTTTTTGGGTACCAAATTGCTCATATGTAATGCCATGCCAGCATATTTTAATGAATAGAAAACAACATACTATGGTCCCCAAAATATGGCGCTGTACACAGCGTTGCATTTTCTGGACCATGTAAATATTTACCGTGTATGGGCCCATGTATGCCGAGATATAAAAATGTTGATGTTTTTATGTGCACAGCAACATCCTCACTCCACAAAAAAGTGTCATTTTTAACTTGGTTCCATAAAAATACATATATTTCTTTTAAATTGCTTTCAAATGTCATTTTAAGCTGTCTTTACAATCTTTTCTAATTATTCTTTTGCTTTTTCACAGCTTCTTGGCTACCGGAGAATCTCTAACGTCACTACACTACCAGTTTCGACTTGGAATATCGACCATTTCCGGAATTGTGAAAGTGACCTGCCTGGCGATATGGGAGTCCTTGCACACGGAGTACATTCTACAACCAACAAGGGACATCTGGCTGCAGAGCGCAGAACAGTTTGAAAAAGTGTGCCATTTCCCTAATTGCTTGGGGGCAATCGACGGAAAACACGTCCGTATAGCAAAATCGGCAGGAACAGGCTCTGAGTACTACAACTACAAGAAGTACTTTTCTATCGTACTCATTATACTTACATCGTCAAAGCGGCTGTGGTCCCTGGGTCCCTTCCGGGCGGCTGTGGTCCCTGGTTGGCGGTGCTCCTAGGTGGGTGCGTGGGCCTCGGCACTGGTCCCAGTTGGCTCTGCAAGTATAAAATCCCTTGTAATCTACTATACACATTTACATTGAAGCTGTAGTTGTGGGGACTTTATACCTACATCGTCAAAGCGGCTGTGGTCCCTGGGTCCCTTCCGGGCGGCTGTGGTCCCTGTTGTGCAGTGATCCTAGGTGGGTGGGCGGTCCTCGGCACCGGTCCAAAGTGGCTCTGCAAGTATAACAAGTTAATATTGTTAGAAACAAACCACCAAAGTCAAAAATTTAAATGAGGTCATAACCATCCTGCTGGCATTCTCAGAGCAATGTTAATGCAGGCCACCTGCGAAAGTTTGGAGATAAAAAACGCCCCCCAAAATAAAAGGCCCTCCAGTCTGAGCGGAACTCCATAATGGTATTGTATGTGTTACCTTTAAAACCAACCACCACCACCCCCACCAAAAAAAAAAAAAAAAAAAATTGTAAACTTGAAAGGCCTACACACCATTTCAAAATATATATGTGATCTTAAAAGATCCAAATGAACCAGATTTAATTTCCCTTCTTAAAAAAATATTACATTACCTTAATAACCCAGCAACAACACAAGTTTTGCCTGTGTGTACATTTGTACATAAACCATTTACAAATTTACCTTTGTGAAATGATACAACGGAGATATTTCATAAACATTTTATTAATTATTTTTTTGGTTTTAAATTTTTTTAGTGTGTTATCATTACAATAGGAGCGATACTGCTCTTTATTTGAAATACAAGTACATCACATGGAAATTAATTCCGCAATAAAACACAAAAAATATATGTTGTAAAATAAAGATCACACACGCTTGACACATGCTGACACACGCCGTCAAACTAACCACAGGCTGCACAAATCTCACAACTTGGTAAATATATCACAGTAAAAAAAAAAAGCACACGCATGCACCCGCACACAGACACATGCACGAAAGCACACATGTGCAGGCATAAAACGCACAAACACACCAAAAAGCAACACGTCCGTACACAAACACATGCACACACACAAAATAACAGCCAGCCAAAAGCACAAACAGACACGCGCGCACACACACACACACACACACACACACACACACACACACACACAGACAAATGCAAAAATGGCAGGAATCAGGCTGGAGCTCAGCTGACTGGATTCACAAGGGCAGGCCTCAGGCTGGAGCAGGACTCTTGAGGACGCTGGCTGGTGCAGTACGATGTCAGGCCTCAGGCTGGAGTAGGACTCTTGGAGGACGGTGGCTGGTGCAGTACGATGTCAGGCCTCAGGCTGGAGTAGGACTCTTGGAGCACGGTGGCTGGTGCAGTACGATGTCAGGCCTCAGGCTGGAGCAGGACTCTTGGAGGACGGTGGCTGGTGCAGTACGATGTCAGGCCTCAGGCTGGAGTAGGACTCTTGGAGGACGGTGGCTGGTGCAGTACGATGTCAGGCCTCAGGCTGGAGCAGGACTCTTGGAGGACGGTGGCTGGTGCAGTACGATGTCAGGCCTCAGGCTGGAGCAGGACTCTTGGAGGACGGTGGCTGGTGCAGTACGATGTCAGGCCCCAGGCTGGAGCAGGACTCTTGGAGGACGCTGGCTGGTGCAGTGCGATGTCAGGCCTCAGGCTGGAGCAGGACTCTTGGAGGACGGTGGCTGGTGCAGTACGATGTCAGACCTCAGGCTGGAGCAGGACTCTTGCAGGACGCTGGCTGGTGCAGTGCGATGCCAGGCCTCAGGCTGGAGCAGGACTCTTGGAGGATGGTGGCTGGTGCAGTACGATGTCAGGCCTCAGGCTGGAGCAGGACTCTTGGAGGACGGTGGCTGGTGCAGTGCGATGTCAGGCCTCAGGCTGGAGCAGGACTCTTGGAGGATGGTGGCTGGTGCAGTACGATGTCAGGCCTCAGGCTGGAGCAGGACTCTTGGAGGACGGTGGCTGGTGCAGTACGATATCAGGCCTCAGGCTGGAGCAGGACTCTTGGAGGACGGTGGCTGGTGCAGTACGATATCAGGCCTCAGGCTGGAGCAGGACTCTTGGAGGACGCCGGCTGGTGCAGTACGATGTCAGGCCTCAGGCTGGAGCAGGTCTCTTGGAGGACGGTGGCTGGTGCAGTACGATGTCAGGCCTCTGGCTGTATTCAGTTTTTAGCTCTGGTTCAGGTTTAGTTCTGGTATAGCTCTGACTGTATTCAGTACGTCACAAACACATGCGCACACAGACGCACGAAAAAATGGCAGTATGTATACTCACGCTGGAATGATGCAGAAGGCTTGGCACCGGTTGGCAAGCTGGGCAGACGCTGGCTGGCAGGCAGGCTGGCTTCTGGCAGGCTTGGCTTGGCACAGGCTGGGCAGATGTTGGCTGGCAGGCAGGCTGGCTGGGCTTCTGGCACGCTTGGCACTGGCTGTGCAGATGTTGGCTCGCAGGCAGGCTGGCTTCTTGTGTCTTCAGTCTTTGGCATCTGGTTGAAGGCTCAGGCTTGGTTTATATAGGTTGGGTGATGTCTGGTGAAATTGGCTACAAAATCAGCTTCTGCGCATGCCCAGTGTAAAAAAACGGATTGCAGCGCTGCATTCCGTCAAAAAACGTGTCCCGACGCATCCGCCGCTCATAGACCGCCATTATAGACAAAGACGCATTAATAAGGAAGCGTCGTGACACGTTTTTGCTGCGCAAACAAAAAACATTACACTCAACGTTTTTTCCAGACGACGTGTCGGCGCATTCCGACGCATCCGTACAAAAACGTACACAACGCAGGTCAATGCGTCGAAATGCGTCTGTAATGGGAAAAAAAACGCATCCGTCGGGAGATTTTGCTGGATGCGTTTTTTTGCCAAAACGACGCTTTTCGACGCCCGGAGAAAAACGCTAGTGTGAAAGTACCCTAAGGGTTGTGGCTAAATCCCAGTCGGCTAAATGCCCTGGTCCCTCTGTGCACTGGGATTTCGCTTTCTCACAGAGCCGGCTATTTCCTAGTTGGCAGAGGGACCAGGTCCTTTAGCCGACTGGGATTCCGCCTGCTCTATATAAGAATGCTAAATCCCAGTAGATAGAAGGCCCCTTATTGTATACTAGACTGTGGCCCGATTCTAACGCATCGGGTATTCTAGAATATGCATGTCCCCGTAATCTATGGACAATGATGATTCCAGAATTCGCGGCAGACTGTGCCCGTCGCTGATTGGTCGAGGCAACCTTTATGACATCATCGTCGCCATGGCAACCATTATGACATCATCGTCGCTGTGCCCGTTGCTGATTGGTCGAGGCCTGGCGGCCTCGACCAATCAGACGCGGGATTTCTACGTCCTTTATGACATCATCATCGCTGTGCCCGTTGCTGATTGGTCGAGGCCTGGCGGCCTCGACCAATCAGAGACGCGGGATTTCTACGTCGATGCTGTGCCGGTCTCTGATTGGTCGAGGCCTGGTGGCCTCGACCAATCAGAGAGCCGGGATTTCCAGGACAGACAGAAAGACAGACAGACAGACAGACAGAAAAACCCTTAGGCAATTATATATATAGATAGATATAGATGAATCCAGTCATGTGATTCTTTTTGCAGTAATATTGAGCCGCAGACTAGATATGACATCTGATTACACATTTATTATGTGACAATTATCCACAAGAATTTTCCCCTTAATCCCAGTGTGTACAATATTCTGCGCCAATCTCATCCGCGTCCCGTTTTATTTACTGGTGATCATTTTTGTAGATGACACAACCACAGATTTTTTCCATGCATGCACCTAGGAGTTTTTTAACCCTCGGGCGATTTTCCTTTTTTTTCAAAAAATTTTTTCCTTCCCATAACTTATTTATTTTTCCATCCACATCGCCATTGGGAATTTTTTTTATTTTGGCGGGACGTCCTTATTGATGCCATTTTGGCGCAGATACCATGTTTTGATCACCTCTTATTTCATTTTATTGCAATGTTGCGGCGACCAAAAAAAAGTCATTATGGTGTTTCGAGTTTTTTTCTCGTTATGCCGTTTACTGATCAGATTATTTTACATTTTGATTGGTCAGACCTTTCTGAACACGTCAATTCCAAATGTGTATTTTTTTAATTGAGCAAAAGCAATATTTTTTTTTCTTATATTTCTATGATATATGACGTAACTGCATCATGCGTTGTGACGGGGTTAATACTATAATTATTGGCCAAATGGACCAGGTCCTTCTGCCAACTTGGATTTAGCCTGCTCTCTGTGAGAAAGCTAAATCACGGTCGGCTAAAGGACCTGGTCCCTCTTAGGCCGGGGTCACACTAGACCGTAATACGGATGAGTGCAATGCGATAAAAAATCGCATAGCACTCGTCCCAATGTTAATCTATGGGGCAGCTCCCATCATCCGATATTTTCTATGGGGGTGAGAAAAAATAGCACAGCACACGGACCATCAGTGTGACTTGCGAGAAATTCTCAGGCATTGGGCAGGTGACAGGAAAGGCTCAGCCATTATTTGCTCATTTTGCAAGTGTGTGAGAAAATCTCACCATACGGATGTCACACGGATGTCACACGGATCATTTGATGCGAGAAAATCGCATCCTCGCACTGCACACGGATCACTGTTTTGGTAACATTTGTGCGATTCTCGTCCGTCAAAAACGGACCTTTTTTTATACGTTGTGTGTCCCCCCGGCCTTAGTGTTTTAATACTAGATCTAGCAGACTAAAGGACCAGGTCTTTCTGCCAACTTGAATTTAGCCTTATCTCTGTGAGAAAGCTAAATCCCAGCTGGCTAAAGGACCAGGTCCCTGTGAGTGTTTTAATACTAGATGTAGCAGGCTAAAGGACCAGATCCTTCTGCCAACTTGGATTTAGCCTGCTCTCTGTGAGAAAGCTAAATCCCGTTCGGCTAAAGGACCAGGTCCCTGTGAATGTTTTAATACTAGATCTAGCAGGCTGAAGGACCAGGTCCTTATTTCAACTTGGATTTAGCCTGCTCTCTGTGAGAAAGCTAAATCCCATTTGGCTAAGGCCTCTTTCACACTTCCTTTTCTTGCAATCCGTCATTTTGGGCAAAAAACGGATCCTGCAAATGTGCTTGCAGGATGCATTTTTTTGCCCATAAACTTGTATTAGCGACGGATCGCGACGGATTGCCACACGTCGCGTCCGTCGTGTTTTGGCAGACCGTCGTCACCAAAAAACGTTCAATGTAACGTGTTATTGTACATCGCATCCGCCATTTTCGACCGCGCATGCACGGCCGAAACTCCGCCCCCTCCTCCCCAGACTGCAGAATGGGCAGCGGATGCGTCAAAAAACTGCATCCGCTGCCCACGTCGTGCAAAACGTTCACAACGTCCGTCGGTACGTCGGCCCGACGCATTGCGACGAAAGATGATCTACTAGATCTAGCAGGCTAAAGGACCAGGTCCTTCTGCCAACTTGGATTTAGCCTGCTCACTGTGAGAAAGCTAAATCCAAGTGGGATAAAGGACCAGGTCCCTTGAAGTGGTTTAATACCAGACTTAGTAAGCTAAAACCTCAGGTCCTTCTGCCCACTTAGATTTAGCTTGCTGTATATAACAAATTCTAGTGGGTAACGCAGTCCACCAGTGATTCACCAATCTGATGCACTGTAATGATTCCACGGTTCACTGTCGGACTTCCATACAGTAGTGCCCCTGTGTCACGCAGGGGGCAGTCCGGCAATCCAACCTACTACAATGTTTCCGCCAGGTTATGCGTATTGCCGGTCATTGTGCTCCTTGAGTTCACCTCAAGTGACAGTTGAAAGCTCAGAGGGTTCTGTGATAACCACAAACTGTAATCTCCAGTGACCTCACAGGTGGCGGCTCCCATGCCACCCTTAGGCCGGCGTCACACTCGGCGTAAGGCAATACGGTCCGTAATTTACGGCCGTAATACGCAGAAAAGTCCCCAAAATAGTGGTCCGTATCTCCTCCGTAGGCAGCGTGTGTCAGCGTTTTTTGCGCATGGCATCCTCCGTATGTAATCCGTATGGCATCCGTACTGCGAGATTTTCTCGCAGGCTTGCAAAACCGTCATACGGACATACAATAGATCCATGTGCACAAAAAATCGTAACAACATATATACTGTCTATATATACTTTATTATATATATAGGTCAGTAAGACACATATATATATATTAATATTTCATCCAGCGCAAGATAGCTTTAAAGCCGGTAATTCAATTGCCGGCTTTTGCTATCTCCTTCCTAAACCCGACATGATATGAGACATGGTTACATACTGTAAACCATCTCATATCCCCATTTTTTTTGCATATTCCTGTTAGTAGTGTGTATGTGCAAAATTTGGGCGCTCTAGCTATTAAATTAAAGGGTTAAATGGTGGAAAAAATTGGCATGGGCTCCCGCGCAATTTTCTCCACCAGAGTAGTAAAGCCAGTGACTGAGGGCAGATATTAATAGCCTGGAGAGGGTCCATGGTTATTGCCCCCCCCCCCGGCTAAAAACATCTGCCCCAAGCCACCCCAGAAAAGGCACATCTGGAAGATGCGCCTATTCTGGCACTTGGCCACTCTCTTCCCATTCCCGTGTAGCGGTGGGATATGGGGTAATGAAGGGTTAATGTCACCTTGCTATTGAAAGGTGACATTAAGCCAGATTAATAATGGAGGAGCGTCAATTATGACACCTATCCATTATTAATCCAATTGTATGAAATGGTAAAAAAACACACTTTATTACAAAGTCTTTTAATTAAATAAAAACACAGGTTGTTGGAATATTTTATTATCCTGGTAATCCACCTGAAGACCCTCGCTCTGTAACAAAGGAAAAATAAAAAAATAACAAAATCTCATACCTTCCGATGATCTGTGACGTCTCACGATGTAAATCCATCTGAAGGGGTTAAATTATTTTACAGGCAGGAGCTCTGCTATAATGCAGCTGTGCTCCTGCCTGTAAAACCCCAGCGAAAGAATGGAAAGTAGGTCAATGACCTGTAGTTACCTTCATTCGCGGTGATGCGCCCTCTGCTGGTTGTCCTCATATGAACTCAAGGCTGGGAAAATATTCTGAAAAGTTCTCGCGCTGGATGAAATAATATATGTACATATATGTGTCTCAATGGTATATATATATATATATATATATATATATATACCTATTCTATATGTAGACATTTATTCTACCTATTCTATTGTAAGCTGTCAGTGTGATATTACTGTACACCGCACTGAATTGCCGGCTTTTCTCTCTAACACCGCTGCGTATTTCTCGCAAGTCACACTGCTGGTCCGTGTGTAATCCGTATTTTTTGGGGCTTCCATAGACTTTCATTGGCGTTTTATTTGCGCAATACGGAGACAAACGCAGCATGCTGCGATTTTCTACGGCCGTAGAAGACCGTATAATACGGATCCGTTAAATACGGCTGATAGGAGCTGGGCCATAGAGAATCATTGGGCCGTGTGTTATGCGTATTTTACGGATGTATTTTCTGCGCTCATACGTCCGTAAAACTCGCCAGTGTGGCGCCGGCCACAGTGTGTGTACGGCGGACACGGGGAGGGGTCACGTTTTATGATGGCTGTGGCTTCTGTATGTATTGGAGCCGGGGATCGTCTTAGGACCTCGATGTGGATTACGCTGGACCTTGTGGATCTCATTGAACCTGCAGGTGTTTTTTTTGGTAAATGGGTGAAAGAGGGTGTCTGTTTTTATATTTTAATTACATGTTTTTAATCTGTGTTTCTTTATTTTCATAGACACCTCTCTATTACTAACCCTGGGCTTGATGTCAGCTCTGATTTTTGACAAATCACAGTTGTAATTATACTTACAGCCCTGGCAAAAATTAAAGGGGTTGTCCACTACTTTCATGTAACCCCCCAATGTATCCCCCCTGGGCCTCTAATGAATTGTGTAAATACCTTCTGTTGCCGTTTTCGCCTGTGAGCGGCGCTATGGCAGCGGCTGAGTCCGGGTCACGTGACTCCCAGGCTGCAGCCACCACTAATTTCCGCTGACGTCACGTCAATTTCCAGACTCTGGAAATTGACGTGACGTCGGCAACAGGCGTGACCAGCCCCCACAGTCAGCAGTCACTCAAGAGTGACTGGGCTGTGGGCGTGGCTGTGTGCTGCCTGCGGGGCTGTGTGTGATGGGGGTGGGCGGGGCTGTGTGTGCTGGGGGCGGGCGGGGCTGTGTGTGCTGGGGCGGGCGGGGCTGTGTATGCTGGGGGCGGGCGGGGCTGTGTGTGCTGGGGCGGGCGGGGCTGTGCTAGGATCTGCTGCCATCGGCGGCTGGTGCGGTGGCCGTTGCGGCGGTGGCCGGTGCTTCATCGCCGTTTCAGCGGTGGCCGGTGCGTCATCGTCGGCGGCCGGTGCCGTGGCGGCGGTGGGGGTCTGTGCCGAAGGTGCTGGAGTGTGCGGTGGCGTCTCTGTGTGCAGGCATCGTCCGATGGGACTACAAGTCCCATCGGGCTCTGCCTGCTACAGTGACAGCAAGTAACACATTAGCCAATGATGGGACAGTAGTAGTCCCATCATCCGGCTAATGTGTTGAATGTAAAAAAAAAAAACAAAAAAAAAACACAGTACATACATACATACAACACACACTGTGACGTAACATGTGACAACATTCAACACATGCGACATGCGGCGACATGCACCATGCGACAACATGCACCATGCGGCGACATGCACCATGCGGCGACATGCGCCGACATGTGACATGCGACGACATGCACCACGCGACATGCACCATGCGATGGCATGCGCCATGCGCCTTGCAACACCATGCGCCGACATGTGACATGCACCATGCGCCGACATGCACCATGCGCCGGCATGCAACATGCGCTGACATGCACCATGCGGCGACATGCACCATGCGATGACATGCACCATGCGTCGACATGCGTCATGCGACGACATGCACCATGCGCCGACATGCCCCATGTGCCGACATGCCCCATGCGCCGACATGCACCATGCGGCGACATGCAACATGCAGCGACATGCACCATGCGACACCATGCGCCGACATGCACCATGCGACGACATGCACCATGCTAGATGCACCATGCGACGACATGCACCATGCACAGTACATACATACATACATACAACATGCATACAGTACATATAACAGAGTACATACTCACCATCACTTGTCACTTTGTTCCCCGAAGCCATTGTCACCTGTAAAAAATATTAAAATAATAAACAAACAATATACTCCCTGATCCGCAGAAATCCAATTAAAACGAGTGTCCCACGACGATCTCCCGTGGAGAGCAGGAGCATCATCTGATGCGACCACTCTCCAGGGGCTCCAGGAACACAATGATGGAAGGTATCCTTCCATCATGTATTCCTCACAAGGTATTCCTACGCCCCTGTGAGAAAATAGTCCTTAGTCTCACTTATGGCATTGCTGGGTGAGACATTTTCCCACGCAGCAAATGCCATAAAGTGAGACCAGTGAACTAGAGTAACCTCAGTGATGCACTGCAGGAGCCATTGTCTGTCAGTGTGTCACTGAGGGTCCTATAGAGCAGTGACATCACTCGATGTCACTGTTCTATAGGGGAAATCGTCGTGGGACACTCGTTATTAATTGGACTACGGCGGACAGGTAGTATACGGTTTATTATTTTACATTTTTTGCAGGCGCTGAAGTATGGTAAGTATGGTTAAATGAAGAATATTAAAATACTTTTTTCCAAATGTGTGCGTGTTTTATTAACCCTTTCCTACTATTGGATTAATAATGGATAGGCATCTTATTGACGCCTCTCTGTTATTAACCCGGCCTAATGTCACCTTACAATAGCAAGGTGACATTAACCCCTTATTACCCCATCGCTACTCGGGAGTGGGAAGAGAGGGGCTAAGTGCCGGAATTGGTGCATCTTACAGATGTGCCATTTCTGGGGCGGCTGCGGACTGGTATTTGTAGCCGGGGGGGGCAATATCCATGGCCCCTCTATAGGCTATGAATATCAGTCCGCCGCTGTCTGCGTAGCCTTTCTGGCTATAAAATATAGGGGGACCCCACGTCATTTTTGGGGGGGTCCCCCTATTTTAATAGCCAGTAAAGGCTACGCAGACAGCTGCGGGCTGGTATTCATAGCAGGCTACAAATATTGGCCCCCGGCCATCGGCTTTCCCCCTCTGGCGCAGAAAATTGCGCGGGAGCCCACGCCGTTTTTTTCCGCTTTTTTTTTTTTTTAATTCAACACTCATTAAGGCCTCTTTCACTCTTGCGTCGTTACAGGTCCGTCGCTATGCGTCGGGCCGACGTACCGACGCACGTTGTGAAATTTGTGCATGACGTGGGCAGCGGATGCAGTTTTTCAACGCATCCGCTGCCCATTCTGAAGTGCGGGGAGGAGGGGGCGGAGTTTCTGCCGCGCATGCGCAGTAGAAAATGGCGGTGCGATGGCCAAAAAAACTTTCACTTGAACGTTTTTTTCGTGCCGACGGTCCGCCAAAACACAACTGAGGCGACGTCTGGCCATCCGTCATGATCCGTCGCTAATATAAGTCTATGGGTAAAACGCATCCTGCGAGCACATTTGCAGGATCCGTTTTTTTGCACCGAATCGTTTTTTCCGCCAGATCGCGTCCGCCAAAACACGACGGATCCGTTGCACGACGGACGCGACGCACAAAAAAAGTTCATTGTAACTTTTTTGTGCGACGTGTCTGCCATTTCCGACTGCGCATGTGTGGCTGGAACTCCGCCCCCTCCTCCATGCTCATCACAATGGGCAGCGGATGCGTTGTAAAACTGCATCCGCTGCCCACGTTGTGCTAAATTTAGCATAACGTCCATCGGTACGTCTGGCCGACGGTTTGCGACGGCCTCGTACCGACGCAAGTGTGAAAGTAGCCTTACATCTGAATTTGCTGACTATAATGCAGCCACCCGAGAGTATAATGTAACCCCCCAAAGAATATAATGCAGCCCCCCCATAGAGTATGATGCAATCACCCCTCATAGAATAGAAATATAATACAGCCCCCCATAGAATATAATGTAGCCCCGAATAGAATAGAATGCAGCCCACCTCCCCATAGAATATAATGCAGCCCCATCAAAGAGTATGATGCAATCATCCCTCATAAAATCTAATACAGCCCCCCATAGAATATAATGCAGCCCACCTCCCCATAATATATAATGTAGCCCCCATAGAATATAATGCAGCCTCCCATAGTATATAAGACAGCCTCCCCCATAGAATAGAATATACCCCCCATAGTATATAAGACAGCCTCCCCCATAGAATAGAATATACCCCCGCAATAGTATATAACACAGCCACATAGTATATAACACGGCCTCCCCCATAGAATATAATATACCTCCCATAGTATATATCAAAGCTTGCATATAATATGGCACAACCTGCATAGTATATAGCACAGCCTGCATAATATAGCACAGTCCGCCTAGTAGTATACAGCACAGCCCGGGTCGTAGTATATACAGCACAGCCCGCGTAGTAGTATACACAGCACAGCCCACACAGTGGTATATACACAGCACAGCCCACACAGTGGTATATACACAGCACAGCCCACACAGTGGTATATACACAGCACAGCCCACACAGTGGAATATACACAGCACAGCCCACACAGTGGAATATACACAGCACAGCCCACACAGTGGTATATACACAGCACAGCCCACACAGTGGTATACACAGCACAGCCCACAGTGGTATACACAGCACAGCACACACAGTGGTATATACACAGCACAGCCCACACAGTGGTATATACACAGCACAGCCCAAACAGTGGTTTATACACAGCACAGCCCACACAGTGGTATATAAACAGCACAGCCCACACAGTGGTATATACACAGCACAGCCCACACAGTGGTATATACACAGCACAGCCCAAACAGTGGTATATACACAGCACAGCCCACACAGTGGTATATACACAGCACAGCCCACACAGTGGTATATACACAGCACAGCCCACACAGTGGTATATACACAGCACAGCCCACACAGTGGTATATACACAGCACAGCCCACACAGTGGTATATACACAGCACAGCCCACACAGTGGTATATACACAGCACAGCCCACACAGTGGTATATACACAGCACAGCCCACACAGTGGTATATACACAGCACAGCCCAAACAGTGGTATATACACAGCACAGCCCACACAGTGGTATATACACAGCACAGCCCACACAGTGGTATATACACAGCACAGCCCACACAGTGGTATATACACAGCACAGCCCACACAGTGGTATATACACAGCACAGCCCACACAGTGGTATATACACAGCACAGCCCACACAGTGGTATATACACAGCACAGCCCACACAGTGGTATATACACAGCACAGCCCACACAGTGGTATATACACAGCACAGCCCACACAGTGGAATATACACAGCACAGCCCACACAGTGGTATACACAGCACAGCCCACAGTGGTATATACACAGCACAGCCCACACAGTGGTATATACAGCACAACCCACATCTCAACCCCCCGATAATGGCTCCACAGTCCAGTAAAAAAAAAAAAAACACTCTCCTCACCTTTCCTCTTGCCCGCGCTGCTCCTGTCTCGGCGGCTGCAGTCTGCCCGGGACACAGCAGGTGTGCGATGATATGACGTTATCGCGCACCCGCAGTGTCAGAGGCAGAGCGGGGAATGATGGGAGAGGGAGCATCAGCGGATGCTCTCTCCTCCATCATTGCATTGAACTATACCGGCGGCACTGGCGGGAGTAGGGGGGAAAGAGTGCAGCGGCCCACTACTGGCACCGGCCCTTCTGGCATTTGCCAGAAGTGCCCGATGACCAGTCCGGCCCTGGTCACCACCCACACACTTCCCTCCTCCTAAACTGCAGCGTTTCTCGGACCCACATCCGCAGCAAAACTGCAGATATTTTTTACATCTCAATGAAAGTCTAAGGCCGGCGTCACACTAGCTAGTTTTACGGACGTATGAGCGCATAAAATACGTCCGTAAAACTCGCCTAACAAACGTCCCAATTATTCTCAATGCCCCTGCTCCTATCTGCCGTATTTTACTGATCAGTATTATACGGCTTTCTACGGCCGTAGAAAATCGCAGCATGCTGCGTTTGTCACCGTATTGTGCAAATAAAACGCCAATGAAAGTCTATGGAAGCCCCCAAAAATACGGATTACACACGGACCAGCAGTGTGACTTGCGAGAAATACGCAGAGCTGTTAGAGAGAAAAGCCGGGAATTCAGTGCGGTGTACAGTAAAATCACACTGACAGCTTACAGTAGAATAGGTAGAATAAATGTGTACACATAGAATAGGTATATATATATATATATATATATATATATATATAATGTGTGTGTGTGTGTGTCAGTGTGACACATATATGTATATATATTAATATTTCATACAGCGCTAGATAGCTTTAAAGCCGGTAATTCAATTACCAGCTTTTGCTATCTCCTTCCCAAACCCGACATTGATATGAGACATGGTTACATACAGTAAACCATCTCATATCACCATTTTTTTTGCATATTCCACACTACTAATGTTATATACAGTATATATACAGTATATATGTTATTTTTTTTTTTTTTTTACACATGGATCCCTTGCATAGCCGTATGTCGGTTTTGCAAGCCTGCGAGAAAAACACGCAGTACGGATGCCATACGGATTACATACGGAGGATGCCATGCGCAAAAAACGCTGAAACACCCTGCCTACGGAGGAGCTACGGACCACTATTTCTGGGACTTTACAGCGTATTACGGCCGTAATATACGGACCGTATTTTTCAACGCTGATAATAGAAAACAAATGGATCTTACAAATTATTTTCCAGCTTCTCACAATACTCTACATACGACTGTACACTACTCTCTGGGCACATGACAGTGTTCAGAAGGGAAGGAGCCATTTAGCTGTTTGAATGCAGATCTAGCTGGAATAGTTTGCAGACACAATGTATTGGGAGCACTGTTCGTGGTCAACTGGCAGCTCAAAAGGTCTCCACCATGAACATGCTTGGCACTATCTTCTCTGCTTTCCATATCCCAAGGATTGCCTTGCTCATCGCCCTTTAACACCATTACATGGGTCTGGACTTACACTGGGACCCCTAGGCTTGGACCATGGTGTTACCTGTTATTCTGTGGTATTAGATGGCAAGATGAATAGTCAGGTAGCTGGGTCAGAACCAGAAGGACAGAATACAGAATCAGAAGACACAAGAGTAGTCAGTAAATGGGCCACGGTCAGAACAGGGAACAAATACACAAGCCGCAAGCTGAGCACAGAGGACTGAACCAGAGGAGAACAACGCTGTTTCTGGCAGATTCCGGCCATGTGCTTTGAGCTTTAGTAGGGTGTGGTACTTCCCAATTGGCTGAAGTAGGGAGCAGATTACTCCAGCTGGACAGCAGGAACAAAAATCAAGAATAGTCGAAATCCCCATAAAGTGATTCCATTTTATAAATTAATTCACTGAGGGTTATAATCTATACATATGTGGTCAAAATTGTTGGTTTCCCTCGTTTAATGACAGGAAAAACCACAATGGTCACAGAAATAACTTGAATCTGACAAAAGTAATAAGAAATAAAAGATGTCTGAAAATGAACAAGTTAAAGTCAGACATTGCTTTTCAACCATGCTTCCACAGAATTTAACCAAAAAATAAAACTCATGAAACAGACCTGGACAGAAATGATGGGACCCCTGAAAATAATGTGACAAAAGGGACATGTTAAATTGCAGTGTGTCCACTAAATACCATCACAGGTGTCTAGAATCTTGGAATCAGTGAGTGGCCTGTATATAGGGCTACAGATACTCACTGTGCTGTTTGATGACATGGTGAGTATCACACTCAACATCGACCAGAGGAAGCGAAGGAAAGGGTTGTCTCAGGAGATTAGAAGGAAAATTATAGGCAAACATGTTAAAGGTAAAAGTTATAAGACCATCTCCAAGCAGCTTTATGTTCCTGTGACTACAGTTGCATATAATTGCATATAGTTGCATCCTGTGTGGCCTATTTATAATAAAAAAAAAAAAAGGTTCCTCGCATCATGTTCTCATACACTTTATGCAGTATTAGCCCTCTGTGTCTGTACTGCTACATACTTAGGCAGGTAACTGGTTCATGCAGCTTTACACGAACACCTGAGCCTTACACTATAGCTGGTCCGAATAACTAAAGCAATTGTTACCATCCACCTCTCGTGTCTCCCCTTTTCCCCATAGTTTGTAAGCTTGCGAGCAGGGCCCTCATTCCTCCTGGTATCTGTTTTGAACTGTGATTTCTGTTATGCTGTAATGTCTATTGTCTGTACAAGTCCCCTCTATAATTTGTAAAGCGCTGCGGAATATGTTGGCGCTATATAAATAAAAATTATTATTATTATTATTATAATTATTCAGAAATGTAAGATCCATGGGACTGTAACCAAAACTGATGACAAATCAAAGAGATGGATAATACGAATAGTAACAAAAGAGCCCAGAAAAACTTCTAAACAGATTAAATGTCAACTTCAAGCTCAAGGAACATCATTGTCAGATCGCACCAACCGTCGTTGTATCAGCCAAAGTGGACTTCATGGGAGACGACCAAGGAGGACACCATTGTTGAAAATAAATCATAAAAAATCCAGACTGGAATTTGCTAAACTACATGATGACAAGCCACAAAGCTTCTGGGAGAATGTCCTATGGACAGATGAGACAAAAATGGAACTTTTTGTCAAGGCGCATCAGCTCTATGTTCACAAACTGAAAAATGAAGCATATCAACAAAAGAACACTGTCCCTACTGTGAAACATGGAGGAGGCTGTTTTGTTCTGGGGCTGTTTTACTGCATCTGGCACATGGTGTCTAGAATCTGTGCAGGGTGCAAAGAAATCTCAAGACTATCAAGGGATTCTAGAGAGAAATGTGCTGCCCAGTGTCAGAAAGCTTGGTCTCAGTCGCAGGTCATGGGTCTTGCAACAGGATAATGACCCAAAGCACACAGCTAAAATCACCCAAGAATGGCTAAGAGGAAAACATTGTACTATTCTGAAGTGACCTTCTATGAGCCCTGATATAAATCCTAGTGAGCATCTTTGGAAAGAGCTGAAACATGCCATCTGGAAAAGGCAACCTTCAGACAGAAGACAACTGGAGCAGTTTGCTCTTGAGGAGTGGGCCAAAATACCTGTCGAGAGGTGCAGAAGCCGCATTGACAGTTAAAGGAATCGTTTGATTGCCTCAAAAGGTTGTGCAGCAAAATATTAACCCTTTCGCGCCAGAGCCTGTTTTTGCCTTTGTGACCGGGTCAATTTTTTCAATTCTGACCAGTGCCACTTTATGAGGTCATAACTCTAACGCTTCAACGAATCCTGGTGATTCTGAGGTTGTTTTCTTTTGATATATTTTTCTTTATAAAACAAGAGGGGATGATAGGGAGAGAAATGGGAAGCGCAGACTTCTGAGTGTAGTAGTTAGATTCCCAAGGTGTGTACTCAGTGTGAATCCACTCACCTTTTTGGTGTCTTGATCTACTGTGTATACAGGTCCTTCTCAAAAAATTAGCATATAGTGTTAAATTTCATTATTTACCATAATGTAATGATTACAATTAAACTTTCATATATTATAGATTCATTATCCACCAACTGAAATTTGTCAGGTCTTTTATTGTTTTAATACTGATGATTTTGGCATACAACTCCTGATAACCCAAAAAACCTGTCTCAATAAATTAGCATATTTCACCCATCCAATCAAATAAAAGTGTTTTTTAATAACAAACAAAAAAAACATCAAATAATAATGTTCAGTTATGCACTCAATACTTGGTCGGGAATCCTTTGGCAGAAATGACTGCTTCAATGCGGCGTGGCATGGAGGCAATCAGCCTGTGACACTGCTGAGATGTTATGGAGGCCCAGGATGCTTCAATAGTGGCCTTAAGCTCATCCAGAGTGTTGGGTCTTGCGTCTCTCAACTTTCTCTTCACAATATCCCACAGATTCTCTATGGGGTTCAGGTCAGGAGAGTTGGCAGGCCAATTGAGCATAGTAATACCATGGTCAGTAAACCATTTACCAGTGGTTTTGGCACTGTGAGCAGGTGCCAGGTCGTGCTGAAAAATGAAATCTTCATCTCCATAAAGCATTTCAGCCGATGGAAGCATGAAGTGCTCCAAAATCTCCTGATAGCTAGCTGCATTGACCCTGCCCTTGATGAAACACAGTGGACCAACACCAGCAGCTGACATGGCACCCCACACCATCACTGACTGTGGGTACTTGACACTGGACTTCAGGCATTTTGGCATTTCCTTCTCCCCAGTCTTCCTCCAGACTCTGGCACCTTGATTTCCGAATGACATGCAAAATTTGCTTTCATCAGAAAAAAGTACTTGGGACCACTTAGCAACAGTCCAGTGCTGCTTCTCTGTAGCCCATTTCGGCACCTGTAGCCCATTTCCTGCACACGCCTGTGCACGGTGGCTCTGGATGTTTCCACACCAGACTCAGTCCACTGCTTCCTCAGGTTCCCCAAGGTCTGGAATCGGTCCTTCTCCACAATCTTCCTCAGGGTCCGGTCTCCTCTTCTCGTTGTACAGCGTTTTCTGCCACATTGTTTCCTTCCAACAGACTTACCATTGAGGTGCCTTGATACAGCACTCTGGGAACAGCCTATTTGTTGAGAAATTTCTTTCTGGGTCTTACCCTCTTGCTTGAGGGTGTCAATGATGGCCTTCTTGACATCTGTCAGGTCGCTAGTCTTACCCATGATGGGGGTTTTGAGTAATGAACCAGGCAGGGAGTTTATAAAAGCCTCAGGTATCTTTTGCATGTGTTTAGAGTTAATTAGTTGATTCAGAAGATTAGGGTAATAGGTCGTTTAGAGAACCTTTTCTTGATATGCTAATTTATTGAGACAGGTTTTTTGGGTTATCAGGAGTTGTATGCCAAAATCATCAGTATTAAAACAATAAAAGACGTGACAAATTTCAGTTGGTGGATAATGAATCTATAATATATGAAAGTTTAATTGTAATCATTACATTATGGTAAATAATGAAATTTAACACTATATGCTAATTTTTTGAGAAGGACCTGTAGATCCAATCCATGGATCACTGCATTCCTCTTTCCACTCAGTTTGCTGCAAAAGATCTGGTAACTGATGAGCGCACTGAGCAGTGCTTTCATAGGCGATAACACTTTGTGAATGTTTTTCCCAGCAATATGCGCTCCTGAAGGAGGATGATGGAACTCGATATTCTGATTCAAGGATGATTTTTATTTCAAACTAAAATACAACCGGTTTGGACTTCTTGGAGTTTTCCTCAGGTCTAAATGTCATGCATATAAACAGATCTATCTGAACACATTTTATAGCAGATATCCCTGCATGTCAATTTGGGTGGGGGCTGTCAGATCTATTCGTCAGACACACCCAGGTACTCAGATATGCAGGAATCTAACAAAATTCATATAACAAATACATTTTATACTTTTCTTTTTTTTCCCCACACAAGGAAGAAAAAAATTGTTAAAGAAATTCCACACTAAAAAAATTTTTTTACACAAATTCTTCACTAAAATGATTTTTTCTTTTCTAAGAGCACTATAAATATAATTATACTATATATATATATATATATATATATATATATATATATAAAATTTCTGTTAAAATGTTATTAAACATACTGAAGTGTGATTTCATACTAAAATGTAAAATCCTACAAATATATACATTATAACCAAAAAAAAAACAACAAACACTTCCTTTTTTCATATTGGGACTATTTCCAAATGCCAAATACAAATTTTCGAAATTTCATTCATATGAAAACTAAAAAAACTAATATGCAATCTTAAATTAGTAATCACACCAGCGCTATAACGCTAAAATATGTACCTAAGCAGCTGGACTCAAAGCCGGGAAGACGCCACACCGGATATAAATAAAATATAGAAAAAAGGTATGAGACCGCGCATAAAGGAAAAAGACTGCGAAGAAAGGGGAATATCTGACCCCTACTGCAAAGAGTCCCACACCGGAACTATACACACACCTGAATCAGTAACAGCCACAAGGAAAGGACTAGTATGATTGCGCAAACACAAAAAATAGACAAAACGATGTCAGACTAAGCAGACTTCCGCAACGGCCCCGACCCCATATACAACAATACCTGTAACCCAAGCAATGTAGCTGGGCGATGGATCGAAGGGAGGCACCGCTATGTCCAGTGAAGAGTTGAGCCTGACGCCCCAGGAGAAGTGGTCATACGATAGGTGCAGAGATGCAATGGGGGTCTGCAGGTGTCTGGAGCGGATCTGCACGCGGTAGTAGCGGGAAGGCTGCGTAGAGCCAGGGAGAGCCCCGGCCGGTGGCGTCCCTGGATACGAGCGCAAGAAAGATGGCCGACGGAGAACTAAGCGTGTGACGTCACAGCTGAGGAGCTACGGAGCGGCACAGAGAACAAGGTAAAAACCAACGCGTTTCGAAGGAATCAACGTCCTTCGTCAGGGTTACCTGGCACCGGCGGCTCCTAAGGATATAAAGGCTAAGTGTCCGCCAATCACCCAACCAAGGCCCCGCCCCCCGCCGTATATGATGGAAAATCAATGTGTGCAGACACTACAAATGGCACTCACTTTCGCTTTGGTGAGTTTCCTCCCCCTCCTACCTCTCTTGGTTTTGTGGATTTTACCCGAAAAAAATCCCGGTTAATCGGCACACGGCCCTTAGGTGCTACCCTATTCGTGGCAATTGGCTTCCTATTTCTACCGGGCATATTGGCCTTAGATGTATTCGTAGATACTTTGCCCTTACTGGTGCCAGCGACTGGGGTCTTTATAGTGTGCCTACCAGAAGTAGTGCAAATATCTCCTATAGGTTTATTCACCAGTCTCCTGTGCGGAGATATGTCCTGTTGACTGGTGGATTGTTCATGTACCACCTGTGATGTGGTGGGTAAAATGCTGCCCCTGGAGAGTGGAGAAAATCTGTTAGAGGTGTGGATGGAAGTTACAGAGCAGGAGTTGCCCTCCTCATGTGTATATAACGGAGTATTGGGGTATATAGAGATCTCTAGAGTATCATTCAGGTTTAGGTCTTTGTTAGAGGTGACCGATAGTCTAGAGTGACTCCTATTTCGTGTGACCACTGGTGTATATTGTGTAGAATTGGACTCAGCATATGTGGAAAATACTTTTCCACCAACATAGAAGAGGATTCTTTACTGTTAGGGCAGTGAGAATCTGGAATTGCTTGCCTGAGGAGGTGGTGATGGCGAACTCAGTCGAGGGGTTCAAGAGAGGCCTGGATGTCTTCCTGGAGCAGAACAATATTGTGTCATACAATTAGGTTCTGTAGAAGGACGTAGATCTGGGGATTTATTATGATGGAATATAGGCTGAACTGGATGGACAAATGTCTTTTTTCGGCCTTACTAACTATGTTACTATGTTACTATGTTACTGAAGAAAAGTCCGTTTTATTAGGTGTGGGTGTAACATTATATTCATCCAACACCAGAAGGTCATCCGACCTATACTCAATATTGGTAGTGCTAGTGTCAACATTATATTCATCCAACACCAGAAGGTCATCCGACCTATACTCAATATTGGTAGTGCTAGTGTCAACATTATATTCATCCAACACCAGAAGGTCATCCGACCTATACTCAATATTGGTAGTGCTAGTGTCATCCAACACCAGAAGGTCATCCGACCTATACTCAATATTGGTAGTGCTAGTGTCCGAATAAAGGAACATTTAATGAACATACGTAAGGGGTTCTCTGGTCACCCCCTGTCACGTCATTTTTGTGAAAAACATGACAAGTCCACTAAACATGTACGGTTCCTAGGAATCCAAAAAATTCAACAAAATGTGAGAGGTGGCAATTTACTACAGACCATGTCCAGGATTGAATCCGAATGGATTTTTACCTTGGACTGCCTTGCACCTAAGGGCCTAAACTATGGACTTGAATTATATGCTTTATAATTAGATTTACGTAGGGGTTTTTTTTCCCCGTGTACACAGTTTGCCCCCTTTCTTTATGAGGTGTTTTCTACGTCAGTTTTTTATGGTTGTTTTTATCTTTGTTTGTATGTCTCGCATTTTAGCTATATGTTACTTAGCATTTAGAGGGGGAGTTTTCCCTTTCTTTTTATTTTCTTTCTATTTAGTTTATTATTAAAATGATTAAAATTGTTTTTAGTATTTATATATTTATGTATTTTTATCATATTTGCACTTTAGTTGTCCCCTGTTATTTTTATGGGACCAGCTACTCCGCCCACTAATGAGCTCATATTAGTATACATTGGCACATTTCTGCATCATTTGGTACATACACTGTTTTTAGTTGCTCTTATTTTACCTTTAGTGGGCGTTATCATACATTATTGCAGCATTCTGCAGAGCCTTGTCTGCACACATTGATTTTCCATCATATAGGGCGGGGGGCGGGGCCTTGGTTGGGTGATTGGCGGACACTTAGCCTTTATATCCTTAGGAGCCGCCGGTGCCAGGTAACCCTGACGAAGAAGGACGTTGATTCCTTCGAAACGGGTTGGTTTTTACCTTGTTCTCTGTGCCGCTCCGTAGCTCCTCAGCTGTGACGTCACATGCTTAGTTCTCCGTCGGCCATCTTTCTTGCGCTCGTATCCAGGGACGCCACCGGCCGGGGCTCTCCCTGGCTCTACGCAGCCTTCCCGCTACTACCGCGTGCAGCTCCGCTCCAGACACCTGCAGACCCCCATTGCATCTCTGCACCTATCGTATGACCACTTCTCCTGGGGCGTCAGGCTCAACTCTTCACTGGACATAGCGGTGCCTCCCTTCGATCCATCGCCCAGCTACATTGCTTGGGTTACAGGTATTGTATATGGGGTCGGGGCCGTTGCGGAAGTCTGCTTAGTCTGACATCGTTTTGTCTATTTTTTGTGTTTGCGCAATCATACTAGTCCTTTCCTTGTGGCTGTTACTGATTCAGGTGTGTGTATAGTTCCGGTGTGGGACTCTTTGCAGTAGGGGTCAGATATTCCCCTTTCTTCGCAGTCTTTTTCCTTTATGCGCGGTCTCATACCTTTTTTCTATAATATGCAATCTTGTACCTGTCAATTTATTTGTTTTGTGCATCATATACCCTCTCTAACATCATTTAATCCATCTGGGTGTAATGTTCCCAGAAGGAAGATCCAATATTATTCTTTCTGGTGTAACTTTTGTACTCTATTAGTACAATTCTCAGGTATTTGCTCCAACGGGGTGACGGAAATATTGAATGTTTTCGTTTGCTTCAAGCATAAATGCCGGATAAGCTCTGTATAAAAAGCCATTTTTAGTATTGTGTCTGTGGCCGTTCATACGGGATCGTGAGGACTGAATAGTGCGACCCACGTATTGCAGGCCACAGGCACAGGTAATGACATATATCACACGGTAGTTTTTGTGTGATCGCTGTGGTTTCACCCGTACTATACGACGTGATGTGATGAGTCATATGGGTGATAATTTTGCAGGTACATTTTCGGGAACCACATCGATAAATACCCGGTTTGGAAGCCTCCGTTTTGTTTATCCTAATTTTTTCTTTTCTCTTTGTACATTCCCGTTCCCCATCTTTGGTCATTCTGAGACTCCTAGGGACAATTATACCCTTCACTGTTTGGCCCCTACGAAAAGTAATATTGGGTTTGTCTGGTAAAAGTTTCTTCAAAAATGTCTCTTTTTTTAAATAAGTGCCAATATTTATTTTGAATGATATGAATGAAATTTCGAAAATTTGTATTTGGCATTCGGAAATAGTCCCAATATGAAAAAAGGAAGTGTTTTTTTGGGGAGGTTATAATGTATATATTTGTAGGATTTTACATTTTAGTATGAAATCACACTTCAGTATGTTTAATAACATTTTAAAAGAAATTTTATATCTAATATATAATTGCGTAGAATACTACTTCCTGCAATTTGTGCCAACTTCCGTGGCTTTGTCCGGAGCTAATGTCCGGAGCTAATGTCCGGAGCTAATGTCCGGAGATAAGTGACGTCAACAGTGTCCAGTGTCTGATTGGTTGCCGCCTGCTGCGAGCGACCAATCAGAAACGTGCCGTACTGTGACACACTCCGCCCGCCATTTTGGTGTGATTTTTGAATTTTTACCTCACAGCAAGTTTCTACTGCGTGGAGGCGGGCCCAGTGACGTTGCTCTTCAAGCTCCTGCCGAATTTCGTCAAAAAAATGATAATACCATTTACCAAAACTATATATATTTAGTTGTGAAGTGGTTCAGTGACATTTTCACACCAATTTTGAACTTTTGTTTGGTGTTTTCTCCATATACTGCCTATTATTCACTGACTGTTATACTGAGATTTATTAATTGTATTATTCTTACATTTGAATAAATAAAGTATATATGGATTCTAGACTCCCGATTCTTTAGAATCGGGCTGCCATCTAGTATGGTATAATTATATTTATAGTGCTCTTAGAAAATAAAAAATAGTTTTAGTGAAGAATTTGTGTGGGGAAAAAAAGAAAAGTATAAAATGTATTTGTTATATGAATTTTGTTAGATTCCTCAGAGTGCAAATTCCTGCATATCTGAGTACCTGGGTGTGTCTGACGAATAGATCTGTCAGCCCCCACACAAATGGGCATGCAGGGATATCTGCTATAAAATGTGTTCAGATAGATCTGTTTATATGCACGACAATATACCAGAGGAAGACTCCAAGAAGTCCAAACCATTTGTATTTTAGTTTGAAATAAAAATCATCCTTGAATCAGAATATTGAGTTTCATCATCATCCTTCAGGAGCGCATATTGCTGGGAAAAACATTCACAAATATATTTTTCTTTATGATAGTCATAAAGTTTCTCTGATATAACTTGCGTTTATTTGTTAAAAAAATGGAAATTTGGCAAAAATTTTGAAAATTTTGCTATTTTCAAAATTTTTATTTTTATGCTCCTAAATCAGAGACTCATAACACACAAGATAGCTAATAAATAACATTTCCCACATGTCTACTTTACATCAGCGCAATTTTTGATACAATTTTTTTTTTAGGAAGTTATAAAGGTTAAAATTTGACCAGCAATTTCTTATTTTTACAACAAAATGTACAAAACCATTTTGTTTAGGGACCACCTCACATTGGAAGTGAGTTTGGGGGTCAATATGACAGAAAATACCTAAAAGTAACACCTGTTAGGACTGGTGGAACGCACCAAGTAAAAGGTGAAATAATATAGGTGCGTTCGCAGTCCGAGGTCCACCGTGCAGGTGAAAACCTGCTGCTAGTAAATGGCAGCGCTATATGGGGGTGGAAGCAAACCCTGTTAAGTCACAGGACCGTCATACCGCACCAAAGAGTGCAAGCAAGGAGTCAGGGAACTCAGACCCAAGACTCAGCGTTGAAGTCCGTTCTGACTACTTGCGCACAACACCGCAACTGGGTGTAATAGGTAACTGAAACAAAATAGTTTAAAGCACCGAAGTGCAAACTGTGCCATGCTGGCAGACACCACTAAGCACCCGGACGTGGGTTAGGAAGCACACTACTGGCGCGTGGCGCCGCACTGGCGGTCACAGCAATGGACGCTGATTCGTGTGTAACACGTTGTGAAGATAGTCAGGCGTTAGATAGCAGCCACACACCTTACGCGAGCAGTTATACAATAGGGTTGGGATATTTAAGGAACGACTTGCACTCATCAACAAACACACGTATACAATTGTACACTAGCGCATGGCCGTGCTGTCATGCGAAGCTTATATAGCTGCAGCACGTATAGGACCTTCCAAAAAAGGACCAATGAGAAGCTGCCACAGAAGTTTAGCACCTTCAGGACCTTCCGGGAGGACCAATGGGAACTGCTGCAGCATCTGAGCATGTGACCCTCGATCTCCAACGCGAGATCTCACCCTGGGCATGCTCAGAAGGGAAAAAGCAGGACTTAGTCCCAAAAGCGCCTGCTCGCCGCTGCCCAGCACTGGCTTTTATGGCACAAGCTGGAAAAGCAACAGCAAGCCTAAGCACAGAGTGAGACTGAGCCAGACGCAAGGACCGACGTCTCCGCTGAGCAGGTGCCACTGCGGCAGGAGAAGAATGGGAGACCGCAGCAGAAACGGCCCGAGATTTCCCCTGTGCAGAAGCGGGAACTCGACCCTTAACATTACACCCCCTCCTTGGACCCCGCTAAGCTCGAAGGCAGCAAAGAGCTGCGGAGCCCAAATGTGCTTAGCAGGCTCCCAAGACCTGTCCTCAGGACCACAGCCCTTCCAATCCACCAGATAAAATTTTTTGTCACGTACCAGCTTGTACCCCAGAATGGCATTCACCTCGTAATTGTCCGTAGACGAACCCCATGTCTCAGCAGATTACTCGGAAAACCGGGACATGTATACGGGCTTCAAAAGAGACACATGAAAGGTGTCGGTGATACCTAGGCGAGGCGGAAGGGCTAAACGGTAGACCACAGGATTAACCTGTTCGAGGACCTTAAAAGGACCCAAGTAGCGAGGTGCAAATTTAGTGGACTCAACTCGCAGCCTGATGTTACGGGCGGAGAGCCACACTAAGTCGCCAAGAGCAAAGGTCGGAGAGGGGCGCCGATGTGCATCGGCGGAGGACCTCATTCTCTCCTTCGAAGCCCGAATGGCATCCTGAGCGCGATCCCAAATGTCCTGTGCCTCCACAGCCCAGTCTGCCACCCTGGAATCGGCGGAAGACACGGGCATGGGCACAGGTACCCGCGGATGCTGACAATAGTTAAGGAGGTATGGAGTCTGTCCAGTGGAGTCGGCTACAGCGTTGTTCAGAGCAAACTCCGCCCACGATAGCAAAGATGCCCAGTCATCTTGCCTAGCAGAGATAAAATGTCGCAGATATGTGACCAAGGTCTGGTTGGCTATCTCTACCAACCCATTCGTCTCGGGATGATAGGCAGAAGAGAGATTTAACTCAATACTGAGAAGATGACAAAGCTCTCTCCAGAACCGAGACGCAAACTGGTAACCCCGATCACTGACAATTTTGTCCGGCATACTGTAAAGGCGGAAGATATGTTTAATAAACAACGCTGCCAAGGCCCGTGCAGAAGGTAACCGAGTAAGCCGCACCAAATGCACCATTTTAGAAAAATGGTTGGTGATTACCCAAATGACGGTACAGCCACGTGACTTGGGCAAACCCACCACAAAGTCCATCCCGACCATCTCCCAGGGCCTGTCTGCCACCAGCAGAGGGTATAACAATCCAGCTGGCCATTGTCGAGAATACTTATTTTTGGCACAGGAGACACATGCCCGAACATAGTCTCCGACGTCACGAACCATATGCGGCCACCAGTACATTCTCGCCAGCAACTCAGATGTCATCTTTGCCCCAAGGTGTCCACCCACTCTGGACGAATGAGCCCAAGAGAGAACCTCCGGTCGCAAATTGATGGGAACAAAAGTCTTGCCCGGAGGCACAGACTCCACCAAAACCGGAGCTATGGTTCTCAGACTCTCTGAAGGGACAATAAGCCGAGGTTCCTCTTCCTCCTCCTCAGTTGACACAAGGGAGCGAGAGAGCGTCAGCATGAATGTTCTTCTCCCCGGCGAGATAATTAAGAGTGAAGTGGAACCGAGAGAATAACAAGGACCATCTGGCCTGATGAGAATTCAGCCGCTGAGCTGTACGCAAATAGACCAAATTTTTGTGGTCTGTGAAGACTTGGAAGGGAAACCGAGCTTCTTCCAAAAGATGTCTCCACTCTGAAAAGGCCAACTCCATTGCTAGCAACTCCCTATCCCCAATGGAGTAATTTCTCTCCGCTGGTGTGAAGGTCTTTGAGAAGAAGAAGCATGGATGCTTCCGACCTTGAGCATCCTTTTGATAGAGGACTGCCCCAACACCAACGGATGAGGCATCCACCTCCATTAGGAATGGCTTATCCACATCGGGACGATGTAAGATGGGAGCGCTAGCAAAATGAGACTTTATAGAAGTGAAGGCCTTGGAGACCTCTTCCGACCACAATTTGGGATTCGCTCCCTTCTTGGTGAGGGATACCAAGGGAGCTACCAAAGTTGAGAAGTGGGGAATGAACTGGCGATAATAATTTATGAACCCCATAAAGCGCTGCACCGCTTTAAGAGAATGGGGTTCTTGCCAGTCCATCACAGCCTGTAGTGTGGCAGGATCCATAGCCAATCCCTGGGTGGAGATGATATAGCCCAGGAAAGGTAAAGACTCCTGCTCAAACACACACTTCTCCAACTTTGCATAAAGGGAATTCACCCGTAAGAGTTCGAAGACTCTGCCAACATCTCTCCGGTGGGAGTCAATATCTGGAGAGAAGATGAGAATATCATCCAGATAGACTACGACCGAGGTGGAAAGCATATCCCGGAAGATATCGTTGACAAAGTCCTGAAAAATGGCTGGGGCATTACAGAGCCCGATGGGCATCACCAGATACTCATAGGCCCATCCCTGGTATTAAAAGCCGTTTTCCATTCGTCCCCCTCACGGATGCCAATCAGGTTGTAGGCACCCCGCAGATCTAGTTTGGTGAATAGCTTTGCTCCCCTTAGCCTGTCAAAGAGCTCAGAAATCAGGGGCAACGGGTACTTATTTTTCATGGTGATGGCATTAAGACCCCTGTAATCGATGCAAGGACGTAATTCCCCGTTCTTCTTCTGTACGAAGAAAAATCCCGCCCCTACAGGAGACACTGACTTCCTAATGAACCCTCTTGCCTAATTCTCCTGGATGTATTGAGACATAGCCTCCGTCTCAGGGAGAGAGAGGGGATATACCCTTCCCCGAGGAGGTTCAGCTCCAGGCAAAAGATCAATAGGACAGTTGTAGGGGTGATGAGGCTGTAGAATCTCTGCAGCCTTTTTAGAGAATACGTCAGCATAGCACCAATAGCACTTGGGAAGAGAAGAAAGGTCTGCGGGTATCTCGGTAGTAGAAACCTGTACACACTCACTCACTCACATACCTGCCCATACAAGACTCACTCCAACCCAATATTCTCCCTGAGGACCACTCAATATGCGGGGAGTGGAAACGGAGCCAGGGTATTCCCAGTAAAATCTCATCCATTCCCTCGGGAAGGACAAGAAGGGAAATAATCTCCTGGTGGGAAGGGGACATGGACAACGAGAATGGAACAGTCTGATGAGTGATTTGCTGTGGAAGTGTCGACCCATTCACAACTCTAACTGTTACAGCTTTGGCGAGCTTTACTAGTGGTATAGCGTGGCGCAGATCAAAAGCAGAGGACATGAAATTTCCCTCTGCTCCTGGATCCACACAAAGCTCGACTGTTAGAGTGGATGAGCCTAACAGGATTGTCCCTTTAAAGGACAGTTTGGAGGAAAATGCCGCTGTGTCTAGTGAACCTCCCCCAATGGTTACTAGACGCGATCGTTTCCCGACCGCCGTGGACATTTATTGGCGTATTGTCCAAGTTGGTAACAATTTTGACAAACCACGGGTACTCGAGCGGCCTGAGACTTAGGTCCCGCTCGAGAAACCTCCATGGCCTCATGGGAGTCGGACGCCAAAACAGGAGATTCAAGAGGTCTGGCGAAGGTGGGAGCCAGCCGAAACCTCTGCCTACACAGGGTCCGCTCTAACCTCCGCTCGTGAAAACGGAGGTCGATACGGGTAGATACAGAAATAAGTTCTTCCAGTGTGGCGGGTATCTCCTTGGTGGCCAAGGCGTCCTTCACGTGGTCTGCCAGTCCCTTCCAGAACACCGGAATTAGAACTTTATCTGGCCACTCTAACTCTGAGGCTAGAGTCCGGAACTGGATGGCAAACTGGCTGACCACGGACGAGCCCTGAGTAATAGTCAACAACTGGAGCGCGGTATCGTGGGTAACACGGGGTCCTAAAAAGACCTGCTTCAGAACGTCCAGAAAGAGCTGAGCACTCTGTACCACACGATCATCACGCTCCCAAAGTGGCGTTGCCCACTCCAACGCCCTGCCCGACAAGAGAGATAGAATAAATCCCACTTTCGCCCGTTCCGTAGAGAAACGTGACGCCAGGAGCTCGAGGTGTATGGAGCACTGGCTCACGAATCCGCGACATTGTTTACTGTCACCAGCAAACTTGTCAGGAAGCGGGAGACGGGATATAGTCGGAGCAGGGGTGGCAGCGGACAAACTGGCTGCAGCTACACTTGCCGCCTAAACATCGACAGCAGTGACATCCACAGCTGAGGTTGAACGCTCTAGAGCCGCCAACCTTCCCTCCAGCTGCTGGATGTACCGCTGTAAACGCTGATCGTCCGCCATTTACTAGGCAGACCCTGGCACTAGTGTCCTGTTAGGACTGGCAGAACGCACCAAGTAAAAGGTGAAATAATATAAGTGCGTTCGCAGTCCGGGGTCCACCGTGCAGGTGAAAACCTGCTGCTAGTAAATGGCAGCGCTATATGGTGGTGGAAGCGAACCTTGTTAAGTCACAGGACCGCAATACTGCACCAAAGAGTGCAAGCAAGGAGTCAGCGAACTCAGTCCCGTTGAAGTCCGTTCTGACTACTTGCGCACAACACCGCAACTGGGTGTAATAGGTAACTGAAGCAAAATAGTTTAAAGCACCGAAGTGCGAACTGTGCCATGCTGGCAGACACCACTAAGCACCCGGACGTGGGTTAGGAAGCGCACTACTGGCGCGTGGCGCCGCACTGGCAGTCACAGCAATGGACGCTGATTCGTGTGTAACACGTTGTGAGGATAGTCGGGCGCTACATAGCAGCCATACACCTTACGCGAGCAGTCATACAATAGGGTTGGGATATTCAACCCCTCTCTGACCTTAGACGTACTATCCCGTCGAGGTGCCCTGGGCCTATCTGACCCTCGACGGGATAGTACTTCATAGCGATCGGCCGCGCTCACGGGGGGAGCACGGCCGATCGCGGCCGAGTGTCAGGTGCCTATCGCAGCTGACATCCAGCACAATGTCATGGACCGCCCCGGCACATTAATCCCTGGCACACTGCGATCAAACATGATCGCGGTGTGTCGGCGGTACAGGGAAGCGTCGCACAGGGTGGGGGCTCCCTGCGGGCTTCCCTGAGCCCCCCGCAGCAACGCGATGTGATCGTGTTGCTGCGAGGGTCTCCCTACCTCCATCCCTGCTCCAGGCCCGGATCCAAGATGGCCGCAGCATCCGGGTCCTGCAGGGAGGGAGGTGGCTTCACAGAGCCTGCTCAGAGCAGGCACTGTGAAGCCTGCAGTGCTCTAAGTCAGATCGGTGATCTGACAGAGTGCTGTGCAAACTGTCAGATCACCGATCTGTGATGTCCACCCCTGGGACAAAGTATAAAAGTTTTAAAAAAATTTCCAAATGTGTAAAAAAAAAAAAAAAAAAAAAAAAATATTCCTAAATAATGAAAAAATATATATATATTATTCCCATAAATACATTTCTATATCTAAATAAATAAAAAAAAACAATAAAAGTACACATATTTAGTATTGCCGCGTTCGTAACGGCCCGACCTATAAAACTGTCCCACTAGTTAACCCCTTCAGTAAACACCGTAAGAAAAAAATAAAAAAACGAGGCAAAAAACAACGCTTTATTATCATACCGCCGAACAAAAAGTGGAATAACACGCGATCAAAAAGACGAATATAAATAACCATGGTACCGCTGAAAGCGTCATCTTGTCCTGCAAAAAACGAGCCGCCATACAGCAACATCAGCAAAAAAATAAAAAAGTTATAGTCCTCAGAATAAAGCGATGCCAAAATAATTATTTTTTCTATAAAATAGTTTTTATCGTATAAAAGCGCCAAAACATTAAAAAATAATATAAATGAGGTATCGCTGTAATCGTACTGACCCGAAGAATAAACTGCTTTATCAATTTTACCAAACGCGGAACGGTATAAACGCCTCCCCCAAAAGAAATTCATGAATAGCTGGTTTTCGGTCATTCTGCCTCACAAAAATCGGAATAAAAAGCGAAAATGTTACCGATAAAAACATCAACTCGTCCCGCAAAAAACAAGACCTCACCTGACTCTGTGGACTCAAATATGGAAAAATTATAGCTCTCAAAATGTGGTAACGCAAAAAATATTTTTTGCGATAAAAAGCGTCTTTCAGTGTGTGACGGCTGCCAATCATAAAAATCTGCTAAAAAACCCGCTATAAAAGTAAATCTAACTCCCCTTCATCACCCCCTTAGTTAGGGAAAAATTAAAAAAATGTATTTATTTCCATTTTCCCATTAGGCTTAGGGTTAGGGCTAGGGTTAGGGCTAGGGTTAGGGCTAGGGTTAAGGCTACAGTTAGGGTTGGGGCTAAAGTTAGGGTTAGGGTTGGGGCTAAAGTTAGGGTTTGGATTACATTTACGTTGGGAATAAGGTTGGGATTAGGGTTAGGGGTGTGTCTGGGTTAGAGGTGTGGTTAGGGTTACCATTGGGATTGGGGTTAGGGGTGTGTTTGCATTAGGGTTTCAGTTATAATTGGGGGTTTCCACTGTTTAGGCACATCAGGGGCTCTCCAAACGCGACATGGCGTCCAATCTCAATTCCAGCCAATTCTGCGTTGAAAAAGTAAAACAGTGCTCCTTCCCTTCCGAGCTCTCCTGTGTGCCCAAACAGGGGTTTACCCCAACATATCGGGTATCAGCGTACTCAGGACAAATTGGGCAACAACATTTAGGGTCCAATTTCTCCTGTTACCCTTGGAAAAATACAAAACTGGGGGCTAAAAAATAATTTTTGTGGAAAAAAAAATATTTTTTATTTGCACGGCTCTGCGTTATAAACTGTAGTGAAATACTTGGGGGTTCAAAGCTCTCACAACATATCTAGATGAGTTCCTTAGGGGGTCCACTTTCCAAAATGGTGTCACTTGTGGGGGGTGTCTACTGTTCAGGTACATTAGGGGCTCTGCAAACGCAATGTGACGCCTGCAGACCATTCCATCTAAGTCTGCATTCCAAATGGCGCTCCTTCCCTTCCGAGCCTTCCCATGCGCCCAAACGGTGGTTCTCCCCACATATCGGTTATCAGCGTACTCAGGAAAAATTGAACAACAACTTTTGGGGTCCAATTTCTCCTGTTACCCTCGGGAAAATACAAAACTGGAGGCTAAAAAATAATTTTTGTGGGAAAAAAAATGTGTTTTGTTTTTATGGCTCTGCATTATAAACTTCTGTGAAGCCTTTGGTGGGTCAAAGTGCTCACCACACATCCAGATAAGTTCCAATGTTTAGGCACATCAGTGGCTCTCCAAATGCAACATGGCGTCCCATCTCAATTCCTGTCAATTTTGCATTCATAAGTCACACGGCGCTCATTCCCTTCCGAGCTCTCCTATGCGCCCAAACAGTGGTTTACCGCTACATATGGGGTATCAACGTACTCAGGACAAATTGTACAACAACTTTTGGGGTCCAATTTCTTCTCTTACCCTTGGGAAAATAAAAAATTTGGGGCGAAAAGATAATTTTTGTGAAAAAATATGATTTTTTATTTTTACAGTTCTGCATTATAAACTTCTGTGAAGCACTTGGTGGGTCAAAGTGCTCACCACACCTCTAGATAAGTTCCTTAGGGCAGGGGTGTCAATCTGCATTCCTCGAGGGCTGCAAACAGGTCATGTTTTTAGGATTTCCTTGTACTGCACAGGTGATAATTTAATCACCTACACAAATAATGAGTTGGTGATCAAATTATCACCTGTGCAGTACATGGAAATCCTGAAAACATGACCTGTTTGAAGACCTCGAGGAATGCAGTTTGACACCCCGGCCTTAGGGGGTCTACTTTCCAAAATGGTGTCACTTGTGGGGGGTTTCAATGTTTAGGCACATCAGTGCAACATGGCGTCCCATCTCAATTCCTGTCAATTTTGCATTGAAAAGTCAAATTGTCCTCCTTCGCTTCCGAGCTCTGTCATGCGCCCAAACAGTGGTTTAACCCCACATATGGGGTATCGGCGTACTCAGGACAAATTGTACAACAACTTTTGCGGTCCATTTTCTCCTGTTACCCTTGGTAAAATAAAACAAATTGGAGCTGAAGTAAATTTTTTGTGAAAAAAAATTAAATGTTCATTTTTATTTAAACATTCCAAAAATTCCTGTGAAGCACCAGAAGGGTTAATAAACTTCTTGAATATGGTTTTGAGCACCTTGAGGGGTGCAGTTTTTAGAATGGTGTCACACTTGGGTATTTTCTATCATATAGACCCCTCAAAATGACTTCAAATGAGATGTGGTCCCCCCCAAAAAAATGGTGTTGTAAAAATGAGAAATTGCTGGTCAACTTTTAACCCTTATAACTCCCTAACAAAAAAAAAATTGTTTCCAAAATTGTGCTGATGTAAAGTAGACAGGTGGGATATGTTACTTATTAAGTATTTTGTGTGACATATCTCTGTGATTTAATTGCATAAAAATTCAAAGTTGGAAAATTGCGAAATGTTCAAAATTTTCGTCAAATTTCCTGTTTTTTTTCACAAATAAACGCAGGTAATATCAAAGAAATTTTACCACTATAATGAAGTACAATATGTCACGAGAAAACAGTGTCAGAATCACCAGGATCCGTTGAAGCATTCCAGAGTTATAACCTCATAAAGGGACAGTGGTCAGAATTGTAAAAATTGGCCTGGTCATTGACGTGCAAACCACCCTTGGGGGTAAAGGGGTTAAAGAACAACTAGCACTCACCAACAAACTCACGTATACAATTGTACACTAGCGCATGGCCGTGCGGTCATGCAAAGCTTATATAGCTGCAGCACATATAGGACCTTCCAAAAATGGACCAATGAGAAACTGCCACAGAAGTTTAGCACCTTCAGGACCTTCCAGGAGGACCAATGGGAACTGTTGTGAATTCTGCTTTTGGGCTCCCTCCGTTGGTTGTAGATGGTAATGCAGTTGTCTCTGGGCTGCAGTCTTGGACAGGTGTACTTGCTAATTGCAATTCTGACTGGGCTATTTAGCTTTGCAGGACTTTTTAGTCCTGGCCAGTTGTCAATGTTTCTTTGGAAGTGTTGGATCTCTGCCTGGCCTCTCCTGCTTATCTGCCAGTTCAGCAAAGATAAGTGTCTGTTTCTTTTTCTGAAGTACACATGCTGTGTGCTTATTTTCAGTGCTGATCTTTTGTTTCTATTTGTCCAGCTTAGACTGTGTCAGTTGTTTTTCTCAGTCTGGTTGGATTCTCTGGAGTTGCAGATATACTCTCCACATCTTTAGTTAGGTGGTGGAGTTTTGTATTTTCTGCTGTGGATATTTTTGTAGTATTTTTATGCTGACCGCTTAGTATCCTGTCCTGTCCTTTTCTATTTAGCTAGAAGTGGCCTCCTTTGCTAAGCCTGTTTTCTGCCTGCGTGTGTCTTTTCCTCTCCAACTCACAGTCATTATTTGTGGGGGGCTGCCTATCCTTTGGGGGTCTACTCTGAGGCAAGATAGTTTTCCTATTTTCATTCAGTATAGTTACCACCTACTCCAGTGAAGGTTTTCATGCTGCTCCAAGGCCACCTAATCAGAACAGTACAACTGGCCAACAATGAGTTAAATGCATCTCAGAAGAAGGGAGGAAAGGTCTTGAGCCATTTTTTTATTTTTTAGTCTACTTTTTCTTCTCCTCCCTCTTAATCTCTGGGTGGCTGAAGAGCCTTGTGCTAGCATGAATGTTCAGGAATTAGTTTCTCGTGTAGACCAGCTTGCTGCTAGGGTACAGGGTATTTCTGATTACATTGTTCAGACTCCGGCTTTAGAGCCGAGGATTCCTACTCCTGATTTGTTTTTTGGTGACAGGTCTAAATTTTTGAGTTTTAAAAACAACTGTAAACTGTTTTTGCATTGAAACCTCGATTATCCGGTGATTCCATTCAACAGGTTAAAATCATCATCTCCCTGCTGCGTGATGATCCACAGGATTGGGCATTTTCTGTTGTGAATTCTGTTGTCAAGCTCCCTCCTGTGGTCATGAATGGTACTTCGGCTGGTTCTGTCCATGGGCTTCCTCTGGTGGTTGTGAGTGGAGCTGCGGCTTCTGAGTTTCCTTCTACAGGTGACGAGGTTAATTCGTTAGCTGGCTGCTCTATTTAACTCCACTTAGATCATTGCTCCACGCCACCTGTCAATGTTCCAGTATTGGTCTAGCTCTCTCCTGGATCGTTCTTGTGACCTGTCTTCCCAGCTGAAGCTAAGTTACTGCTTGTTTTTCTCTGGTTTTGCTATTTTTCTGTCCAGCTTGCTATTTTGATTTTTGTCTTGCTTGCTGGAAGCTCTGGGACGCAGAGGGAGCGCCTCCGCACCGTGAGACGGTGCGGAGGGTCTTTTTGCGCCCTCTGCGTGGTCTTTTTGTAGGTTTTTGTGCTGACCACAAAGTTACCTTTCCTATCCTCTGTCTGTTCAGTAAGTCGGGCCTCTCTGTGCTAAATCTATTTCATCTCTGTGTTTGTAATTTTCATCTTTACTCACAGTCATTATATGTGGGGGGCTGCCTTTTCCTTTGGGGAATTTCTCTGAGGCAAGGTAGGCTTTATTTTTCTTCTCTAGGGCTAGCTAGTTTCTTAGGCTGTGTCGAGTTGCATAGGGAGCGTTAGGAGCAATCCACGGCTATTTCTAGTGTGTGTGATAGGATTAGGGATTGCTGTCAGCAGAGTTCCCACGTCTCAGAGCTCGTCCTATATTATTAGTAACTATTTGGTCATTCCGTGTGCTCTTACCCACTAGGTCCATAAGAGTTCCCACGTCTCAGAGCTCGTCCTATATTATTGGTAACTATTTGGTCATTCCGTGTGCTCTTACCCACTAGGTCCATTATTGTCCTAACCACCAGGTCATAACAATTTTCCCTGGAATCTGGGGATCCTGCTTTGCTTAATGTAGACTCCTTCTTTCAGGCGTTAGGATTACTGTATGATGAACCTAATTTGGTGGATCAAGCTGAGAAGACCTTGTTGGCCCTGTCTCAGGGGCAAGAGGCGGCTGAATTGTATTGTCAGAAATTCCGAAAATAGTCTGTGTTGACTAAATGGAATAATGATGCTTTGGTGGCAATTTTCAGAAAGGGTCTTTCTGAATCCGTTAAAGATGTTATGGTGGGGTTCCCCACGCCTGCTGTTCTGAGTGATTCTATGTCTCTGGCCATTCAGATTGACCGGCGCTTGCGGGAGCGCAGAACTGTGCGCGCTATGGCGTTATCCTCAGAGTAAATTCCTGAGCCTATGCAGTGTGATAGGATTCTGTCTAAAACAGAACAACAAGGTTTCAGACGTCTCAATAGGTTGTGTTATTATTGTGGCGACGCTTCCCATGACATTTCTGTCTGCCCTAAGCGGACAAAGAGGATCGCCAGTTCATTTACCATCTGTACTGTACAACCTAAATTTCTGTTATCTGTGACCTTGATCTGTTCATTGTCATCATTTTCTGTCATGGCGTTTGTGGATTCAGGCGCCGCCTTGAACTTAATGGACTTTGACTTTGCTAGGCGTTGTGGTTTTCCCTTGCAGCCTTTGCAGAACCCTATTCCTTTAAGGGGCATTGATGCTACACCCTTGGCTAAAAATAAGCCCCAGTTTTGGACACAGGTGACCATGCGCATGGCGCCAGCCCATCAGGAAGATAGTCGATTTCTGGTGTTGCATAATTTGCATGATGCTATCGTGCTGGGTTTTCCGTGGTTACAGGTACATAATCCTGTTTTGGATTGGAAGTCCATGTCTGTGACTAGTTGGGGTTGTCAGGGGGTTCATAATGATGTTCCTCTGATGTCTATCGCCCCTTCTTCCTCTTCTGAAATTCAGGAGTTTTTGTCTGATTTTCAGGATGTATTCGATGAGTCCAAGTCCAGTTTCCTTCCACCGCACAGGGACTGCGATTGTGCTATTGACTTGATTCCAGGCTGTAAGTTTCCTAAGGGCCGACTTTTCAACCTGTCTGTACCTGAACATGCCGCCATGCGGAGCTATATTAAGGAGTCTTTGGAGAAAGGGCATATTCGGCCATCTTCTTCACCATTGGGAGCGGGGTTGTTTTTTGTTGCTAAAAAAGATGGTTCCTTAAGACCCTGTATTGATTATCGCCTCTTGAATAAGATCACGGTCAAGTTTCAATACCCTTTACCTTTGCTTTCCGATTTCTTTGCTAGGATTAAGGGAGCTAGTTGGTTTACTAAGATTAACCTTCGGCGGGCTTATAATCTTGTTCATATAAAGCAGTGTGATGAATGGAAAGCTGCGTTTAACACGCCCGAAGGCCATTTTGAATACCTTGTGATGCCATTCGGACTCTCTAATGCTCCATCTGTTTTTCAGTCCTTCATGCATGATATCTTCCGGAATTATCTTGATAAATTCTTGATTGTATATTTGGACGATATTTTGATTTTTTCCGATGATTGGGAGTCTCATGTGCAGCAGGTCAGGATGGTATTTCAGATCCTTCGTGACAATGCCTTGTTTGTGAAAGGGTCTAAGTGTCTTTTTGGGGTGCAGAAGGTCTCCTTTTTGGGCTTTATTTTTTCTCCCTCGTCTATAGAGATGGATCCGGTTAAGGTTCAGGCCATTCATGATTGGATTCAGCCCACATGCGTGAAGAGCCTTCAGAAATTTTTGGGTTTTGCTAATTTTTATCGCCGTTTCATTGCTAATTTTTCCAGCGTGGTTAAACCCCTGACTGATTTGACGAAGAAGGGCGCTGATGTGGCGAATTGGTCGCCTGCGGCTGTCTCTGCCTTTCAGGAACTTAAACGTCATTTTACTTCTGCTCCTGTGTTGCCTCAACCGGATGTTTCTCTTCCGTTTCAGGTTGAGGTTGACGCTTCTGAGATTGGGGCAGGGGCTGTTTTGTCTCAGAGGGATCCTGTTGGTTCCTTAATGAAACCGTGTGCCTTCTTTTCCCGTAAGTTTTCGCCTGCTGAACGGAATTATGATGTTGGCAATCGGGAGTTGTTGGCTATGAAGTGGGCGTTTGAGGAGTGGCGACATTGGCTTGAGGGTGCTAAGCACCGTATTGTGGTCTTGACCGATCATAAGAATTTGATTTACCTCGAGTCTGCCAAACGATTGAATCCTAGACAGGCTCGATGGTCCTTGTTTTTTTCTCATTTTGATTTTGTGGTCTCGTACCTTCCGGGTTCTAAGAATATTAAGGCTGATGCCCTCTCTAGGAGTTTTTTGCCTGATTCTCCTGAGGTCTTGGAACCGGTCGGTATTCTGAAAGAAGGGGTGGTCCTTTCTGCCATTTCTCCTGATTTACGACAGGTTCTTCAGGAATTTCAGGCTGACAAACCTGACCGTTGTCCTGTGGGGAAACTGTTTGTTCCTGACAGATGGACTAGTAGAGTGATTTCTGAGGTTCACTGTTCCGTGTTGGCTGGTCATCCTGGCATTTTTGGTACCAGAGACTTGGTTGGTAAGTCCTTTTGGTGGCCTTCTTTGTCGCGTGATGTGCGTTCTTTTGTGCAGTCCTGTGGGACTTGTGCACGGGCCAAGCCTTGTTGCTCCCGTGCTAGTGGGTTGCTTTTGCCTTTGCCGGTCCCTGAGAGGCCCTGGACGCATATTTCTATGGATTTTATTTCCGATCTTCCTGTTTCCCAGAGGATGTCGGTTATCTGGGTTGTTTGTGACCGATTCTCTAAGATGGTTCATTTGGTGCCTTTGCCTAAATTGCCTTCTTCTTCTGATTTAGTTCCGTTGGTTTTTCAGCATGTGGTCCGTTTGCATGGTATTCCGGAGAATATTGTGTCCGACAGAGGTTCCCAGTTTGTTTCTAGGTTTTGGTGGGCCTTTTGTGCCAAGCTGGGCATTAATTTGTCTTTTTCTTCTGCATTTCATCCTCAGACAAACGGCCAGACCGAGCGAACTAATCAGACTTTGGAGACTTATTTGAGATGCTTTGTGTCTGCTGATCAGGATGATTGGGTGGCTTTTTTGCCATTGGCCGAGTTTGCCCTTAATAATCGGGCTAGTTCGGCTACTGTGGTTTCGCCTTTCTTTTGTAATTTTGGTTTTCATCCTCGTTTTTCTTCTGGGCATTTTGAGCCTTCTGACTGTCCTGGTGTGGATTCTGTGGTTGACAGGTTGCAGCAGATTTGGGCTCATGTGATGGACAATTTGGCGTTGTCTCAGGAGGAGGCTCAACGTTTTGCTAACCATCGTCTGTGTGTTGGTTCCCGGCTTCGGGTTGGGGATCTGGTTTGGTTGTCTTCCCGTCATGTTCCCATGAAGGTTTCTTCTCCTAAGTTTAAGCCTCGGTTTATTGGTCCTTATAGGATTTCTGAGATTATTAATCCGGTGTCTTTTCGTCTGGCGCTTCCGGCCTCTTTTGCTATCCATAATGTCTTCCATAGATCTTTATTGCGGAAATTATTATGAACAGGTAATTCAGAACCACAATGGACCTTGAAGTTCAGAGCACACAAAGTGACCTGACAATTACCAAAAACATAGGACGAGCTCTGAGACGTTGGATCTCTGCTGACCGCAATCCCTAATCCTATCCAACCACACTAGAGGTAGCCGTGGAGCGCTCCTGACCAGTCCTATGCGCCTCGAGCACAGCCTGAGAAACTAGCTAGCCCTAAGAAAGAAAAATAAGCCTAGCTTGCCTCAGAGAAATACCCCAAAGGAAAAGGCAGCCCCCCACATATAATGACTGTGAGTTGAGATGAAAATACAAACGCAGAGATGAAATAGATTTAGCAAAGTGAGGCCCAACTTACTGAACAGACCGAAGATAGGAAAGATTGCTTTGCGGTCAACACAAAACCCTACAAACAACCACGCAGAGGGGGCAAAAAGACCCTCCGCACCGACTAACGGTACGGAGGTGCTCCCTCTGCGTCCCAGAGCTTCCAGCAAGCAAGAAAAACCAATATAGCAAGCTGGACAGAAAAAATAGCAAACAAAAATAACACAAGCAAAACTTAGCTTATGCAGGATAGACAGGCCACAGGAACGATCCAAGAGAAAGCAAGACCAATACTAGAACATTGCCTGGAGGCCAGGATCAATGCACTAGGTGGAGTTAAATAGAGCAGCACCTAACGACTTAACCTCATCACCTGAGGAAGGAAACTCAGAAGCCGCAGTACCACTCTCATCCACCAAAGGAAGCTCATAGACAGAACCAGCCGAAGTACCACTCACGACCACAGGAGGGAGCTTGGCCACAGAATTCACAACAGGAAATATGTGGAGCCCGTTGTTCCCTCTGTTGATCCTCCGGCCCCTGTGTTGGTTGATGGGGAGTTGGAATATGTTGTTGAGAAGATTTTGGATTCCCGTTTTTCGAGGCGGAAGCTTCAGTATCTTGTCAAATGGAAGGGTTATGGCCAGGAGGATAATTCTTGGGTTTTTGCCTCTGATGTCCATGCCGCTGATTTGGTTTGTGCCTTTCATCTGGCTCATCCTGATCGGCCTGGGGGCTCTGGTGAGGGTTCGGTGACCCCTCCTCAAGGGGGGGGTACTGTTGTGAATTCTGCTTTTGGGCTCCCTCCGGTGGTTGTAGATGGTAATGCAGTTGTCTCTGGGCTGCAGTCTTGGACAGGTGTATCCGCTAATTGCAATTCTGACTGGGCTATTTAGCTTTGCAGGACTCTTTAGTCCTGGCCAGTTGTCAATGTTTCTTTGGAAGTGTTGGATCTCTGCCTGGCCTCTCCTGCTTATCTGCCAGTTCAGCAAAGATAAGTGTCTGTTTCTTTTTCTGAAGTACACATGCTGTGTGCTTATTTTCAGTGCTGATCTTTTGTTTCTATTTGTCCAGCTTAGACTGTGTCAGTTGTTTTTCTCAGTCTGGTTGGATTCTCTGGAGTTGCAGATATACTCTCCACATCTTTAGTTAGGTGGTGGAGTTTTGTATTTTCTGCTGTGGATATTTTTGTAGTATTTTTATGCTGATCGCTTAGTATCCTCTCCTGTCCTTTTCTATTTAGCTAGAAGTGGCCTCCTTTGCTAAGCCTGTTTTCTGCCTGCGTGTGTCTTTTCCTCTCCAACTCACAGTCATTATTTGTGGGGGGCTGCCTATCCTTTGGGGGTCTACTCTGAGGCAAGATAGTTTTCCTATTTTCATCTTTAGGGGTATTTAGTCCTCCGGCTGTGTCGAGGTGTCTAGGTTTTGTTAGGCACACCCCACAGCTACTTCTAGTTGCGGTGATAAGATCAGGGTTTGTGGTCAGTATAGTTACCACCTACTCCAGTGAAGGTTTTCATGCTGCTCCAAGGCCACCTAATCATAACAGGGAACCACTGCAGCATCTGAGCATGTGACCCTCGATCTCCAGCGGGAGATCTCACCCTGGGCATGCTCAGAAGGGAAAAAGCAGGACTTAGTCCCAAAAGCATCCGCTCGCCGCTGCCCAGCACTGGCTTTAATGGCACAAGCTGGAAAAGCAACAGCAAGCCTAAGCACAGAGTGAGACTGAGCCAGACGCAAGGACCGACGTCTCCGCTGAGCAGGTTCCACTGTGGCAGGAGAAGAATGGGTACCGCAGCAGAAACGGCCCGAGATTCCCCCTGTGCAGAAGCGGGAACTCGACCCCTAACAACTCCATTCAAAAAACTGCACCCCTCAAGGTGTTCAAAACCTTATTCAAGAAGTTTATTAACCCTTCAGGTGCTTCACAGGAATGAATGGAATGTGGAAGGAAAAAATAAACATATACTTTTCTTTCACAAAAATTTTCCTTTAGACCTAATTTTTTCTTACTTTCACAAGGGTAACAGAAGAAAATGATCTATATATATTCTGTAATTTCTCCTGAGCACGCTGATACCCCATATGTGGGAGAATACTACTGTTTGGGTGCATGGCAGAGCTTGGAAGGGAAGGAGCGCCATATTGAAGAGCAGATTTTGCTGGAATTGTTTGTGTGTGACATGTCACATTGTCAGAGCCCCTGACGTGTCTAAACAGTGGAAACCCCCAACAAGTGACCCCATTTTGTGATGTGTGGTGAGCACTTTGAACCCTCAAATGCTTCACAGAAGTTAATTACGTACAGCTGTGAAAATAATCATATTTTTTCCACAAGAAATGATATTTTTGCCCTCAATTGTTTTTCCAATAGCTGACAAGAGAAATTGGACCCCAAAAATTGTTGAGAATTTTGTCCTGAGTGTGCTGACTCCCCATATGTGGGGGTAAACCACTGTTTGGGCACATGGCAGAGCTCGGAAGGGAAGGAGCGCCCTATTGGAGAGCATATTTTGCTGGAATTGTTTGTGGGTGACATGTCACATTGTCGGAGCCTCTGAGGTGGCAGAACAGCATACGCCCCCCAAAGTGACTGCATTTTACAAAATACTTCCCTGAATGAATTCTTCTAGTGGTGCAGTGAGCATACTGACACCACAGCTGTTCCATAGAAAATTATACCATTGGACAGTGAAGAAAAATAATTACATTTTTACCACTGAAATGTCGTTTTACCCTCAGAATTTACATTGGAAAATAGGTAGATAGGTAAATGGTAATTACACCCATAGATGAATTCCCAGAGGGGTGTCATTTCCAAAATGGGGTCACTTCAGAAGGGATTCTGCTGTTATGGCACTTTGGAGAGCCGCTAAATTGCAAAAATATCATTGTAGTACTCAAAATATTGTGTCCAGCTTGTGTCTCTGGAGACATCCCCCCACCTACACCCGGAAATTGTTAAGTCAGCTCTACTCAGATGTGTCTGTCACTAAATAAACCAAATGCTTGACTGTCAAAACAGTTTAAAAACGTGGATCTATGTGGAAGATTTTAAAGCAGTCATGGAGGCATAAGGCTGGCAATGATGGGCATTGTGCGCAATAATAGCGGGTATCATGCCTCATTCCTCTTTTGGAACATACACAACATCTTCTCTGGGGGTTCTTTCTTGTTTCAGTTGCTGGAATGAGTGCAATAAAATGTCCCTCAGTGAGTCTTCTGACATCTTCAGATTATAAAGGATTGGCAGGTTTGGCTCCATGATGCTTCACAGTTGTTCCGCTTGCTGTGATGAAGTCCCTTGCAGTCCAAATGGGTCCAAAGTCGTGTGCTATGCCATGCGAGTACCTAGAATCGGTATACATGTTCGAAGTCTTGCCTTCTACAATCTGGCAGGCCTTCGTCAGCGCTGTCAGTTCTGCTTCCTGGGCTGACAGACTAGGCGGCAGACTTCTGGACCACAGGATCTCTTGAGTGCTGGTCACTGCACATCCCGTGTGGAATCTTCCTTCATCATCTGCAAATCTGGAGCCATCCACATAGAGGATCAACTCTGGGTTGGTCAGTGGCTCTTCTGCCACCTTGGGTAGTCCTGCTGTTTCTTGTTGCATGATGCTGAAGCAATCATGGTCATCCGTCCGGAGCAAATCCGTCCCTGTGGAAGGTAGCATGCAGATTTTGATCAGAATTTTGATCTGAGGACTGTGCATCTGGAGATTGTGACATTGTCGGGCAAGAGTAGAGAGTACTGGAGGCGAAGATGCCTGGCGGCGGAGAGATGTTTTGGCTGTTTGGTTGAGGATTGCTGAGATGTCATGCGGAGCCAGGATTTCCAATGGATGTCCAAGAATGATGTCAGCAGTCTTGTCCAGGAGGGCGTGTGCTGCAAATGCTGCTCTCATGCAGGAGGGGGCTTCCCTTGCATCTGGATCCAGGCGAGCTGAAAAGTAGCCCAAAGGTCTCTGCTTTCCCCCCTGAAGCTGCGTCAGGACTCCAGTAGCAAGGCCTTCTTTTTCCATCAGGTAGAGACGGAATGGCTTCTCGTAGTCAGGTAGGCCTAGTGCTACAGAGCCTTTTAACTTCTTGAACGAGCTGAAGGCTGCATCCATCAGGAGAAACGGGGTTACGTTGACGCAATCATACAGAGGCTGCATTAGGACTGAGGCATCAGGGATCCAGGCTCTGCAATACGAAACTAGACCAAGGAAGGCCTGTAGCGCCTTTGGAGTTGTTGGAGGAACCATCTTCTCCACAGTTGTCTTCCGGTCATCTGTCAGGTGTTTCATCTGGTAAGCAATACAGTGTCCCTGGAACGTAACTCGCTTCAGACACCACTGAACTTTGTTCTTTGAGACCTTGCAGTGCTGCTCCGCCAGGTAGAGTAGGAGAGACAAGGAATGGGCTTTACACGTGTCAAAGTCAACGTCACAGAGGAGTAGATCATCCACGTATTGTAGCAGGGTTACTTCTGCATGTTCTGTGACCCAGTTGGTGAAAACTGTGGACATTGCTTTGCTGAATTGTGAGGGGCTGTTCTGGGCCCGCTGTGGCATCACTGTCCATGTGTGCTGTCCCCCCTGGGGCGTTAAGGCAAACAGGTACTGGTCATCCGGGTGAAGGGTAACACTGGAGAAAACATTAGCCAGGTCGTTCACTGTGAACACTTAGAGAGCAGAGTGTGCGGATTCGGCACAATTGGAGTTTCAAACACCGTGGTGTCATTCACATCTCTCAGTTCATGTACCATTTTGAACTTGGCTGGCACTCCTTTTACAGTCTTTTTCTTTTCTTGACCGGGAAAAGCGGGGTATTGCAAGGCGCCGTGCAGGGGATAACGACCCCTATTTCCAGGTAGACCTTCAGTTGGTCAGAGGCATCTTGACTCTAGGCGATGGACAGGGGATACTGGGCCTTACGAGGGTACGGGGTTCCTGGCTTGAGTGACACCCGCACTGGGCAACTTGAGGTTTTTAGGGCAACTGGAAGCTTTCTAGGTAAGTTCCCACGATCTATGAACAGCCAGCAGAGGGCGCCTCACCGCAAATGAAGCTAAATATAGATCACTGATCTATATTTAGCCTCATTCCCCGGGGTTTTGCAGCAAGGAGCAGCCTGCATTAGCGGAACTCCTTGCTGCAAAATGTTTTAACCCCTTCAGAAGGATTTACATCGTTGGACGTTACAGATCTGCGGAGGGTAAGGATATTGTTGGTTTATTATGTTTTTTTACTTACAGAACGAGGGTCTTCAGTGACTGGATTGGGCGTAGAATAAAATACTCCAACAACCATTGTTTTTATTTCATTAAAATAATTTTAAATAATGTGTTTGTGTTTTATTTAACCCATTACTACAATTGGATTAATAATGGATAGGTGTCATAATTGACGCCTCTCCATTATTAATTAGGCTTAATGTCACCTTACAATAGCAAGGTGGCATTAACCCTTCATTACCCCATATCCCACCGCTACACGGGAATGGGAAGAGAGTGGCCAAGTGCCAGAATAGGCGCATCTTCCAGATGTGCCTTTTCTGGGGTGGCTGGGGGCAGGTGTTTTTAGCCAGGGGAGGGGGCCAATAACCATGGACCCTCTCCAGGCTATTAATATCTGCCCTCAGTCACTGGCTTTACTACTCTGGCGGAGAAAATTGCGCGGGAGCCCACGCCAATTTTTTCCGCCATTTAACCCTTTATTTTAAGAGCTAGAACGGCCAAATTTTGCAGATACACACTACTGACATTAGTAGTGTGGAATCTGCAAAAAAAAGGAGAGAAGACATGGTTTACTGTATGTAAATCATGTCGGGTTTTAGGAAGGAGAAAGAAAAAGCCGGTAATTGAATTACCGGCTTTCAAGCTGTATAGCGCTGGAAAAAATATTAATATATATACATATATGTGTCTACTGACATATATATATATATATTTTTTTTTTTTTTTTCTTTTTGGGACACATGGATCACTTCTATAGCGGTATGTTGGTTTTGCAAGCCTGCGAGAAAACCACGCAGTACGGATGCCATACGGATTACATACGGAGGATGCCATGCGCAAAAAACGCTGACACACCCTGCCTACGGAGGAGCTACGGACCACTATTTTCAGGACTTTTCAGCGTATTACGGCCGTAATATACGGACCGTATTGTTTTACGCTGTGTGTGACACCGGCCTAATTCTGCTGGAAGTTTGAATTGTTCCTTCATGATTGGCCAGAGTGCATCACCTGCTTTTTATTTCCATTTATGGCCCAGGGATCATTCCAGGTGGCTATATATTTCGCTGGTTCTGCTACATTCTTCGGTAAAATGGCATGGGATGCATCCCTGGGTCTGGAAGATTGTTGAGAATGCTGGTCACCTGACTTGGGGTGAAGTACACATAATGTAATGGTGGTGCCTCTGTCTGCCCCTGCATTCTTGGTGCCTGTGGGTTTCTTTTCCTAGTACTAGGCAGCATGTATGATGTTGCCTCCCCATCTTCATCAGAGGAATAGTTGTGATATCATATGCTGGGGTCATACACTGGCTGATTTTTGGACTTAGAAGTTGCCTTTTTGTGTGAGGATGTCACCCCCCTTGCTGAAGCATAGGCTTATACTGTAGTTCTATGTTCATGTTAATGTAGGCAGCTCTGACCGGTTCTGAAGTTGTACATTATCAGCAGATGGTGATGTCAGTCCTCCCCCCTCTGCACCCAGGGCTGAGCTGTCTGCTGCCTAATGTGTTTGGGGGCTGCCTACTGCATTGTGTTTAGGGAGATTTTCACCTTCTTTCCCCAATATCACAACTGGCAATGGCTGGACTGTGCCAGGGACATAGAAGGGGTGCCTTGTGCTGTAAGCACCACATTGTTTGAATTGGGCGTTGGCCCAGCCGGCAACAAAGAAAAAGAAGAGTGTGAAACAGGAGGAGATATATGGGGCAGAGATGAAGAAGAAGAAGGAGGAGGAGGGGTTGATGAAAGGTGTATAGGAGGAGGTGGAGGAGTGAAAAAAAGGAACAGAGGGAGGAGAAGATGGGAGGTGTGGAAGAGAGAGAGAAGGAGGAGAAGAGAGGGGTGGAGATGGGTGTGAAGAAGGAAGAGCAGGAGGAGATAGGTGTGGTTGGGGAGTGAAGAAGGAGGAGAGAAGGAGGGTGAGTGAAGGAGGAAAGAGGTGTGGAGAAGGAGGAGGGGTAGAGGTGTAGAGCAGAGAGAGGGAGAGAGAAGAGAAAAGTGTGGAGAAAAAGGAGAAGAAAGGAGAGTGAGAGAGAGGAAGGAGGAGAGAAAGAGTGACAGAAAAAGGAGGATAGAGAGGAGAATTCCTCTCCCCTCTGTGCAGTCTCTTAGGGCATGGTTGGAATAATGATACCTTCTCTCTGTAGGGAGGGTCGGGGCACGCCACATATTGAGCAAAAACTCCCTATACTATGGACTCTGTTGAGAGCAGACTGCATATGTCTAATATATGGGGAGGCGCTGATGGCTTAATACCTTTCCCCATTTGATACACATAAAAATCACTTCCTGGTTTGCTCACATATCTTTCTGTACCACCTAAACGATGTAAGCTCTGCTGCTACTTCATACCATGTATTAGTATTCAGCAATTTAACATCAGCTACCTTCCCTTATTTTCCTTTCTACATCATGCCATTCCGCAGCTTGAAGTCTGCCATTCTGATGGCTTTCACATACTTTATACCTTCTAAAATTCTTCACATACTTAACACCTTTGTGTTCTGCCACTATCTGCGGCCGTTTTCTCATCAGGAAGTAAAAGACCCTCCTGTTGCTTGGCCACCTTATTTCCCTTTGCAAAAATAAAAATATAAAAAGACAACAACAAAAACTTCAAAAAAACTTGGTACACAACCAAAAGCTTAAAATTTTGATACAGAAGGAAAAACTTTGGAAAACTTATAAAAAAACTTTAAAAAAACTTTAAAATGTAAAAAGACAGAAGGAAACCTTCAAAGGAGTAAAAAGTTAAAACGGCTTCCTTTTTTTTTTCTCTGTGCTCAAACGCAGTCAGACACACACACTTCCCCTTTTCTTATGCTGCTGTTTCTAATGTCACTAAAATCGTGTATCTGAAAACAAGTATGTCACAGCAAAAATGATAGATACCATATAGTTTCACTTCTTCAAAAAAATGGCTACACTGTAGCACTACTCAGAATGCAGAAACAGGAAACTTTTGCAAAAACAGTTGTGACAGTCTGATTTACAATGCATATATCTTTGCTACAGCAGAAGGGGAAGGGAAAAAAAACCCACCTCTATACAATTGTATGCATTTAAAGCAACAATACGTGACATGAACAGAACAGATACAAACGTCCTGGAGAAACCGATGCCCTTTTTATTATTCTGTGACACGTGCAGGTTACTCTGGGAACAGACTACTGCCAATCGCACTGGGCACACCTGTGCCCGGACCGCCTGAGTGAGAAACACAAGCGGGAAATCTACCATCCCGGTTCGGTCGTCCTGACTGGCTTGCCAGCACTACGGGAATCTGCAGTAGCTCTCTAAGTTAACACTACCCGAGCCTGGAGCCTGGGACCACCTGCCCCGGACTACCTGTCCCTCCTATGCACGGGAATCCTGCAATAACTTATCAAGCAATTTTACCTCCTGCAGTCTGTTACCCAGCAACCACAAGCAAAACAGTCACCGTTCCAACTTTCTCCTGGATCTTACACAAACACAGAACACATACACGGCACACAGCAGACACCTTGACTTATATCCCAGGGTTTGGATACGGGCTTGGACTTTTTACACTACCCGGGAATGCGGTGGTGACCACACCTGACCAGCAAGAGGTATAGACCCAGACTGGGCACAGGGGACTTTCAGGTAAGATGATAACATTTTCTTACCTTTCTTATGGAGCTGCGCAGTCTCCGTCCCGTAAGCTAAGGTCGTGGCAAACACCTCCGTCTCTCCGGTCAGCAGGGTCCCCGTGTGTTTCGTCCACGCCCCGCGAGCAGACGCCAGATGTTATGGAAATTTGCTTTGGATAAATCTATCCCGGTGTGTGCTGCAGCCATTCCCAATAAGACTGAGTATTTTGAGCGCTCATCAAGAATGGACTGTACATTCCATCAATACTGATGATTTATTATACATACATAGTTTTATAATTGCATATAGAAAGGGGTGGTTAGTTAATTACCATATTGTCTAGCTCCTCTGTTATTGGTTATCTAAATATATATGGAATATTGTGATTAATGCACATATGGATGCTGATTAAGCAACTAAAATGTAGCTCTCTGCATCTTTCTGCATCTTGGACAAAGTTGAAACATCTGATCATCACTTAATACGTCTGGCGTTGTTCTGCTTTTGCCTGGAAAACCCCCATACAGTCTGTCTGGCTTATATCAGTTTACGTCAGCCATTTTAAGCCATTGATTATAATGTATATATTAGCTGTGAGTATATATGAGTATACATGCAAGTGAGATCTGCATGATAGATATATTTCTATCACAGCCTGATCTGCAAGGTCCGCACCCCCATATGTTTGTTGTAGTCAATGACAGACACAGGTTTTGGAGTAGTGGATTCCTGTTGATCTGCAGTGGCCCTTGACATTGACCAATGTTTGTGGAAACCCCTGACGTTTTTTGCCTCCGTGTTATGTTCAACCCGACGTTTAAATAGGGGTATGCTGGTGTAGTAGTTGTCAACATACAGATTGTAGCCTTTTTGTAAAAATGGAGTTATCAGCTTCCAAATGATTTTTCCAGATGTCCCCAGATAAGTAGGGCATCTTGGTGGGTTTAGTTGGCTATCTTTCCCCTCATAAATGCGAAAAGCTGATGTGTATCCGTTTGAACTCTTGCACATTTTATAGAGTTTTATTCCGAACCTTGCCCTCTTAGAAGGAATAAATTGCTTGAGGTGCAGTCTTCCTTTGAATTTTACAAGGGACTCATTAATGGAAATGTTTTCTGTTGGGTTGTAGAGCTTTAAGAACTTTTCTGTCAAGTCTTTGATGATGAGTCTGATTTTGAATAGTATGTCATGTTCTGTGGCATCTCGGGCAGGCATCGATTGTTGTCGTTAAACTGACAAAATCTCATAAGCATTTCATAATGGGTCCTAGGAAGAATGGCAGGAAACATTGGGGTGGTTAGAACAGGGTGGTTGGACCAATAGGACTGAATTTTTGTTAACTAGCCCCATAGCTAATGTAAGTCTTACAAATGTTTTCATTTCTAGGACATTAGTTGGTGTCCATAAATTTGACCTAGCATAATAGGATCGTGGATTCTGGCTGATGAATTGGGACATACAGTAGATGAATTTGTTTGTAGCATAATATGCTCTAGCAAGCTATCTGTCAGAAAAAAAATTAAAAAATGAACTGGCCCCAAATTTTCCACCTCCACATTTATACCAGGAATGGCATTAAAATTAGGGATGAATGGAGTAGCCGAATCCAAAGTCTCCCATCTGGGAAATGCTACATCAAGAGGCAAAGCCCCTTGGAAATTGATGTGAACCAATTCACGAGCACTAGGTACAGCACTAGTACTGGGCATTGTTCCCTGAGTTGGAGACATTTCTCCAGAAGTGCTATTTGTCCTTCTTGTTGTACTGGTCCTTGTGTGCGAGGATTGACTTTGCTACCAAAGTCCTCAAAATCCATATCGCCATCTGGCACTGCACTTTCTTCGCTGTCAGGACATAAACATGCATAAACCTCCTCTGCACTATAATACTGATGGGCCATTTTACTCGTTTTTATTTATTTTTTTCCGGAAATAGAAAACACTGACTGACGTGACGTGACTGAGGTGACCAAGTTATTGGGGAGACAATTGAGAAAAGCCTAATTCTTTAGCCTAACCCTAATTTTAGAATAAACTCTAATTTTAGCCTAACAGTAACCTTCACTTTAACCTAACAGTAACCCTAACTTTAGCCTAACAGCAACCTTAACAGTAACCCTAGCTTTAGCCTTACAGTAACCCTAACAGCAACCCTAACCCAAACAGTAACCCTAACTTTAGCCTAACAGTAACCTTAACCTTAGCCTAACAGTAACCCTAACCCTAATAGTTTCACTAACCCTATCTTTAGCCTAACAGTAACCCTAACTTTAGCCTAATAGTAACCCTAACTTTACCCTAACAGTAACCCTAACTTTACCCTCAACACTACCCCTAACTATAACACTAACCCTAACCTGCCTTATCTGTTTTTTTTACTTTAATAACAAGATCGCTGACTGACACAGCTGTTGCGAGCAGCACTTGTAACACTCTATTTCATGAGTTTTATTTTTTTTTTTAATTCTGTGGAGGCATGGTTGAAAATCAATGTCTGACTTTCATTTGTTCATTATCATAGATTTTTGATTTATTATTACTTTTGTCAGATTCAAGTTATTTCTGTGACCATTGTGGGTTTTTCTGTCATTAAACGAGGGGTACCAACAATTTTGACCACGTATGTAGGTGGATTGAATATTTTGACTCCACAGCCACTTTCTGGAAATTAGCACAAAGTGGATGTTGGAGAGTGAAAATTACACATTTGCCATTTTATTACCCAGCACTAGTTATGAGCAAGTATACTCGTTGCTCGGGTTTTCCAGAGCACGCTCGGGTGGTCTCCGAGTATTTGTTAGTGTTCAGAGATTTAGTTTTTGTTGACGCGGGTGAATGATTTATGGCTGTTATCCAGCCTTAATGCATGAGGGGGTTGCCTGGTTGCTAGGGAATCCCCACATGTAATCAAGCTGTAAATCATTTATCTGCGGACGATGAAAACGAAATTTCCGAGCACTAACAAATACTCGTAGACCACCCGAGCGTGCTCTGGAAAACCTGAGCAACAAGTATACTCGCTCATCACTACCCAGCACATAATGCCCAGATTGCGCTCCAGGAGACACACATCGTAAATTAAGTGGATTCTTCTCACTATAATATTGGTAAACACAGGGATCCTAAATGTTGTTTGAGCATACTGCAAGACTCAGAAGTGAGAGCGGATTTTGCTGGATTGGTTTATAGAAACCCTGTTGCTTTTTAACAGCCTTTTGAGCCAGTAGTGGTGTGGGAACCTCTGTTTTTCCATTGACAGATGATGGACCTAAGTGGGGACTTGTTTTTTGTGAGATGAGAATTGGTATTATTTTCGCCTACATAACATTGATTGGTTTCTTTTTATTCGATATTTGGGAGGCAGAATGAACAAACAGCTGATCACCAAGCACTACTGGCTCATCCAACAAGGTTTTCTTTTAGACTGTCAACTGTCATTGTCTTGGTAAATAATTCAAGTTTTTTACATAGCTTGCCATTTCTATGGACAGTTTAAGTAGAAATGTTCAAAAATATAAAACTCAACGATATTTTATTTAAAAAAATGTTTTTTATCTTAGCAGATGACTGTACCATTAGATCAGAGGGACAGCTGACATCTTCAATTTTTAAATCTGATGACCTTGAGATCCTACAAGATAAAACTGAAGTGAATGCCATTACTTCAGATATATCATCATCATCCATTCACAGCAAAGACCAGTCATCTGATCCTATGAAACAGGTCCCATGTTCTGATTCATTACTGACTACTAAGGAAAATCAAAGTCACAAAAGAGGCATTCAAAAACAAACTGCTCCTAAAGCAAAGAAGTCATTTTCATGTTCAGAATGTGAGAAATGTTTTAACCAGAAATGGCATCTTGTTAGACACCAAACAACTCACACAGGAGAGAAGCCTTTTTCATGTTCAGAATGTGGGAAATGTTTTCACCAGAAATGGAATCTTGTTAGACACCAAATAACTCACACAGGGGAGAAGCCTTTTTCGTGTTCAGAATGTGGGAAATGTTTTAAATGCAAATCAGATTTGGTTAATCACCATAAAACTCACACAGGGGAGATGCCATTTTCATGTTCAGAATGTGGGAAATGTTTTACCCAGAAATGGCATCTTGTTAGACACCAAATATCTCACACAGAAGAGAAGCCTTTTTCATGTTCAGAATGTGGGAAATGTTTTAAATGGAAATCAGATTTGGTTAATCACCATATAACTCACACAGGGGAGAAGCCTTTTTCCTGTTCAGAATGTAGGAAATGTTTTAAAAGGAAATTGGTTCTTGTTCGTCATCAGAGAACTCATACAGGGGAGAAGCCTTTTTCATGTTCAGAATGTGGGAAATCTTTTAAATGGAAAGTGCAATTATTAGTCACCAGAGAACTCACACAGGGGAGATACCTTTTTCCTGTTCAGAATGTGGGAAATGTTTTAAATGGAAATCACATTTGGTTAATCACCATAGAACTCACACAGGGGAGAAGCCTTTTTTATGTTCAGAATGTGGGAAATGTTTTAACCGGAAATCAGATCTTGTTAGTCACCAGAGAAATCACACAGGGGAAAAGCCTTTTTCCTGTTCAGAATGTGGGAAATGTTTTAACCGGAAATCAGATCTTGTTAGTCACCAGAGAAATCACACAGGGGAGAAGCCTTTTTCCTGTTCAGAATGTGGGAAATGTTTTATCCGGAAATCAGATCTTGTTAGTCACCAGAGAAATCACACAGGGGAGAAGCCTTTTTCCTGTTCAGAATGTGGGAAATGTTTTAAATGGAAATCAGATTTGGTTAATCACCATAGAACTCACACAGGGGAGAAGCCTTTTTTCTGTTCAGAATGTGGGAAATGTTTTAACCGGAAATCAGATCTTGTTTGTCACCAGAGAAATCACACAGGGGAGAAGCCTTTTTCCTGTTCAGAATGTGGGAAATGTTTTATCCGGAAATCAGATCTTGTTAGTCACCAGAGAAATCACACAGGGGAGAAGCCTTTTTCCTGTTCAGAATGTAGGAAATGTTTTAAAAGGAAATTGGTTCTTGTTTGTCATCAGAGAACTCATACAGGGGAGAAGCCTTTTTGATGTTCAGAATGTGGGAAATCTTTTAAATGGAAAGTGCAACTTATTAGTCACCAGAGAACTCACACAAGGGAGATGCCTTTTTCCTGTTCAGAATGTGGGAAATGTTTTAAATGGAAATCACATTTGGTTAATCACCATAAAACTCACACAGGGGAGAAGCCTTTTTCATGTTCAGAATGTGGGAAATATTTTAACCGGAAATCAGATCTTGTTAGTCACCAGAGAAATCACACAGGGGAGAAGCCTTTTTCCTGTTCAGAATGTGGGAAATATTTTAACCGGAAATCAGATCTTGTTAGTCACCAGAGAAATCACACAGGGGAGAAGCCTTTTTCCTGTTCAGAATGTGGTAAATGTTTTAAATGGAAAGTGCTTCTTGTTAGACATCAGAGCAGTCACACAGAGGAGAAGCCTTTTACATTTTCCTAATGTGGGAAATATTTTACTTGGAAATCAACTGTTAAAAAACATCAGAGACATCACATAGGGGAGAAGCCTTTTTTATGTTCATAATGTTGGAATAGTTTTAACCAAAATTGAATCTTCTTAAATGGGTTGCCTCTTGTCATTCCTCATGTTTGCTGACAAAAGTATAAAACTAAACTTTATTAATTCCAAATGTTAAACTATACCCATAATTCACCCTCTGAAGGTTATTCTGTAGGTGACTAATAGAAAAAACATGTACACCACAGTTGAATATATAAGGTGAGGTGACCTATACACACTCTCCAAGCTTCTCTTTTCTACGGTTTTCATCATCCTCACCAAAGGCGACTCATCAGGAGACTATTTAATATTTACCTATAGTCAAGCGAGACTAGACCAAAAAAACTAAAGTCATGTATCATGTTATCCGAAACAGTCAGAAAACTAGCCATATATTGGCAGATCCCAGACCTCAAACTATATACTTTGTAAGTTTATAAGCCACTCCAGTGTCAGGAATAGATAGTATGTGAAAATCTAATTTATAAAGCTGAATGTGTGTGTGTATGTGTGTGTGTATGTATGTCCGGGATTGGCATCTGAACCGTCGCAGCTACAGCCACAAAATTTTGCACAGTCACACGTCTAGACCCCGAGAGCGTCATAGGCTATGTTGTGAGGTGAAATTTTAACCCCACGCTTTCCAATTCACCGAACAATTTTGCCCCTATCTACATAATAGGGAAAAAGTGAAAGGAAAAGTTTTGGAGGAAAATTGACAGCTGCCAGATGTGAACAAGGGAGACTTAAAGAATAAGAGCGATGGCGCCAAAGAGTATATACCGTACAGTTGCTAAGGTGGGGCCCCGACATGGGATATGAACATGCACGCAAAATGCGCCACACACTACCACGTGCTTGAACACATATACCACCCTCAGCACACATTTCACCACACATACACCAACCTCGCCACACAAAAGTCGAAACACAAAAGTCGCCGCTCAAAACTCGCCACGCTTAATACTCGCCACATGCAAAACTAGGCTCATGCAAAACTGGCCACACGTGCAAAACTCACCTCATGGGAAAACTCGCCACACGCAAAACTTGCACCCGCGGAAAAATTGCCACATGCACAAAAGTTGCAACACGTGCAAAAGTTGCCTCACACAAAACTTGCACATACTCAAAACGCACCACACATAAAACTCGCCACGCGCAAAACTCGCCATGCGCAAAACTTGCTGCACACAACTTGCAACACTAACCTGTCACATGCAACTCGACACACAAAAAGTTGCTACACGCATGTCGCCACACAAAACTCATCTCACAAACGTCGCTACATGCACGTCGCCACACGCAACTCAACACACACAACTTGACACACGAAACTCGCCCTAAAACACACACAAGTCTGGTATTATCCTTCAAAAATAATAATCTGATTAATAAGCAGACAAACTACAAGAGCAACAAATGTACCATATAGGAAATACGCCAGCTGTCAGTCACATGACCTGTCTATTATGTGTATGTGTGAGCTAATATATACTGCCAGGGGGAGGGCTTCCTGTTGGCTGGGGATTTTTCAGGCTGCCAATTTAGCTTACAAATACTAAGGTAAAAATACTGACCAAATAACGTGTGAACGAGGTCTAATACAGGAGGAGATGACATACAGATATATACTATGTACAGGGGAGATAACACACAGGTATATACTATATACAGGTGAGATGACACACAGGTATATACTATATAGAGGAGGAGATGACATACAGGTACATACTATATACAGGAGGAGATGACATACAGGTATATACTATATACAGGAGGAGATGACACACAGATATATTCTATATACAGCGGAGATGACACACAGGTATATACTATATACAGGAGGAAATGACATACAGGTATATACTATATATAGGAGGAGATGACATACAGGTATATACTATATATAGGAGGAGATGACATACAGGTATATACTATATACAGGGGAGATGACACACAGCAGGTATATACTATATACATGGGAGATGACATACAGGTATATACTATATACAGGAGATGACATACAGGTGTATACTATATATAAGGGAGATGACAAACATGTATATACTGAGGTGAAAATGAGAGGTTTGAGGTGAAAATGAAAAGGTGTGAGTGCAAGATGAGAGGAGTGAGGGGAAATAGTGGAGTGATCGGAAAATGACAGATGTGAGGTTGAAATGACAAGTGTTAGGGGGGAATTAGAGGAGTGAGGGGGAAAATAAGAGGAGTGAGGGGAAAATTAGAGGTGTGAAGGAGAAAATGAGAGATGTGAGAGGGAAAATGAAAGATGTGATGGGGAAAATGAGAGGCGTGATGGGAAAATAAGAGAAGTGAGGTGCTATAACTAACCACAGATATTTACTATGCCCAGGCAACGCCAGGCTCTTCAGCTAGTACAGTATAATTCTTGTTTTTGTCCTATAGGGACTGCCCTAGTTTGGTATTGTAACAGCTGTTAATTAGTAGAGCAGACAAATAGTCCAATAGTCCTAGACTAAACTCCATTTTCAGACGGCCTAATATGTACCATTCAGGGAAAACTTACCTGCTCCAAAGATCAATAGCAGCTTCTAACTAATGGCCATGCTGCGGTCTGTCAAGGAATGAGTGCAATATCGTTATAAAGACTAGGGATGTGTGCAATCTAGTGATAAACTAATATACTCGGTACTCGAGATTTCCCGAGCACGCTCGGGTGTCCTTCGAGTATTTGTAAGTACTCGGAGATTTGGTTTTCAGAGCTGCATCTAGTAGCCAGCATAAGTACATGTGGTGGTTGCCTGGTTACTAGAGAATCCCCACATGTACTTGGCACTGAAAACTAAATCTCTGAGTACTTACATATACTTGGAGGACACCCGAGCGTGCTCTGGGAAAATGTCGAGTACCAAGTATATTCGCTCATCACTAGTGCAGTCATAATGTCTGGAAGATCTGTGCCATTATTTAGTATGAATATGGAGATTATCTCTGAAGTTACAGTAAGTGTTCCCTGAGCTGTATATACTGTATTTTCACATACTATCTATTCCTGAAGCTGGCGTGGTGTATAAACTTACGAAGTATATAGTTTGAGGTCTGGGGTCTGCCAATATGTGGCTAGTGTTCTGACTATTTCGGATAACATGATACACGATTTTAGGGTTTTCTTCGTCTAGTCCCGCTTGAATATAGTTCAACTAGATGGTGGCCCGATTCTGACGCATCGGGTATTCTAGAATATGCATGTCCACGTAGTATATTGCCCAGCCACGTAGTATATTGCCCAGTCACGTAGTATATTGCCAGCCATGTAGTATATTGCCCAGTTACGTAGTATATTGCCCAGTTACGTAGTATACAGCACAGAGCCACGTATATTGCACAGCGACGTAGTATACAGCACAGATCCACGTAGTATATTGCCCAGTGACATAGTATACAGCACAGAGCCACGTAGTATATTGCACAGCGACATAGTATACAGCACAGATCCACGTAGTATATTGCCCAGCCACGTATGTCACAGGTTAAAAAATAAACATATAATCACCTTCTGATGGCCCCTTGTAGTCCCTTCCAGTCCCAGGGTTGGTATGAGTACAGGATCTGTGATGATGTCGCAGTCACATGACCGTGACGTCATGGCAGGTCCTTCTCGCGCAGGTGCGTAGGACCTGTGATGACGTCACGGTCACATGACCGTGATGTCATGGCAGGTCCTTCTCGCGCAGGCGCGCAGGACCTGTGATGACGTCGCGGTCACATGACCGTGATGTCATGGCAGGTCCTTGTCGCATACCATCCTTAGCACCGAAACTTGCCGCTTGCATGGAGCGGTCACCGGAGCGTCGCGAGGAGCGGGAAAGGCAGCGGAAGGTGAGTATATAATGATTTTTTATTTTTTTATTATTTTTAACATTAGATCTTTTTACTATTGACGCTGCATAGGCAGCATCAATAATAAAAACTTGGTCACGCAGGGTTAATAGCGGCGGTAACGGAGTGAGTTACCTGTGGCATAACTCGGTCCGTTACCGCTGGCATTAACCCTGTGTGAGCGGTGACTGCGAGGAGTATGGAGCCGGCGCCGGGCACTGACTGCAGGGGAGTAGGGAGGGACTAATCGGACTGTGGCCGTCGCTGATTGGTCGCGGCAGCCATGTCAGGCAGCTGGCAAGACCAATCAGCGACTTGGATTCCATGACAGAGGCTGCGACCAATGAATATCAGTGACAGACAGAAAGACAGATAAACAGAAGTGACCCTTAGAATTTATATAGTAGATATTAAATAGTCTCCTGATGAATGAATCCAATGAATATTCATTTCTCTTAAGTAGCGGCACACGTAACCGCCGGCAGCAGCAGGAAGATAGTGGCTGACACTGCGCACTACTGAGGAGGAATGAATACTCACCGCTCTCTGTGCACAGTCCCGGTGAGTACTCCGGCAGCTGTGCTCTGCTTGTGGCATCCCTGCCATGTGCTGCTTAGGCTGGGTTCACATTATGTTACTTGCATCCGTTAGACGGATTACGTTACACCATGGCATAATGCGGTGTAACACAGTCCGTTAACACCGCCATTGAGTCCAATGTCGGATGCATCGCAAGCGCCCGCCCACAATGGAACTCTCTACCACAACATATCAGACTCTCACCTACCATCGAAACCTTCAAATAGAACCTGAAGACCTACCTCTTCCGGCAAGCCTACAACCTGCAGTAATCACGGATCGACCAAACCACTGACCGACCAGCTCTATCCTTACCTACTGTATCCTCACCCATCCCTTGTAGATTGTGAGCCCTTGCGGGCAGGGTCCTCTCTCCTCCTGTACCAGTTGTGACTTGTATTGTTCAAGATTATTGTACCTGTTTTTATGTATACCCCTCCTCACATGTTAAGCACCATGGAATAAATGGCGCTATAATAATAATATGCTAATTATGCATTGTGTTATTGAGCCAGTTTGTTTACTTCTAAACCAGAGAAGGAAAAACTATGCAAATAGTATAAATAATCAAGTAATGCTACTTGATCTCATCTCCATTCTTACCCTTTATGTAAATATTGAATGAGAGACACTTGTTAAGTCTAAACATAGATTACATGCCTATGTATAAAGAGATTCAGAGAGAGAAACAGCCAGATCGATTCTGCCAAGACATCCATACACCTCAAAAGGACTAGAGACTGGACAACAGCCATTTTACATCATGGCTCCATTACGAGGGGCACGGATCTATCATTCCTGGGGGTTTTCAGCCTCGGTTGGAAGAATACAGATCTGCTCCATTGACCATCGCTGAACCATGGATCCATTTGGAGAAGCCAGGTTGTGATCCTCAGATCAACTGGCCTTGTACCTTATATAGACTCAATAAACTGTCATCTTCCTATACTTGTTGTTACCTCCTCTCTGTGTGCATGCCACAGGTGGAGTAACTGACCCTGGAATATGAAGCCAGGTTGTGATCCTCGGATCAACTGGCCTTGTATGGACTGGCATCTTCCTGCGCTTGTCGTTACCTCCTCTCTGCGTGCGTGCCACAGGTGGAGTGACCGACCTTGGAATATGAAGCCAGGTTGTGATCCTCGGATCAACTGGCCTTGTATGGACTGGCATCTTCCAACGCTTGTCGTTACCTCCTCTCTGTTAATGCCACAGGTGAGGTAGCCTCCCTGGAAGATCTGTAGTCACAGCTGCTATTATCCAGGCGAGTCAGCGGAAGGGTGAGACTAATGTGCACCATCTTAGGTACTGTGCTGGTACTGTTCTATTTGTTATCTGCCTGTTTAATAAATAAAGCTTTGCCACACTGTTTTATACTCACCCTGTGTTGCCTGAGTAGCGTTTTGCCCATGTTAAGAGCGGGAGTTCGGCGAGATGAACCCTAGTTCCTGCGTTTTCGGCTAGTGGGCGGCGCTCATAGCAATCATGCAGTGGCAACCTTAGACTTCTGCTGGCGACCTCTGGTTGTCATGCCAATCCATCAGTGACGGGGTCATAGCCCCACCCACTCCACATAGCCACACTCACTCCACACGCAAAGCCCCGTATAATAAACATCTAATATATATACAGTTGTGGCCAAAAGTATTGGTAATATAGGAAATGTTCAGCACAGCCGAAGGAAGGAGGTGCACAGTCTTAGGTTCCCAAGCCTCAATGTGTAAATAACAAGTGACTGGCACACTCTGGACGTGTTGTGATGCAAAATGGGGGTTTATTATACATACAGTAAACACAAACGTTTCGGTCGTAACTGGACCTTCATCAGTGTGCTAAAGGAAAATATATACAGAGAGAGTGATATCCAAAACATAAAGGAACAAAATACAAAAATAAACATAAACAAAACAAAATTAACAAAAATATATACAACACAAAGGTCATGATTACAGAAACGAGTAATAACCCCATTGGGGGACCATCAAACAAGGTTGCCAAGAAATTCATGCTGGACAAAATGAATCAATGAACGTGTACATGAAGGTAAAGTGACGCGCCATGAAAGAAGAAAGACCTCGGGGATGGAGGTATGAGAAGGTGATGATAAGAGACACACTTAACCGTGAGGTAAAGGTGAGGGGGTAAACCTACCTAGGTTACTAGTATGTTGAGGGAGCCCCAAAAGAATTAGAACTAAGATGCATCTGGAGGGAAAAAATTAAATAAAGTGCATGTTGAGATGACTGTACGTGCCTATGTGGACCATGCGTAATACTATGGGGCTTATGATGCCATGTAAAGTAGTTACATACCAGAAAAAAAGCCTGAAGTTATATAGAATAGAGGTTGTGGAAGTAGTCCATGGATGCAGGGGAGTATGTCCCAGGTGGCGCTATCTGTAGGGGAGATTGAAGTGGTATGAGTTGTGCCAGGGAGCCACTAAATGATATAGGTGTGTAGTACATACCAGGAAGAAGCCTGAAACTATATATGTCCCAGGTTGTAGGAGCAATCTGCAGATGCCAGGTGGTGTGTCACCAGTGACACTGTCTGCAGGAGGGATAGATATAACATGAGATAGATGGCGCTAGTCAGCTATATAGATAGAGTTGGTATAAGGTCGGTATATGGTAAACAGGACTTACCCGCCCAGTGAGTATGAAGCCACGCGGCGTTACCGCTATTATGGGCTAAGGGGGAAGTGCACACTATCTGTATGGGAGAAATGAATAGTATGAGGGATACCACTCAGTACGGCTATGTTTAGAGCGTGTGTGTGGTGTCCGGAACTTACCAGCCTGGTGAATGGAGGGAGCACGCGGTGTCCACCGCAAGTGCAGGCTGGGGAACGGAGCGCCATGAACCTCCCTATATAGTGGGGAAGAGGAATGATGTGCGCATTGTGTTGCCGGCGAAGGGGCGAAGTGTGGTGACGTTTGTGTCACATGACCGCAAGGGGCGGTGTACAATGCGTTCCACTGTAAGGAGAAAGAGGTGGAAGTGCATTCCAAGGCAGTAGGTAAGCTGGTGCAGAGATATAATGTGGTGTCCTAGCTCCTATTTCTATTTATTTAGAAAAAATCTTAACACCTCTGATTAGAAACACTCGCTCCTTCCTACTGGATACTGGAGCCTTCCTCCAAATGATCAAAGATATCACCCCCGTCCCTCCAGATACCATCCTGGTCTCTTTTGATGTAAAGAACCTATACACGTCAATACCACACTCAAACGGCATCCAATCCACCCGCTGGTTACTGTCCAATAATAACATGAGCCCTGATTTAATTGATTTTTGTTGTGAACTCCTATCAATCATTCTAAATAACAACTTTTTTCTTTTTGAGGATACGTATTATCTTCAAATCAAGGGCTCGGCCATGGGTTCAAACGTGGCACCTCCTTATGCCAATGCCTATATAGCCCACTATGAGGACACGTCAATATACACCCATGAGCTCTTCCACAACCATGTCTTGACGTGGAAACGTTATATTGATGATGTTGTTTGCATCTGGAGGGGTGATGTCGATTCTCTACAGACCTTTTTTCAATTTTTAAGAACCACGTGGCCCGGTCTGGATTTCACTGTTACACACGATCTCTACCAGATTAGTTTTCTTGACACATTAGTCAAGAAAGATATCAATGGTAATTTGACCACTGACCTCTACTCTAAACCCACGGACCGCAACAGCTTGTTGCACTTCGACAGCTTCCACCCACTAAACATGAAAAAGTCTATCCCGAAATCCCAACTGAATAGGGTAACTAAAATAGTTTCTGATCCCGACCTAAAAGACCATTGAATATCTGAAATGAAATCTAGATTTTATGAGAGTTGCTACCCGCCTAGGATTCTAGAGTCCTCTACTACAGACCTTGCACGCAGAGATAAAATTCCAGCCACATCACGTATCCCCTTTGTCCACCTTGCACGCAGAGATAAAATTCCAGCCACATCACGTATCCCCTTTGTCCACCAATATCACCCTGCTGCTTACAGACTACACAAATCCATCCGCCAACATTGGCATATCCTCCAAACAGCATACCCATTAGTCAGGGAATTTCAACAGCCCTTCCTACCGTGCTTCAAAAGGCCCCGCAACCTCAAAGACTGTTTAGTCCGTGCCGATATAGGCCCTACACAACCCCACACTAATCAGCGGTTTTTAAGTAACCCCAAAACAGGAACCTTTCCCTGTCTCAGTTGCAACCAGTGCAATAAGGGCAATATCATTCACCACTAGTGTTGAGCATTCCGATACCGCAAGTATCGGGTATCGGCCGATATTTGCGGTATCGGAATTCCGATACCGAATTCTGATACTTCCCGCGTATCGGATACCGGAATCGGAAGTTCCCAGAATTCAAACTGCACGCAGCAGCCAATGAGGAATGAATGGAAGTGTGGGCACATCCTGTTTAGCATGGTGGGCATGTAACTACCGGCAAGGCTGTGATTGGCTGCTGAAATGATGTCACTCTGCACTATAAAAAACGCTGCCGCCATTTTGCGCTCACTCTGCTGTGATTTCAGTTAGGGACAGGACGCTGTGTTCTAACTGAGGGCCAGTTGAGATAGCTATTTGCTTTATTTTGCTTTTCCAAGGCTAATTTAGCAAACGCTATGTGTTGTTCACTGTTCACCTTGCTCTTGCCTTGCAGCGCTGTTTTAACAGCGTTCTGCAAGGTCTCTGTGTGTGTGTGTGTGCAGCTCACTCTGTAGTCTGTGTGCAGCCATATACCCGGTTGTATTCAGCTCAGGGGGGGTTCACACTGCCTCACACAGTTCTATCCATTGTCCTTTTTTGCTCATAGTGCAGCCTGCTGCACATTTTTTCAAAAATTTCCTAATAGTGTTTTTCCACCCGTCTCCAGCTAAATTGTGGAAAAACTCTACATAGGATAACCTAGAGGGGGGTTTTTGGGCCTTGCAGCGCCGTTTACGGCTGTCTGCACGGTCTCCGTGTGAGCGCAGCTCGCCCTGTAGTCTGTGTGCAGCCACAGCCGGTTGTATTCAGCTCAGGGAGGTGTGTCACTGCCTCATACCGTGAAAAAACTTTTCCTTTTTTTCAAATAGTGCAGCCTGCTGAAAATTTTTACAAAAATTTCCTATTAGTGTCTTTCCACCCGTCTCCAGCTAAATAGTGGAAAAACACTACATAGGATAACCTAGAGGAGTGTTTTTGGGCCTTGCAGCACCGTTTACAGCTGTCTGCACGGTCCCCGTGTGAGTTAAAGTTGCTCTGTAGCCCGATCTGCATAAAAAAAAGTAAAGTTCACCAAACACCACTTAACACTTGTGTAGGCCACATTTTATCAATAATAAAGTCTAGTCCACACTTTACAACATTAGTGTTTCTTACACCTGTTAGGAGGAGCATTTCAGGAATAAGCACACTAAGGCCTTAGTACTTTTCTGCTTATCTTTATCTGTCACCCAAGATGAAGAGGGCAGGGAGTAAGGCACGTGGGCGTAGGCGCGGAGCAGGGAGAGGAGCAGGGAGAGGACGTGGTGATTCTGTGCCTGCTGCGGGCACCGGTGACTCATCATCACTCAGTTTCAGCAGGGAACAGTCCTTCATGCGCAGCTTTGTCGGAGAGCGCCATGCACCGCTGCTGCGTGAAGATCAAATTTAAGCCGTTGTCGGATGGATGGCAGCTAACGCATCGGCATCGACTTCAATTAGTGCCACATCCTCTCAGGCACAGACCACTGGAGAGCAGCCATCTGTCTCTTCACCACCTGCCAAATTGGCCAGGCAGTCAGAGAGCCCAGGACAGGAGCCGTCTCTACTTCTGTTCTCTGAATCTCTTGGCTTGGAAACAGGGGGCCAGCCAAGCAGCATTGGAGAAATGGAAGAAGAGGCAGTGTGCAGTGATGCCCAACAGCTTTGTCTCTCTGACTCTGAAGAGGCGGGTGTGCCAGTGCCTGCGGTGACCACAGCGCAGTACGCATCTGATGATGAAACTCAGGTGCCGCTTTCTGGTGCGTACTGTGCTGCCGATACTACCCAGGAGGAGCAGTTGGTGGCAGAGGGTAGTGGAGATGATGAGGTCCTTGACCCATCGTGGCGTGAGGAACAGGAAGGTGGTGGGAGCAGCTCAGAGGAAGAGATTCCCCTAACGGGCCAAAGAGGGAGAGGGAGGGGGAAGACTTCGGAGCCTGTAGCCTCCACTTTGGCACCCGTTAGGAGCCTGTCTCTTTCAAAAGCCAAAAAGGGCGCTCCCAAGACTTGCAGTGCCTGGTCCTTTTTTGACACAGTTGCAGATGACATTTGTTTTGTCAAATGCAAGCTGTGTCATCAGAAAGTCAAAAGAGGTAAAAGTGTCAGCAACCTCAATACCACAAATATGTGGAAACATGTGCGGACCAGGCACGCGGTGGAGTTACAAAAACACACTGAAAACCTAGGCCAACCAACAGCGGCAGCTACCACCTCTTCAGCTCATGTTGCCTCTTCCTCCAGCTCACGCACAGCTGGTTTGGCTTCCTCCCAGGATCGCCATGGAAGAACCTCTGGGACTGTTGTCCAGAGACCTAGTGTAATTCCACCCACAGCACCACATTCCCAGTCATCCTCACATTCCCAGTCTATTCTACAGCCATCGGTAGTACAGGCATGGGAGAAAAGGCGGGCATTCTCGGCAACCACCCCCGAGCACAGGCTCTGAATGCAGGCATTGCCAAGCTTCTGTCACTGGAAATGCTCTCATTCAGGCTGGTGGAGACTGACAGCTTCCGTGACTTGATGGCATTGGCAGTCCCACAGTACAAGGTGCCCAGCCGCTTTTACTTCAGCAGGCAAGCTGTCCCTACCCTGCACAAGCATGTGGAGGGACACATAAAACACGCGCTACTGAACGCCGTCAGTAGCAAGGTCCACCTCACCACCGATGCGTGGACCAGTCAACATGGACAGGGGCGATACATTTCCCTCACTGCCCATTGGGTTAATGTTGTTGAGCCCGGTACAGATCGTGCGAGTGGCGTAGGACGTGTCCTGCCCACTCCAAGGATTGCAGGAATCCAGTCTGTACGCATTGACTCCTCATACACAAGTTCCTCAGAATCATCGCTGCAGGAGCCGTCACAGTCCACCTCCAAATGGACCCGTGAACGTTTACCTGTTACAACCGACATGAGCACAGCCGTGGCCAAACGTCAACAGGCCGTCTTGAAACTAGTTTCTTTGGGGAATCGATGCCACACAGCGCAGGAGCTCTGGAATGCCATCAAGCAGGAGAGCGATGTGTGGTTTGTGCCAGTGAATCTCCAGCCAGGCATGGTAGTGTGTGACAATGGCCGAAATCTGGTGGCAGCTTTGGCCCTTGGCAACCTCACTCACATCCCATGTCTGGCACATGTGCTCAATTTGGTTGTGCAGAGTTTTCTGAGGGACTATCCGGATCTTGATGCACTGCTGCACAAGGTCCGCCTAGAGTGTGCTCACTTGCGGCGTTCCAGCTTGGCAAGATCCCGCATTGCTGCTCTGCAGCGCCGATTCCGCCTTCCGGAACACCGCATCATATGTGACCTACCTACCAGGTGAAATTCCACGTTACATATGTTGGAGCGGTTGTGTGAGCAGCAGCAAGCAGTAATGGAGTACCAGCTGCATCAGGCGCTAAAAAGTCGCAGTCAGCGCCGATCAGACTTCACAACCACAGAGTGGGCCACTATGAAGGACGTCTGCCAGGTTTTGCGTCCTTTCGATTATTCCACGCGGATGGCAAGTGCAGATGATGCACTAGTCAGCATGACTGTCCCCCTTATCTGCCTGCTTCAACAAACTTTGCAAGCGTTAAGGGATGATGTTGTGGAAGAGGTGGAGGATGAGGAGTCACCTTTTCCATCAGCTTCTGGAGAGTCAGTGCCACGTGGTTCCTCACAAAGGGGTACTCAGGGGCCACTTTGTGAGGAGCATGAGGAGGAGTCAATGGATGAGGAAGAGCTCCGTCCAGAGGAGGGAGTGACACAATTGTCCAGTGGTCAGTGTGTGCAGCGAGGGTGGGGTGATGACGAGCGGGAAGAGATCATGTCTCAAGCAGGGGACAGCATTTCTGGGGCAGTTGGCAGTCTGCAGCACATGGTGGATTTCATGCTTCAGTGCCTGAGAAATGACCGCCGCATCGACCACATTCTCAACATGCCTGATTATTGGGTGTTCACCCTCCTCGATCCTCGCTACCGGGACAACGTCCAAAACCTCATCCCAGCGTTGACCCGGGAGCGTAAAATGCGGGAGTACCACGACACACTGGTGAATTCCATCATCTTCTCCAGTCCAACTGAGAGGAGTGCTGCTAGTGCTTTACAAAGCAGCTCAGTGCGTCGAGGCAGTGGGGGAGGCTCTGCACAAAGAGGGAGCAGAAGCAGTGCCTCTGCCCAAGGCAAGCCCAGTATGGCACAACTGTGGCAAACTTTTGTGTGCCCGCCCCAAATGTCTACACCATCACCGGCGGCTCCAGTCAGCAGGAGGCAACGGTTACGTCAGATGGTGACAGACTACATGGCTTTCCCTCTTAGTGTACTCCCAGACGGCTCTTCCCCGTTCAAGTTTTGGGTCTCTAAGCTGGATACATGGCCAGAGCTAAGCCAGTATGCATTGGAGGTGCTGGCTTGCCCTGCGGCTAGTGTCTTATCGGAACGTGTCTTTAGTGCCGCAGGTGGTGTACTAACAGATCGTTGCATGCGACTATCCTCCGATAACGTTGACCGGCTTACTTTCCTGAAAATGAACCAGGCCTGGATCTCGCAGGAATTTGCCACTCCTCTGCCTGATTAAGTAATTGGGTGTCATCCAGGTCTCCTGATGTGTTCATCTTTCTACCACCTGAACTGCTATTCCTGGGCTCCAACACCGCCAGTTGCGGCTCAGAAGTGCAGGCTGCACAGTCAAAACATACGACCCAGTGTTATTGGGTTTCAGTAACGTCAGCTGATCCCCAGCTGTGTAGCCGGCAATGTGTCCTGCGACCGCCACGCTGGCACAACAACCTAAATGTAAGGGAACCTGTCCCCCCCCCCCCGGGGTTTGTTACTGAAAGAGCCACCTTGTGCAGCAGTAATGCTGCACAAGGAAAAGGTAGCTCTTTTAGTTTAGCTCCTTGCACACGCAGAACTTAACACTTATAAAATGTGTTAACTGATACCGTTATACCGTCCCGGAGGTGGGACTTTCCTTCATAATGTGACGCAGCACAGCCGTCATTCCTACCCCCTTGGTGCTATGCGCTGCCTCCTAAGCGTTGTTTTAAGCTGTCACGGAGCCTGCGCTGTTCTGTTATCCCTTGGCCATGCCCAATTTGCGCTGCCTGTCTTCTGACATAATTTGGTGTCAGGCTGGCTGCGCCTGTGCGCCCGCGCTGCCCGAGATCCCGCCTCGCAGTGTCTTCTGATTGAATCACACTGCGAGCCTGGGATCCATGGTCATGCGCAGTGCATATCTTTCCCTTGGGCTCTCGCTCATCTCCCTCCGCCTTCTTTAGACTGTGCGCAGTCAGCTGATCCCTAATAGCATGCCACGGCCGTGACGCCGCACAGTCTGAAGAAGAGGGAAGGAGGGGAGTGAGACTCGAGGATATGCACTGTGCATGACCATGGATCCAAGGCCCGCAGTGGGATTACATTAGACGACACTGCGAAGTGGGATCTGTAGCAGCGTGGATGCACAGGCACTGACAGCCTGACACCAAATTATGTCAGAAGACAGGCAGCGCAAATTGGGCATGGCCAAGGGATAACAGAACAGCGCAGGCTCCGTGACAGCTTTAAACAACGCTGAGGAGGCAGCGCACAGCACCAAGGGGATAGGAATGACAGCTGTGCTGCGTCCCATTACGAAGGAAATTCCCACCTCCGGGACGGTTTTACAGTATAAGGGGACACATTTTTAGTGTTTACTTCTGTGTTTGCAAGGAGCAGAATTAAAAGAGCATCCTTTTCCTTTTGCATCCTTAGTGCTGCACAAGATGGCTCTTTCAGCTACAAATGTCTTGGGGGGGGGGGTTAAAGGTTCCCTTTCAACTTGCTCCAATCAGGCTTCGGCCTACACTCTGTTCCTCTGCTCCTCCTGCTGTCCCTGGGCTCTAACACCGCCAGTTGGTGCCTGGAAGTGCTGTCTGCACAGTCAACAGTCGCTCCTCTGTTATTGGGGTTCAGTAACGTCAGCTGTTCCCCTGCTGTGTGTGTGGCAATACCTCCAATCTGCTCCTCCTGCTGTCCCTGGGCTCTAACACCGCCAGTTGGTGCCTGGAAGTGCTAGCTGCACAGAGAAAAACACCAGCCAATGTGTTAGTGGGGTTCAGCACCGCCAGCTGTTCCCCTGCTGTGTAGCCGGCAACGTGTCATGCGACCGCCACGCTGGCACAACAAAAATGTAAGGGAACCTGTCCCCCCCCCCCTAGGCGTTTGTTACTGAAAGAGCCACCTTGTGCAGCACTAATACTGCACAAGGAAAAGGTCGCTCTTTAAATTATGCTCCTTGGAAACGCTGAACTACACACTCATGTAATGTGTCCCCTCACACCGTCAAACCGTCCCGGAGGTGGGACTTTCCTTTGTAATGTGACGCAGCACAGCCGTCATTCCTACCCCCTTGGCTCCGTGCGCTGCCTCCTTAGCGTTGTTTGATTCTTTCACGGACCCTGCGCTGTTATGTTATCCCTTGGCCATGCACAGTTTGCGCTGCCTGTCCTCTGACATCATTTGTTGTCGTCCTGGCTGCGCCTGTGCGTCCACGCTGCACGAAATCCCACCTCGCAGTGTCGTCTAATGTGATCCTACAGTGGGCCTGGTATCCATGGCCATGCGCAGTGCATATACTAGCCTCTCACTCCCCTTCTTCACGCTTCTTCAGACTAGGCGGCGTCAGCTGATCCCTAATAGCATGCCACGGCCGTGACGCCGCACAGTCTGAAGAAGCATGAAGGAGGGGAGTGAGAGGCGATGATATGCACTGCGCATGCCCATGGATCCTAGGCCCGCAGTGGGATTACATTAGATGACACTGCGAGGTTGGATCTCGGGCAGCTTGGACGCACAGGCACTGCCAGCCTGACACCTAAATGATGTCAGAAGACGGGCACCGCTAACTGTGCATGGCCAAGGGATAACATTACAGCGCGGGCTCCGTGACAGAACCAAACAACGTTGAGGAGGTGGCGCACGGCACCAAGGGGGTTGTAATGACGGCTGTGCTGTGTCACATTACAAAGGAAAGTCCCACCTCCGTGACGGTTTAACGGTGTGAGGGGACACATTATATGAGTGTGTACTTCAGCGTTTGCAAGGAGCATAATTTTAGGAGCCACCATTTTCCATGTGCAGTATTACTGCTGTACAAGATGGCTCTTTCAGCAACAAATGCCTGGGGGGGGGGGTTAAAGGTTCCCTTTCAACTTGCTCCACTGCAGGCTTCGGCCTACACTCTGCTCCTCTTTGATTCCCTGGGTTTCAACACTGTCAGTTGCCACCTGGAAGTGTTGTCTACACAGAAAAAACACTCGCAGATGTGTCAGTGGGGTTCAGCACCGCCAGCTGTTCCCCTGCTGTGCAGTCGGCAACGTCTCCAGCACAAGCCACGCTGGCACAACAGACCAAAAGCTGCCACCAGTGCAGGCTTCGGCCTACACTCTGCTCCTCTACTCCTCCTGCTGACCCTGGGCTCTAACACCGCCAGTTTTTGCCCGGAAGTGCTAGCTGCACAGAGAAAAACACCAGCCAATGTGTTAGTGGGGTTCAGCACCGCCAGCTGTTCCCCTGCTGTGTAGCCGGCAACGTGTCCTGCAAACGCCATGCAGGCACCTGAACTGAAATTAAAGGGAACCTGCCCCCCCCCCAGGTGTTTCTATGTATAACAGCCACCTTGTACAGCAGTACTGCTGCATTTGTACAAGGTGGCTGACTTTTTCTCCTTGCCCACGTCGAACTCAACAAACACGTACAAAATGTGTCTCATTAGAGACCATTACAGTGTCCCTGAGGTGTGACTTTCCTTTTTAATGACACGCAGCACCCGCTTTGGTAGCGCTGCCCGTCTTCTGACATCATTGGTTGGCTGGCTGTGCCTGTGCGTCCGCCCTGCCCGACACAACGCCCCTCGTTGTCATACTTATTTTGACTGCGAGGGTGTGATTGATGGGCGTGTTCAGTGCATATGTTCGCCTGTCTTAACTCATCTCCTTCTTCAGACTGTGCAGCCTCATGGCCGCGGCATGCGATAAGGGATCAGCGGAGGCCGCCCAGTCTGAAGCAGGTGTAAGGACATGAGTGAGCGGCGAACATATTTACTGCGCAAGGCCATGAATCCCAGCTCTGCAGTGTGACTTTATTAAAAGACACTGCGGGTCTGGGATTCATGGCCATCGCTAACCGCACCGGCCAACATGAAATGAGGTGAGAAGACAGGCAGCGCTCACAGCGCATGGCCAAGGGATCACAAAAGCGCAGACTCCTGTACAGCAAATAACAACGCTCAGGAGGCTGCGCCCAGCACCAAGGCGTTATTTTTGTGCACCTGTGCTGCGTCTCCTTAAAAACACAAGTCACGCCGCCAATACAGTACTACTGTATAATGGGCAAAATTGTGTACGTCTTTCATTCTGCGTGTGCAATGAGCAAAATTCATAGAGCAACCTCTGACTTGTGCAGCATTAGTGCTGCACAAGGTGTGGCTCTTGTACTTTGCAACACCTGAGGGGGGATTAAAGGTTACCTTTGAAATTGGTTCTACTAGGCTTCGGCCTACACTCTGCTCCTCCTGCAGACCCTGGGCTCTAACTACGCCAGTTGGGGCCCGGAAGTGTTGGCTGCACAGAGAAAAACACCTGCCATTGTGTCATTGGGGTTCAGCACCGCCAGCTGTTCCCCTGCTGTGTAGCCGGCAACGTGTCCAGCACAAGCCACGCTGGCACAACAGACCAAAAGCTGCCACCAGTGCAGGCTTCGGCCTATACTCTGCTCCTCTTTGATTCCCTGGGTTTCAACACTGTCAGTTGCCACATGGAAGTGTTGTCTACACAGAAAAAACACTCGCAGATGTGTCAGTGGGGTTCAGCACCGCCAGCTGTTCCCCTGCTGTGTAGTCGGCAACGTGTCCAGCACAAGCCACGCTGGCACAACAGACTAAAAGCTGCCACCAGTGCAGGCTTCGGCCTACACTCTGCTCCTCTACTCCTCCTGCTGACCCTGGGCTCTAACACCGCCAGTTTTTGCCCAGATGTGCTAGCTGCACAGAGAAAAACACCAGCCAATGTGTTAGTGGGGTTCAGCACCGCCAGCTGTTCCCCTGCTGTGTAGCCGGCAACATGGCCTGCAAACGCCATGCAGGCACCTGAACTGAAATTAAAGGGAACCTGCCCCCCCCAGGTGTTTCTATGTATAACAGCCACCTTGTACAGCAGTAATGCTGCATTTGTACAAGGTGGCTGACTTTTTCTCCTTGCCCATGTGGAACTCAACACGTACAAAATGTGTCTCATTAGAGACCATTACACTGTCCCTGAGGTGTGATTCTCCTTTTTAAATGGCACGCAGCACCCCCCTTGGTTACGCTGGCCGTCTTCTGACATCATTGGTTGGCTGCCTGTGCCTGTGCGTCCGCCCTGCCCGACACAACGCCCCTCGTCTGATATTTTTTGACTGCGAGGGTGTGATTGATGGGCACGAGCAGTGCATATCTTCGCCTGTCTTCACTCCCCTCCTTCCGCCTTCTTCAGACTGTGCGGCCTCATGGCCGCGGCATGCGATAAGGGATCAGCTGAGGCCGCCCAGTCTGAAGCAGGTGTAAGGACATGTGTGAGCGGCAAAGATATTTACTGCGCAAGGCCACGAATCCCAGCCCCGCAGTGAGACTTTCTGAAAAGACACTGTGGGTCTGGGATTCATGGCCATCGTTAACCACACCAGCCAACATGAAATGAGGTCATAAGACGGGCATCGCTAACTGGGCATGGCCAAGGGATAACAAGAGCGCAGACTCCTGTACAGCAAACAACAACGCTCAGGATGCTGCGCCCAGCACCAAGGCGTTATTTTGGACACCTATGCTGCGTCTCCCTAAAAAGACAAGTCACGCCTCCAATACAGTTTTACTGTATAATGGGCTAAATTGTGTACGTCTTTCATTCTGCGTGTTGTTGTGAATTCTGTGGCAGAGCTCCCTCCTGTGGTCACAAGTGGTACTTTGGCTGATTCTCTCTGTGAGCTTCCGTTGGTGGAGGAGAGTGGTACTGCGGCTTCTGAGTTTCCTTCCTCAGGTGATGTGGTGAAGTCGTTAGGTGCTGCTCTATTTAACTCCACCTAGTGCTTTGATCCTGGTCTCCAGTCTATGTTCTAGTATTGGACCTGTTTCCTCCTGGATCGTACCTGTGGCCTGCTGCTCTGCATAGCTAAGTTCCTCTTTGCTATTTGTTTGCTGTTTTTTTTTCTGTCAAGCTTGTCAATTTGTTTTTTTCTGCTTGCTGGAAGCTCTGGGACGCAGAGGGTGTACCTCCGTGCCGTTAGTTCGGTACGGAGGGTCTTTTTGCCCCCTTTGCGTGGTTTTTGTAGGGTTTTGTGTTGACCGCAAAGTTACCTTTCCTATCCTCGCTCTGTACAGAAAGTCGGGCCTCACTTTGCTAAATCTATTTCATCTCTACGTTTGTCTTTTCATCTTAACTCACAGTCATTATATGTGGGGGCTGCCTTTTCCTTTGGGGTATTTCTCTGAGGCAAGGTAGGCTTATTTTCTATCTTCAGGCTAGCTAGTTTCTCAGGCCGTGCCGAGTTGCATAGGGAGCTTTAGGCGCAATCCACGGCTGCCTTTAGTGTGGTTGGAGAGGATTAGGGATTGCGGTCAACAGAGTTCCCACGTCTCAAAGCTCGTTCTTGTTTTTTGGGTTATTGCCAGGTCACTGTATGTGCGCTGACCTCTATGTCCATTGTGGTACTGAATTACCTTTCATAACAGTACTGGAGGCCCAAAGTACTAATGATTCTCAATAGAGGGAAAAAAGAAGTTCTGAGACCATTTTTTTTTTCTCTGCACTGTGTTTTGCCTTTTTTTTTCCCCTAGACATTTGGGTGGTTCAGGACACAGGTGTAGCAATGGACATTAAAGGTCTGTCTTCATGTGTGGATCAGCTCACGGCAAGAGTACAAAGTATTCAAGACTTTGTGGTTCAGAATTCTATGTTAGAACCGAGAATTCCTATTCCTGATTTGTTTTTTGGAGATAGAACTAAATTTCTGAGTTTCAAAAATAATTGTAAACTATTTCTGGCTTTGAAACCTCGCTCCTCTGGTGACCCAGTTCAACAAGTTAGGATCGTTATTTCTTTTTTGCGTGGCGACCCTCAGGACTGGGCATTTTCTCTTGCGTCAGGAGATCCTGCATTAAGTAATATCGATGCGTTTTTCCTGGCGCTGCTTGGATTGCTGTACGATGAGCCTAATTCTGTGGATCAGGCAGAGAAGAATTTGCTGGCTCTGTGTCAGGGTCAGGATGAAATAGAGGTATATTGTCAGAAATTTAGAAAGTGGTCCGTACTCACTCAGTGGAATGAAGGTGCGCTCGCAGCTATTTTCAGAAAAGGTCTCTCTGAAGCCCTTAAGGATGTCATGGTGGGATTTCCTATGCCTGCTGGTCTGAATGAGTCTATGTCTTTGGCCATTCAGATCGGTCGACGCTTGCGCGAGCGTAAATCTGTGCACCATTTGGCGGTATTACCTGAGCCTAAACCTGAGCCTATGCAGTGCGATAGGACTTTGACCAGAGTTAAACAGCAAGAACACAGACGTCTGAATGGGCTGTGTTTCTACTGTGGTGATTCCACTCATGCTATCTCTGATTGTCCTAAGCGCACTAAGCGGTTCGCTAGGTCTGCCACCATTGGTACGGTACAGTCAAAATTTCTTCTGTCCGTTACCTTGATCTGCTCTTTGTCATCGTATTCTGTCATGGCATTTGTGGACTCAGGCGCTGCTCTGAATTTGATGGACTTGGAGTATGCTAGGCGTTGTGGGTTTTTCTTGGAGCCCTTGCAGTGTCCTATTCCATTGAGAGGAATTGATGCTACGCCTTTGGCCAAGAATAAGCCTCAGTACTGGACCCAGCTGACCACGTGCATGGCTCCTGCACATCAGGAGGTTATTCGCTTTCTGGTGTTGCATAATCTGCATGATGTGGTCGTGTTGGGGTTGCCATGGCTACAAGTCCATAATCCAGTATTAGATTGGAAATCCATGTCTGTGTCCAGCTGGGGTTGTCAGAGGGTACATGGCGATGTCCCATTTCTGACTATTTCGTCATCCACCCCTTTTGAGGTTCCTGAGTTCTTGTCTGATTACCTGGATTTATTTGATGAGCCCAAGTCCGATACCCTACCTCCGCATAGGGATTGTGATTGTGCTATCAATTTGATTCCTGGTAGTAAATTCCCAAAAGGTCGACTGTTTAATTTGTCTGTGCCTGAGCACGCTGCTATGCGGAGTTATGTGAAGGAGTCTTTGGAGAAGGGGCATATTCGCCCGTCATCGTCGCCATTAGGAGCAGGGTTCTTTTTTGTAGCCAAGAAGGATGGTTCACTGAGACCTTGTATAGATTACCGCCTTCTAAATAAGATCACGGTTAAATTTCAGTACCCCTTGCCATTGTTATCTGATTTGTTTGCTCGGATTAAGGGGGCTAGTTGGTTCACCAAGATAGATCTTCGTGGTGCGTATAATCTTGTATGTATTAAGCGAGGCGATGAGTGGAAAACTGCATTTAATACGCCCGAGGGCCATTTTGAGTATCTAGTAATGCCATTCGGACTTGCCAATGCTCCATCAGTGTTTGAGTCCTTTATGCATGACATCTTCCGAGAGTACCTGGATAAATTCCTGATTGTGTACTTAGATGACATTTTGATCTTCTCGGATGATTGGGAGTCTCATGTGAAGCAGGTCAGAACGGTGTTTCAGGTCCTGCGTGCTAATTCTTTGTTTGTGAAGGGATCAAAGTGTCTCTTTGGTGTTCAGAAGGTTTCATTTTTGGGGTTCATCTTTTCCCCTTCTACTATCGAGATGGACCCTGTTAAGGTCCAAGCCATCCATAATTGGACTCAGCCGACATCTCTGAAAAGTCTGCAAAAGTTCCTGGGTTTTGCTAATTTTTATCGTTGCTTCATCTGCAATTTTTCTAGTATTGCTAAACCATTGACCGATTTGACCAAGAAAGGTGCTGATGTGGTCAATTGGTCTTCTGCTGCTGTGGAAGCTTTTCAAGAGTTGAAGCGTCGTTTTTCTTCTGCCCCTGTGTTGTGTCAACCAGATGTTTCGCTTCGGTTCCAGGTCGAGGTTGATGCTTCTGAGATTGGAGCAGGGGCTGTTTTGTCGCAGAGAAGTTCTGATTGCTCGGTGATGAAACCATGCGCCTTCTTTTCCAGGAAGTTTTCGCCTGCTGAGCGAAATTATGATGTGGGCAATCGAGAGTTGCTGGCCATGAAGTGGGCATTCGAGGAGTGGCGTCATTGGCTTGAAGGAGCTAAGCATCGCGTGGTGGTCTTGACTGATCATAAGAACTTGACTTATCTCGAGTCCGCCAAGCGGTTGAATCCTAGACAAGCTCGTTGGTCGTTGTTTTTTGCCCGTTTTGACTTTGTGATTTCATACCTTCCGGGCTCTAAAAATGTGAAGGCGGATGCTCTGTCTAGGAGTTTTGTGCCCGACTCTCCGGGTGTATCTGAGCCGGCGGGTATCCTCAAAGAGGGAGTAATTGTGTGCCATCTGCCCTGATTTGCGGCGGGTGCTGCAAAAATTTCAGGCTAATAAACCTGATCGTTGCCCAGCGGAGAAACTGTTTGTCCCTGATAGGTGGACGAATAAAGTTATCTCTGAGGTTCATTGTTCGGTGTTGGCTGGTCATCCTGGAATCTTTGGTACCAGAGAGTTAGTGGCTAGATCCTTTTGGTGGCCATCTCTGTCGCGGGATGTGCGTACTTTTGTGCAGTCCTGTGGGATTTGTGCTCGGGCTAAGCCCTGCTGTTCTCGTGCCAGTGGGTTGCTTTTGCCCTTGCCGGTCCCGAAGAGGCCTTGGACACATATCTCTATGGATTTTATTTCAGATCTTCCCGTCTCTCAAAAGATGTCAGTCATTTGGGTGGTCTGTGATCGCTTCTCTAAGATGGTCCATTTGGTACCCTTGTCTAAATTGCCTTCCTCCTCTGATTTGGTGCCATTGTTTTTCCAGCATGTGGTTCGTTTACATGGCATTCCAGAGAATATCGTTTCTGACAGAGGTTCCCAGTGTGTTTCGAGGTTTTGGCGAGCCTTTTGTGGTAGGATGGGCATTGACTTGTCTTTTTCCTCGGCTTTCCATCCTCAGACTAATGGCCAGACCGAACGAACCAATCAGACCTTGGAAACATATCTGAGATGCTTTGTTTCTGCTGATCAGGATGACTGGGTGTCCTTCTTGCCTTTGGCTGAGTTCGCCCTTAATAATCGGGCCAGCTCGGCTACCTTGGTTTCACCGTTTTTCTGCAACTCTGGGTTCCATCCTCGTTTCTCTTCAGAGCAGGTTGAGTCTTCGGACTGTCCTGGTGTGGATACTGTGGTGGACAGGTTGCAGCAGATTTGGACTCATGTAGTGGACAATTTGACTTTGTCCCAGGAGAAGGCTCAACGTTTCGCTAATCGCAGACGCTGTGTGGGTCCCCGACTTCGGGTTGGGGACTTGGATTGGTTATCTTGTCGTCATATTCCTATGAAGGTTTCCTCTCCTAAGTTTAAACCTCGTTTTATTGGTCCGTATAGGATTTCTGAGGTTCTTAATCCTGTGTCTTTTCGTCTGACCCTTCCAGATTCTTTTTCCATACATAACGTATTCCATAGGTCATTGTTGCGGAGATACGTGGCACCTATGGTTCCATCTGTTGATCCTCCTGCCCCGGTTTTGGTGGAGGGGGAGTTGGAGTATATTGTGGAGAAGATTTTGGATTCTCGTGTTTCTAGACGGAAACTCCAGTATCTGGTTAAGTGGAAGGGTTATGCTCAGGAAGATAATTCCTGTGTCTTTGCCTCTGATGTCCATGCTCCCGATCTTGTTCGTGCCTTTCATATGGCTCATCCTGGTCGTCCTGGGAGCTCTGGTGAGGGTTCGGTGACCCCTCCTCAAGAGAGGGGGTACTGTTGTGAATTCTGTGGCAGAGCTCCCTCCTGTGGTCACAAGTGGTACTTCGGCTTATTCTCTCTGTGAGCTTCCGTTGGTGGAGGAGAGTGGTACTGCGGCTTCTGAGTTTCCTTCCTCAGGTGATGTGGTGAAGTCGTTAGGCGCTGCTCTATTTAACTCCACCTAGTGCTTTGATCCTGGCCTCCAGTCTATGTTCTAGTATTGGACCTGTTTCCTCCTGGATCGTTCCTGTGGCCTGCTGCTCTGCATAGCTAAGTTCCTCTTTGCTATTTGTTTGCTGTTTTTTTTTCTGTCCAGCTTGTCAATTTGTTTTTTTCTGCTTGCTGGAAGCTCTGGGACGCAGAGGGTGTACCTCCGTGCCGTTAGTTCGGTACGGAGGGTCTTTTTGCCCCATCTGCGTGGTTTTTGTAGGGTTTTGTGTTGACCGCAAAATTACCTTTCCTATCCTCGCTCTGTTCAGAAAGTCGGGCCTCACTTTGCTAAATCTATTTCATCTCTACGTTTGTCTTTTCATCTTAACTCACAGTCATTATATGTGGGGGCTGCCTTTTCCTTTGGGGTATTTCTCTGAGGCAAGGTAGGCTTATTTTCTATCTTCAGGCTAGCTAGTTTCTCAGGCCATGCCGAGTTGCATAGGGAGCTTTAGGCGCAATCCACGGCTGCCTTTAGTGTGGTTGGAGAGGATTAGGGATTGCGGTCAACAGAGTTCCCACGTCTCAGAGCTCGTTCTTGTTTTTTTGGTTATTGCCAGGTCACTGTATGTGCGCTGACCTCTATGTCCATTGTGGTACTGAATTACCTTTCATAACAGCGTGTGCAATGAGCTAAATTTAAAGAGCAACCTTTCACTTGTGGAGCATTACTGCTGCACAAGATGTGGCTCTTCTACACTGTAACACCTGAGGGAGGGTTAAAGTTTACCTTTGAAATTGGTTCATTTAGGCTGCGGCCTACACTCTGCTCCTCTCCTCCTCCTGCTGACCCTTGGCTCTAACACCGCCAGTTTTTGCCCGGACGTGCTAGCTGCACAGAGAAAAACACCAGCCAATGTGTTAGTGGGGTTCAGCAACGCCAGCTGTTCCCCTGCTGTGTCGCCGGCAACGTGTCCTGCAAACGCCACGCAGGCACAACAGAACAAAAGCTGCCACCAGTGCAAGCTTCGGCCTACACTCTGCTCCTCTCCTCCTCCTGCTGATCCTGGGCTCTAACACCGCCAGTTTTTGCCCGGACATGCTAGCTGCACAGAGAAAAACACCAGCCAATGTGTTAGTGGGGTTCAGCAACGCCAGCTGTTCCCCTGCTGTGTCGCCGGCAACGTGTCCTGCAAACGCCATGCAGGCACCTGAACTGAAATTAAAGGGACCCTGCCCCCCTCAGGTGTTTCTATGTATAACAGCCACCTTGTACAGCAGTAATGCTGCATTTGTACAAGGTGGCTGACTTTTTCTCCTTGCCCACGTCGAACTCAACACGTACAAAATGTGTCTCATTAGAGACCATTACATTGTCCCTGAGGTGTGACTTTCCTTTTTAATGACACGCAGCACCCCCGTTGGTAACGCTGGCAATCTTCTGACATCGTTGGTTGGCTGCTTGTGCCTGTGCGTCCGCCCTGCCCGACACAACGCTCCTCGTTGTCTGATATATTTTTACTGCGAGGGTGTGAGTGATGGGCACGAGCAGTGCATATCTTCGCCTGTCTTCACTCCCCTCCTTCCGCCTTCTTCAGAGTGTGCGGCCTCATGGCTGCGGCATGCGATAAGGGATCAGCGGGGGCCGCCCAGTCTGAAGCAGGTGTAAGGACATGTGCAAGCGGCGAACATATTTACTGCACAAGGCCATGAATCCATGGCCCGCAGTGTGAGTTTTTTAAAAGACACTGCGGGTCTGGGATTCATGGCCATCGCTAACCGCAACGGTCAACATGAAATGAGGTCAGAAGACGGGCAGCGCTAACAGGGCATTTCCAAGGGATAACACAAGAGCGCAGACTCCTGTACAGCAAATAATAACGCTTATGAGTCTGCGCCCACCACCTAGGTGTAAACTTTGACACCTCTGCTGCGTCTCCCTAAAAAGGCAAGTCAGTCATGCCTCCAATACAGTTTTACTGTACAATGGGCAAAATTGTGTACGTCTTTCATTCTGCGTGTGCAATGAGCAAAATTTAAAGAGCAACCTTTCACTTGTGTAGCATTACTGCTGCACAAGGTGTGGCTCTTCTACATTGTAACACCTGAGGGTGGGTTAAAGGTTACCTTTGAAATTGGTTCAATTAGGCTTCGGCCTACACTCTGCTCCTCTCCTCCTCCTGCTGACCTTGGGCTCTAACACCGCCAGTTTTTGCCCGGATGTGCTAGCTGCACAGAGAAAAACACCAGCCAATGTGTTAGTGGGGTTCAGCAACGCCACCTGTTCCCCCGCTGTGTAGCCGGCATCGTGTCCTGCAAACGCAACGCAGACACAAAGCTGCCTCCAGTGCAGGCTTCGGCCTACACTCTGCTCCCCCTGCTTACCCTTTGCTCCAACACCGCTAGTTGGGGCTCTAGGAAGACAATCTTGAATAGGCAACGCATCCGGGTTCCAGCACCGCCAGCTGGTTCTCGGGCAGTGTTTTTGTCACGGGTACTCCCTCGTGCCCAGCCTGGTTCCAGCACCGTCAGCTGTTTCCGGGTAGTGTCAAGATCACTGAGACGCCTATGCGTTGCCCCGTCGTGTTGCGGTCGGGTTAGCCAACTCCAGGGTGCCTCCAGTTTAGGAGCTACCTATGTGGGCTGCGTGAATTGGCAGTCAAGGCTGGTTCTGTAGTGCCAGTAGGCCAAGCTCCCCCTGTAGGACTGTTGGGGTTCGGTAACTGCGGCTGTCTCGCGACCTAGCTGTTCTCTCCTGTGGACCTTCTGGTCCACCACCTGGTTCCAGCACCATCAGCTGGTTCCGGGCAGAGCCTTTGGCTTAGGTGCCTCCTCCTGGGTATCCGAGTTCCGCCAACGCCAGGCGGTCCTTGGTAGTGCTTTTAAGCTCGGGCACCTACAGCTTAGTAACCGAGTTCCAGCACCGTCAGCTGGTCCTCGGTGCCATTGGCTCTTGCACACTGGGGCAACGCATCCGGGTTCCAGCACTGCCAGCTGGTTCCCGGCAGTGTTTTTGTCACGGGTATTCCCTCGTGCCCAGCCTGGTTCCAGCACCGTCAGCTGTTTACGGGTAGTGTCAAGCTCACTGAGACGCCTATGCTTGCCCCGTCGTGTTGCGATCGGGTTAGCCAACTCCAGGGTGCCTCCAGTTTAGGAGCTACCTATGTGGGCTGCGTGAATTGGCAGTCAAGGCTGGTTCTGTAGTGCCAGTAGGCCAAGCTCCCCCTGTAGGACTGTTGGGGTTCGGTAACTGCGGCTGCCTCGCGGCCTAGCTGTTCTCTCCTCTCCTGTGGCCCTTCTGGTCCACCACCTGGTTCCAGCACCGTCAGCTGGTTCTGGGCAGAGCCTTTGGCTTAGGTTCCTCCTCCTGGGTATCCGAGTTCCGCCAACGCCAGGCGGTCCTTGGTAGTGCTTTTAAGCGCGGGCACCTACAGCTTAGTAACCGGGTTCCAGCACCGTCAGCTGGTCCTCGGTGCCATTGGCTCTTGCACACTGGGGCAACGCATCCGGGTTCCAGCACCGCCAGCTGGTTCCCGGCAGTGTTTTTGTCACGGGTACTCCCTCGTGCCCAGCCTGGTTCCAGCACCGTCAGCTGTTTCCGGGTAGTGTCAAGCTCACTGAGATGCCTATGCTTGCCCCGTCGTGTTGCGGTCGGGTTAGCCAACTCCAGGGTGCCTCCAGTTTAGGAGCTACCTATGTGGGCTGCTTGAATTGGCAGTCAAGGCTGGTTCTGTAGTGCCAGTAGGCCAAGCTCCCCCTGTAGGACTGTTGGGGTTCGGTAACTGCGGCTGCCTCGCGGCCTAGCTGTTCTCTCCTCTCCTGTGGACCTTCTGGTCCACCACCTGGTTCCGGCACCATCAGCTGGTTCTGGGCAGAGCCTTTGGCTTAGGTGCCTCCTCCTGGGTATCTGAGTTCCGCCAACGCCAGGCGGTCCTTGGTAGTGCTTTTAAGCGCGGGCACCTACAGCTTAGTAACCGGGTTCCAGCACCGTCAGCTGGTCCTCGGTGCAATTGGCTCTTGCATACTGGGGCAACGCATCCGGGTTCCAGCACCGCCAGCTGGTTCCCGGCAGTGTTTTTGTCACGGGTACTCCCTCGTGCCCAGCCTGGTTCCAGCACCGTCGTGTTGCGGTCGGGTTAGCCAACTCCAGGGTGCCTCCAGTTTAGGAGCTACCTATGTGGGCTGCGTGAATTGGCAGTCAAGGCTGGTTCTGTAGTGCCAGTAGGCCAAGCTCCCCCTGTAGGACTGTTGGGGTTCGGTAACTGCGGCTGCCTCGCGGCCTAGCTGTTCTCTCCTCTCCTGTGGACCTTCTGGTCCACATCCTGGTTCTAGCACCGTCAGCTGGTTCTCGGCAGTGTCTTTTGCTCTTGTACCTTCTGCTCCCCATCCTGATTCCAGTACCGTAAGCTGGTCCTGGGCAGAGCCTTTGGCTTAGGTGCCTCCTTCTGGGTATCCAAGTTCCACCAACGTCAGTTGGTCCTTGGTAGTGCTTTCAGGCACGGGTACCTCCTGCTTAGTAACCGGGTTCCAGTAACGTCAGCTGGTCCTCGGTAGTTCCTTTGGCTCTTGGACCTTTGGCTACCCATCCGGGTTCCAGTACCGTCAGCTGGTTCTCGGCAGTGTCTTTTGCTCTTGTACCTTCTGCTCCCCATCCTGGTTCCAGTAACGTCAGCTGGTTCCGGGCAGAGCCTTTGGCTTAGGTGCCTCCTTCTGGGTATCCGAGTTCCGCCAACGTCAGGCGGTCCTTGGTAGTGCTTTTTAGCACGGGTACCTCCTGCTTAGTAACCGGGTTCCAGTAACGTCAGCTGGTCCTCGGTAGTTCCATAGGCTCTTGAACCTTCGGGTAGCCATCCGAGTTCCAGTTCCATCAGCTGGTTCTTGGCATTTTCTCAGCCTTCTTGTACCTTCTGCTACATTTCCAAGTTGAAGACCCTAAAGACGACGACCCGGAAGACCACCCCTAAGATGACGACGGCACCAGAGACGACAATCAGTGAGATGACGCCGACCCTGGAGATGACGACCCTGAAGACCACCCCGATGACGACGACGGCGTTGACGACGACGGCGGAGACGACGACCCTGGAGACGACGACATGGAAGACCGAGAAGCAGAAGAACAAGAGGCTGCAGAACAAAGAGCAGAAGAACATTAAGCATAACACTTAATATCAGAGCAAAAGATATTATCTAAATTATATGCAGAAGAAGACTAAGCAGTGTATGGGGGTGAGTCCGTTCCTCCTCGTGGTGCCCCTGGATAAAGCCTAATGCTGCAGGCCAAACTGAACGCAGACAAATGTAACTTTTGTGACAGGCAGAACGGAAGGTGTAATCTTCAAACTTTTATAGATAACAACTACGGGAATGCCTGTCACAAATGAGAATATGATGAAGAAGTAGAATAGGAAGAATAATAATAGTTGAATAAAATGAATATGTAGAATAGGAAGAATAATAATAGTTGAATAACATGAATATGAAGAATGTAATAAAAAAAAATAGGTAGAAGATGAAGAAGAAGATGAAAAAGGTGAAGAAGTTGATGTCAAAGATGCTGATGATGAAGAAGATGAAAGTGTGGGAAAAGTAAAAAAACAGAAGGGGAAGGGCGTGGAATAGTGAAACATCAATATCTGACAAAATAAAAAAAAATTTACATAGTCAATATCTTTGTCACTCCGAACGTCTTTAAAAAAAAAAAAATCATGCTATTCTATTTGATTGGGCTAAACCTCTATGCATTTAATGTCTCCGCCACCTCCCCAAATACATCCTGCATTATTCTTAGTTGTTTTCCTTCATGTAGAATGAACCTACAAGGAAAGAAAGGGTTTATTTTAATTCCGATATTTTGGTCCCATTGACTCGCATTGGGATCGGGTATCGGTATCGGCGATATCCGATATTTTTTGAATATCGGCCGATCCAATCCGATACCGATACTTTCCGATATCGGAAGGTATCGCTCAACACTATTCACCACCCATACACAGCAAGAGATATCCTATTGATGTTTTTTTCACTTGCAACACCAATTTCGCGGTATATCTCATCAAATGCCCCTGTGGTCTTCTGTATATCGGGGAGACCACCGAAACCAGTCAAATCCAGGATATCCAAACATAAATCGACAATAAGGTGTAAAAATCTCCTACTTCCTATACCATCACATTTCATCGAAAAAGGCCACAGTGTATCCCAGCTTAAATTTCAGATAATAGAGCAAGTCACACCACCTCGTCGCGGTGGAGACCGCGTGTCTATTCTCAAACGCAGGGAGGCCTATTGGATACATGAGCTCAACACACTGCACCCCAGGGAACTTAACAGGGACTACGAGCTATCATCATTTATTTAAAGTCCCTACCATAATGATAATGTTACATTATATCCGTAGGTAGTGTTATGTTACATCGCCTTCAAATGATGTAATTGTATGTGTCATTTCTTATTTTCATTTTGACATTGCTTTTCCATGACTATTTATCATTTTTTCAGCTCGCAACCTCCCTGACCCAATGTATCACTGCTGTCCTTTATGTGATGCCTAAACAGCCAGGTGTTCTTTATATATTACGTTAATATAAAGCTGGGCACGTCTGCTCACCCTTTTTGTTCTGTATCGGCAACCATGTTGTAACTGTAGCTGACAATGTCTGATGTACTACCCTCTCCTTCAATGTGGTCTCTTATGCATGGATATACACCTACTTTACCGGCACTAACTTACATAATATATAAAAAAGGTCTTTATCTATTCATATTTTACAGTGTTGATTATCCTCTTGCTAATCCTCTTCCTCTCCTTTACAAAATCGGCCGTTCTGAGACCACCCTTCTGTGACACTCTGGGGCCACCGCATTATATCTCTGCACCAGCTTATCTACTGCCTTGGAACGCACTTCCACCTCTTTCTCCTTACAGTGGAACGCATTGTACACCGCCCCTTGCAGTCATGTGACACAAACGTCACCACACTCCACCCCTTCGCCGGCAACACAATGCGCACATCAGTCCTCTTCCCCACTATATAGGGAGGTTCATGGCGCTCCGTTCCCCAGCCTGCACTTGCGGTGGACACCGCGTGCTCCCTCCATTCACCAGGCTGGTAAGTTCCGGACACCACACACACGCTCTAAACATAGCCGTACTGGGTGGTATCCCTCATACTATTCATTTCTCCCATACAGATAGCGTGCACTTCCCCCTTAGGTAACGCCGCGTGGCTTCATACTCACTGGGCGGGTAAGTCCTGTTTACCATATACCGACCTTATACCAACTCTATCTATGTAGCCGACTAGCGCCATCTATCTCATGTTATATCTATCCCTCCTGCAGACAGTGTCACTGGTGACACACCACCTGGCATCTGCAGATTGCTCCTACAACCTGGGATATATATAGTTTCAGGCTTCTTCCTGGTATGTACTATACACCTATATCATTTAGTGGCTAACTGGCACAACTCATACCACTTCAATTTCCCCTACAGATAGCGCCACCTGGGACATACTCCCCTGCATCCATGGACTGCTTCCACAACCTCTATTCTATATAACATCAGGCTTTTTTTCTGGTATGTAACTACTTTACATGGCACCATAAGCCCCATAGTATTACGCATGGTCCACATAGGCACGTACAGAGTCATCTCAACATGCACTTTATTTAATTTTTTCCCTCCAGATGCATCTTAGTTCTAATTCTTTTGGGGCTCCCTCAACATACTAGTAGCCTAGGTAGGGTTACCCCCTCACCTTTACCTCACGGTTAAATGTGTCTCTTATCATCACCTTCTCATACCTCCATCCCCGAGGTCTTTCTTCTTTCATGGCGCGTCACTTTACCTTCATGTACACGTTCATTGATTCATTTTGTCCAGCATGAATTTCTTGGCAACCTTGTTTGATGGTCCCCCAATGGGGTTATTACTCATTTCTGTAATCGTGGCCAAAAGTATTGACACCCCTGCAATTCTGTCAGATAATATTCAGTTTCTTCCTGAAAATGAATGCAAACACAAATTCTTTGTTATTATCTTCATTTAATTTGTCTCATATGAAAAATTACAAAAGATAATTGTCCTAAAGCCAAATAGGATATAATTCCACACTAAACATAAAAAAGGGGGTGGACAAAAGTATTGGCACTGTTCGAAAAATCATGTGATGCTTCTCTAATTTGTGTAATTAACAGCACCTGTAACTTACCTGTGGCACCTAACAGGTGTTGGCAATAACTAAATCACACTTGCAGCCAGTTGACATTGATTAAAGTTGACTCAACCTCTGTCCTGTGTCCTTGTGTGTACCATATTGAGCATGGAGAAAAGAAAGAAGACCAAAGAACTGTCTGAGGACTTGAGAAACCAAATTGTGAGGAAGCATGAGCAATCTCAAGGCTACAAGTCCATCTCCAAAGACCTGAAAGTTCCTGTGTCTACCAAGCACAGTGTCATCAAGAAGTTTAAAGCCCATGGCACTGTGGCTAACCTCCCTAGATGTGGACGGAAAAGAAAAATTGACAAGAGATTTAAACACAAGATTGTGCGGATGTTGGATAAAGAACCTCGACTAACATCCAAACAAGTTCAAGCTGCCCTGCAGTTCGAGGGTACAACAGTGTCAACCCGTACTATCCGTCGGTGTCTGAATGAAAAGGGACTGTATGGTAGGAGACCCAGGAAGACCCCACTTCTTACCCCGAGATATAAAAAAGCCAGGCTGGAGTTTGCCAAAACTTACCTGAAAAAGCCTAAAACGTTTTGGAAGAATGTTCTCTGGTGAGATGAGACAAAAGTAGAGCTTTTTCGGCAAAGGCATCAACATAGAGTTTACAGGAGAAAAAAAGAGGCATTCAAAGAAAAGAACACAGTCCCTACAGTCAAACATGGCGGAGGTTCCCTGATGTTTTGGGGTTGCTTTGCTGCCTCTGGCACTGGACTGCTTGACCGTGTGCATGGCATTATGAAGTTTGCAGCATAATGTAGGGCCCAGTGTGAAAAAAGCTGGGTCTCCCTCAGAGGTCATGGGTCTTCCAGCAGGACAATGATCCAAAACACACTTCAAAAAGCTCTAGAAAATGGTTTGAGAGAAAGCACTGGAGACTTCTAAGGTGGCCAGCAATGAGTCCAGACCTGAATCCCATAACACCTGTGGAGAGATCTAAAAATGGCAGTTTGGAGAAGGCACCCTTCAAATATCAGGGACCTGGAGCAGTTTACCAAAGAAGAACGGTCTAAAATTCCAGCAGAGCATTGTAAGACACTCATTGATGATTACCGGAAGCGGTTATTTTAGCTAATGGTTGTGCAACCAATTATTAGGATGAGGGTGCCAATTCTTTTCTCTGGCCCATTTTTGGAGTTTTGTGTGAAATGATCAATGTTTTGCTTTTTGCTTCATTCTCTTTTGTTTTTTTATTTAAGACAAATTAAATGAAGATACTAATACCAAAGAATTTGTGATTGCAATCATTTTCAGGAAGAAACTGAGTATGATCTGACAGAATTGCAGGGGTGTCAATACTTTTGGCCACAACTGTATATAATAAATATCTAATCTAATAAATATATGCACTGCTCAAAAAAATAAAGGGAACACTAAAATCGCACATCCTAGATATCACTGAATGAAATATTCCAGTTGTAAATCTTTATTCATAATATAGTGGAATGCGTTGAGAACAGTAAAACCTAAAAATCATCAATATAGATCACAACTAATATCCCTTGGAGTTCTGGAGTTGGAATGATGCTCAAAATCAAAGTGCAAAATCAAATTGCAGGTTGATCCAACTTCAGTGGAAATGCCTCAAGACAAGGAAATGATGCTCAGTAGTGTGTGTGGCCTCCATGTGCCTGTAAGACCTCCTTAGAAATGCCTGGGCATGCTTCTGATGAGGCGGCAGATGGCCTCCTGAGGGATGTCCTCCCAGACCTGGACTAAATCATCTGCCAACTCCTGGACCGTCTGGTGCAATGTGACATTGGTGGATGGAGCAAGATATGATGTCCCAGATGTGTTCAATCGGATTCAGGTCTGGGAAATGGGTGGGCCAGTCCATAGCTTCAATGCCTTGATCTTGCAGGAACTGCTGACACACTCCAGCCACATGAGGTCTGGCATGGTCGTGCATTAGGCGGAACCAAGCGCCAGCTGCACCATCATATGGTCTCACAAGGGGTCTGAGAATCTCATCTCGGTACCTAATGCCAGTCAGGCTACCTCTGGTGAGCACATGGAGGGCTGTGCGGCCATCCCAAGAAATGCCACCCCACACCATTACTGACCCACTGCCAAAACGGTCACGCTGAAGGATATTGCAAGCAGCAGATCGCTCTCCATGGCGTCTCCAGACTCTTATATCTGTCACGTGCTCAGTGTGAACTAGCTTTTATCTGTAAAGAGCACAGGGCGTCAGTGGTGAATTTGTCTATCCTGGTGTTCTGTGGCAAATGCCATGTTTCCTACACAGTGTTGGGCTGTGAGCACAACCCCTATCTGTGGACGTCGGGCACTCAGACCATTCTCATGGAGTTTGTTTCTAACCGTTTGTGCAGACACATGCACATTTGTGGCCTGCTGGAGGTCATTTTGCAGGGATCTGGCAGTGCTCCTCCTGTTCCTCCTTGCTTAAAGGCTTCAGTAGCAGTCCTGCTGCTGGGTTGTTGCCCTCCTACGGCCCCCTCCACGTCTCCTGGTGTACTGGCCTGTCTCATGCTACGAGTGTGAAAGCACAAACAACATTGAAAAGTGACCAAAACATTAGCCAGAAAGCATTGGTACTGAGATGTGGTCTGTGGTCCGTGGTCCCCACCTGCAGAACCACTTCTTTATTGAGGATGTCTTGATAATTGCCAATAATTTCCATCTGTTGTCTATTCCATTTGCACAGCAGCATGTGAAATTGATTGTCAATCAGTGTTGCTTCCAAAGTGGACAGTTTGATTTGACAGACGTTTGATTTACTTGGAGTTAGATTCTATTATTTAAGTGTTCCCTTTATTTTTTTGAGCAGTGTATATATACATATATAGAATAAATATCTATTCTAATAAATATATCTAATATATCTATTTCATAGGTACATCTTCTTGACTACAACTGCTTACACTGCCTGTGTTGCCCATAGCAACCAATCACTAAGCATCTTTCATTTCACAAGAGCTGTTTAGAAGATGAAAGCTGAGCTGTGATTGGTTGCTGTGAGCAACAGTTTTCCTTTTAGACAGTTGTGGTAACTGAGGCCTATTATTCTTCTCATTTCTATGGTGTTATCGTCCTTCTGTAAAGCTGGAAATTACACAATTTATTACCGCGCTGACACAGACCGCTCTCTGCCACAGACTGCAGGGGGCCCAGAATCAGGAACTTCTCTTTGTCTGGGATGAAGCATCTCATTAACTTCAACCACAGATTAAAGAAAGAAACACAAGACGGATTTCTCCAACCCAGGAACCATTTTACTTGGTGTAACAGCTCCACCCTGACAATGCCGGGTTCACTTTATACCTATTTATACAGCTTCAATGAATGTCACTCTAAATCAGGAGAAAAATCTGTAACTGTGTAATCTGTAATTATGTAACGTTTCTGTCCAAAATTGGACCTTCTTCAGACTGGGATACATATAATTAAACAAAACAAAAAAGAATCTACAATCAGTTATAACATGTCACTGATATTTGGTAACAGTTAATACAGAAATAGAAAATCGTGGCTCAATATTATAATGAATGAAGGCATGATGACACTGGACAGCTCACAATGCTATACAATAACTAAATTACCAAAGTTGTACATTATTGCATTATTGGGACTGTCATATGTTAAATAAATATCTTTCATTTTGATGCATTAAGGAGTGCCAGATTTTTCTTCATATTTATTACTAGGATTGGTATCCTTTTTCTGTGCACCCAAATTTTAGAACGGAGTGACGTGTTTTGTGATTGAATATATTTTTACCATTTACACGAGCACCCGTTTTTTCACTGATTAATGTATCAAGAGATGTCTGCAATCAGCTTTTCTTATAATGAGACAGATGTGGCCAATATTGTCCCACAAGTTACCAAATTTAGCAAATTTTTACAAATTTCTGGCAGTGAATTTAAATCACGTGATCTGGAAAGAGAATCTCGTCATCTTATTAGCCTGGAGCTTCACAGGGCAACGATTGCTGAACATATTAGAACACAACGGATTCCAAGAGGCCTCCGAGTATCGCTACGTCCTACCTTGTTTCAGAATAACACTGATTCTTGTCAAAGATTTGAACAGGTGTTAAATGTTCACTAGACATAATGACATTAACTCTGGAATATCTCAATAAGGAAATCAAAAATGGTCAAGAAAAGATCTCCAATATTGAAGCACAATTGAACGACATTTTAACTAAGGACGAATTTGACTCCATGAAATCCCACACTAAAGAGAATTTGGACATTTTTAAACAAGAAACTAAAAAACGTAAACATCAAAATTAAATTCGTGACACACAAGACTATTTGCAAAAAAGAGATTACAGATGGCATAACCCCACTTTCTCATCTTACTCCAGTTATCGAAATTCTAGGTTCACTGATAGCTCATCAGCTTCTAGTTCAGACAATGAACGTGCTGGTCCTGGAAGATCTTCTTTTTAGGCTCCAGAAGGAGGTACAACCAAAGAAAAGGTCGAGGAGCGGGATCAATGCTTTAGACACCAATCGACATACAATGAACACCAGGTCACAGGTAATAACTCAAATTTGGTAATGAATATCTCATCAAAATCACTAGGTACTTCGCAGTTATGTCTATTACAAAAGGGATTATCTTTTAGTCTGACATATAAGTTTAATATGTTCCAACTAGACATACAGAGATTTTACAAGAATTTAAGGCTTAAAGCTTATTTTAATAGTCAGACACCGATACATCAATTGATTGATTTAATTAAAACAGATACTATTATTCCTGTTTTTTACATGCTACCAAAGATACATAAAAGATTTGATAAACCGCCATTTGTTGCTTCGACCGATTCTATCTTATCCTCACCAGCATAACTATTGGAAAAGGTCCTAACACCCCTCTTCAAAACTACACCAGCTTTCCTTTTGGATACAGGGGATCTTTTACAAACCATTAAGAATCAGGGACAATTACCTGAGGGAACTCTACTTGCCTCTTTTGATGTAAATAATTTGTATACTTCTATACAGCATGAGAATGGTATCAGAGAAACTAAACAGTTATTGGAACAATCCTCAATTGATACTGAAGTAATTACCTTCTTAATTGACGTACTTAAATTGGTTTTAACAGAATTTTTTTTTCTTTTAGATGACACATTTAATCTTCAAATTCAAGGCACAGCTATGGGGTCCAATGTGGCCCCACAATACGCAAACTGCTTTATGGCTTTTTTTGAATCATAATTTGTATATCCAAACACATTATTTCAATGACATTGCTTGTTATGGTGAAGATATATAGATGATTTTTTTGCTTATGGAGAGGGACCCCTGAGACATTAAATCAAGTTTTAGATCAGTTAAACATATGGCCCGAACTTACTTTCACCTTGAATAGCTATCAAACAAATTAATTTTCTTGATACTAAGATCATACAAGATACTCAAGGTAATGTAACAGCTGACATTTACATTAAAGACTAAGATTGGAATAATTTGTTATTATTAGTGATGAGCAAACGTGCTCGCCAATGCTTGTTACTCACCCGAGAATCACTATGCTCGATGTACTCACCGAGCATTTCCGGGATTATTCAGCGGTAACTGGTGTCTCCACCCAGCATTTTTGGCAGACTTTAGAGACCCAATCACGATGCAGGGATTGTCTGCCAGGCCATGGAATGCCGCAGCTATCTTTGTTGTGGTCGTGCAGTGATTGGCTTGGCCGCACAGCATCATCCCGAGTAGAAGAGACCTGGCGCCGCCCTGCTCGCCGCATTCTGCTCCGGATTCAGCGAGAGTAGGGAGAGCTGCTGCCGAGATGGGGTCAGAATCGTGGTTTTTATAGTTAGTGTAGGTCTGCAACTCTTAAATCCACAACTCCTGAGAAACCAACAGTCCTTTTTAGGAATTGCACTTTTTTTGCAATTTCACCGCAGTTGGATTTTTTCCCCATTTTCTAATACACAACTTGCTAAAACCAATGATGTCGTTCAAAAGTACACCTCATACCGCAAGAAATAAGCCCTTACATGGCCATATTGATGGAAAATTAATAAAGTTATGGCTCTGGGAAAGAGGGGAGCGAAAAACGAACACGGAAAAATGGAAAATCCCAAGGTCATGAAGGGGTTAAAAAACCAGGCCACATATTTGTCAATGTGGTATTGCCATGAGAGTCCTCATATATCTGCGTGCTCCAAGTTTGGTCATTGTAGGCCGGAGGACCACTTTTTTGCTGTCTGTTACTGAAATTATATACAGCACCATTTAGCATAAAAAAATATTAAAAGGCAAGAGATTTGCTAGTGTGGTATTTCTGTGACAGCCCTCATATATCTGCGCACTCCAAGCTTGGTCATTGTATGCCGGTGTACTCCTTTTTTTGCTGTCTGTTACTCTACTTATATACAGTACTATTTTGCATAAGTTAAATTCACAAAAAAGCACCCAAAAATTGAATACAGTCTGTTATGTCAGGCTGAGGCCTGCCTGGTGTTTGGGTTTGAAAAATCATAGATTTGCAGGCATACTGATCAGATATTATTTCGCTACTAATAAATATATTTGTGTTGAGCATTTGAAATACTGCAGTAGTCCATATAAAATGGGCAAGGCAAGGGACGGGGAAGTGGACATGATGATGATGGCGGATCCAGAGGACGAGGCCGTGGCCAAGGTGAAAGTGGCCCACAACAAAGACCCACATCTTCTCGCTCGACCTTCCTGTCCCAGTTTCTAGGGGGCCGCAGCACACCACTAGTAAAGCCAGAGAAGTGGGAAATGGTTGTTGGTTGGATAGCGGATAATGCTTCCAGTCACTTAGCCACCACCACCATGTCTTCTACATGGTCAAGTCTGAGTAGCCGTGAGTGTGGTCCAGATATTCCTCACACTGATCCTTCTTCCTCCCACCATGCCCATTGCCCTGAGACAACTGATCCCACACTTGTACACTCTGAAGAGCTGTTCAGTTTTCCATTTCAAGATTCAGAACTCTTGGCAGGTCAACTTGAAGTGGTGACAGCTGAGATCGCATGTAGAGATGCCCAAAGCTTTAACCAGCCCCGATCACATGAAGGCAATGGTGGGAAAGTGTCAGAAGAGGTGGACGATGATGAGACACAATTGCCAGAAAGTCAGGAGGAGGAGCAGGGTGCGGATGTGGAAGACGAGGTGGTGGATGACTTTGTGACTGACCCAACCTGGCAGGAGTACATGCAAAGCAAAGGAAGCAGCACACATGGGGAAGGAAGCATATTACCCCAACAGGCAGGAAGAAGCAGTGTGGTGGTCTCAGACAGAAGGCGTGCATCCATTCCCCCTAACACCAACATGAGGGAAGTTGCCATTCCAACTGTTAGATCTTCCCGAGTCTGGTTATTTTTTAAAGACTCTGTTGATAACTCTAAACAGGCCATTTGCAGCAGTAGTATAGAGTAGGGATGTCTCGTCAAACTTAATTTGACAGGTGGGCGCGCCCCATTAAAGTGTATCAAAAGTGTGTAACCCCTCCCCTCCCTGTCTGGCTGCTTTCCCCTTTTGATAGTGTTTGATATTGTTATCACAGTATTTGATACATCGTTTTTATATCGTATTAGATTTTCATTTTATATGAAGTTGATATGAGATTGCTACTGTAATCAGAGCAATGTATTTTATTCCCAATGATCACATAGTGTAAAATGATCATGTTTCTGCAGCATTATTTGATACTGGTATTCTCATTTTATATTTTATAACACACCAGGCTCAGTGCATGGTGCTAGATGTATTATCAAAACATTTGATTTTGATTTTGATAATTTTGCTATCGGTTAAATTACAATTTTGTGGCTGTACAGAGCAATAATTTCGATTGTCACTTTTAAGATAGTTTTACCGTTGTTGAGTTTGTATCCGTAAGTTTTGGGGCCCGCGGATACAAATTCTGTGATGTGTGTACCATCGGGTATATCACTGGTCAGCTCCCCCAGGTAATCGCCTAAAGCCGGCTGCCACTCACTATCTCTCTGTACAAAAATAACAGAATCTGTGTCGTGATAAAGGCACCTCTCCTGCAGCCGGTCCAGCAGCGAATAGAGCTCTAGCCGGGCATACGCTGTTGTAAAAGACGCTATAAAAATGTTTGTGTTTTTGTTGAGTGTGTGGTGGCCTTTTGCATATTTCCAGTTAATGGTTGTGGTGTCATCATCAAGGAAATGTAACATCGAAATGTCGTAGTAAGGCAGGAACAAATACTTAAAAAGCTCATCTGGATCCCTAACAATACTGGTACATGATAGATTAGATCTCTGAGCAAACTTTCCCCATAAAGAATTTAAGAAAAGCTTGGAGATCTGTCTCTTAGCAGGATTGACAGCTATATTTTCAGGCCGTAATTGGACACCTTCTTTTTCAAGAAAGGAGTCAATGTACTGCCTTTTCTTGTCATCATCAGTGCACCAGCTAGGATAACCAGAGGCTTCCTGCTTATCCCTAAGATGTAATTTAATGTAGGGAGCAAACAGATCAGTGTTTTTAGGAAAATGCCATATTTCATAGATGTGTCCGATCCGATACCCTTTTTCTATCGCCATCTCGAGCTCTATAGTGCACCAGGTGCCTGTCAAGGCACGTTCTTCATCACTATGGGCACAAATATCTGTCTCTGAATTTACAGCGCATGTGTAGCAAAGGGGATACATTAATTTTTTGTGGAGTTTTACCGGTAGAAAGGGATAAAATAAATCTCTCGGCGGGTAGACCTTGACTTTAGCAATGCCAAAGTATTTTATAATGAACCCAAAATTGTCATAGATGATGTCTGGATGGCCTTCAGGGTATGTTTTAGTTTTGTTTACAAAGGGATACAGATTGGTGAAATCATACTAATGTAAAGTGTCCCCTTCTTCCAGATGATGATAGAGCTTAATGGCTTTAGTTCGGCTGCCATGAAGTGCATCACGGGGGTCTAAAGGAACAGGAAATTCCATCTGGTGGAGAAATGTTTTAAGGTTAGAATCATTTTCAACCATTCCTCTCATGCTCCCACATCACTCTTATTGTGTACCCGCAGCCCTGTAAGTAACGCTTTTTAGCTAAAAAGGCATAATATAACTGGCCGTAGGACGTGTTTGTGACCTTATTCGTGTCATTTTCATTATTGCACACGGGACACCTGTGTTAAAAACACCCCTGAAATTCAAAGACTATGTGTTGGCCGCTAACATAGGCATAACCATCTAGAAAATATTTCCCGACTTGTTTTTCACCACCTCTCAAAGCGTGTTGGATGTCAATGTTCTCGGAGTGCGCTACATGCATGAGCCATTGTATAGCTGGTGACGAATAGCGCTTTTTTACCTTGTGATAATTATCACCAGTAGAGTTGAGCGACTTTTACTTTTTTAGGATTGAGTCGGGTTTCGCGAAAACCGACTTTGTCAAAAGTTGGGTCGGGTGAAATCGGCCGATTATTGCGAAAAGTTGGGGATCGAACGAAACACGAAACCCAATGCAAGTCAATGGGGAATCAAAGTTGGCAGTGAGTGGAGGACAGGAAAACACCTAGAGTGCCCATTTTTATGCCCAAAACATAAATTCTTATTTCTTAAGCTTGCCAATCTTAATTTACTTTATAATAATAGTTAGGCATTGAAAACAGGGGGTCATCTGGCTAAAGTTGTGGGGGGTAGGGCTGGCTCAAGATTTTAGTGTGCCCAGGAAACGCGGACTACGTCACGGCGGTGGAGCAGGGAGAGGTAAGTATTGAAACTTTGCTAGTGCTGTGATCCCGAGCAAGCAAGGGGGCCCACTCATTCGCATTAGCACTGGCACAGGGCCCCTCAAAGTACGGCGGTGTGTTTGACGGCGGGGGAGCCTCCCACCGGCAGACACATTTGCGTACTATGAGGGGCCCTGTGCCAGTGACGTTGCCAATGAGTATGCCCCCCAACTGATGAAGGAACCTGCACTTTCATCTGCACCTTCCTCTTTGTCCCCGTGTAAGGTGGTATAGTATGCGGGAAGGAGAACCTAACTTTCAGCAGGGTCAGATTTTGGCTGTGTAGAGTGCAAGGGGAATGTAGTGGTCTGGGTCAATGTACCAGCAGACTCATGTAGCTGTGGCTGGCCAATGGACAGGATGAGGAGGAAACACAGATATAGCCCCAAAGAATAAAGTAGGCTAAATGCAGTTAAAAATTGGTAACAGGACTAAACAGGCGGCATAGCTTTGTTCAGTGGTGAAAAACTGTAATGAGTGGCAGACACAGTTAGTAGGCCCAAGTAATAAAGTGGGCCAAATAAAGTTCAAAATTGGTAACAGGAGTAAACAGGCGGCACAGCTTTGTTCAGTGGAGGAGAACAACAAGCAGCAGCAGACACCGTTAGTATGCCCAACCAAACCAGTAGCCCAAATGCAGTGTAATATCTGATATAGCCCAAAAGCCAGAAGATTGAAGCTCAGTTTTGTAAAGTGGAGGAGAACACCAAGCAGCCGCAGACACCGCTAGTAGGCCCAACCAAACAAGTAGGCCAAATGCAGTTTAATATTTGATATAGGCTAAAAGCCTGTAAATTTAAGATCACCTTTATTCTGTGGAGAACACCAAGCTGCAGCTCACACCATTTGTAGGCCCAACCAAAGAAGTAGGCCAAATGCAGTTAAATATCTGACACCGGATGAAAATTGAGGCTCAGCTTTGTTCAGTGGAGGACAACAGTAATGGGAGGCAGACACAGTTAGTAGGCCTTAATAAGTAAGTAGGCAAAATGCAGTTCAAAATAGGTAAGTGGAGTACACAGGCGGTATAGCTTTGTAAAGCGGAGGACAGTTGCAATGTGTGGCATGGACAGACAGGCAGACAGAGGCCTAAAATAAAAAAAGTAGGCTAATGTCAGTTCAAAATTAGGACTAACCAGGCGGCCTAGCTTGTTTCAGGGGGGGGGAGAGTTGTAATGTGTGTGCGCAGACAGACAGACAGACAGACATAGGCCTAAAATAAAAAAAGGTGGCAAAATGCGGTTGAAAACTGCTACCAGGACTAACTCGGCGGCCTAGCTTGTTTCTGGGGGGAGAGTGGTAATGTGTGGCGCAGACAGACAGACAGACAGACAGAGGCCTAAAATAAAAAAGGTGGCTAAATGCAGTTCACAATTGGTAACAGGATTACTCAGGTGGCATAGCTTTGTTCAACGGAGTACAACTGTTATAAGTGGCTGACAGTTAGTAGGCCTAAATACTATAGTTGGCTAAATGTTAGCCAATGAGTTGGTCATAATAAATAAACTGGTGGCATTGCGAGGTACAGGGGTGGGCTCCTATGCAGAGTTGCAGACAGTGGTAGTTGGTGCAAAGCATTAAGGGGTCTAAATGGAGGGCAGGGCCCCAGTATAATTTAACTATCATATATCATTGCAACAAACTTGTAATGGCAGTGCCATTTAACAGCACAGACTACACAGTGGTGGGGCAGGTAAGTTTTGCAAGTGGTAGAGCACAGTTTGAGCTGGGGGGAACACTCTCTCGTGGGCGGTGGTACTGGCACAGGGCCCTCATATTACGACGGTGTGTCTGACGTTGGTTGTGCACCACCACCGTCAGAGACACTTCATTGTACTATGTGGGACCCTGTGCCAGGGCACACACACCTGTCCAGGCAAACGGCACTCGCACGGGTGCTTGCGCCAAGTTGTGACCACGGACCTGTGGGGGGAGTCAGCCCATTTAGGGAAGTATAAAAAGGGCCTATGGTGGACATTCGGCACCTGTGTTGTGAATTCTGTGGCAGAGCTCCCTCCTGTGGTCACAAGTGGTACTTCGGCTGATTCTCTCTATGAGCTTCCATTGGTGGAGGAAAGTGGTACTGCGGCTTCTGAGTTTCCTTCCTCAGGTGATGTGGTGAAGTCGTTAGGTGCTGCTCTATTTAACTCCACCTAGTGCTTTGATCCTGGCCTCCAGTCAATGTTCTAGTATTGGACTTGCTTCCTCCTGGATCGTTCCTGTGGCCTGCTGCTCTGCATAGCTAAGTTGCTCTTGTGTTATTTTTGTTTGCTGTTTTTTCTGTCCAGCTTGATTATTTGGTTTTTCTTGCTTGCTGGAAGCTCTGGGACGCAGAGGGTGTACCTCCGTGCCGTTAGTCGGTACGGAGGGTCTTTTTGCCCCCTTTGCGTGGTTGTTTGTAGGGTTTTGTGTTGACCGCAAAGTTACCTTTCCTATCCTCGCTCTGTTCAGAAAGTCGGGCCTCACTTTGCTAAATCTATTTCAACTCTACGTTTGTCTTTTCATCTTAACTCACAGTCATTATATGTGGGGGGCTGCCTTTTCCTTTGGGGTATTTCTCTGAGGCAAGGTAGGCTTATTTTCTATCTTCAGGCTATCTAGTTTCTCAGGCTGTGCCGAGTTGCATAGGGAGCGTTAGGCGCAATCCACGGCTGCCTCTAGTGTGGTTGGAGAGGATTAGGGATTGCGGTCAGCAGAGTTCCCACGTCTCAGAGCTCGTTCTATGTTTTTGGGTTATTGTCAGGTCACTGTATGTGCTCTGACTTCTATGTCCATTGTGGTACTGAATTACCTAATCATAACACACCTGCAAATGGCGGAATTGGAGCAGTCGGTAAGAGGAGGCCAAATACAAGCAATTTTTCAGGCAAGCTACGTGTCTGCAGGTGAACGTGGAGCAAAATAATTCAAAATCCATGATTGGTTCATTTTAACCCCTTTACCCCCAAGGGTGGTTTGCACGTTATGGACCGGGCCAATTTTTACAATTCTGACCACTGTCCCTTTATGAGGTTATAACTCTGGAACGCTTCAACGGATCCCGGTGATTCTGACATTGTTTTCTCGTGACATATTGTACTTCATGATAGTAGTAAAATTTATTTGATATTACCTGCGTTTATTTGTGAAAAAAACGGAAATATGGTGAAAATTTTGAAAATTTCGCAATTTTCCAACTTTGAATTTTTATGCAATTAAATCACAGAGATATGTCACACAAAATACTTAATAAATAACATTTCCCACATGTCTACTTTACATCAGCACAATTTTGGAACCAAAATTTTTTTTTGTTAGGGAGTTATAAGGGTTAAAAGTTGACCAGCAATTTCTCATTTTTACAACACCATTTTATTTTAGGGACCACATCTCATTTGAAGTCATTTTGAGGGGTCTATATGATAGAAAATAACCAAGTGTGACACCATTCTAAAAACTGCACCCCTCAAGGTTCTCAAAACCACATTCAAGAAGTTTATTAACCCTTCAGGTGTTTCACAGGAATTTTTGGAATGTTTAAATAAAAATTAACATTTAACTTTTTTTCACAAAAAATTTACTTCAGCTCTAATTTGTTTTATTTTACCAAGGGTTATAGGAGAAAATGGACCCCAAACCTTGTTGTACAATTTGTCCTGAGTACACCGATATCCCATAAGTGGAGGTAAACTACTGTTTGGGCGCATGACAGAGCTTGGAAGCGAAGGAGCGCCATTTGACTTTTTAATGCAAAATTGACTGGAATTGAGATGGGACGCCATGTTGCGTTTGGAGAGCCACTGATGTGACCAAACATTGAAACCCCCCACAAGTAACACCATTTTGGAAAGTAGACCCCCTAAGGAACTTATCTGGAGGTGTGGTGAGCACTTTGACCCACCAAGTGCTTCACAGAAGTTTATAATGCAGAACCGTAAAAATAAAAAATCATTTTTTTTTTCACAAAAATTATCTTTTTGCCCCCAATTTTTTATTTTCCCAATGGTAAGAGAAGAAATTGGAACCAAAAAGTTGTTTCACAATTTGGCTTGAGGACTCTGATACCCCATATGTGGGGGTAAACCACTGTTTGGGCGCATGGGAGAGCTCGGAAGGGAAGGAGCGCCGTTTGACCTTTCAATGCAAAATTGACAGGAATTGAGATGGGACGCCATGTTGCGTTTGAAGAGCCACTGATGTGCCTAAACATTGAAATCCCCCACAAGTGACACCATTTTGGAAAGTATACCCCCTAAGTAACTTATCTAGATGTGTGGTGAGCACTTTGACCCACCAAGAGCTTCACAGAAGTTTATAATGCTGAGCCGTAAAAATAAAGCAAACATTTTTTCCCACAAAAATTATTTTTTAGTCCCCAGTTTTGTATTTTCCCGAGGGTAACAGGAGAAATTGGACCCCAAAAGTTGTTGTGCAATTTGTCCTGAGTGCGCTGATACCCCATTTGTGGGGGGGAACCACCGTTTGGGCGCATGGGAGGGCTCAGAAGGGAAGGAGCGCCATTTGGAATACAGACTTAGATGGAATGGTCTGCAGGCGTCACGTTGCATTTGCAGAGCCCCTAATGTACCTAAACAGTAGAAACCCCCCACAAGTGACCCCATATTGGAAACTAGAACCCCACAAGGAACTTATCTAGATGTGTTGTGAGAACTTTGAGCCCCCAATTGTTTCACTACAGTTTCTAACGCAGAGCCGTGAAAATAAAAATAAAAAATTCCCCCCAAAATTATTTTTTAGCCCCCAGTTTTGTATTTTCTCGAGAGTAACAGGAGAAATTGGACCCCAAAAGTTGTTGTCCAATTTGTCCTGAGTGCGTTGATGCCCCATATGTGGGGGGGAACCACCGTTTGGGCGCATGGGAGGGCTCAGAAGGGAAGGAGCGCCATTTGGAATGCAGACTTAGATGGAATGGTCTGCAGGCGTCACATTGCGTTTGCAGAGCCCCTAATGTACCTAAACAGTAGAAACCCCCCACAAGTGACCCCATATTGGAAACTAGACCCCCCCACGAACTTATCTGGATGTGTTGTGAGAACTTTGAGCCCCCAAGTGTTTCACTACAGTTTATAACGCAGAGCCGTGAAATAAAAAAAACTTTTTTTTCCCACAAAAATTATTTTTTAGCCCCCAGTTTTGTATTTTCCCAAGGGTAACAGGAGAAATTGGACCCCAACAGTTGTTGTCCAATTTGTCCTGAGTACGCTGATACCCCATATGTTGGAGTAAACCCCTGTTTGGGCGCACAGGAGAGCTCGGAAGGGAAGGAGCACTGTTTTACTTTTTCAACGCAGAATTGGCTGGAATTGAGATCGGACGCAATGTCGCGTTTGTAGAGCCCCTGATGTGTCTAAACAGTGGGAACCCCCCAATTATAACTGAAACCCTAATCCAAACACACCCCTAACCCTAATTCCAACGGTAACCTTAACCACACCTCTAACCCAGACACACCCCTAACCCTAATCCCAACCCTATTCCCAACCGCAAATGTAATCCAAACCCTAACCCTAACTTTAGCCCCAACCCTAACTGTAGCCTTAACCCTAACTGTAGCCTTAACCCTAGCCCTAACCCTAACCCTAGCCCTAACCCTAGCCCTAACCCTAACCCTAGCCCTAACCCTAGCCCTAACCCTAACCCTAGCCCTAACCCTAACCCTAGCCCTAACCCTAGCCCTAGCCCTAACCCTAACCCTAGCCCTAACCCTAATGGGAAAATAGAAATAAATACATTTTTTAAATTTTTTTATTTTTCCCTAACTAAGGGGGTGATGATGGGGGGTTTGATTTACTTTTATAGTGGGTTTTTTAGCGGATTTTTATGATTGGCAGCCATCACACACTGAAAGACGCTTTTTATTGCAAAAAATATTTTTTGCGTTACCACATTTTGAGAGCTATAATTTTTCCATATTTGAGTCCACAGAGTCATGTGAGGTCTTGTTTTTTGCGGGACGAGTTGACGTTTTTATTGGTAACATTTTCGGGCACTTGACATTTTTTGATCGCTTTTTATTCCAATTTTTGTGAGGCAGAATTACCAAAAACCAGCTATTCATGAATTTCTTTTGGGGGAGGCGTTTATACCGTTCGGCGTTTGGTAAAATTGATAAAGCAGTTTTATTCTTCGGGTCAGTATGATTACAGCGATATCTCATTTATATCATTTTTTTATGTTTTGGCGCTTTTATACGATAAAAACTATTTTATAGAAAAAATAATTATTTTTGCATCGCTTTATTCTGAGGACTATAACTTTTTTATTTTTTTGCTGATGTTCCTGTATGGTGGCACGTTTTTTGCGGGACAAGATGACGCTTTCAGCGGTACCATGGTTATTTATATTCGTCTTTTTGATCATGTGTTATTCCACTTTTTGTTCGGCGGTATGATAATAAAGCGTTTTTTGTCTCGTTTTTTTTTCTTACGGTGTTTACTGAAGGGGTTAACTAGTGGGACAGTTTTATAGTTCGGGTCGTTACGGACGCGGCGATACTAAATATGTGTACTTTTATTGTTTTTTTTATTATTTAGATAAAGAAATGTATTTATGGGAATAATATTTTTTTTTTCATTATTTAGGATTTTTTTTTTTTTTTTTTTACACACACTTGTACATTTTTTTTTAAACTTTTTTACTTTGTCCCAGGGGAGGACAATACAGATCGGTGATCTGCCAGTTTGCACAGCACTCTGACAGATCACCGATCTGTCTCAGAGCGCTGCAGCGTTACCAAGTGCCTGCTCTGAGCAGGCACTTGGTAAGGCACCTCCCTCCCTGCAGGACCCGGATCCGCGGCCATCTTGGATCCGGGACTTGCTGCAGGGAGGAAGGTAGGAGACCCCCTCCCTGCGCGATGCTTCCCTGCACCGCTGGCACATCGCGATCATGTTTGATCGCGGTGTGCCGGGAGTTAATGTGCCGGGGGTGGTCCGTGACCACTCCTGGCACATAGTGCCGGATGTCAGCTGCGATAAGCAGCTGACACCCGGCCGCGATCGGCCGCGCTCCCCCCGTGAGCGCGGCTGATCGCCTATGACGTACTATTCTGTCCTTGGGAAGTAGGGCCCACCCCACATGGACGGAATAGTACGTCTAATGGCAGAAAGGGGTTAATGAAGGATTAGCTCATCATTTTGGGGAGCCAGACGTGTCCTTTTTTCGGTCAGTATCGAACCAGCAGCACTGAAGACTCTTTCAGAGAGCACACTAGCAGCTGGGCAAGCGAGCTCCTGTAATGCATATTCTGCCAATTCGGGCCAGGTGTCTAGTTTAGATGCCCAGTAATCAAAGGGGAATGACCTGTGAGGGAGAACATCGATAATGGCGGAAAAATAGTTGGTAACCATACTGGACAAATGCTGTCTCCTGTCACTTTGCATCGATGCAGCAGTACCTGTTGTGTCTGCAGTCATTGCGAAATCACTCCACAACCTGGTCATAAATCCCTTCTGTCCAACGCCACTTCAGCTTTGTGCACCTCTAACACCTTTGCCATGTTGCCCCCTACAGCTCGTGTGAGAACCATCAGCGCCGCTTGGTGCTGGGAATGCCAGAACCAAACGGTCTACAAGAGTTGCTTGTTTGGTAGCCAATATTTTCTCAAGGTTCTCATGTGGCATGATACTTTGGAATTTGCCTTTGTATCGTGGATCCAGGAGGCATGCTAACCAGTAATTGTCATCGGTCATCATTTTGATAATGCGGGGGTCCCGTTTTAGGATACGCAAGGCATACTCTGCCATGTGGGCCAAAGTTCCAGGTGTCAATTCACTGCTTGTGCTGGGCTGAGGAGCACTTTCTTGAAAATCTACATCACTTGTGGCCTGCAAAAACCCTGTACCTGACCTTGCAATGCCACCAGTTTCTATTGCCCCCTGTGAAGCATCCTTCTCCCATAAATATTCAGCCCCATAATCCTCTTCCTCCTCTTCGTCCGCCACCTCGTCCAGGAAAGTTTCCTGAGCAGACAATGGCTGACTGTCATCAAGGCTTCCCTCCTCGGCCGCAGAGGCCTGCTCCTTGATGTGCGTCAAACTTTGCATCAGCAGACGCATTAGTGGGATGCTCATGCTTATGATGGCGTCGTCCGCACTGACCAGCCGTGTGCATTCCTCAAAACACTGAAGGACTTGACAGAGGTCTTGGAGCTTCGACCACTGCACACCAGACAACTCCATGTCTGCCATCCAACTTCCTGCCTGTGTATGCGTATCCTCCCACAAATACATGACAACACGCCTCTGTTCCCACAGCCTCTGAAGCATGTGCAGTGTGGAGTTCCACCTTGTTGTCACGTCGATTATTAGGCGGTGCTGGGGAAGATTCAGCGATCGCTGCTGGTTAAGCATACGGCTGGAGTGTATGGGCGACCGGCGGATGTGGGAGCAAAGTCTGCGCACCTTCAGGAGCAGGGCTAGCAAATCTGGGTAATTCTTGAGGAAGTACTGCACCACCAGGTTCAATGTGTGAGCCAGGCTCGGTATGTGTTTCAGTTCTGAAAGGGCTATGGCAGCCATAAAATTCCTTCCGTTATCACTGACTACCTTGCCTGCCTCAAGATGTACACTGCCCAGCCATGACTGAGTTTCTTGCTGCAAGTACTCGGCCAGTACTTCCGCGGTGTGTCTGTTGTCGCCCAAACACTTCATTTGCAGCACAGCCTGTTGACGCTTCCCACTAGCTGTTCCATAATGGGACACCACGGGTGCAGCACTGACAGCTGCGGATGGAGTGGTCGTGCGACTGCGCTCTGTAGACGAGCTTTCGCTTCTGGAGGAGGAGGAGGAGGAGCAAACGCCTACAGCAAACTGTTTCCTAGATTGAGGGCTAGGCAGAACTGTGCCAGTGTTGTTGTCCCCTGTGGACCCTGCATCCACCACATTAACCCAGTGTGCGGTACTGGACACGTAACGTCCCTGGCCATGCCTACTGGTCCATGCATCAGTTGTGAGGTGCGCCTTTCTGCTGACCGATTGCCTGAGTGCATGGACAATGCGTTCTTTCACATGTTGGTGGAGTGCTGGGATGGCTTTTCTCACAAAGAAGTGTCGACTGGGTAGGTCATAGCGTGGTACTGCGTAGGCCATCAGGGCTTTGAAAGCTTCGCTTTCAACCAAACGGTAGGGCATCATCTCTAACGAGATTAGTCGAGCAATGTAGCCGTTCAAACCCTTTATACGCGGATGAGAGGAAGAGTACTTTCTTTTCCTATGGAGAGTCTCTTTTAGGCTGAGCTGGACTGGAGAGCTGCATATGGTGGAACAAGCGGGGGTGGTTGTGGACATGGCAGATTGAGAGAGGATTGGCGATGGTATTCTTAATGTGGGCCTACCTACAGTGTTTCCAACCAAGAACCTTGAGATTCCCTGACTGCTTTGGCCTTGCGACAATACCTCCACATTTGCTACTGGTGGTGTCATAACCGGTGGGCTTCCAGTTAGGGAAGCAATGTTGCATTGCTGACTAGCTTCAATATGAGCAGGTGCACCAACGGTACAGGACGTTTGGTAGTTAGTCCATGCCTCCAAGTGCCTGCTGGTTAGATGTCTACGCATGGACGTTGTATTTAAATTTAGAACATTCTTCCCTCTGCTAAAGGTCTTGGAGCATTTCTTACATATAACTTTGGACTGATCATTCGGATCTTGGTTAAAAAATTGTCACACTGCACTCGTCCTACTATGGAATACCTTTTCAGGCTTTGCACGCCGTGCTACTGCCACCGGATTGCAACGCTGTCCTACACCTGTTGTGGTTTTTGACACACGTTTTGGGCCTGATGCGGGCCTGCCAGATGACAGCTTTTGCGATGCAGATGGCTGCTGCAGATCATCCTCCTCCGCTTCTGAGCTACAGGCTGCAGCACCCTCTTCCCCCAATGGTGGCCAATCAGGGTCAACAACTGGGTCATCTATCACCTCCTCTTCAATGTCATGTGCACCGTCCTCTGTGTCACCGTGTAAGGTGCTATAGCGTTCGGGACTGGGCACCATAGTCTCATCAGGGTCAAATTCAGGCTCAGTACACTGCGAGGGCAAAGTTGTGATCTGAGTCAATGGAACAGCATAATATTCAAGCTGTGGCTGTGCATCTGTGCACTCCATGTCCAATTCTTCCTGTAATGGGCTTTTTACAATTTCCCTCTCAAAACCCAGGCACGGTATGTGTAAAGAGCTCCATGGAGTAAAGTGTAGTGTTGCCTGCCGCATCCTTCACTTTTGTTTTGGGTGAAGGACACAAGGAAGCAACTTTTTCTGGACATGGAGCATCCACTGACGACTCGCTGGTTTTAGATTTTGAAGCTTCTGAAGAGGAGGTGAAAGAGCTGGAGGCTGAGTCAGCAAGGAAAGCCAAAACTTGTTCCTGCTGCTCCTGCTTTAAAAGCTGTTTTCCTACTCCCAGATAAGGGAGCCTTCGAGGCCTTGTGTAGCCAGACGATGACGCTGCCTCTACACCTCGAGCCCTTGGTGCTATCTTGCTTTTCCCAGTACCACCAGATGCTCCACAACCACCCCCACCATCATTACCAGTTGGCAACGACCGCCCACGGCCTCTTCCAAAAGACTTCCTCATTTTTGCTGAAATGTTACCAAAATAACAACTGTTATATGCTACTGTTAAACAAGGTAGAAGGTGTATATTAACTATTGGAGAATTTATATCTCCCTTTTTTTGGCGGGAAGACAGAAGGAAAAAACAGGCCCTGTGTATTACACCACACAATGGACAAGGCAGAACATGGCTGGCAGATATACGCCAAACAGAACTCACGTTAATCCACTTAGTGGCAATTTAAAGCAGCCTTTTTTTTGTTTTTGTGGGAGACTGCAGGTAACAACAGGCCCTGTGTGTTAAACTACACACACTGTACAAAGCAGAACGTGTGTGGCAGATATACGCCAAACAGAACTCACGTTAATCCACTTAGTGGCAATTTAATGCAGCCTTTTTTTTGTTTTTGTGGGAGACTGCAGGTAACAACAGGCCCTGTGTGTTAAACTACACACACTGTACAAAGCAGAACGTGTGTGGCAGATATACGCCAAACAGAACTCACGTTAATCCACTTAGTGGCAATTTAAAGCAGCCTTTTTTTGTTTTTTGTGGGAGACTGCAGGAAAAAACAGGCCCAGTGTATGACAACACACAATGTACAAGGCAGAACGTGGCTGCTAGATAAATAAAAAAATACAAGTGCTGTAGTAGAATTTCAATCTCCCTACAATGATCAAAGGACAAGTATGGCAGCATTAAAAAGGACTGCTGCACACAAGAGTGTGGACAAAGAAACAAGAGAACTGTGCAGAAAGAAGCAACAGGATTTTTGCTTTGAAAAAAGCAGTTGGTTTGCACAGCGGCGTACACACAGCAATGCAGCCATCAGGGAGCCTTATAAGGCAGCCTAATAAGCTACAGAGCTGATGCACCCAAAAAAAACTCCACTGGAAATCGCTACAGCACAAGCGGTTTGGGGGTTAATATTCCCTGCCTAAGTATATCCCTGCTTCTAACGAAGCTGCAGCAACCTCTCCCTATGCTCAGATCGGCATAAGTAAGATGGCGGTCGGCGTGCACGCCCCTTTATAGCCCCTGTGACGCCGCAGACAGCAAGCCAATCACTGCCATGCCCTTCTCTAAGATGGTGGGGACCGAGACCTATGTCATCATGCTGCCCACACTCTGCGTGCACCTTCATTGGCTGAGAAATGGCGCTTAAAGCGTCATACGAAACGTGACTTTGGCGCGCAGATCGCCGACCTCATGGCCAATCCCAAAGTGGGATCGGGTCGGGTTTCACGAAACCCGACTTTGCCAAAAGTCGTCGATTTATGAAAATGTCCGATCCGTTTCGCTCAACCCTAATCACCAGGTAAAATGGCGATTGTCTTTTTAGGAAGAAATTTAAACCAGTACATTGTCATACACACCGATGTCAGGGTGATGAGCTGAAAAGGATCAACACATTGGCTCACTACAATCATTTGCTTTTGACGCTTACAGTATTTTTTTTACATTTTTCTGTGTCATTTGCATAATACGCTCTCTATAGATCTCGCAGGAGCGTCTCAAAATTTCAACATCCTGTTTGCAATAAGATTTTAGCTCAGCCTTGAAGTCAAAAGTTGTATTTACCTGTGACTCATACCACTCCAGGAACTCTACCTTCTCACCAGGTGACATGTACTCCAGCCCATAATATTTTACATCAGGTATGGGGCCTACATAGCTTTGGTTTTCTCTGGTCTTAAAAAAGTGTGGAAAATGTCCTTTGCCGCCTGAAAAGCCCATGGCGTGTGGTAATTTACTGAGTTTCATGGGAATAAAATTTAGAGAGTCTGTGAACCTTATAGACAAATTGGGTAGCGTCATACACAAGAGACGGCCACCTTGGGTTATCAACTGTACCTGTAGTTTTTCAGAAATCAGTTCCTTAACAATAAAGTATGAGTCGTATCTTCCACCATTGTGGGCAATAAATGTATGATCTGAAAATGTACCGCTTGTAAAGAACTGTACAAAGTCATGTGTACAGGTATCACCCTCAAATTCCCAGGAGGGGTGACCATACAGCGTTGTAGCGTAAATGTAATTCGGGACGTGCGTGCCTGTCTCCTGCATACATTCAAAATCATAAAAGATATAACAATCTGACTCATCCTGTGCTACATACCGCCGCATGTAACAAAGATGAGCATCGAATTTATTTATACGTCTGCGACATACAGGACAGCGCAAACCATTACATTTATGCTCAGTCTCGCTATTTCTGAAAACAAAACGGTTGCATTCATCACAAAATGTTTTAAGCCTGCAGAATGCTGAGTCGCCTACACCCAATTGTGTGTGATAATCTAAGCACACGCTCGAGTGGCAATAAACCCTGCAAACAGGACATCTGGGCTGCTGGTCAGCACCGCCTTCTACACAATTCTCTCTCTGACAGGATTTACAAAAATGCTGGCAGGAGTGATTGTTCTTGTGATGAAACACTGAATTGCAGAGCTCACAAAAGTACTTAGCGCCGATAAAACCCTTCATATTTTTGATACCGTAGTAGTGATTATCATGGAACAATATGAATATGGTTTTACCATTAGGTGTATTACCGCTCTGAAAGTAACGCCAATCACCCTGACTATAGTACAGTACTTTAATGGTGACCCCCAAATATTTTTCAAATGCTGGAATGTTGCTAAAACTCACTAATTGATCATCAGGGATGCCCAGTGCTGTGTGTATGTTTTTAGAGCGGCTCAGTAAAACATCATCAGCGACATCCGTGTCGTCCATCAGGGCGCACACACTAGCAGCCAAACACAGATTTGTCATGTAATTGTTAAAATCATACAGCCATTGTCTCTTTTGTTTAATGATCTGACTGCTCGCTATAGATTTCAAGCGCCTTTTTGCACCACCGCGTCGGTTTTTAATGATGGTGACGACTAGCTTTAGCGAATTGGATGATATGCATTCAGCGTTACTTTGAAGTGTGCGGGCAACAGCATTTAAAAAAGATTCAGAATCTTCCCGGGTTTGTTTTGTAGTGAAAATAGGGTCTAAGGCATCGCCACCTTCAGGTCTTAACTGTGCAAAGTCGCCAGGTTCAATGTCCCTGATGATTCTATCCAGTAATGCCTGAATGCCATCATGAACAATATTCACGGCCTCTTCAAATGATCGTACACGCTCCAAATTTACAAATCTAAAATGATCTGTATGTATATGCCTGTTGAAATTGCGGAGGGCCCTTTGATGATGATGGATGTGTTGTAAAAACACTGTATGATCTGGGCTCCGCACATTACCATCAGCGACAGCGTCTGGGGCTTGTGAATTTTGTGTAGCTGCCTGTGCGGCATCTGCAGAGTTATCATGGCTATGTGAGTGCTGGTCTGACTCTTGTGATGACAACTGGGGAGTCTGTAGAGCTATTGCAAGACACATGCCACCACGACGCCTCCTAGCGCATAGCGCGCGTCTAGCGCTGACCAACAATTTTAGAGTCCTCTTTATAACTCTAGCCCTATTATGCCTGGGTAATGTTGGTTTAGGTGATTTATGCACACCGTACCCGACCATATTCAGTCATAATGGGGTAGCTGTTATCTCGCCATCCAGCTGCAGGTTCCGAAGTGCGTATAGTTCGGCCTTATTAGCATGTGTTGGGGTTAGTGTTGATAATAATTTTTCAAACGTATCACAAAAAACATTATTTTGGGGACCCAGAGTTTGTAGCGTAAGTAGCGGGTGAACTGTTCCTTAACCCCTTAAGCCCCGAGGGTGGTTTGCACGTTAATGACCGGGCCAATTTTTCCAATTCTGACCACTGTCCCTTTATGAGGTTATAACTCTGGAACGCTTTAACGGATCTTGGCGATTCGGACATTGTTTTCTCGTGACATAGTGTACTTCATGGTAGTGGTAAAATTTATTCGATATATCTTGCGTTTATTTGTGAAAAAAACGGAAATTTGGTGAAAATTTTGAAAATTTTGCAATTTCCCAACTTTAAATTTTTATGCCCTTAAATCACAGAGATATGTCACGCAAAATACTTAATAAGTAACATTTCCCACATGTCTACTTTACATCAGCACAATTTTGGAACCAAAATTTTTTTTTGTTAGGGAGTTATAAGGGTTAAAAGTTGACCAGCAATTTCTCATTTTTATAACACCATTTTTTTTTAGGGACCACATCTCATTTGAAGTCATTTTGAGGGGTCTATATGCTAGAAAATACCCAAGTGTGACACCATTCTAAAAACTGCACCCCTCAAGGTGCTCAAAACCACATTCAAGAAGTTTATTAACCCTTCAGGGGTTTCACAGGAATTTTTGGAATGTTTAAATAAAAATGAATATTTAACTTTTTTTCACACAAAATGTATTTCAGCTCCAATTTGTTTTATTTTACCAAAGGTAACAGGAGAAAATGAATGCCAAAAGTTGTTGTACAATCTGTCCTGAGTACGCTGATACCCCATATGTGGGGGTAAACCACTGTTTGGGCGCATGGCAGAGCTCGGAAGGAAAGGAGCGCCATTTGACTTTTCAATGCAAAATTGACAGGAATTGAGATGGGACGCCATGTTGCGTTTGGAGAGCCCATCATGTGCCTAAACATTGAAACTCCCACAAGTGACACCATTTTGGAAAGTAGACACCCTAAGGAACTTATCTTGATGTGTGGTGACCACTTTGACCCACCAAGTGCTTCACAGAAGTTTATAATGCAGAGCCGTAAAAATGAAAAATCATATTTTTTCACAAAAATGATCTTTTCGCACCCAATTTTTTATTTTCCCAAGGGTAAGAGAAGAAATTAGACCACAAAAGTTGTTGTGCAATTTGTCCTGAGTGCGATGATACCCCATATGTGGGGGTAAACCACTGTTTGGGCGCATGGCAGAGCTCGGAAGGAAAGGAGCGCCATTTGACTTTTCAATGCAAAATTGACTGGAATTGAGATGGGACGCCATGTTGCGTTTAGAGAGCCCCTGATGTGCCTAAACATTGGAACCCCTCACAAGTGACACCATTTTGGAAAGTAGACCCCTTAACACTAGAAGTCCCAGAAATTTCGAGCTCCAAAGGTTCCAAAGGTAGAAATGTTAAATGACCCCTCTCTGGGACTTCTAGTGTTAAGGAACTTATCTAGATGTGTGGTGAGCACTTTGACCCAACAAGTGCTTCACATAGCAGAGCTCGGAAGGGAAGGAGCGCCATTTGACTTTTCAATGCAAAATTGACTGGAATTAAGATGGGACGCCATGTTGGTTTAGAGAGCCCCTGATGTGCCTAAACATTAAAACCCCCCACAAGTGACACCATTTTGGAAACTAGACCCCCTAAGGAACTTATCTAGATGTGTTTTGAGAGCTTTGAACCCCCAAGTGTTTCACTACAGTTTATAACGCAGAGCCGTGAAAATAATTTTTTTTTTCGCTAAAATTATTTTTTAGCCCCCAGTTTTGTATTTTCACAAGGGTAACAGAATAAATTGGACCCGAAAAGTTGTTGTCCAATTTGTTCTGAGTACGCTGATACCCAATATGTGTGGGGGAACCACTGTTTGGGCGCATGGCAGAGCTCGGAAGGGAAGGAGCGCCATTTGGAATGCAGACTTAGATGGATTGGTCTGCAGGCGTCACGTTGCATTTGCAGAGCCCCTGATGTACCCAAACAGTACAAACCCCCCACAAGTGACCTCATCTTGGAAACTAGACCTCCCAAGGAACTTATCTAGATGTGTTGTGAAAACTTTGAACCCCGAAGTGTTTCACTACAGTTTATAACGCAGAGCCGTGAAAATAAAAAATCCTTTTTTTCCCACAAAAATGATTTTTAGCCCACAAAATTTTTATTTTCCCAAGGATAACAAGAGAACTTGGACCCAAAAAGTTGTTGTCCAATTTGTCTCGAGTACGCTGATACCCCATATGTTGGGCGCACGGGAGAGCTCGGAAGTGAAGGAGCACTGTTTTACTTTTTCAATGCAGAATTGGCTGGAATTGAGATCAAACGCCATGTCGCGTTTGGAGAGCCCCTGATGTGCCTGAACAGTGGAAACTCCCCAATTCTACCTGAAACCCTAATCCAAATGCACCCCTAACCCTAATCCCAACGGTAACCCTAACCACACACCTAACCCTGACACACCCCTAATTCTAATCCCAACCCCAATCCCAACCGTAAATGTAATCCAAACCCTAACCCTAGCCCCAACCCTAGCCCTAACCCTAATGGGAAAATGGAAATAAATACATTTTTTTTAATTTTATAATTTTTCCCTAAGGCTAGGTTCACATTGCGTTAGGGCAATCCGTTTAGCGCTAGCGGATTGCACTAACGCAATGTCTTTTTAGGTGTCACGTTTAGTGGTCGCGTTAACGTCCCCGCTCTGGAAGATCGGGGATCGGACCTCGGGCGCGCCGCGGATGCTGCAAGCAGCGTCCGAGGCGCGCCACAAAAAAACGGCACCTTGCTAGCGCGAGCCGAAAATGGCACGCTCTAGCGATGCGCTACACCCGAAAATCACATTGCTGTCAATGGGTGCGCTAACGGACCCGTTGCACGGCGTTAATTGTGACATTTTCGCCGTGCAACGCTGTCTGTTAGCGTTAACCTATTAACGCAATGTGAACCTAGCCTAACTAAGGGGGTGATGAAGGGGGTTTGATTTACTTTTATAGCGTTTTTTATATCGGATTTTTATGATTGGCAGCCGTCACACACTAAAAGACGCTTTTTATAGCAAAAAAGTTTTTGCGTCTCCACATTTTGAGACCTATAATTTTTCCATATTTTAGTCCACAGAGTCATGTGAGGTCTTGTTTTTTGTGGGACGAGTTGACGTATTTATTGGTACCATTTTCGGACACGTGACAGTTTTTGATCGCTTTTTATTCCGATTTTTTGTGAGGCAGAATGACCAAAAACCAGCTATTCATGAATTTCTTTTGGGGGAGGCGTTTATACCGTTCTACGTTTGGTAAAATTGATAAAGCAGTTTTATTCTTCGGGTCAGTACGATTACAGCGATATCTCATTTATATAATTTTTTTATGTTTTGGCGCTTTTATACGATAAAAGCTATTTTATAGAAAAAATAATTATTTTGGCATTGCTTTATTCTGAAGACTATAACTTTTTTATTTTTTTGGTTATGATGCTATATGGCAGCTCATTTTTTGCGAGACAAGATGATGTTTTCAGCGGTACCATGGTTATTTATATCTGTCTTTTTGATCGCGTGTTATTCCACTTTTTGTTTGGCGGTATGATAATAAAGCGTTGTTTTTTGGCTCGTTTTTTTTTTTTTTCTTACGGTGTTCACTGAAGGGGTTAACTAGTGTGACAGTTTTATAGGTTGGGTCGTTATGGATGCGGTGATACTAAATATGAGTACTTTTATTGTTTGTTTGTTTTTTTTTAGATAAAGAAATGTATTTATGGGAATAATATTTTTTTTCTCTTCTTTATTTAGGAATTTTTTATTTTTTTTACGCGTGTGGAAATTTTTTTTTTTAGGCTGGAGTCACACTCGGCGTAAGACAATACGGTCCGTATATTACGGCCGTAATACGCTGAAAGGTCCCCAAAATAGGGGTCCGTAGCTCCTCCGTAGGCAGGGTGTATCAGCGTATTTTGCACATGGCATCCTCCGTATGGCATCCGTACTGCGTGTTTTTCTCGCAGGCTTGCAAAACCAACATACGGCTATACAAGGGATCCATGTGTTAAGAAAAAAAAAATATATATATATATTTATATATATATATATATATATATATATACTGTCTATATATATATATATATATATATATATATATATATATATATGTGTGTGTCATTAGACACATATATGTATATACAGTTAGGTCCATATATATTTGGACAGAGACAACATTTTTATAATTTTGGTTATAGACATTACCACAATGAATTTTAAACAAAACAATTCAGATGCAGTTGAAGTTCAGACTTTCAGCTTTCATTTGAGAGTATCCATATTAAAATTGGATGAAGGGTTTAGGAGTTTCAGCTCCTTAACTTGTGCCACCCTGTTTTTAAAGGGACCAAAAGTAATTGGACAATTGACTCCAAGGCTATTTCATGGACAGGTGTGGGCAATCCCTTCGTTATGTCATTCTCAATTAAGCAGATAAAAGGCCTGAAGTTGATTTCAGGTGTAGTGCTTGCATTTGGAAGGTTTTGCTGTGAAGTAAACATGCGGTCAAAGGAGCTCTCCATCCAGGTGAAACAAGCCATCCTTAAGCTGCAAAAACAGAAAAAAAAACATCTGAGAAATTGCTACAATTTTAGAAGTGGCAAAATCTACAGTTTGGTACATCCTGAGAAAGAAAGAAAGCACTGGTGAACTCATCAATGCAAAAAGACCTGGGCGCCCACGGAAGACAACAGTGGTGGATGATCGCAGAATAATCTCCATGGTGAAGAGAAACCCCTTCACAACAGCCAACCAAGTGAACAACACTCTCCAGGAGGTAGGCGTATCAATATCCAAATCTACTATAAAGAGATGACTGCATGAAAGTAAATACAGAGGGTTCACTGCACGGTGCAAGCCACTCATAAGCATCAAGAATAAAAAGGCTAGACTGGACTTTGCTAAAAAACATCTAAAAAAGCCAGCACAGTTCTGGAAGAACATTCTTTGGACAGATGAAACCAAGATCAACCTCTGCCAGAATGATGGAAAGAGAAAAGTATGGTGAAGGCGTGGTACAGCTCATGGTCCAAAGCATACCACATCATCTGTAAAACACGGCGGAGGCAGTGTGATGGCTTGGGCATGCATGGCTGCCAGTGGCACTGGGTCACTAGTGTTTATTAATGATGTGACATAGGACAGAAACAGCCGAATGAATTCTAAGGTATTCAGAGCCATACTGTGTGCTCAGATCCAGCAAAATGCAGCCAAACTGATTGGTTGTCGTTTCATACTACAGATGGACAATGACCCAAAACATAAAGCCAAAGCAACTCAGGAGTTTATTAAAGCAAACAAGTGTAATATTCTTAAATGGCCAAGTCAGTCACCTGATCTCAACCCAATTGAGCATGCATTTCACTTGTTAAAGACTAAACTTCAGACAGAAAGGCCCAAAACAAACAGCAACTGAAAACCACCGCAGTGAAGGCCTGGCAGAGCCTCAAAAAGGAGGAAACACAGCGTCTGGTGATGTCCATGAGTTCAAGACTTCAGGCAGTCATTGCCAACAAAGGGTTTTCAACCAACTACTAAAAATGAACATTTTATTTAAAATTATTGAATCTGTCCAATTAATTTTGGTCCCTTTAAAAATAGGGGGGCACATGTGAAGGAGCTGAAACTCTTAAACCCTTCATCCAATTTTAATGTGGAGACCCTCAAATGAAAGCTGAAAGTCTGAACTTCAACTGCATCTGAATTGTTTTGTTTAAAATTCATTGTGGTAATGTCTATAACCAAAATTATAAAAATGTTGTCTCTGTCCAAATATATATGGACCTAACTGTATATTATTACTTCATACAGCGCTAGATAGCTTTAAAGCCGGTAATTCAATTAACGGCTTTTGCTCTCTCCTTCCTAAACCCGACATGATATGAGACATGGTTTACATGCAGTAAACCATCTCATATCCCCATTTTTTTTGCATATTCCACACTACTAATGTTAGTAGTGTGTATATGCAAAATTTGGCCGTTCTATCTGCTAAATTAAAGGGTTAAATGGCGGAAAAAATTGGCGTGGGCTCCCGCGCAATTTTCTCCGCCAGAGTAGTAAAGCCAGTGACTGAGGGCAGATATTAATAGCCTGGAGAGGGTCCACGGTTATTGGCCCCCCCTGGCTAAAAACACCTGCCCCCAGCCACCCCAGAACAGGCAGATCTGTAAGATGCGCCTATTCTGGCACTTGGCCACTCTCTTTCCATTCCCGTGTAGCGGTGGGATATGGGGTAATGAAGGGTTAATGCCACCTTGCTATTGTAAGGTGACATTAAGCCAAATTAATAATGGAGAGGCGTCAATTATGACACCTATCCATTATTAATCCAATAGTAGTAAAGGGTTAAAAAAACACAAACACATTATTAAAAATTATTTTAATGAAATAAACACAAAGGTTGTTGTAATATTTTATTCAACGCCCAATCCAGTCACTGAAGACCCTCGTTCTGTAACAAAACAAAAAAATAAACCAACAATATCCTTACCTTCCGAAGATCTGTAATGTCCAACGATGTAAATCTATCTGAAGGGGTTAAAATATTTTGCAGCCACGAGCTTTGCTAATGCAACGTTGTTCGTGGCTGCAAAACCCCGGGGAATGAAGGTAAAGTAGGTCAATGACCTATATTTACCTTCATTTGCGGTGAGGTGCCCTCTGCTGGTTGTCCCTAGATCGTGGGAACTTTCCTAGAAAGCTCCCAGGCTCGAGTTCATATGAGGACAACCAGGCGCCTCTTATGTGCCTGTTCTGGGGTGGCTGGGGGCAGGTGTTTTTAGCCAGGGGGGGGCCAATAACTGTGGACCCTCTCCAGGCTATTAATATCTGCCCTCAGTCACTGGCTTTACTACTCTGGCGGAGAAAATTGCGCGGGAGCCCACTCCAATTTTTTCCGCCATTTAACCCTTTAATTTAGTAGATAGAACGGCCAAATTTTGCATATACACACTACTAACATTAGTAGTGTGGAATATGCAAAAAAATGGGGATATGAGATGGTTTACTGTATGTAAACCATGTCTCATATCATGTCGGGTTTAGGAAGGAGAGAGCAAAAGCCGGTAATTGAATTACTGGCTTTAAAGCTATCTAGCGCTGTATGAAGTAATAATATATATACATATATGTGTCTCACTGACATACAGTTAGGGCCAGAAATATTTGGACAGTGACACAATTTTCGCAAGTTGGGCTCTGCATGCCACCACATTGGATTTGAAATGAAACCTCTACAACAGAATTCAAGTGCAGATTGTAACGTTTAATTTGAAGGGTTGAACAAAAATATCTGATAGAAAATGTAGGAATTGTACACATTTCTTTACAAACACTCCACATTTTAGGAGGTCAAAAGTAATTGGACAAATAAACATAACCCAAACAAAATATTTTTATTTTCAATATTTTGTTGCAAATCCTTTGGAGGCAATCACTGCCTTAAGTCTGGAACCCATGGACATCACCAAGCGCTGGGTTTCCTCCTTCTTAATGCTTTGCCAGGCCTTTACAGCCGCAGCCTTCAGGTCTTGCTTGTTTGTGGGTCTTTCCGTCTTAAGTCTGGATTTGAGCAAGTGAAATGCATGCTCAATTGGGTTTGGATCTGGAGATTGACTTGGCCATTGCAGAATTTTCCACTTTTTGGCACTCATGAACTCCTGGGTAGCTTTGGCTGTATGCTTGGGGTCATTGTCCATCTGTACTATGAAGCGCCGTCCAATCAACTTTGCAGCATTTGGCTGAATCTGGGCTGAAAGTATATCCCGGTACACTTCAGAATTCATCCGGCTACTCTTGTCTGCTCTTATGTCATCAATAAACACAAGTGACCCAGTGCCATTGAAAGCCATGCATGCCCATGCCATCACGTTGCCTCCACCATGTTTTACAGAGGATGTGGTGTGCCTTGGATCATGTGCCGTTCCCTTTCTTCTCCAAACTTTTTTCTTCCCATCATTCTGGTACAGGTTGATCTTTGTCTCATCTGTCCATAGAATACTTTTCCAGAACTGAGCTGGCTTCTTGAGGTGTTTTTCTGCAAATTTAACTCTGGCCTGTCTATTTTTGGTATTGATAAATGGTTTGCATCCAGATGTGAACCCTTTGTATTTACTGTCATGGAGTCTTCTCTTTACTGTTGACTTAGAGACAGATACACCTACTTCACTGAGAGTGTTCTGGACTTCAGTTGATGTTGTGAACGGGTTCTTCTTCACCAAATTAAGTATGCGGCGATCATCCACCATTGTTGTCATCCGTGGACGCCCAGGCCTTTTTGAGTTCCCAAGCTCACCAGTCAATTCCTTTTTTCTCAGAATGTACCCAACTGTTGATTTTGCTACTCCAATCATGTCTGCTATCTCTCTGATGGATTTTTTCTTTTTTTTCAGCCTCAGGATGTTCTGCTTCACCTCAATTGAGAGTTCCTTTGACCGCATGTTGTCTGCTCACAGCAACAGCTTCCAAATGCAAAACCACACACCTGGAATCCACCCCTGACCTTTTAACTACTTCATTGATTACAGGTTAACGAGGGAGACGCCTTCAGAGTTAATTGCAGCCCTTAGAGTCCATTGTCCAATTACTTTTGGTCCCTTGAAAAAGAGGACGCTATGCATTACAGAGCTATGATTCCTAAACCCTTTCTCCGATTTGGATGTGGAAACTATCATATTGCAGCTGGGAGTGTGCACTTTCAGCCCATATTATATATATAATTGTATTTCTGAACATGTTTTTGTAAACAGCTAAAATAACAAAACTTGTGTCACTGTCCAAATATTTCTGGCCCTAACTGTATATGTATACCTATTCTGTGTGTCCACATTTATTCTACCTATTCTATTGTAAGCTGTCAGTGTGATTTTACTGTACACCGCACTGAATTGCCGGCTTTTCTCTCTAACACCGCTGCGTATTTCTCGCAAGTCACACTGCTGGTCCGTGTGTAATCTGTATTTTTCTGGCTTCCATAGACTTTCATTGGCGTATTTTTTGCGCAGAACGGTGACAAACGCAGCATGCTGCGATGTTCTACGGCCGAAGAAGCCAGTATAATACGGATCAGTAAAATACGGCAGATAGGAGCAGGGGCATAGAGAATAATTGTGCCGTTTGTTTGGCGAGTTTTACGGACGTATTTTCTGCACTCATACGTCCGTAAAACTCGCTAGTGTGACTCCAGCCTTACTCTTTCACTTTGTCCCAGGGGGGGGGGACATCACAGATCACTGATCTGACAGTGTGCACAGCACATTTTGGATCCGGGGACTGCAGGGAGAAGACGCTCGGTACACGGTGAGTACATCACCATGTACCGATCGTCTCAGGGAAGCACGCAGGGAACCCCCTCCCTGCGCGATGTTTCCCTGTACCGCCGGCACACCGCGATCATGTTTGATCACGGTGTGCCGGGGGTTAATGTGCCGGGAGCGGTCTGTGACCGCTCCTGGCACATAGTGCCGGATGTCAGCTGCGATAGGCAGCTGACACCCGGCCGCGATCGGCCACGCTCCCCCCATGAGCGCGGCCGATCGCTATGACGTACTATCCCGTCGGTGGGAATTAAGGCCCACCCCACCTTGACGGGATAGTACGTCATATGGGATTAAGAGGTTAAACACAGGCATTTCAGTGGGGCCCCAACCGATGGATTCATGCAGCAGATTTGTAGATGCCGCAGATACAGATTCTGTATCACTGGCAGGTACTGACACCGCTGCTTCAATCCTTGGCTTTTTACACACCTTAACAGAGCCAGGTAACGTTCTCTTTAACCGTTTGTTAACATTAACAGAGTTAGATACACAGGCAAATTAATGGCGCCTGAGGGACCGGCACCAGAGGAAATAGCAGGTACAGTTAGATATGCTGCTGGCGTGTGCATATTAGAGGCTCCTGAGGGACCGGCACCAGAGGAATTAGCAGGTAGAGTTAGATATGCTGCTGGCGGTAGTGTGAGCCATACGTATAATGAACGGTTCTATGGCTGGTTGCTTACCATCAGTGAGCTGATCAATCTCGCGATCAAGCGCTTCATGAGCCAGCTGGGCCGTGCCACTCACGGCGCTGGATGTGCTTGTTGGCTCTGTAGTATGCTTTGTTTTTCGCTTATGTTTTCGGGGTGCCGCTATCACTTCTGGCTATAGTAACGCCGGGTCATTCACACGACTGGTCGATGGCTGGACAGCACTTGAATGGGGTATTTCACGCTGGTCCGCTGACACAGGGTTTCCCACGCCTTGCACACAGTTCGCTGATACCGGGGGTGTTCTAACAGGTCCATTAGCCGACTGTATTGCCACACACTGGTGACGCGTCATTCTCGGAGAGCTGTGGCGGCTGTAGAGTTGCTGGAGGTGTTTTTCTTATGACTTTGCGCTTAGCTGCAGGAAAGATTATACATGTGTCAGATATGTGCAAGACCACCGCCTGTCTCTGCGCTTAGCTGCTGGAAAGATTATACATGTGTCAGATATGTGCGAGACCACCGCCTGTCTCTACGCTTAGCTGCAGGAAAGATTATACATGTGTCCAGGCGTGGACTGGGCCAGATGGCAAAGAGGCATTTGCCCCCCGGGCCGTTAATTATCAACAGACAGGGCCGCCCTTCCTCCGTGCAGCATGTATTGTTAACTGTTTATTCAAGACTATCTGCTTGCAGCCACACACAGCTGTGTCTGGACACTTCACACAGCGAGCAAGCTGAGACCCCGTTGCTATGGCACCCTGCACGCTGGGATTGGATGTGCGAGCAGGCCAGGGTTCACGCAGGGTTCAGAGAGACGTGTTGTGTACAGCGTGCTACGTAAGCACGCCTCTGAACCCTGTCTGACCCCTGAGGCTGAGCAGGAAGACATGCAGCCACAGCCATTACACAGGCAGGCTGAATGATGATCTAGTAGTCTATATAGTGGGTCCCGTCCCACAGTTCACTCCGGTGTCTATCCCCTTTCACAGGCTGCTGCCCAGTGCCTGCACCCTGCAGGTAAATGAAGTAGTGATGTGTCCTTTGTGAAGGATCCAGATGATATGAAGGACGGCAGCTGGCTCACCACTGGGAGCTGAGCTGTTTTGGTTTTTTTTCTCCTGGTGTTTGCTTAGATTTCTCTTCCCACCTGACTGGGGGCTGGGAGGAGTTGAAGAGGAAACTTAGAGCAGTGTTTACAATGCTTGACTTGCTATACATCCTTTCTTAAAGGGACCGCAGATATTAGCTGGTGCTGGGTCACTCAGCACAGGGAGAGTGAATCAGTGATGAAGCCTTTTTG